>NW_026606155.1:45698750-46320000 GCF_029834395.1 Sorex fumeus | reverse complement strand
CAGAAAGACAGATACCTGTTAAACTCCCTATAATTCCAAATTGTAGACCCCTTTCTAAAAAGGATGAACAGAAAACTATTCACCAAAGTGAGCAGTCATTAAATTAAAAAGCCTTTGTATGTACAGCTGTATGAGCCATACCTTAACACATTCTCATCTAACTAGCAAGAGGATTTCTGCAGCTTGGAAACCAGAGAAAAAATTAATATATTATTGGTTGATATCCACAACAGCCTCTCAGGTGTCATCATTGAGAATTATTATTTTCAACAGTTCATGGCTCATTTCTTTAAAATTAAAATTAGTGTTGTGGCACCCAAGGATAATTTTCCAGCTGTCTCTACAGAGAATAATATAAGCTTGGTGAGTTTAATGAATGGTAGTTTACTGCCAGTCAGTGTCAGTGCCATGGATGAGTTTGTATTTAACAGGAACTGGAATCACAGCCTTACCACTGTGTCTTTATTAATATGACATCCTTATATAGCCATGTTAGCTGATAAATTATACCCAGCATCTCAATTACCTTATCAAAGAAAATGATTCCTAATGATCAAGGAGGGGCTGAGGGAGTGCAGAGGAAAATCAGGGCCAAATTAGTTGGGATGAAAATGAAACCTCGGCAGATTGGCAGATCAGATCTGAGCTAGTTAGTAGGAAATGTGTGGTGAGAGTCAGCAGAAAGGTGTGGAGGCAGCATGGAAAACAAGATTAAATTGGAACTAGAACACGAAGATCAAGACAGTAACCAAGGAGGTGACTGACTCTGCAATATCTCAAAATGAGCAACGAGTAAGATCACACAAACTTTGCTTCTTCCAGGGTTCCAGTTCACACTGGACAGACAGTGCTGGGTGAATCCATCTTACAGGATCCAATAATCGCACATTCTCCCTTAGTCACTCCAGATAGGGTCTGCTCAGTTTGTAGTCTCTATCCTCTGGAATATTTACTGTCCTCTACTTCACTAATGATAATAACAAACTCCTTATATGAAATCGATAGCACAGTGGTAGGGCGTTTGCCTTGCACGCAGCCAATGTGGCCGACCCGAGTTCGATTCCTCCACCCCTCTTGGAGAGCCTGGCAAGCTACCAAGAGTATCTCGCCCGCACGGCAGAGCCTGGCAAGCCACCCATGATGTATTCGATATGCCAAACACAGTAACAAGTGTCACAATGGAGACCTTACTGGGCCCGCTCAAGCAAATTGATGAACAACGGGAGGACCGTGACTGTATATGGAACCCACTTTCTTTTAAAATACTTAGTTTCTGTTTTCCTGTTAGACTTTCAGTAATATGGGAAATAATAAATGGAGATGTCACAACCAAGAGACCCCAAGCCTAGATGGTGACTCCATCACATCTCTTCCAATGAATGGAAAATGAAATTCATTGTGAGAAAATGCATGTAGAGTCAATCTCCAGGTTTGCATGAATTCACTGCATTATCCTTCAACAAACAGCTTAGGACTTGAGGGGAACTAAGAGCAAAATCCTTCCCAGGCATGTCCTTAGGGAAAGAAAACCACTGTAAAATCAAAGCCCTATTTCCCTCAACTTTCTCTGACAGGAAAGTAAAAGGCCAGGCAACCTCTCCCTATTCAAATGGAAATTTAGAAACAACTTCAGGACTTTCAGAGAATCAGAAGAAAACATTGCAGCATAAGGGGAAAGAAAAACAGGAAATTTTACCAAGACCATGAACCTTCCACCTAGCAGTGATAAAACACCTTAAAATAAAATACTATCGAGTTAGCATGTGAACTAGCCTGCATTGGAAGAGCTTCAAAACCAAAGACCAAGTCCCACTGAGACTTGTAAATGCTCTAAAATTGTTGATGAAGAAGTGCACTCTAGTTTCTACTCCAGAAGCACCCAAGAGCTAAAAAAAAAGTTCCATCTTCTGTGTGGACACGACAGAATAACCATCACATACTCTCAGCCATAGAAAAGGAGTCAAATAATAAGATTTAAATATAAGCAAAAGTCCCTGACATTAACAACACGTCTGCTGGCTCACTGCCGCCTCTCAGGAATCATTACCATATTGCTTTCCATAATCTCCTTAAAGTGAAATTAAAAGTCACCACTGCTCTTCATCTCCCTGCCTATTTCCTCAATGGAATGAAATCCTTCTTCCTTCTGCTGCAAATGAGCTGCCTACTTCAAAAATCCCTTAGATACTCATAGCACTTTTAAAAGAAAGTCCTCTCTAGCCTCCCTTAATTAATCCAAGATGACAGAAGAGGCTCCCCTCTCCATGCCTTGAGCATGAGCAGAAGTATTTAAATCCCGACACCTTTTGAATCCCATATAAGACTCACAGCCACACAGGCAGCTTCAAGCCAGCTTGTACAAATTTCTCATGACTACACACTCAGGGAGTCTCTCCCGTGAGGTTTCAAAGATCTGCATGCTGATGTGTGCTGAAAGTAGACTATAGACAGAATAAGGGCCATTCAATACCTCTATTACAAAGCACAGCACCCATAAGGAGAAAGAAAGCAAAACGGAATGCCCTGCCACAGAGGCGAGGTGGGGTGGGGGGAGAAGATGAGGTTGGGGTGGTGGGAGGGATGCTGGCATCATGGGTGGTGGAGAATGGGCACTGATGAAGGGATGGGTACTCGATCATTGTATGACTGAAACATAAGCACGAAAGTTTGTAAATCTGTAACTGTACGTCATGGTAATTTGTTAAAAAATAAATAAAAAACAAAACAAACAAACACTGTCCTCCCATTGTTCATCGATTTGCTGGAGCGGGTCCAGTAACGTCTCCATTTTGAGACTTGCTGTTACTATGTTTAGCATATCAAATACATCATGGGTAGCTTGCCAGGCTTTGCGAGATACTCTCAGTAGCTTGACGGGCTCTCCGAGAGGGCCGGAGGAATCAAACCTGGCTTGGCCGGGCTGGCTATGCACAAGGCAAGCACCCTACCACTGTGCTATCGCTCCAGCCCGGCAGCACATATACTAAAAAAAAATAAAAATAGGTAAAAAAAATTTTTTAAATCTGCATTAGCACACAATGCCTCTGGGAGAAAAGGTAAAAACTGAGTTGGATCTGTGAAAAGGGTGTGAGAGCGAAGGAGCTCTCCTCTAGGAATCTTCTCAAATTCTCACACTTCTCTCATGCCCAGCTTCCCTGGGAGCCTCCAAAGCTCAGGGTCAGATCATGGCTGCCCACATTACAAGCACCTGAATCTGAACCCCCATCCAACACAGAGACCCCAGCATCAATTGCATTAATGCCATCTTGGTCATAAATGATTTTCCATCTCATAAAATTTTGACATTTAAAGATAAAGCAATGTCTCTTGAAATGAAGCCATCTGGAGAGAATATAAAGTAAAATTCAAGACTGATCTTGTGCAGTTCAGGTCACTCATACTTATTCTAGACTTACCACCGTCACCACCACCGCTAAGAGGCATATAGAATAATGACAAAGTTTCAGAGTCTGAGATCTAAGGACCTAAATTAGGCAACTAGAGCAGCTACTCCTCTCTATTTTTGTTTTCCCATCAGTAAAATGGAAGTGTTGATTATTAAAGCACCTAACTCATGGCTATTATGAGAATTTAATGGGTAAGTTTTTTTATAGTTTTTATTTTGTACAAGGAAAACTTGCTCTCTGAATACTTCTAAAATATCAAACCTTGCTTTCTAGGACCATGCCACCTTAATGCACTGGATCTGACCTAAATGCCAAGAAACTGATTTTCTGTAATAGTAATTCAAGGATAAGAGTATACTGAATGATCTCTCTTATATGTGGGATATAAAAAAATGAGGTAACACTGTCCTCCCATTGTTCATCGATTTGCTCGAGTGGGCCCAGTAATGTCTCCATTTTGAGACTTGTTGTTACTGTGTTTGGCAT
Organism: Sorex fumeus; assembly: GCF_029834395.1. NCBI lineage: Eukaryota > Metazoa > Chordata > Mammalia > Eulipotyphla > Soricidae > Sorex > Sorex fumeus. The sequence goes on along the minus strand of NW_026606155.1, from coordinate 46,316,107 downwards.
ATTGAATACATCACGGGTGAGATACTCTCGGTAGCTTGCTGGGCTCTCTGAGAGGGGTGGAGGAATCAAACACGGCTCGGCCAGCCTGGCTGCACGCAAGGCAAACGCCCTACCGCTGTGCTATCGCATAAGAGGATAAAAAACAGAAGATGTCCAGGCTCTACCAAATATCTCCCATCCCTTTACTTCTCAAATTTTATTGTGCAGTTGAAAAATCACCAGGAGAATTGATCTTGCTATGTTGTAGCTTATGGTTTCATACCTCCAGGATAGGACATGGAGCCCTGCATTTCAAAGACACTCCCAAGTGGTTCCAATGTTTCTAGTCCATGGCTACATTAAGTCTCCAGGCTTCTGTGCATTCAAAACCGTACTGTTCACAGTTGTGTAAACAAGCACAGTCGGCACCTCAGCAGGCTGCCCTTGGCTGCAGGAGCAAAGCACAGAGTGTGGGAATCCATGCTCTGAAAGCAGCTTTTAATCAATGTTGAATGACAAGTGGATACAATACTCAGTGATCTCATCCTTGATCAGGACAAACTGAGGTAAGATCAATGCTATCTCAAGATCTCTACGTTTTCTTCTTTTCTTCCTTTTTTATTGATGTTGGACACATGCAGCAGTGGTCAGGGCTTACTGCCAAATCTGCACTCAGGGATCACATCTGGCAGTGCTCAGGGAATCATATGTGGTGCATGTGGTGGCTACATGCAATGCACATGCCTTACCCTCTATACTATCTCTTTAACCTTCTCCTTTTTTACTTCCAGAATTCTTGAAATTAAGCCAAAGTTTACCTCTTTTGCATACTTTCTTGGTTTTCTTTTTCCCTGTTCAACTTTGCACTGTTCTCTAACAACACTTTGTAATAATTCCGGATGAATAGTGTGTGTCATTCACTATTATTTGAATCATTCAACAGATAGGTACTAATTTCCATCACTAACAATGTGGGCGGTACCTGACAATGACACACACTATGAATACAGCAGAAATATAGGGTCAGTCCTTTAAGAGTCTATGACCACAGAACCAACACCCATGAACTTAGTGCTTGGAGAGCAGCAGAAGCAGCAACAAAGTACAGTATCACAGTGATTCCTCCTGAGGGGCCCTGGGATGTAACTCAGAAGCAAAACACTTGTCTTGCATACCTGAGGATGAGGAGAGGAGAGGAGGGGGGGAGGGGAGAGGAGGGGAGGGGAGGGGACTGGAGGCAAGGAGAGGGGAGGAAAGGGGAGGGGAAGGGAGGGGAGGGGAGGAGGGGAGATAAGGAGAGGAGAAGAGAGGGGAGGGGAGGAGCAAAGACAAGGAGAGGAGAGGAGGGGAGGGGAGGGGAGAGGAGGGGAGAGGAGAAGAGGAGAGAGGAAAGTGGAGGGGAGGGGAAGGGGAAGCAAAGAGGGGAGGGGAGGGAAGAGCAGAGGAGAGCAGAGGTGAGCAGAGGAGAGGAGAGAGGAGGAGAGGGGTGGAGGTGAGGGGAGGAGAGTTGAGGGGAGGGGCGGAGAGATGAATCTGTCCCACCTGAGAAAACATGTACAACCCTGTGCAAGTTCATCCCATTGGGAAATTTTCCAACTGATTTCCAGAAACACTACAAAACCAGCTTTCGTAAGAACATCTTCAGTTCCTGTACTCCTCATCCTGCTGCTGTGGGAGAATCTGACAGTAGGAGTCCTACGGAACAGATCATCTGCAGCTGCCTGCAGCTTGTGTATCTGAAGCCAGGTTATCTGAGCTGCCCTGGTTGCCCTGTCTCATGGAATAGTTGCAGGTGCAAGCGAGCTCCAGCCTAGTGCAGAAAGTGGAGAGAAACAAGCTTCAGGAGAACTTATACAGAGTAACGGGATGACACATGCTCGACCCCCTTACTCCAACTTCCCTGCACCTCTGGGGAAAACAGTTTGTTTTCTTGAGGTCAACTCACTGCAGAAGCCATTCAGAGGCTCTACCAAGTTAGGGCTACCTACAGCTAGGTGACTCCTCTTTCCCCAAAATCTCAATGAGAAGCATCATCTGCCAGGTGGCTAACACCTCCAGGGTGATGAAAATAAATCATGAGAGCACCTTATGAACATGAACAGGGAGACCTTTGAACATCTCAAAAATAAATAGGTTAAGGGACTGGAGTTATAGTATAACAGGTAAAGCATTGCATGTGACTGACCCAGATTTGATCCTGGCATCCCATATGGTCCCCTGAGCATCTTCAGGACTAATTCTTGAGTACAGAGCCAGAAGTAACTTCTGAGCATTGCCAGGTATAACCCTAAGCACTAGCTAGGTAGATGATAGATAGATAGATAGATAGATAGATAGATAGATAGATAGATAGATAAAATTTACAGGCTAAAAACAAACTCTAAAAACTAGTGACCTTGTTAGGAAATAAAATCTTTCCAGGACCTTTCTCATTATGCACTAACAGAATCACTGTTGTAAAATTAGGGGCTATAGAATAGGTCCTTAAACACTTGAGGCAGATTCTAGAAAACATCTCAACTGAAACATCAATCTGCCTTTTGCCTCTCCTTATGTCTCATATCCCCCACATAAACCTTGGAAAGAGGTGGCATTACTTCTTCTGAGGGAAAATGAGAGTACAAATGTAGTGATGATGGGACACTTAGCCCAAGTTTCAGGACAGACTCCTCACAGCCATCTCTTCCTCCATGACTCCCACACCTCACTTCTCTTCCTCTCTTTTAAATCAACGCATAACACACTTGCCCTTATTGACCTTTTTCAACTTCATTCTTTAATTTCTTTGCATTTAAGTTATGTGTATAGAATAGTGTTGAAATTGATGATCATAGTGATGTCACCTCACCAGCAACAAAGTTCCCAAGACCCCTACCCATACCTCTTCCCGTGTCAACTCTGGTCCACCTCATCATCTCCATCCACTCTGACTACCCATCCTAATCTGGTCTCAGTTCTGTTTCCAGGGTTTATTACAAACTAATAGGGTCTAGTTCCATTGTTTGGTTTCCCTGAGATTATCCAATGTTTTTCCTTTCTTCCTTTCCCTTACTTCACTCAACAAAATACCCTCCAGTTCTGTCCAAGTTGTAGCAAATTGCATTATTCTTTTATCATGTCTGCGAAAATAGTCCATTCTTGTTTTTATTTCCATTCCCCTGATAATAAACAAAGAAGAATGCTTTTTCATTAGCTTACTCCCCATCCACATGTCCTTTTCATGGAAATGTTTGCTCATCACCTCTCCACATTTGTTAATGAAGTTGTTTTTTAACATTGTTGTTGTTAACATTCATTCCTGCCCTTGGTTTTCTCCACAGCTTTATCTGATCTTAAGTGCAACCCCTTCACTCCCCTCAGGAGTCCTCAGAAGTCCACCTGTGTCACACAGAGCCATGGGAGCCCCTGGCATTAGATTCTCAACCATTGAACCTCTGAGTCTCCCCAATTCCCAGGGCAGTTGTCAAACACCAGATGAGTGTGTTGTAACTAATCTGAACAAATTCATTTCTAAAATTATTTGCTATAGATAGAAAGCTTTTTAACTTGAATGATACACATTTTACTTCCCTTCAACTTCAACTCTGTGGACACTGCTAGTCTCCATGCAAGCTCATTTCAAGGACCATTAGGTGTATTCTCTGCAGGCAGCTCAGAACAAGTGGTGTCATCAGGGATGTGTGTTCTAACAACGCCCTTCTGAATTCACAGTGAGACCCCAGGCAGTTAGTTAAAAGTCTCAAGTCACTTAAATTTCCTCAAGACTAAAATAAATCTGATAGACATAGACAGTTTCCTATGATTTAGTGAAAAATCAATTTCACATATACATGTGTGTGCGTGTACATGCAAAAGATAAAGCATTTCATGTGCAATAATGGTTAAAAGATAGAAAAAATATTTTTAAAAAGTTGCGTTAATAGAAACATTTTTGAGATTACATATTTTAATCACAATCACATGATAAATATTTAATTTACATATATCAGATAATTGGGAATAAAAGTCATAACCCCAGGAAAGACATTTATCGCTTCTAAATGCCGAATATTTTAATAATAATGTGGAGGGATTGAAAAAGGAGTGAAATGCACCCAAGAGGAAAATTCAAAGACTTCAAAATGTCTTTTTAGAAAAATAAATAAATAATATAATAGCAAAAAGGCATTGTAACTTAAAGATTGGGGAAGAGACAAAGATTTTAAAAATTAATGAACTGAGATCTTTTCTCCAGAAACATCATTTCTGTATCATTTAATCAGACTTGAGTTTTCTTAAATTGCCTTTGAAACAAGTTCATAAACAATGTGTGCCTGTCCTTTTATGCATTTCTTATAAATAAAATGTACTCTGAGATTTGTCCTTCAATAAACATAAAGGAAACATCAGTGGTTACTGCAGAATTTATTTTAGCCAGCAATAAAAGATAAAAAGTCTTCTTAAAGGCTTTGCAAGGCACAGAAAAGGACTATCTGCTGAAAAATATTAACTAGTTGGGGATAAAGTACCTAGTACTAGGGTCAAAGTCCCTCCTGGCCTTAATCCCTTGTCAACAAAGAAATCCTAAAAATAAATATATGGTGGGCAATAGATTCACTTTATAATGTCAAATAATATTTATTAAATGTAAATACAACCACATTTTTATTATACACTTAGGTAATCTCTCTATCTTAGCTATAGTGAATAATGTTGTGATGAACATAGGAATACAGATACTTCAGTATTTAAGATACAAATTTCAGGGGCTAAAGTTGGTAGAGGACTTGCTTTGCATGTGGCCATATCAGATTTTGTTCCTGGAACCCTACACAGTCCTCCAAGCTTCTCTAGGAATGATCTCTGAGCACAGATCCAGGAGTAAGCCCTGAGCATTGTTAGGTGAGTTCCCAAAACAAAACAATACTCTTTTCCTATGGATACATATTCAGAAATAGGATTATTAGGTCCTATAGTAGTTTAATTATTAAGTTTTCTAATAAGTTCCACAATGTTTTTTATTATTACTGTACCAACATGGATGAATTGGAGGACATTAGACTAAAACACAGAAGACAAACACTACATGATCATTTTAAAAGAGACCCACAGAACCAGAAAAATGATTACAAGGGTCTAGGATTTGAGAAAAATGAGGTGATACAGGTCAAAGAAAACAAATCTCAAGTTATGAGATGAATTAATTCTTGGAGTCCATTTTTCAGTTCCCCTCACTTCCACTGTTGCTGTTGTTGTTGCTGTGATGACTGGGGTTGCACACATGTTTAGATGTGGTACCTGCATATTTTTAGGTGTGTTGATCACCCAGGTTTGCACCTCAGGCTGCAGTGCTTGCACATATACTTTGTAATGAGTCCAATTCTTAGTAGAGGCACACAAGTACAATGGTTCTCTGTAGGACATGCTGGGATGCTCACAAATATATTCTCTCCAAAGTCACACTTCCTAGCCATGATGCTCAGACATCTCTTTAGTTACAGTGCCTGCCTACGGTTATACCCTCATTTGTAGTGCTTACACACAACTGGCTGTAGTACATCCAGAAAACACTTGAGGCACTGGGAATTACGAAAAGCAGAGCAACTGGGACTGTGCTTTTTGCATGTGGGGCACCAGGATTTAAACTAATGATGCTGTGTTTGCAAGGCAATTTCTCTAAACCCCAGTGCTATTCCTCCAGGGAATCTAATGTATGGCATGAAGGCTATAGCTAACAATGCTACCTTACATATTTGCAAGAGTAGATCTTAAATGTTTTCAATCTACATACAAAAAATGGTAGCTACATGAGATGATGGACTGTAGGATAACACAGTTGTCCTTTCTCAGGTAGCTTAGGTTTATCAGGTCACACCATCCCTGTGCTCCAGAGTCACTCCCATTCTTTTTGTTTATTTATAACTACTTCTCTGGACTCTCCTCCCCAAACAGTTAATCATCTTTTCTCCCTAATCATATTCTGTTAGCTTGTAAGATCAGATCCTTCTAAGGACACTGAACTTGTAAGTTATGTCTTTTGCATAGTTTACCTTAAAACAATGTCCTTTCTGTAGGGACACAGGAAGACAGGAAGACAGTTAATATTATGCTTTGTGACTTGGGAGTTGATTGACTCCGAATAATATTTACTCCTGGACATCTGCTTTCTTGACTCAGTTTCCCTTAGTTCCTAGCACCCCAAAAGCAGGGTCCCAATGAGGGACTGAATGGACCCAGGGTAAGCTGTGAGCTACCCTGGCATCAAAATGGGCCAGGCCAAAGCGCCACAACACTCAACTATAAGTTGAGGGCATGATCATGGACAAATGCTGTCATGATCCAAAAGTAAGTAACGATGAGACTAGGACCCTGCTGGGGCTAGGAAGACTAACCTGGCCTGAGGACTGTGGAATGTATAGTGAGATGTTCTCAGGAAGAACCAAACTGTAAATTTATATCTCTTACTGTGCTCACACGGAATGACATTGCTAGAAATATTAGAAGTAGATTTACTACAACTATTTAAGTAGATTACTAGCTGAGGAAAGAACACACCCTTGTTGGGATCCCACCCTTGAGCGGATCTCCTAGTAATCTGGAGTAATCTCTTTCAATGTTCAACCTACCTTTGTGTCACCTACATGATTGCTATATTAACTAAGAATGTAAGCTCGGAGGGGGCAGAGTCAGAAGTGAGAGAGCTTGGGCTCCAGAGATCCAGAGTCAGAGCCAGAAGGAGAAAGGGTTCCAGATTAGGGCCCAGGCAAGAAGGAGGCAGAGGAGAGACAGGAGTGAAGAGGATTGGAATAAACTACAATTGATATCCACCAGCCTGGCTCTCGTTTCTTCCTTTGTCTGCCCTTTAACCAACAGCCATCCTGATCCAGGCCACACGCAGTGGCTCAAGAGCACTGAACACAGGCAGTGAGATAGAGCCGTCCAGAGAGCCCGCGGACACACAACCTTCAGTGTGCTAAGATTTTACAATGGACATATTAATTAACTTAATTGCATAATTATTTCAAATTTTCTACAAATAGTAAATGTAACATAACCAAATATTCATTGTATACCTCTCAAAATTAAAATCTAAAAGTAAAACAAAATATAGAGTATGATGAGATACAGATTAAATCATTAGTATCCAATACTACATTAACAGGAATCAGAATCCCCGAAAGGCAAACTGAATCAACACATTTTGACAGAAAGGAATGATGGAACCCCAAATTAAAGAAGAAAGGCTGTGGGGCTGGAGCAATAGCACAGCAGGTAGGGCATTTGCCTTGCTTGTGGCCGACCCAGGTTCGATTCCCAACATCCCATATGGTCCCTTGAGCACCACCGGGGTAATTCCTGAGTGCAGAGCCAGGAGTAACCCCTGTGCATCGCCAGGTGTGACCCAAAAAGAAAAAAAAAAGAAGAAAGGCTGAAAAATACTTCAAATAGCAGAGATATTAAATATTAAAGTGACTATGATCTATAAATAAGGATACTACTTGCAGTACTAGGAACTTTTTGAAAGGGGTCATCATGATTGAAGGAGAAGAAAAAGAAGAGGGAATAGAGATATCATAAAGGCATACTCATCTATTTTACAGTTGTTTTGATTTTTGAGCCATACCTGGTGGGGCTACTCCTGTTTCTGTGTTCAAGATTGAACCCTGGTAATGGTCAGAGTTCCACTTTCGGTCTTGGGGATTGAACTAGGGTGACCACAAGCACTTTACCTCCTGTACTTATCCCCACAGCCCTATTTTACAAATTTAACAAAGATAGTAATATTTGCACCAGAAATATAAGTATAAATTAATCTATCAGATAGACATAAGATGCTAAGAGGATAATTATTTTTAAGTTAAGGATTCATTTCTCAAAGGCCACTGAGAAATAAGCCCCTTAGTTTTCAAGACCATAGAAACCTACCTTTCATACAGTTTTGAACTAATGGAAACCTTAAATTCATTGGGATAAACTTAAAAAAAAAACTGAGCTCAAGTGTTTAGGAATATGTCAACTGAAGAAAACCTCATGTGTTTGCCCTTTGATTCTGAAGTGTCAAGTAAACAATTCTGAAATACTGATGCTCAATATATTACCCCCCAAAAAAGGCTCAAATTTTCAGAGTGAGAAATAATTACTCAGCAGTTTTGGAAGTGGAGTTCACTTTTGTCAAAACTGCTGTAGGTTGTGACCTGTTCTATTTCTGAAAGAACTGAAAATACAGAGGGAATTGAGGTATGAAATTGAGAGACTAGATCAGGGCAGAGTTTGTTGCAATTCTAAGCCTAGTTAAATGTTGACTAGAAATGTGCATAAAACACCCAAACTAGGTGAAAGGGAGGGTCAGAGATTCCCCAAAGGAGAGTGTGGTGAAGAAGTTAAAAGCCTATATGCCAGAGTTCCTTTCACATACAGAGTCCCTGATTGCAATTTCATTGCCCAGCAATTTTAGATTCTTCTATATTAAGCAGCCACCAAACCATTCCAAACCAAGTCTGAGATATGTGAAATGTTCTAACAATTTTAAATTGCTCTCCTCCACTCATGAAATGACTCCCAATCAACTTCCTATTCCAGAGCATATTAAGATGGCAGAAATTTTGGAATATTAAATCACTGTGAATCATGCATGGTAATTTAAAACTATTGCAGACTAATGTTTAGTTGAGAACGAAACTCTAATTGCAAAACTGATGGGAAAGTTAGTTGAGTTCTATGCTCCGAGACATATTGAGAGAAACGTATGGGTAAAAGACCTTACCCAGTTACATTCTTGTCCTGTGTTCAGTCCTAGTAAAAACAGTAAGCACCAAGGAGGGCCCACTCGGGATGGGAGATGTGGGCTGAAAGTAGACATAGACCGAACATGATGACCTCTATTAATACCTCTATTGTAAACCACAACACCCAAAAGGAGAGAGAGAGAGAGAGAGAGAGAGAGAGAGAGAGAGAGAGAGAGCAGAAAGGAATGCCCTGCCACAGAGGCGGGGTGGGGTGGAGGGGAGCGGGTGGGGATGGTGGGAGAGATGCTGGGACCATTGGTTGTGGAAAATGGGCACTGGTGGAGGGATGGGTACTAGATCATTGTATGACTGAAATGCAAGCACAAAATTTTGTAAGTCTGTAACTTTACCTCACGGTAATTCACTAATAAAAAAAATTTAAAAAACAGTAAGCACCATATTCTTAATCCTGTTAAGGGATATTACTCAATCTTAAGGAGTCATAACTAGAAATTATCTACATTGAAATAAGAGTGCCTAAGAACAGAATGGAGTTTCCAGGTGGTTATAGACTGAAATTAAAAACCTGAAACAGGTCAAAGAGATTTTTTTAATAAAAAGCTTAGGAAGCAATCCTAACTTCAGAAGGGTAAATGCAAAAATATGTAATCAAATAACCAGAACACCATAAACTTTTGGTTTCCCTCTTCTTTTCATCAAAACTAAGACCAAGTTGGAAATTTTGGTGGTTACTAGAGGAAGGGGAATAAAAAAAATGGGTATAGCTATATTTTGATGGTAATGGGGCACTGGAACTTTGGTGATCAGTGCAATGAATCATAAACACAAATGGAGAGGTTGAGCTATGCTCCTGGAAATCTAAAGAACTATAAACTATAAGCCAATGATAAATTGAGAAATATTTAAAAAAAAAAAGCTCTGAGATGATGTCACTAGAGTTAATAAAATAAAACCACGTTGTCTGTAAACTCTTTATTTGAGCAATAGTAGCTACCTTTCTGAGAGCAACTATATTGTTAAATTCTTCTTGCTTTGATTGAATCAAGAGAGAGCCTTAGGAATACTATTAAACTGATAAGAACCCAGACACTTGATTGGACAGATCTCATCAGTGGAGACCCCACTAGGGAGCTCTAGCTATTTACTCTAAAACCAAACCCATGATAGCTTTCCTCTGACAATTTCTGTACGTGTGACATGGAAGTATGTGTGTTCACATTTGTTCCTTAATCATCCATGCTTATCATTTATCCTTATCCATATTCTTATTAATACGCATATCCTTTCCTAGGAAACTCCTAAAAAGTATAGATTGTAACATCATTATACCTAGTTGGCTTAAAGCTAGACACTCCAACCTTCCAATTTTCTGTTTCTCCATAGAACCTGTGCTGGCCAAATTAGCTTCCCAATTTAGAGGTTGTCTTCTTACCAATATAGCCCTTCTTTTCCATTCTCCTGTTACTATTATTAGGAAATGACCAACATGACTCAAGTCAATGAGTAAAGTCTGGGATGGGTGATAGTGAATTACTAACAACTAATCCCAGGAACTATTGAAGTGCTGTTTTAATACTGTGAAAGCTGAGGTGAGGAGGTGAGTTAAATTGCTCTTAGGAAACATTCAGTGAGAGAATTTAGGCTGAGACCAAGAAGAGAATCCAGGATTGAACCCAGAATTGCATTCTCAAATTATATTTGTATGCTTGATATTCCAAAGAATATGAAAAATACCAAGAAAAGTGTAACGTTTTGAGTACATGTTGCTTACGGTGGGTAGCTTAAATCCTATTTCTGGTTAAACAATTCAAGGAAAATTATGCAATAGAATAAAAAATTCACCTTAATTTTTAACAAAATAAGAAATGTGTAAAAATATAACACTGAAAGATAGACTACATTGAGTTCTGTCCCCAAAGTTCCCTAGGAGCACTTTTTCTACTTTATGAAGAAAGGTAAAGTACCACTGGTCAAAACTGTGAAAATAGTTGAAATCATCAGAGTCCTCTTTTATCAGATAAATAAGAATCAAGTAAAAAATTCTTCTTCCTTTCATATAGTCTATTTCCTAACTATTAAAAAAATTCAGTTATACAATTCTGGAGCCACAGAACCTCATTTTCATGGTGCTCTTTCAAAAGCTGAGTAGATTCTTGTTCTGCCTCATGAATAGTCCTGGGTCTTAATGATGCATAAAAGTTGAACAGTGGAATCACCACAGGACATACACTATCCATCTGCAGCATCACATAATTACTGTTTCATTGAAAGTTTACAGAGTGTAACTATATAAGGATCTATAGTTAAAGCATACAAGACTGACAATTATGATAAAAATTTCTTAACATAAAATTGCTATAAACAAAGAGTTTTTAACATGAAAAGGTTAACCAGTTACCTAATAATTATTAAGGTGGTTTAAGCAATGCTAAGTAAAATATATTATTTTTAAAAACCAAAAAATATTATAAAACAAAATAATCGTTTAAATTACTTGATCTTTAGATTACCTAAGAATCATGTCTTTAAAATATGATCTAGGTAATTGAAGAAGAGAACAAACTAGGGGGAGGGGAGGAATAAAGCTATAGCAGGAAAATAGTTTCTATTCCTGATCTCTACGACATGGAGAACAGACGCTTTGAAAGTCAAACACCCAGAATCAAAAAGTAAGAATTTCCATCTAACTTCAGAACCTTACTAAAATTTAAGTTCTATATGACCAGATAGGAGAAATATGAGACTCCCTAAAGCTGTTCCCGGGTTTCATGAACAACCGAGGAGGCATATGAAGAGGAATTTTCATTCTAACATTGCCTGAAGGAAACCGTAGGCACTTCGTGGTAATACATAAGGGACAAATGAGCTCAGTCTGAATCAAGGAAATGTAAAGCCCTATGCTTTGACTCAAACATTCAAAACTGTTAAAAGGAAATCTCAGAGATCTGTTATTCAGGTTTTTTCCCTGGTGAACACAACTTCCTGCAGAATTCAACAGTGGAGGTGTTGTGAGCTGTCCTCCATGGTGGTGCTGAATATGAATCCTGCCTGCCAAGACATACCAGATAAGCAATGGTTTTTCTAATCCACAGAGATTTCCAACGGAGGCGTTTCAGAGACTACTGCTACCACCCACCACTAAGCTGCTGTAACTACAAACAAGTGTGCCAATAAATCATCAGGCAGGACTCTCAAGTATAACTCCCACAGAATGGGTTGTCCCTTTATATAGCAATTCTAGGCTAAGAAAGAAAAGAGGAGAAATATTTTTACTAAAAGTTGTTTTTCAGTCCTCCTTATCATCACAATTTTCTTGTATAATCCAAAAGAAAATGATAAACCACTGGTCTTTGATATATTTATCGTAGCCTTTTATAAATTCACTGAAGGAAAAGAAGAATTTTACATTAAATAATGTCATGAAAATGAGACACCCAAGAGTCTGAGCAGTTTCTACTTTGTTTAAATATATTACTTCAAACTTCTGACTCTTTATTTCCCACTATTTGACACTGAAAAGAATATTACAGATAATAAAACATGGTTAACAGAACACTGATTTTATAACACCTCTAGCCCTCATTATATAAACCAAGAATAGTAATATCCTATTTATTATAAAAATAAAATTAATTTATTTTATTCCTGGGTGGCAGAGAGAAGGTAGAGTACTCGCTTACCTGAAAGTAGAGCCAGGAGTAAACTCTGAGCACCATTGATTGTGAACTCCCACCCTTAAAATATTTTTTTAATTTAAAATCTATAGAAAGTCTCCAGTATGTTATTTGGTACATATAAATGCCTATTAAATGAGAAAAGGCATATAAGGAATCAATTCATAAACATGAACTACTTCTATCATATGTATATTTATTATATATACACATTTCTATCATCACTTGATCACTTGATACCCCGTTATTCATTGATTTACTTGAGCGGGTGCCAGTAATGTCTCCATTCATCCCTGTTGTGTGCTAGCATAGCCCAATGGCATCTTCTTGTTCTAGGAACATGCAGAGCCTCAATCTGATCATTCAGGGTCTTGACGAAGAAGTTTGACCATCTTGTAGGTGGGCATCCACACGATCATTTGCATCCTGTGGAATCCAGTCAGTAATGGCTCTAGTTCAGCAGTCATCTCTAAATTTCATTACGTGTCCAGCCCATCTGATTTTTGATGCCTTGGCAAATGAGACAGCATCCCTGATTCTTGAGCATTGACGGAGATCGGAACTCTGGATTCTATCTCTCATTTGAGTGAAGTGTGATACTCCAAGCATAGCTCTTTCGATTCCTCTTTGAGAGACCCGAATAGCATTCTCATCCTGTTTTCGCAGGGCCCAGGTCTCTGAGGCATATGTTAATACAGGAAGAAGAGTGGAATCAAAGAGATGTGCTCATAGCTGAAGGTTCTTTGTTATTTCTTCAACGTTCTTGAAGGCATTCCAAGCTGGTCTCTTCCTCCTGCGTAACTTCAGGTGCCAGGTTATTCATCATGTTGATTTCTCAACCTAGGTATATATAACTGTTGCATTTGGAGATGGTGGTTCCGTTGAGAGTGAATGGAGCATCAGGAACAAGACTGTTTCTCATGAACATTGTCTTTTTGAGATTCAGTTGTAATCCGACCTTTTTCTATTATATGTATATTTATTATATATACACACTATGTACATATTAATTGTATGTATCTTTATTGTGATACATATTAAATAGGTTGCAATTATATTTTTGTATGCATGTATATGTACACACACATCCTTCATAAAGCAAAATCCATGTCTATTCAGGTTTGTGTATATTCTGAATAACATTCTTTATTGAATACTCAGTAACTGTTTAATTAACTTTAATTGCATTTTTTACTATTAACCTTGACATGTGAATACTGGACGGTTGCAAAGAAATTATTGGAGTGATGTTCAATCTTAATTGCTCAATTACTAAAAAGTCTATAGATAATAACATCACTGATTCCTCTTTATCTCCAGTTTCTTTAAGCATCTCTTTAACATTTTCACAGACAGTCTAGTGTCCATGGTCTACTTTACCCACTACTGCTTTTCACTGTCCAACCATGCTTCAAAGCTAATGGTAGAAAATACCACATGTATTATAATAGGTTTCTGATTGCCCACAAGTTGGATATAAAAAATAAAAGAAGGGAATGTATAAAGAACAAATTAAAAAAAAATAATGTTCCACATTCTTTGCTTTCACATTTGTGGCACAGGAGTTAATTACTAGCTACTTATTCACATTTCTGAACAAAACTCACCAAAAACCAAAAGATTCACAAAAGAAACAACAAAGATTGAACAGATTCAGCAAAATATAACAATTTTTCTATAAATTTTTATATGTATTTTATTTTAAATTTATAAATGAATTAGAGCTGGAGTGATAGCACAGTGGGTAAGGTGTTTACCTTACATGTGGTGGATCTGGGTTCGATTCCTCTGTCCCTCTTGGAGAGCCCAGCAAGCTACCAAGAGTATCCCACCCACACAGCAGAGCCTGGAAAGCTCTCCGTGGCTGGCGTATTCAATATGCCAAAAGAAAAAATAAGTCTCACAATGGAGATGTTACTGGTGCCTGCTAGAGCAAATCGATGAACAATGGGAGGACAGTGCAATGCTACAAATGAATTAGTAAATGATAGCATCCAAAGTATGTATCAAATTATATTTCCTAAAATAAATACATTGCTCTTTACTAAAAAAAAGTCATAACACTTGTTAAGTTGTAAAATTAGGTCATTATTTTGTAGATACCTATTGTACAATTCTGCCTATTACTTTTAAAGTGGCATCCCTAGATACTTCCTCCTTTCTATTCTGCTTCCTATGCATAATTCTAAGTTGATAGAGAGACCTATAGACAGGAAATTAAATAAATTATTCAGATGACAAAAAAACCCTTCTGCTATCTGTGCATTTATAATCAAATTTGTAGCTCTTGAGCTCCACATTCAAAATTATTAATATACAGGAGGTGTGAGGCAACATATAATACACAATCATAGCCAGGTCATTGATATTCATGACTAGAATCCAGATCAAAGGATTTGATCCAGACATAACTTCATAGTGAAAAAAAAAAGTAGGTATTTGGGGTCTTTGATGCAGACAATCAAAGTCGAGGGGAAAAAAACTTTTGGTGTTTGATCATATCTCAAAAGGAAATTAACCATGGCTGTTCCATTAAACATCTTGGGGAAAAACTCATTTTACAGAAATATATAGCCTACATTTGATGCTAATTTTAGACATTGTTGTATTTGTACTAAGTTATGAGTAAGCCAGTATAGAAAAGAAAGGTGAGATTCAAGTCCCCACCTTGATGAAACTGAACAAACATTGAAAAAGAGCTCCACCTACTGGTATTTGTGTTCTTAAATCAAATTAAAGCAGGAAAAACACTGATAGAGCAGATTGGAGAACCACAAAATGGCTCACAAACATTTTAAATTAAAATTTGAGCAAAGTCATAGGTCGAAGGTCTATTTTTGGAGTAATAAGGTATTAATGTCAGGTCACAATGAGGGACAAGAAACTTTGGGAGAAAAATAAAAAGAAAAAAGTCACATTTATTTCAATGGCTTATTTATAAAGTTATAACAACCAATATCAATATTAATAGAAATATGTATGCGGATCAATAATTGAATTTCTTCATAGTCATACTAATTACATTATTTCTTATAGTGTGTAGATTTTTTTTAATTTTTGATTCCAGAGATTAACCCAAGTCCTCACATATGCAAGACAAATGCTCTATAGATGATCTGCATCCCTAACTTTTGTATAAATCTTTAGTTCACAATGCTTTTTTATATACATTACTATGTAATATCTGGCAACTGTTCCCTTGGTTAATGGTGATCCTGAATACAACAGTATGAGATCAAAACATTTATTCTGATAAGTCAGTGCCTAAGTGGTACCAGTTCTTAGATATCTTATTTTTAGATTATTTTAATTTTATGCTTAACTCTATCACATCTTATTTTTAGTATGAATTAAAAATAGAAAAATTGAATACATTTCAATTAAAGAAGCATTTCCTTAGATTTATTCTCTAACTCCCCTATACTCTCCCACACAAACACCAGAAATCAACATTTGGACTAGAGTGGGTTATGCCTGTCAGTTCTAACCTCAGGCAGAATAAAAATATCCTTCAGAACACACACACACACACACACACACACACACACACACACACCTATTGCACATATACCTCCTACCCCAGTGACAAAACCTCAATTTTTTCACTTAAGAGTTGATTGAACACTACTACATTCTATAAATAAAAAAATAATAAAGAAAAACAAAATTGAATTGCCTACCTAGTAACACATACAAAAAGCTGCTATAAACTCAAACTGCAGCGATTACTGCCATATTCAGTCCTGGCTGCTGAAACAGAATACAAGATACCGCAAGGGAAGTCGAAGAACAAGGTGTGATAGATCCAATGTTTGGAAGAGAACCCAACCCCTGGTTTGTGGGTTGCTGTTTCCTGATAGCAAAACAACAGAGAGCAGAGGGAGACTGAGAGGCAAGCTCTCTTGTGTCTCTCCTAATAAGGGTGCTAATTTCATCATCAGGGCTCAGTTTTCTCCCAAAAGCTCCATCTTAATACCAGGCAGACCATGAAGTGACTTCATAGCAGGGGGCTCTCCAGTAGTTGTGGCTGCCATAATCAAAGGAACAACACAAGTGACTGAGCAGAGGTGGGTGTGAGTTTCAGAAAAGCTTTCCTACAAACCAAGATTGATCAAGGAACTCATTGAATATGAGATGTTACAGGGCTTTTGCCTACAACTAAAACAATCTGCTCAATATAATTTCTATTCGTGCTCCTAGCATGATATCACAACTCTGTCCCCTTGTTCCTATCCTCTCGGAAAGCGTAATACAAAACATTCTCTCAGTTACACATAATCAGCTGGGTGTTTGCCTAGTTTCTAGTGCATGGAAATCTGCCAGATACAACAGGAAGTATCTAAGCATTTACCAAGCATGTTAAACATTTCTTCATTTCCAAGTTCTTACAGTATATTTGGTTCCCAGCCACCCTTGTTATTAAAATGAATCAAGAAGAATCTTATTCTCATGAAATCAGGGTTAACCCAGCTTGTAACATTTAGCAACATCATCTCAAGCACAAGCACATATGGTGAAGCATAAATGTAAACACTCCTGTGACATTGTTTCTCCCTTATCCTGATTCATTCAACATTCATTTCATCAAAATGAATACTCCCTTATTCCTTATGTCACTTGTTAACATTCTACAGACAAGCTGCTGACAGGAACCGAGATATAATAAATATATAAAGAAAAAAAGGAAAGTAAATCAAGTGGGCATTCCAGGCTCAGGGAAGCCTTGATAGCTAGTATCCAAGTCCTCATCACTATTGGTGTTTAGACTTTAAAGAGGCTAGAGCAATAGTACAGCGGGTAAGACACTTGCCTTGCATATAGTTGACCCAGGTTCAATTCCCAGCATTCCCTATGATCCCCTGAGCACTGCTAAAAGTAATTACTTAGCACAGAGCCAGGAGTAAACCCTAAGAATCACAGGATGTGGCAAAAAAAGAAGAATTTTCCTGCCATGGACAGAAGAGATAATACAGTGAGTAAGCTAGGCAGTTGCCATGTATGCAGCCAACCTGGGTTCAATCTTTGGTACCACATAATGGTGCCGTGAGCACCACCTGGTGTGATTCCTGAGTACTGAGCCAAAAGTAAGCCCTGTATATCACCAGGTGTGCCCAAATAATATTCATCACGGTATATTTCTCACAGTACTGTTTTTGATAGAAAAATAAATGTTTAATAACTTAAATAGGAAACATGACCAGGGTGGCAGCTCAATGAGTTGAGAAAGAACATACTTTGCGTGGAGGAAGTGTGGGTTTAATTGCCGATACACATGGTTACCAAAAACACTGCCAGGTAAGACCCAAAACACAAAATAATAATAAAGTAATAATAATAATAAAATTCATTAAATAGAGAG
The DNA here is from genome assembly GCF_029834395.1 of Sorex fumeus. NCBI lineage: Eukaryota > Metazoa > Chordata > Mammalia > Eulipotyphla > Soricidae > Sorex > Sorex fumeus. The sequence continues at coordinate 46,298,369 of NW_026606155.1, read as the reverse complement.
CAAAATCAACAGGAAAAATGGTTAATAAACCTGGATACATCTACACAATGGAATACTGTAAAACTGTTAAAAATATAACTTATTTATTACATGGAAAGCTTTCAAAAAAATTTAACAAAGTAGAAAAACCACATTCATAAGCTATTGACATGTGTTTATTATTCACTTTTGTAAAACATAAATGAAAATACATATGTAGATATATTTAAGTCTGAACATATTTTTAGCATGCAGTACATACTTGGGTTATCTTTTTTTATATCCTCATTTTCTAGAATTATTTTCATAGAATCTTATCACATGTTAAAAGAATAGCAATTTTTAATAGGCAGTAAAGATATTTAAAAGATTAAGGCACTTGCAGTTGTGACTCTGGTTTGAAAACACATATTGTATATTGATCCCCCAAGCACCATCAGGTATAGCTCCCAAGCATCACTTGGTGCAGCTCCCCTCACACACAAAAAAAATGAGAATCATTTTCTTGATTTAATTGTCTGATGGACTATTAACCTAGCATGATGTTGAAGTTAGTAAAAATTTACTGGATAAGAAAAGCTATTTTTAAAGAAAAAAGACATAGATTATAGTCGTAATTAAATAGGAACCAGTAATATTATATAACTGGTGCACATGTAAATTTGGTAGGATAGTGTTTAATAACTTTATTACTGACCAAAAGAATACATATCTTGCCACTACCCAAAAATGAACAATTCCTACAAGTAAAGTAAAAGTAAAGTAAAGGCCCTCCCGTTGATCGTCGATTTGCTCGAGCGGGCCCAGTAACGTCTCCATTGGAGACTTTGTTGTTACTGTGTCTGGCATATCAGATACTCTCGGTAGCTTGCCGGGCTCTCCGAGAGGGGCAGAGGAATCGAACTCGGGTCGGCCATGTTGGCCGCTTGAACACCTTACGGGTGTTCACCTTACAAGCGGCCAACATGGCCGACCCGAGTTCGATTCCTCCGCCCCTCTCGGAGAGCCCGGCAAGCTACTGAGAGTATTCGATATGCCAGACACAGTAATTCCTACAAAATCTTTAATAAGTCAAAATGATAAAAATCAAAGAAGCAATTGACATTAATTTTTGTGTTTGCTTTTGGTTTACAGGTAAGCACCTGGTAATACTCAAGGCTTACTCTTGGCTCTGTGCTCAGGGATTACTCCTGTAAGTGCTTGGGGAACCATATGCAGTATAAGGGACTGAACTAGGGTCAGCCCTAAACTGTCTCTTGTGTCTCTAAATCATTAAATTTTGTGTGAAAGATATAGCATTCCCAGACACCAAGGACAAAATATCAAACCATACCTATCAACACATAAATTCTAAAATACGACTAACATATAGTAAAAGCAGGAATGTTAAAATACACAGACTGTATTCCCAGTTGAGGAGCTTGGTGGTGCCCCTTGCTGCATAGGGTATATGCTGCCCCTATAAACAGGGGCAAAATGCTAAACACTTTTTTTCACATTTTGACAAAATCCTCTTTGAATTTCATTTATTTAGCAAAGACTAGGTGCTAAAATATATTATTTGAAAGACAGAATAGCATAAATCAAACTTTTAGTAATAGCACATCAGGTAGGGCGTTTACCTTGCACGTGGCCAACCCGGGTTCGATTCCTTCATCCCTCTCAGAGAGCCCGGCAAGCTACCGAGAGTATTCTGCCCACAAGGCAGAGACTGGAAAGCTCCTGATGGCATATTCGATATGGCAGAAACAGTAACAAGTCTCACAATAGAGACGTTACTGGTGCCCACTCAAGCAAATTGATGAACAATGGGAGGAGAGTGCTACAGTGCTACCGATACAGTGTTTAGGACTGAGGAGGCATATTTCATCATCTCCAACACTATCTTCAAGTCTAGATTTCAAATGATGAGAGTGACATGGCTAAGCTGAAGCTCATCCAGAGAAGTGCGCCCAAGAGAATAAAAGATCAAGAAATTTGTCTTTGAGGAATAGTTGATGAAACTGGGATGTTTATCTCTGGCACCCTGTCTCAAGAGAGAGTATGAATGCCCGGCTGGCCTCTAAGCCATGGAGTAATCCTCCTGGTACTGATCTCGGCTATTCTTGGGTATTAATCCCCTACTTTGTTACTTTATGTCCCCCAGATGAATGCAATCTTTTTATGTCTATCCCTCTCTTTCTGACTCATTTCACTTATCATGATACTTTCCATGTAGTACCACTTGTATGTAAATTTCATGACTTCATCTTTTCTAACAGCTACATAGTACTCCATTGTGTAGATGTACCAAAGTTTCTTTAACCAGTCATCTGTTCTTGGGCACTCAGGCCAGCCGGGCATTCTAGAGGAAAGGGCAGCCCAGATAGAGAAGGGAGCACCAAATAAAGGGTGTTTGGAGGATCCCCCCAGGATGGGAGATGCATGTTGAAAGTAGACTATGGACCGAACATGATTGCCACTCAATGCCTCTTTTACAGACCACAACACCCAAAAGGAGAGAGAAAACAAAAGGGAATGCCCTGCCACAGAGGCAGGGTGGGATGGGGGGATGGGGGTGGGAAGTATACTGAGATCCGTGGTGGTGGAAAATGGGCACTGGTGGAGGGATGGGTATTTGATCATTGTATAATCGAAACCCAAGCACAAAAATTTGTAAGTCTACAACGTACCTCATGGTGTTTCACTAATAAAAATTTTTTAAAATGCTATTAAAAAAAGAGAGAGAGTATATGAGAGTTGACATTAAACTCATCAAGGGCTAAGATGTAAAGAAAGATCCTGAATCATACCATTTAGCTTTGGAGGATCAGTGGGCAAACATATCAGATTTTCACTTACAACATGAGGAAAAGGGAAAAGAGGAAGAGAAGAAGGAAAAGAATCTTCTAACTCAAACATTTTGAACACAGAAAATCTAAAGTTGTGAGTCAGTCTATCATTGAAAATATGCAAAATGCAGCTTATGTCTGCCTGTAAGGAATAGTATGGTAGAGTTTCTTGTTCTGAGGTGATCCCTTAAGTTCTTTCATAACATAACATAACTCAAGTGTTATGAAAAGTCTCTCACCCCCTTATTCACTCTAATCTTCAATCTAAAAATGACAGGAAATAAATTGAGTGCTTGGGTTCAATAACCCACAGAATGAGAATAACTTAATTCCCTTGAGTGCAAGATGACTCATTCAGAACATTCACATCCAGCATTTTCTTCTATTAGGTTTAGAAAAATTGTTATGAAAATGTGAAAAGCTTAAGAAGTGAATGCCACTTAAAGTTAGAATTATTTTTTTCTACACTACAATAATAACAACTTCTTGTCCATGTTCTATACCTATTTTATCAAAAAGAAAGTTCACTTGAGTACTTTCAAATTGCATGATCCTTCAACTGAGGACTTTCATAGTGGCAATCTAAGAATCTCATCTCTAAGAAGTTTTTCTAACACAAAACTTTGTCTCACTATATTAATCTGTCTCATCTTCTATAATGAACATAATATAAGTATAAATAATAATAAATTATATGACTAACCTATAATAAATACAAAAATTACATTTCATTAACATTACAAATAATCTAGAATATAAAAGAAAACACATAAATTATACATCAAACCAATGGCTATTTCTTGCAATTGTGTGATTATTATGTAACAGTGTCTAATGAAAAAAATCATAGACTAGAAACAAGCATCATTAACTAATTTAGCATGTCCCCAAAGAATGTGAGTTTTGTCAGAAGTTCACATGCTCCATGAGTTTTACTGAGTAGGTATGAGAGGATAAGGGAGGTGAAGTGAATCAAGGTCAGAGTCCTATGATGCCATTAGATCAAAGTTAATACATTCAATATTATAACATGAGAAACTGAACAATTCATGTTTATTTGGATATAAACATCCTATATGTTTATAAAAATTTTAAATTGGCCCAATGTTTATAATAACAGCAACCGAAATTCAATAGATGACCTGTGGTCTACCCCTTTGATAGCCTGGAAAATTTTTTTCTAGATTTTTCTTCATTTTAAATGTTAAAAAGTATTTTGTAAGATAACTGAATGGACAAATATTCTTTATACCAAAAAAAATGTACCTGATAAATAAATTTTAAAATATCAAAAAAGCCTTTTGAAATGCTGATGAACTGAATATTTATTAACATGCTAAATGGCATTTAAAATCCTTGCAGGAAATTATTGTAGTACCACAATCTCATTGTACTCACCATGCTACATCTTTTAAAGTGTTCTAAATTCTATTTTTTATTTACTCATGCTAATTTACATGTTGTTAATAACAGAGCTTTAGGCATTCAATGTTCCAACATCAAACCCCTGACCAGTGACCATGTCCATCCACCAATGACCTCTCCTCACCCAACCTACTTAGAAAAAAACACAGTTTTTCAGATATGCTTATTAGAGTTTGTTTTGCATGCTTATACTAGTGTTGTCTCTTGTGGTTTTGGTGAATATAGCCAATTCATATATCTTTTGTTAGAAGCTCCATTGATCTTGAGAAAATATCCAAGAATGCATTCATTTAACATATAAATGAGAGTGTTAGAAGACTTCCCCACTGTTTTTTATATGGCAGCTTATTTTGACAGTAGGTTTCATACAAGTTAAGACCATGCACAGTTTTTGGCAAGATCTACCTGCCCAAGGATACATGTAGAACAGAACTATAAGGTCATTGCCAGTCTGAAGGACATAGTAAGGAAACAACGGCATAGATAGGTTCAATGATAGAGCCTGCCTGATAAGACTTAAGGATAAAAACAGCTTTCAAATATCAACTATATCCTATATGATCGTGGTGCTTTGTGCTTCTGACACTTTCTCTAGGGAAGTTCTATTCAAATAATTGAGCCAGGAGGTAAATTCATATACTCAGGTGTCTTTTTTTTTTCAAGTCCACATCTGGCAGTGCTCAGGCCTTATTCCTGACTCTGAGCTCAGGAATCTGAGTAATACTTGGAGAACATATGTGCTACAAGAGATAGACCAAGAACAGTTGTATTCAAGACAAGGGCCTTACCTGCTTTACTATCTCTCTGATGGTCATGTATCTTAATTTAATTATTCAACTGAGCTACAAATCTGTCTTCAATACCAAATAAAAATATTTATATATTTATGAATTTTCTGCTTTCTACCATTCTCTGGTTCCTAAGGGTTTTTGCAAATATCTTTTGAACAGTATTGATAATCAGCGAATCAATCAACTAAAAGTTTTTACATATTTATGTATTTGTTCTGAAAACATAATTAAATTACCATATCCAGGCAGTGGACAGTCCTGTTATAATCAAGAGCAAGGCAGTTCTGTCTTTCAAGATTATAATCTAACAAAAAATCTAAGAAAGAGGGAGGAAGGGAGGAATGGAGGGATCGAGGAAGGAAGGAAGGAAGGAAGGAAGGAAGGAAGGAAGGAAGGAAGGAAGGAAGGAAGGAAGGAAGGAGGGAGGGAAGGAAGGAGGGAGGGAAGGAAGGAAGGAAGGACTTTTAAAAAATGAAATACAAACCTATGGATTACAAAGGGGTCACACAAATTTATATACATAGGAAGCCTTAACTTTGGTATCATCTCAGTTATATGTCAGTGGTTTTCCCTGTCAGCGAGGAAATTTGTCTAAAAAAGTTCTAATTAATAAGTCTCTTCTGAAATCCAAGTTGAAATGCTAAAAGGGCTCTCCATGTTGGCACAAAGCAATTTGTACACATTCGAGAAATGATTCGGTAAAGAAAAGCTTCAAGAACATCATTACACTTGGAGAGTGCCTGCTGGGGAGCCGATTGTTGGATATTATTAGATGATACCTCAGCAGCTGATGAAGTGTGAATGTCTAATTATTGTATTTGTATTCCTGTGTTCTGCCAAATTTATATATTCTAAAATATTATAGTTTTTCATACCATTTTTGACTTGCTCTTCTGTAATAGATCATTTGCTTTCCTAGTGTGATAATAACTAAAGCATTTTCATATATTCTACAGAAATTTGCTATTTACAATGAATTCATATCAATCATTAAAAATATTAGCTAAGGGGCAAGGAGATAGAACAGGGGTTACTCAGTTTAATCATTCAGTGCTGCCAAGTGTAGCCTAGAGACACTCAAGCTGGTTGTGGAAGTTGAAAATTGAAAGAAAAGAATAAAGATTATAAACATAATATAAAATAACTTGAATAAATGCATAACGATCATAATGAAATAAGATATAACTAATTGGTGATGATCATTTCTAAAGGAGAGGATGGTGAAGAAGCATTTTTATTCCTACATCATGCATTTGTGTAATACAATTTTCATACAGACTTGAGATATTTGTATTTTGATCTTTATTTTTTGGGGTTTGGGTTTTGAGTCACACCCAGCATTGTTCAGGGTTTACTCTCTATGCTCAGGAAACACTCGAGGCAGGCTCAGGGAACCAGATGAGGTGCCGGGGTTAGAATCCAGGTCAGCACAGCAAACACCCTACGCACTATAATATCACTCTGGTCCCTAGACATATTTTTAGAGTTAGATAATATTAGCTACCCATGACGTATTTGATATGCCAAACACAGTAACAACAAGTCTCACAATGGAGATGTTACTGGGCCCGCTCGAGCAAATCGATGAATAATGGGAGGACAGTGCTACAGTGCTACAGATAATATAAATTTTGTTTTGATTTTTTATTATTAGCAAGGACCAAAAACAAAGATCATAATTTAGAGGGGGGCAACTGAAGCACTATTTTTCTGATTAGTGATTATTTAAATGTTTGTTTTGTTTTACATGCCTTTGCATTAACTTTCCTTAAAGAAAAAAGAAATTAATTTAGTGTATAGTTTAAAAATGTGTAGTAGTTATAATATCTTAAGATAACTTTTTAATGGGGACTTTGACTATGTTGTTTTGATGATCTCTAGTTATAACTTCTATGAGTCTTAATGTTTTCAAATTAGATGAGTACTTGGTTGGTTACTCTTAACCTAGTCATGACCCAAGCTCAAATTTAGTTGGTCAATAAAGTATGAGTTAAATATTTTAATTCTTCTGTAGAAGGAGAGACCTCCTTATAGTCAGACAACAACGTAATTAAGATCTAACATAAAACATCTGTATAGCAAATCTTCTAAAGTCAGTTGTAAATTTCCAAACTTTCCATGGAGAGATAGTATGGGGCTTAAGATCCATGTATATGACTGACCCCAGTTAGATTCCTAGCACCACATATGATCACCTAAGCACTGCCAGGAGTGCACCACCACCACAAAAATTAATATTTTCCATGGAAGAAATAAACTATGCATAGTATAGAATCTGACTTTTTAAATGCAATAGATGGAAGAATATCTTCAAAGTTTTAAGTAATCGTCCTTCTGTGTCTGTTGTTTTTGTTTCTTATTTGGAGGTGCAAAGGCTATAACTCAGGGTCTCACTCATGCAAGGCAAGTGCTTTATCACTAAGCAACATTTCTAGCTCATGTGTCTGCTTTTATGCTAAGTGCTTAATTCATTTACTTTCTTTTTTTTCTAATAAAATACCAATAAGTAATTCAAAGAATGCAATGTTTTCGGAGGAGGGGAAGAAAATTAGAGGGAGAAGTACAATAAGCAATAAATGATAAGATCTGAAATGATAGTGTGTAAAAAAACTCAGTGTAGATCTTGTTTATATGCATCTATGTGGGAATTTAATCAGTTGAGTGTTTCTTCACAGAGAAAGCTTCCTTTCTTAAGCTCCAGGGTAAAAGCTGATTTCCAAGGAGGAAATGTCATTATTCTGGGGTATGTGTTCATCTACAGATCCTGTGGTGCTTGTAAACTTGTCTGACTTCTATATCTATTGCTGAAATACAGGAGCAATAAATCCATGGGCTGAAAACCCAGAGCAGAAAGAGGTTTCCTTTCATTTGCTCAGATCCACCATCCAATCAGTACCAGTGACCTACTGAACTGATGCCAGGGAGCACAACACAGGAAAGATGATCAATTAGCCCTGGGCCCTTCATGGTCCTAAATTTGTCAGTCAGGCTGCGCTCCAACTCATGTCTATTCTTGGACACAGAATTTTTCTGTTCCAGAACACATTTGTCTATTTTATATTTGCAATCCAAAATAGAATTGGATGCTTTTTGTTTTATCAATTTACAAAGTACATTTAATTTGCTGCTATTCATTTGTACCTTTCTCCTTCTTGTACCCAACACATTTTTTGCTCTCATTATATTATTTTACATTTTTATAAACTCTTCATGCTTTCAAAAATTAAACCAAAAAATAAACCCCTCTGGGATGCAGAAAGGGAGGACAGGTAGAGAGCCCTGTGATCTATGCATGCACTGAGATATAAGTTCAAACCCTAGTACCACAAACATACCCCCACCAGCGTGCCACATGTCGTTCTGAAGGCCCTCAGCAGCAGATATCATTGGGATGGTCTGATGGTCCTTCTCATTCCAAGGTCTGAGCATAGACCCATATCCTTGACCCAAGCCTGATGACCAGCTGTCCCTGGGAGTGGCTACTGGGACCCCTGAGCACTACTTGGGGGCTCATTCCCCAAAAGAAAACCCTCTAGTGAGCCATTCATTTCTCACATTGAAATTATATTTTTGTTACTCAATTTGGGAGAAATAGATATGGTTTTATTGCCAAAATAAAAGAGACTGACAACTCATACAGCCCAGCCTCCTCATTCTACAAATGGGGGGGAAAAAAAACTAAAACTAACATTACATTGTAATGTGCTTAGATCAAATGCAGCAGTGGTTCAAGCCCAGAATAGCAACCTAGTAAAGTACTGGAGGTTTTGATTTGCATACACAGGTCAGTAATAAGAGCTATAAAGGGAACATCACACTGGCTCTGAATCAGAGTTATTTGGGACTCTGTCATCCCTAGTCCATTTTAGGACTAGTCCAATTTAACCTTTGGAGCATAGGGACTATTCTTGTTACTCACTACAATAATTCTCATACATAGTGGTTACTTAGAAATGTTTGCCAACCTGCATGTTCCCTAGTTGTTAGTTCATGATAATGAGATGGTTGCTGAGTAACAAGCACCATTTAAACACAACAGTGCCCAGCAGAAGGACTTCCTGATGTCTCTCCTCTTTCCTAGAAGCACACCCAGCTGAACCCCTGTCAGATGACTAGTTCACCTGAGTACCCTAGGTCAAACACTGACAAAACACAGAGCCACCATGTCTGCTTTGATGAAGTCACCCACATCTCTGTAAGCTTGAGCCTGAAAACTTATTTGTGTAGGCATATAAACAAAAATGCAAACTTCATGGAGGTTTCTCAAAATTGAACAATAAATACCATATGATTCAGTTATTCTACTTCTGGATATTTACTGAAGAACACAAAAACATTAATTTGAAAGTATATGGATATCGCAGTGTACAATGTCACTGTCCTCTTGTTTATCGATTTCTTGAGTGGGCCCAGTAACGTCTCCATTTTGAGACTTGTTGTTACTGTGTTTGGCATATTGCCAGGCTTTGCCATGCAGGCAAGCTACTCTCGGTAGCTTGCCGGGCTCTCCAAGAGAGGGGGAGGAATCAAACCTGGCTCTGTCGGACTGGCTGCTCAAGGCAAACGCCCTACCACTGTGCTATCGCTCCAACATTACATATATAATAGGTGAGATACGGAGACAACCTCAATGTCAGATGAAGCATATGTCTACCCAGTGGAACATCACTCATTTATTGAAAAAGACGAAATCGTGGCCCAGGGAGGTAGACTAGTGATAGCCAAATGTTTTGCATGTGTGAAGCCCTGGGTTTGATCTCCAGCACCAGAAGGGAAGAAAATAAGATAAAATCTTGCTCTTTGTGTCACCACAGAAGAGACTAGAGGCCATTATGTTAAGAAAAATAAATCAGATAGATGGAGAAAAATAAATATCAGTTGAGTTCTTCATTTATGTGAAAGATAAAGAAACAAAGCAAGAAAACAAAGTCTTAAAATAGAGTGATCTGTGGTTACATGAGGAAATTAAAGGAAAAAGCGAACACATAAAACAAAGTCTTAGATGCGAAAAAGAGATTGGTGATAACTAGAGAAGAATGGGGGAGAGGATAAGTGAAATAGATTAAGGTGTTTAAATGGGACCCAGGAGATAACTCAAATGGTTGGACCACATTGCTGGCATCATACAGAGGCCCCTGGCTTAATTCCCAGCACAGCATGGTTCCCCGAGTACAGCTAGAAAGACTCAGTAACCCTCAAATTTGCTGGACCCAAATAGCACTAGGCCCAACATCACCAGAGGTCACCTCTAGGGCTCCCTGGGCTCTGCTAGAAACCCAGGCCAAAAAAAAGGGTGGGGTTTTGTTTGGTTTTGTTTGGTTTTGCCACACCTGCCCCACCCGCACCCCACAAAAAGACATTCAATCCATATCAGAACCATATCCAGCAGCCCTCCTACTGAACATAAGGTGTGGGATTTTTTTTAGTTTTTGTACACAGAATAGGTAAAATTTATTGCATTGGATCTTATGAGTCTCTTTTAAACAATGTTAGTTTGACCAAAGAGGCTCATATTTCACTCCCCACTCCCTTCTCTTTTTACCTCCACTCTCAGGAACATATAAAAGACTGATGCCTGGAGTTCTAACAGCCATCATGGCCCAAGAATCTGTGTAAAAGTGTTGGTACTCACATTTCTGACAACTGTGTGGTAACACTTCAGCTGTGATCTGTGCTATACTCTGCCCTCTGATACTGGAGAAACAAAAAATAAAAAAAAAATAAAGTTCACTTTTACACCCCAAAAATGGCACTCAATTGCATGGTTATTGATAAAAACTACATTTTAAGGAAAACTATGATGCTATTCAAACAGATGCCAAATTATTAATCCACATCCCTTTAAAAATATGCCATGTTAGGAAACAATCATATCTTAAGGGAAAATTTGTCTTTCAAAACTACCAACTTACAAGGTTATGTGTCCATGCAAATTCAACTCAATGAAAGTTGAGTGTGGGGGTAAAGAGGGAGGTCCTAAATACACCTAATTAAATAGATTTGTTTGGAGCAAGGGAAGTGGCTCAAGAAATAGTACAAATGCCTTACATATCCAAGCCTCTGGGTTCCAGCCCTGGTACCTCATGCCTCCTGCACTGGCAGTCATAGCCTTGATAACAATAGAAAAGATAACTTGGAAAAAATAAAAGATAACTTTGGTGGGAAAAAAATTCTTTTTCCTTCTGTTATCAATTTCCACCTTAAAATTATAAGATTATTTGGGAATTTTTTTCTAACTCTGAAAAACCCTAACATTAAGCACATGTGTAGTCCAGCATGAGCTGGAGCGATAGCACAGCGGGTAAGGCATTTGCCTTGCAAGTGGCCTACCTGGGTTGGATTCCTAGAGCCCAGGAAGCTACCGAGAGTTTCCCCCCTCCCCCCCCCCCCACACACAGCAGTGTCTGGCAAGTTCTCCATGGCATACTTGATATGCTAAAAACAGTAACAACAAGTCTTACAATGGAGATGTTACTGGTGCCTGCTCTAGCAAATCAATGAACGGCAGGAGGACAGTGCTGCAGTAGTCCAGCAATACTAGATAAAGGGCTTAGGCAGGACAGACTGACAACCTGATGGAACAGATCTGTCCTGAAGCAGATCTGCTCCGGGAGCAGCTAGGGGCAAGCTTTCCAGAAGACAAGTATGACAGAAGTTTTACTCTCCTCGACAAGATCCAAGAATGATCTCTAAGTCCCGGAGGTCAGTGAGGACAGGTCACATCACACTATATGTGAAAAGTGGAGGAAGGCAGGGTTAGGCCAAGGGCTCCGCCTTCCTTCTGAACCTCTGTAGAATCCTCAGACACTCACTTCCAAAGGAGAGTGGAGACAGTCTGTGGGATGACAGGAACCTCGAGCACAGTGTGGGGCAACTTGATGAGAAGAGCAGGGCCCAGCACACCCGCCGGGCAGGTCAGAGCAGCAGCCCACACCTGCTGGGACACATTCATTGAGGGCAAGCAAGCAAAGGAAAAGGAGATCAAAGCAAGGAAACTTGACAATATTGTCTGCTGGAGGCTGTTCAAGGGGAGGGGGTTATACTGTTTGTTTTGTAAAATGTCTGTCTTTCAGAATGTGGGTGGGAAGCTTGTAAATGAGAATGTATTCGGGCTACCAAGAAACCACAGGATAGAAACAGGATCTAAAACTGAATATTGGGTTTACCCCAAAGGAATTCCAGGAATTCCATGAGCTTCTGAATAGCAACACCCTCCTGGGAGTTGAACATGGTGCCTGTGGGCAAAAGGGACTCTGCCTGGCCTTTGTTCTGCTTCTTAATGCCTCCCCCCAGGAGCCAAGGGCTAAGGATTGAATCTACTAAGCAAGTTTATTCTGGAGTAAACAAATATTTTTTTGACTTTCAAAAGGTAACAAATTTTGTATGTTGTGAGCAATAAAATAATAAATTATGACCATTAAACAATCATTACTGAGGAAATTGAATTCTTTAAACCCCATTGACCCAATAATCAAAGAAACACACATTAGAATTAAGCAAATGCTTTTCACTTACTATAGTAGAAACATGTTTAATAATTTTAAACGCTGGAGAAGGTGCAAAACAACTGGAAACGATATGCTGGTGCAAGTAAGCCATGTAAATGAGGAGTGAGTTTGGCGGGAGGATAGTTTGACATAAACCCAGAAGAAATATTTTACTGGAATTAGAAAACCCATTGCAAAAATCTCATACAAGAAATAAACCAAAATACAGAAAAATATGTCAGCTCAAAAATGCTGTCACTGTATTCTTTATATTAACTTAAATGTACACTGCTTGTTATTAATTATAAACTACAGTTATAAGGACTATGTTAAAACATCTCTCCCCACTCCCAACTTAAAAAAAATTTCACGTTCATTTGAGAGGTAAGTGGTGTCATTAAGGGGAAAAGAGAGATAGATTCCTGCCTTGGCCAGATTTTAACTGTTGTTTAACTGCCATTCTCTGACCCCCAGAGCACCCCACTTGCAGTTATAAGTGTGAATTGCAACTTATAAGGTCTGGTCTCTCATGTTTGAGTGTGTTAGAAATACTTGAAAAACTCATCCTGAAGCTCACTATTAAAGAATCAGAGCATCAGCAAGTCCCCCTCCCAACCCATGGTCAAATATCCCTTCCATGTCTGCCTTTCCTGGACTGTAGCAAGTCCAGTGGCACTTGCTTGAAAATCTGTGCTGCATTGAAATTACTCTAAATAACTAATTGCAGCTCCCTACTCTTTGCCTGATCACATTGCATTATTTTTTCTCTCTGATTATGTTCAAAGGGAGAAGAGGCAACAATCTTCCTCTCAAATTACCCTGAAGAGTATAGCTACCTGCACTACTTCACAATCTGAATTTTAACTGGAAAAGGACCTCAGGAAATGCACAACCGAATGCTTTGTTCTCTCACTGCACCCAGCTTCTTCTCTCAATAGCTGCCTCCCCCTCCCTCTTCTCCCGTCTTGTCATCCTTCTTACAATTCTAAAAAGGTTTAACTTTTCCTTTGCTATCCCTAATACATACCCTCCTTCTTCTAATTCCCAGTGAAACTGTAGGAGGTTGGCAGGAGTAGCTCATTTACACAACTAGGGAACAATAATTAGAACCTAGATCTTCCTATTTAACTGTCAATATTCTGCGGGACAGAGGACAGAAGTGGGCAGAAAGTGACAGGAACTAGAGAACTGAATACATCTCAAGTCTGACTTGTAACATCCTTAACCTACCACATACTGCAATTTTGAAAGTCAAAACAATGTCAAAATATGACCTTAGTCTTTCAATCTCATTGAAATCCAACTCAAATGTACTTAAAAAAGTAGAGAGGTCTAAAAGTTTTAGAATCATCTTTTTCAGTGCTTTCCTAATAGCCAAGTCAAGACATGAGCTATAAGTCACAGATTAGGTAACTGTCTCTTGAATCATGTAGGACAGAAAAAAGCCTAAAGAAAAAATCATTAGTTCTGCTGGCAAAGAAGACTAGTAAAATCAACATGGAATAACAGTCAACAGGTGTCTGGCCCTCTGACTTAGAGGTCTGTAGTACCCTCAGACTTATGGAGTCTAAGCTTAAGAAAGTGAGACACAAAAGTTGTATTCATATTAATGAAAATAGATAGATGATGATGACGATGATGATGATGAAGAAGAAGAAGAAGAAGAAGAAGAAGAAGAAGAAGAAGAAGATAGAGAGAGAGAGAGAGAGAGAGAGAGAGATTGTTAAACCCATTCCCATCTTTGTTGCATACTCCTAACAGAATGCTAAATGGCAAAGTACAATTTAAATACAGTTTAAGTATTGACTACATTCATACTGAATTCAAAAATACATTTTAGTGCAAGAACTTACTTTACCATGTTAGGGCTATGGGGAAGGGTCAATTGAGAAGGGGAATACTCTGGTAAAGGATGTGGTATTGGAGCACTGTATGCATGAAACTTTATCATTAGCAATATTCTGTCACAATGTCTAAAATTTTTTAATGTTTTTAATTTTACAGGAAAATATACAAAAATATTAACTAGTATAATTGATATCTTGAGATGATTCGTGGTTTTCTCTAAATTTTCAAGACTTCTACAAAATGAACAAATCTTTGAGGAGGAAGGGTGGGCCATATCCAGTCATGCTCAGGGTTTACTCCTAGCTCTGTGCTCAGGGAACAATCCTGAGACTTGGTAGACTACATACAATGCCAGGGATTGAATTGGAGTTAGTCACATACAAAACATACATTTTGACTTCTGCTATTATTTCTCTATACAAATTAAACATATTTATCATATATATTTTTAACCTATTAGAAAAAAACTATAATGCCCCTGGCAATGGGCAAAGAGACACCCTCATTGGGGTTGCTCTTGTATTAGACAGGGGCAAAGAAGATGGTCCTTATCCTAGCTTGATTCCTGGCTTGGTGGCCAGATCTGTTTCATGCTTGTGGTGGAGGAAGGAAGGAAGGAAGGAAGGAAGGAAGGAAGGAAGGAAGGAAGGAAGGAAGGAAGGAAGGGCAGCAAAGTGACAATCCTTTCCAAAGAACTATACAGATTCAACAGAGTCCCTATAAAAATAGGCCATATGCTGCTGAAATTTATACAGAATAATAAAAACCCCCAACTAGCCAAAACAATCCTAGGAAAAAGGAAGATAGAAGGCTTCTTTTTCCCAAACTTTAAATTATACTATAAAGCAATAAAGGCAGTAAAATACTGAATAAAGACACACCCTCAAACCAATATAATAGTATTGAGAGCCCAGAGATAGACCCTTGACCATATATATATATATATATATATATATATATATGTACGTATATATATATATGTTCACATATATATATGTTCAGCTAATCTAAAAAGGAGTTATAAGTATTAAGTGGAATAAGAAAAGCCTTTTCAACAGATGGTACTGGGAAAACTGGCAGTCACATGTGAAAAAAATAAAATGAACTCACCACCCCCCCACACACACACCTTTCTCAAAAATCAATTGAAAACAGATTAAAGACCCCGATATCAGACCTAAAATTATAAATTACATTGAAGAAAACATAGATGACATTGAACCTAGAGGCATCTTCAATGACTCAATGACATGGTCCAAGCAAACAGAAGCAAAAATAAACAAATGGGATTATATCAAATTAAGAAATGTCTACACTGCAAAAGAAACGATTTATTTTTTATGGGGGCTTCATTTTATACTCCCTTCCAGCAGAAGCAGCTGTGAGTTCTGGAGGATGGCCGATGAGATTATCTGGCACCAGCAGGAAGTGGCTTATGGGTGTGACCCCTGGGTCACCAGAGACGGGGCGGGGTGGGGGGGCGGGGAGCAGGCAGAAAATCTCTGCTCCCTGGTCTCGTTGAGTCCAGAGTCCAAAGTCACAAAGTTCCACATTACCTGGGTTCCTTGGGATTGACTCATGCGTGTGGCTTGGCCCAGCATGTGGAAAACAGCCTGGAGCATGGTGGCAGTTGGATAGTGGAGGTCAGCTGCCAGGGCTGGGTCCCTTGGGGTGAGGAGGGCTCTCACCTGCCCCCCTCTGGGGTGCTCCGTGTGAAACAGCCTGCCTCAGAGTCCAGTGGCATGGTTATGGGGGCCTCATTTTGTGCTCCCTTCCCAGAGAAGCAGTTGTGAGTTCTGGAGGATGGTTAGAATTAAGATAGATAGATAGATAGATAGATAGATAGATAGATAGATAGATATATGTATTTGCCCACCTTTTAAAACAAAGGGTTAGTACCAGATATATAAAACACTTGTAAAACTTAGTACAATAATTCCAAGTACTGCTTTGCTCTCAAGCTTGTGTTCCCCCTTAAATAGGATCTCCCATGCTTGTCTCTGTGCTTCTTTGCTGCTGGTATTCTCTTGAACATATTTCCCCTCTCTCTCCTCCCACAACTTTCTAAGTTTCATTTTTAAAAACTGCCTAGCTTCTCTAAAAAAAATCCAAGTACTGTTTTACAAATCGTTTTAAAGTTCTCATCATCTGAGTAGTTAGAGAAAATGTGGCATTTATACTTAGCTACAAGAAAATATGAAATCATTCCGTTGGCTGCAACATGGATTGGAAGTTGCAGAGAGCCATGCTAAGTGAGGTGAATCGGAAAGAAAAATAAACACAAGATGATCTCACTCATTTGTGAAGTATAAACAAAGCAAGTGATTAGGCAGTTTCCAATGGAAACAACAGAGATGAAGTCAATAAAACTTGGATCTGAGGGTGTTGGCTGAGTGGGGAAGGGAAAAGGGATCTTGGGCTAAATATGGAGACATTCTGGTAGTGAGCACAGTATAGCAGCACTCCCTGTATAAAACCATCATATTGGTTCTATTGTTAAAACATAAATAATTTATTTTATTTTTTATTGAATCACTGTGAGATACAGTACAAAGTTTTCATGATTGAGTTTCAGTCATACAATTAAAAAACACCCATCCTTCCACCAGTGTATATTTTCCACCACCAATATCCCCAGGATCCCTCCTGCCACCCCCATCCCCCCTACTCCCTCCCTCTATGGCAAATAATTTTCTATTTACTCTCTCTCTCTCTCTCTCTCTCTCTCTCTCTCTCTCTCTCTCTCTCTCCCTTTTGGCATTATGGTTTATTATGGTTTGCAATACAGACACTGAGAGGCCATCATGTTTGGTCCCTTGTCTGATTTTAGCACACATCTCCCATTCCGAGCGATCCCACCAACCATCATTGACTTAGTGGTCCCTTCTCTATCCCAACTGCCCTTCTTCTCTGGCCTTTGTCTCTACTGCCCTTGGCTGTTAGTCTCGCACTATGTTATTTTATATTCCACAATTTTTCTTTTGTGCAGTCATTCTATGTCTGTCCCTGTCTTTTTTTTTTTTTTTTTTTGCTTTTTGGATCACACCCAGCAGTGCTCAGGGGTTACTCCTGGCTCTACACTCAGGAATTACTCCTGGCGGTGCTCAGCAGACCATATGGATGCTAGGGATCGAACACAGGTCAGCAGCATGCAAGGCAAAAACCCTACCCGCTGTACTATACCTCAAGTCCCTCTCCCTGTATTTATGACTCATTTCACTTAGCATGATACTCTCCATGTCCATCCACTTATAAGCAAAAAGCAATAATAATAATTTTAATAGAACTAAAAGTATCACTTGATCACTTGATATCCCATTTCTCATCGATTTGCTTGAGTGGGCACCAGTAACATCTCCATTCATCCCTGTTGCGTGCTAGCGTAGCCCAATGGCATCTGCTCATTCTAGGAACATGAAGAGCCTCAAAACAATCATTCAGGGTCTTGACGAAGAAGTTTGACCATCTCATAGGTGGGTGGCCATGCGATCTTTTGACGCCCAATGGAATCCAGTCAGTAATGGCTCTAGTCCAGGGGTCATCTCCAAATCTCATTACCAGTCCAGCCCATCTGATTTTCAATGCCTTGGCAAATGAGACAGCGTCCCTGATTCTTGAGCATAGACGGAGGTCGGAACTCCAGATTCTTTCTCTCATTTGAATGAAGCATGATACTCCAAGCATAGCTCTTTCGATTCCCCTTTGAGAGACCTGAGTAGTGTTCTCATCCTGTTTTGGTAAGGCCCAGGTCTCTGGGGCATATGTTAATGCAGGAAGAACAGTAGAATCGAAGAGATATGCTCGGAGCTGGAGGTTCTTCATCCTCTTCACTATTTCTTCAATGCTCTTGAAGGCGTTCCAAGCTGCTCTTCCTCCTGCGCAACTCAGGTGCCAGGTCATTTGTCATGTTGACTTCTCGACCTAGGTACTCATAACTGTTGCATTCAGAGATGGTCATTCCATTGAGAGCGAATGGAATGTCAGGAACAAGACTGTTTCTCATGAACATTGTCTTCATGAGATTCAGCTGTAATCCAACCTTTCCACACTCACGAAGTTGGTCAGCATTTATGCTGCTTGGCTGATGTCTGGTGTTTTAGAATGATGTCATCAGCAAAGTGAAGGTGGTGTAGTTGACAACCATCTATCTTCACTCCCATTTCTTCCCATTCTAGTCATTGCATGACCTTCTCGAGGGTGGCACTGAAGACTTTCAGTGAAATGGTATCACCATGCCAAACCCCTCTCTTGACATCGATGATCACTTCTTTGTAGAATGGTGAGATCCTGGTAGTGAACCCATAATACAGCTCATGGAGGATCCTGATGTATTGATTTTGAATGGCCTGATTGGCTAGGGCTTCAATGACTACTTCTGTCTCAACAGAATCAAAGGCCTTCTTTAAATCAATGAAGGTTAGACAGAGCAGCATCTTGAACTCCAGAGAAACCTCAATGAGCTTGGTTATCGTGTGCATATGGTCGATCGTGCTGAATCCTTTTCAGAACCCGGCTTGCTTGCATGGTTGTCCTTCATCTAGTGTTCTACCAATCCTATTCAGGACGACTAGAGTGAATAGCTAGTCGATGACAGACAATAGGCAGATTGGGCGATAGTTGCCAATGTCGTGGATATCTCCCTTCTTGTATAGTAGCACAGTACTGCTGGCTTTCCATTGGGACAGAACTTTGCATTCAGACAGGTAGTATGTGAAGAGCTGAGCCAGTGTATTGATGAGTACTGACGGTAGGTTCTTCAGGTGTTCAGGTCTGACCTTGTCTGGGCCAGGTGCTCTTTGTTTCTTTACCAGCGAGATGGCCTGTCAGATTTCGGAAATAATCCTTTAAAAATGCAGTAAAATTAAATTCTCTTCATTTTCTCCCAAGTTTCTTTAGATTAACAGCCTATAAAAGGATAGCCATAAATTAATTCTATTCTGCTATAAGAAAATGGGTCAGGTGAATGAGATCAGTTGTAATTACTGGTGACCGCGTGGCCGCCCAGCTACCAGATGGTCAGACTTCTTCATTAAGATCATGAATGATCGGTTTGAGGCTCTTCATGTTCCCAGAGCGAACAGATGCCATTGGGCTACACTGGCACGCGACAGGGACGAATGGAGACGTTACTGGCACCCGCTTGAGCAAATCGAAGACTAGCAGGAAGTTAAGTGATTAAGTGATAAGAAAATATGAAATCTTGCACTTTGCTAGAATATGGATGGAACTGGAAGACATCATGCTAAGTGAAGTAACTCAGAGTGAGAAGAACAAATATTGGATGCTTTCACTTATTTGTGAACTATAGATAAATAGAACAGGAAAATAGTACTCAACAATGGAAAAATCCAGACTGCAGCAATAGTACAGTGGGTAGGGTGCTTGTCTTAGCATGCCCTGGGTCCAATTCCCAGCATCCATGTGTTACCCCAGCACTGCCAGGAGTAATTAATTCTTGAGTGCAGATTTCGCTTGAGCATCACTGGATGTGGCCCCAAAACAAAAATTTTAATAATAAAAAGAAATCCATATAGTCTTCCTGTATTCATCTTACATAAGAGGCATAAATACTCTCTGTGAGCAAGATTATTAAATAAAATATCTACCATAAATGCATGCTCACTGATTCAAAGCTTTCCTTTAAATGTATTCTCTCATTAAATCTGAAGAGGTTATTTCTACTATTTTTCCCATAACTACTGTAAAACTCTAATGGGCTTTGTAATTATTTCCTATTTTTCAAGGCACTTCCTAATTTGTACATTAGTGACACTGAAACATTTAAGCTACACTTTCTGAGATAATATCTACCCCCAAAGCACTTTAAAAGGGAACTCCAAATTCTCTTCTTCCTTATCTCCTAATTTTTATATCTCCTAAATTCAAACCCAAGAATTAACCTAGCTTCTCAAGGCAGTTAATATTTGGTTTGAAATATGTGTGTGTGTATGTGTGTGTGTGTGTGTGTGTGTGTGTGTGTGTTGGGGGGAGGGGCGGGGGTTACCAGTGCATCAGCTCCCATTAAAAACAGAAGTTGTTCCCAAATATATGTATTTCCCTCCCTGCAGACCCTCCTACGGTGCATTCTGCTGGCTGTGCCAAATGTTGCCGTTATTGACACTTCTCCCTGTAGGCTCTTGGGTGCTGCTAACTATCTTCAAATCAGCGTACAGTGTGATTTCTTCAGTCATATTAAACCTGTATAAATTGTTGGCACAGAAAGTAATGAACTGAACACTGTCTATTGTACCTTTATTCTCAAGTTGCTCTCCACAATTTTGAAGAAGTGCCTTGGGAAAAGTAGCACAGATGCTTTCCCTCTAGAACAGCATTTTCCAATTTCTTAATTAAAGATGTCTTCATCATAAACTGAAATTTGCTTTTTGTTTTCTTTGAAACTGAACCCCAACCTGCATTTGGCAGGGGTCTCTGGAAAAACAGAACCAATTTTGCATGTGTGAGAGTTTTGGGGTGTGTGTGTGTATGTAAAGAAATTTCTCATAAGGAATTTATTTATATAGTGATAGAAACTGACAGGTTCCAAGATCTGCAGTTGATGAGCTAGAGACCCAGAAGAGCCAGTAATGTTTTCCATCTGAATGCCAGCAGGCTTGAGACCAGAAAACAGCCAATGTTTCAACTAGAGATCAAAAAAAAGAACTAATATCATAGCTCAAGACAGGCAGGCAGTAAGCACTCCCTCTTATTCATGGGAGGGTCAGACTAGTTTGTCTACTCAAACTTTTGACTGTTTAGACAAGGCTCACCATATAAGAAGACAAATCTGCTTTACCAATTCATTGATTCAAATGTCAAAATCAATTATAAAAGTCTCCTACCAAAACAAACTCAACCAAAAACTAATGAGCACTCTCTGTAGCACTGTAGCACTATCCTCCCATTGTTCATCTATTTGCTGGAGCAGGTCCAGTAACATCTCCATTGTGAAACTTGTTATTACTGTTTTTTTTGGTTTTTTTGTTTTTTTTTGCATATCAAATACGTCACGTCATGGGTAGCTTGCCAGGCTTTGTCGTGAGCTCTCCGAGAGGGATGGAAGAATCAAACGCTGGTCGACCATGTGCAAGGCAAACGCCCTTCCACTGTGCTATCGCTCCAGCCTTCTAGAGCACTCTCTAGTCCAATCAAATTGACACATCTAGCCCAGGGTATCTTTTACTTATTTTTAACCTTTAAAAAAATTTTTTTATTGAATCACAGTGAGACACAGTTACAAAATAGTTCATGAATGGGTTTCAGCCATATAATGTTCCAACACTTGTCTCTCCACCAGTGTTTTTTTTTTTTCCCATCACCAATGTCACTAGTTTCTTTCCCAACCCCTTTTCTGCCTGCCTCTATGACAGGCTTTCTCTCTTTCCCTCCCTCCCCCTCCGTGCCTCCCTCCCCCCCCCCCCCGCCTTCTTCCCTCTGTCTCTCTCTGTTTCTCTCTGTCTCTGTCTGTCTCTCTGTCTCTCTGTCTCTGTCTCTGTCTTTGTCTTTCTCTGTCTCTCCGTCTCTGTCTCTGTCTCTCTCTTCTCTTCTTTCTCTCTCTCTCTTTCTCCTTTCCGCCTTCCCCCCTTTGGTCTTATGGTTTTCAATACAAATACTGAAAATTTAAAGTTTATCAGATATATCCAAGGATGATCTTTACTTCCTTTTCACCAGATCATATTTTCTGAAAAACTGCTCACCATGTCTCTTCAACCAGCTCTGCACATCTTTTTATTCATGTAGGTACCACATCCTCTATAGCTTCTTATACAACTTCTTCTCTCTGGTTATCCAAGATTTCCCAGACCAGACTTGAAAGGCTAGATCGAAAGAACTACAGAACTTACCCACTGATGTGAGAAAGAATTTTTTCCTATATTAAGCACTAAGTTTGTGGGGAAGAAGAGAAAGATGTGTTACAAAGAAAAATGTAACTGAGAGAGAAATCAGTTCCAGAATTGGAGCGCTGATATATCCAAATCTAAGCTAGCTGACAATGACTTTGAGACCAGGTAGCAAGCAGAGTTTAGAAAAGTAGAAAGAACAAAACTAAAGTAATTCTAGAAAATGACAAGCAACTATCAAGGATGGAAAAGCAATGAAAAACCTAATACAAAGTAGATAGAGACATGATGACTCATGTTATGAAATAATAAAACAACTGCCAAAAAATGGCTTGTGGTAAATTAGAAGATAGGAAAGAAGCATAATGAAACTGTGGACCTTGATGATATTCATTTCTTTGCATAATGTTGAAAATGTCCTTTAACTTATTTTAGCAGGTTTTGCTAAGGTATGGGAAGTGAGTGGGCTAGAAGAGATTATTTCATCTGTAAGCAGAATTCAGAGGCTACCATAGGGGTACCAGAACTTTCTAGGTTGGGTAGTAAAAGTGTTTCTCATTTCTAGTCTCTAGGGGCAGTAAAAGGTGCTGATAGCCTCAGGACCAAGATGAAATCAAGGAGACTCAAAAGGCTATTTGTTAATAGAGTCATGCATCATTTAACAGTAGGGATATATTCTGAGAAAGGTGCTGTTAGGCAATTTCGTCATTCACAGATCACATAATTACACAATCTAGTGTGATAGTAACTGCAGCATCATTAACTATTGCATGATTGCAGCTCTGAAAGAGTTTTAGGTAATAACTAGTAGCCTCTGTAAACTAAAGGCATTCATTAAAATTATTGTCTCACTGTTAAGGTCTGACACAATTTACACAGAAGAGAAGCCATCTCAGAATTGTAGGTAGAATTTTTACTGAATGAAAAGTTAAATCAGATACTTAGAGAAACTCTCAGAGACTTTAAGAGATTTGTCCTGGTAAAAATAATGCTAAAAGGACTAACACACTTAAAAATGAAAAAATGCTTCTTCCATCTGAATGCCTGAAGGTTTAAGACCACAAAAGAGTTAATGTTTTAATTAGAGGTCAAAAAGAATAACTAATACCCCAGCTCAAGGCAGTCAGGCAGGAGATGTTCCCTTTCTATGAAAAGGAAGTCAACTGAGAATATCACCAAGGTGCAAATGAATCACGAATCACGAATCACAACCATCCTGTTATTCGTCGATTGCCTCGAGCAGGTCCCAGTAATGTCTCCTTCATCCTCGCCCTGAGATTTTTAAGAAAGTGCTATTTTCAAGACTCTTTAGGAAAATGAGACCCATCATTGTTACTGGTATTTGGCATATTGGGTACGCCACGGGGAGTTTGCCAGACTCTGCCGTGTGGGCAGGTTACATTCGATAGCCTGCCAGTTTGTCTAAAGTAGGAATGAGATAATAAGCTGGTTTTTATAGTCTCTGAGTCTTGGCCGTTGATGGGATTACACGGCGCCAGGGGGCCAGTTGGTGGGTGTGACCCCCGCCTATTGGAATTTGGAGGATCTGGGTGGAGGATGCTCAGCACCGATCTGACTAGGCTTGGAGATCTCAGCCCCGGGACCCTCTTGCCTTTGTTCCTCTGCCGGTACCTTCAGGTGTGTGGAGAGTGGTCTCAGCATGGTGGTGGCTGGTCCTGGAGGTCTTCGGCTGCCGGAGCCCTGGTCGGGGTAGGGAGGAAAGCTCAACCCGCTCCCCTCCAAGGGGCCCCTGCGAGGACAGCCAGGCGCGGGGGCAGGAGACTGCACTGTTCTCTTCCGAGAGCTGGTTTTTATAGTCTCTGAGTCTTGGTCGTTGATGGGATTACATGACACCAGGGCGCCAGTTGGTGGGTGTGACCCCCGTCTATTGGAATTCAGAGGATCTGGGTGGAGGATGCTCAGCACCGATCTGACTAGGCTTGGAGATCTCAGCCCCGGGACCCACTTGCCTTTGTTCCTCTGCCGGTACCTTCAGGTGTGTGGAGAGTGGTCTCAGCATGGTGGTGGCAGCCACCACCATGCTAAGGTGCAAACATTGGCCATTATTTATGGAAATAAGGTCTTTTGGGAAGGATGAGCAAGGAGGGAAAAATGCAGAGGTTTTAAACCACTAATATTACAGAACAACTGTGGCCCAGAGGAATTTTCTACCTGCCCACAAAAAAGTTATTGCCACTTAATGCATAGTAGACCTAGATCCTACCCTGTAGCAGCTATACTTTTTCACAGACCAGAAGAACCACTGCACTAGAAGTCATTCTCAGGGAACAGGATCCAGCACTAAAGAAGGACAATTTGTGATCTGAAAAGAAATGTATCCAGCTCAAACACATAATCCAGCAGGTAGGAAGTTTGCCTTGCACAAAATCAAATCAGGTTCGATCCCCAGCACCCCAACACCACACACTGTCCCAAGGCCCTGCCAGCAGTGATCCCCAAACACAGAGCTAGGTAGCAAAACTTAAAACAAAAAAGTATTTCTATCCATTCCTTTACCTTCCAAATAAATTTTTTTCTTTTTTCTCTGCTGAGATTTTGTTTTTTCTCTTAAGCACACAAAAGGAAAAGTACCTGCCATCCCCATTAAACAAAACAAAATGAATATTTAAAAGTTCATGGAACAAGAAAAAGTCATTATCCCAGTCTATTTTTATACCCAGATTTCAAACAATAAGCCCATTCTTTCCAGAAGTGACAGAGACCTATTACTGAAGATAATTAACATTATAAATAGCCCGTGAAGTATGTACAAGGTAAAAGAAAAACCCAAAATAAGAGCCTTACTCCAAAATCTAGGGAGGAACCAATCCCACTCTTTAAAATCAAAATTAATTACAAGTGTATCTCACGGGATGTTCTAGCTAGAATCTGGTATGTGTCATATATATATATATGTATATATATACATATATATATATTAAGCAAGAGAGGATTTGTAATCAAATAATCAAAGCTTTGTGCACTCTGTCTTCTCTCCTCTTCAAAATAACCTTCTATGGTTAAAAGCCATACTGGCAAGAAGTTTATAGTTCAGATGATGTGACAACCAATCCCTCAATCCCCGGGAGATACTTGTTTGGCTTTGATTGCTCTCAAAATTACCTTTGTGCTGATAAGAACCCCAGGATCCTTGGCTAGACAGAGGGCAGGCCTTCTTTCTTCTTTTCTTTTTTTAAGTAGAACAGATTTTATGGACTGGTGCAACATATGTACACTCTCCCTTTGTTCTAGGTGTCTCTTATAGGGTTTTTCCAAGCTGTCCTCATGTGGAGCTTTCTAGATAGATAAGAATCCATAGCTATGGTCATTGCTAAGTGGGTAGAGTTGAGAGTGGTCAACTTTGAAACTCCTTTTCTTGACCTTTGTTCCTGCTGGATCTTCTCTCAGAGGGTGGATCCAGCTTTCTCTGGTCTGGGTAAACTGAGGGTTAATCCCAGTAATTTCCTTCAGGCTCTTTTTGAAGGGAGGGGGCCAGTTTCCTCAGGGTCCGCTGCTGGAGAAGGTCTTACCAGTTCTTGCTTTCTGTATCCACAATGTGCACCAGACTTAGGACCAGTGGCTTTTACTTTCCAGAAGTTTCATTGCCATGGTGTGTGTGTGTGTGCGTGTGTGTCTGTGTGTGTGTCTGTGTGTGTGTCTGTGTGTGTTGGGGAGAGTGAGGACCTTTTTGTCTATCTGCCTACATAATTCCCCCTAGAGATTTCACCACCTTCAATCTTCGAGGGGAAAATGGTCAAAGATCCATCTTCTGGAGCTGCTTCATTCTGACAATGGGGCTGTAGGCCCTGCCTGCACAAGGAGTGAAGTCTCATGCTACCTTAGTTTTCACAAGGGGTGAAATCTCATGCTATCTTAGTTTCAATGGGGCCCAGATAATGAATTGGTTGGGTTTCTGAAGTTATCAACATCTGAAAGAAAAAGATCAGATCAGTTAGGCTAAGGAATGCCACTTTGAAATTAGACCTCTCCAGCCTAGTAAGGGAAGAGTGGTGGTTTGCTGTTTTAGAAAACACAAAAGTTAAAAGAACAAAAGCCTAAGCAACATACAGATGGGTAAAACTGCCCATCCACTGAAGGTGTCAATAAGAATAAATATCTATTTATATCATGAGTATTTGAGCATTTGTGTGAAGTCAAGCTGCCAATCCTCCCCTGGATAAATTCCTTGATGCTGGGGGCTGGATCAATAGCACAGCGAGTAGGGCATTTGCCTTGCATGCGGCCAACCTGGGTTCGATTCCCAGCATCCCATATGGTTCCCTGAGCACTGCCAGGAATGATTCCTGAGTGCAGAGCCAGGAGTGATCCCTGTGCATCACCAGGTGTGAACCCCCCCTCCAAAATAAAAGATTCCTTGATGCTAAACAGGTGTTAGGAGAGGAGGTCTAAGATTTTCATTAAGTTCATTAATGGCACATAAATCATAATTCTGAGTTACTGCTCATTTGGAGAGAAGAAGGATTTTTTCACAGCTTTTAATTATCGTCCATCATGGAATTAACACCCCATCCAGTGGTGCCCTTCTTGACTGAGAGTTTACTATTATCACCACACTAAAAGTCATTCTCCATATTTTCCACCATTTATCATGACATATAGGATATGTTTATATATGTTCTTCATGTGTTTCTCAACTGCATGTGCCACCTTCCCCTCTTATATATGCATATATTTTTCTGTAAAATTATTAAATACAAATCATCCTAGCTCCATTCAATACAAAAACCAAACATTTCCCCCATACCCAATCACTTTGTTTTGAAATTTGCTCTAGACTAGCTTTCCAACTTTAGTTGTCTTCTTGCCAATGAAGCTCTTCTTTTTCTATTCAGCTGCTCCTGTGATTTTTAGATGACAGATGGCATACCCAGAGTAAATTCTAGGCAAAGAGAAAATAAATTACTAGCTATGGACAGTTTCTTTGTGTCATCCGAGGGACAAAGCTTTCTTTAGACTTTCTGAGAAAATCATGCAAACTGAGAGGAGGGGCTGAGTAATAGGCAGATTCTGTGCATAGAGTGAAAATGAAAAGACAGGTGAGAAAAGGCAAATAAGAAAAGAACTAATGGGCAATTTTAAGGCCTTCTGACTCCTCTTTCCTGTCTCTCCTTAAAGTCTTTAGTAAACCATATGCCAAAGCAATAATACAGCAGATAGGGTGTTTGCCTTGCACATGAAGACCTGGGTTCAACCTTACTACCATATATGGTCCCCTGAGCACTGTCAGGAGTCATCCTTGAGCACAGAGCCAGGAGTAAACCCTGAGTACTGCTGGATATGCCCCATTCCCTCACTCCCCTCAATTCTCCCCCCCCCCCGAAAAAAAAGCAAAGGTCTTCAGTAAACAAACCAAGTAAAGCAATTCCAATGCAAAGCTTACAAAAGAAACAAGAGAAAAGAAGATAAGGAAATGTCTTCATACCTTCCTTTTCCTTTATCTCTGCTACCACTTTTATCCCAAAAAATCTAGCTTCTAATAGCTTTCAGAAAGATCTTCTAATAACTGTCTGTCCTATTCTACTTGGCCTATTTCTCTGTTCTTGCACCAGAACCTTATTTTTATTATGCATCTGTAATATGTTTTTAAAGTCCTCTCCAAACTTCCCTCCAACTTCATGCCTTTTTAAAAAAGTTGACTTAGATTTTCTTGGACTTTTACTCTTCTATTTAAACTTATTCTAAAATTGAATTTACACTCTGCTCTGCACTTATGTCTATTAAGTATGTTCAAAGTGAACTTGATTTTTCTCCAGGTGGTCTCCAGAACCTCACATGAACATGCTCATGGGACCACCAGGCCTACACCTGGTGATGCTTGGAGGAACATATTGTGCCCAGGACCAAACAAGATGGCATGAATCTTAAGGCATATATATTTTCTCCTGCCCCCAACATGAATCTTCTTTAGAGAAAGGAATACCCTAAGCAGAAAAACATAAACTAGCACATCCAGGTGGGTTTATTGTAATAAGATAAACTTAACTAGCATTCAATAAAAGAGCATAAAATTACTTTTATGAACTTGAAAAAAACAATTCTAGAGAATGGTGAATCCACTGGGGTGCAATCATCCCATGAGATCCTTCCCATAAATAGTTTCTCTCTAACTTTGTTTCACTGTAGCTCCTAGTACCTAGACTTAAACTCCTCAAGGACCAGATCTGAAGGGGAGCTTCGTACCAGTCACCATTAGGCAAGCTCTGTGGGGGAGACAGTACAAATGATCTGACTAGAGAATGTCTTTTGGATTTGATGATCCAGTAGAGAGGGAAAAGCTAATGCACTCAATTCAAAACATGTGATTCCGTATTAGAGGCACTTTAACTGCCTTTCCTTCCTAATTCTGCATTTCTCATGACAGTTGAAGTATGTTTCCTTTTCTGAATATAGTTGAGATATGTTTCCTTTTCTGAATATGATCAGGAGTAATCTAGATTCAAAGCTGCCTGAGTAAGATTTACCTCCAGACCTTCAGAATCAAAGAAGTGGCTTGAACACACTACTAAATTGATCCTTTAGTCCCTAAATCTCATTGAAACCGCCAAGGAAAACTAAAAACTAAGACCTCTGCAGCATAACCAGTGTACAGGGCAGGGTGCCAACATTGAATGAAATTTCTGAAATTTGCAACAGAAGAGGATCAGACCGAAATAAAGGTGATTAATGCAGAAGCATCAACCAGTTCCACCAGCATGGGAGTGGCTACCTGAGGAGAAACAAATCAATTCCCCAAAAGAACCCTGGGTAAGATCTTAGGAACCAAGTAGAGCTCACAACCATTGGCTTCCCTAACCACTTACTTCCTCTCTCTCCAGCTGCTATTATCATTTCTTTATATATTTGCTTACTCAATATGAATTTTTAGCACTTCTTTTGACTCAAGTCCTGCAGCTACAGTGATGGAACAAGACAAATTTTCTCTCATAAATGGGAACGATAAGCAATAAAAGTATCAGATAATTACAAAACAGTGGGTACTGATAATGGAACTAAGGTTACCTGAAGAGAAGGAGGGAAGGACTGTAAGGTAAAAAATAAAATATCATATGGTGATAAATTGACAACAAATACATAATTTTTGTTAAACATTATCTGTGAGACTTCTTACATCAGCTTCTCGGGGAAGTATTCCCTCCATGGGCAATCTGGAACTAAATATGGAGGTTTCAACATTCAGGTCAGTGAGTCACACTGAATTTGAGGAAACAGGTGGTATACGGGTCATGTGGCACAGATCAACTTGGCAATATCTGTTTGTCAGCTAGCATATCTCTCCCAACTTGCCCCTGCTCATACCATACACACACACACACACACACACACACACACACACACACACACACACACCACATTCTATGTATCTTCTCTAACTACAAAAGTTGTATGCTCAGTTAATTTTTTTGCATATGCCAAGTGTTTGGGTATGATGATAAATAACATCTTTGAATAGAGGTAATATCAATGACATATATGTCTATGATCTTGGTGTTCACAAATCACAAATCATCGTGTTATTCATTGATTGCCTCGAGCAGGCCCCAGTAACATCTCCTTCATCCTAGCCCTGAGATTATATTTAAGGCTCTTTAGGAGAATGAGACCCATCATTGTTACTGGTATTTGGCATATTGGGTATGCCACGGGGAGTTTGCCAGACTCTGCCGTGTGGGCAGGCTACATTTGGTAACCTGCCAGTTTGTCCAAAGTAGGAATGAGATAAGATGTCATAATAAAATGTCGGTTCCGGGAGCTGGATTTTATAGTCTCTGAGTCTTGGCCGTTGATGGGATTACATGGCGGCAGGGGGCCAGTTGGTGGGTGTGACCCCCGCCTACTGGAATTTGGAGGATCTGGGTGGAGGATGCTCGGCCCAAATCCGAGTAGGCTTGGAGATCTAGGCCCCGGAACCCGCGTGACTTTGTCCCTCTGCCAGTACCTTCGTGTGGTGTTATTGCTTTGTATTTAATGCATTTGATTAAGGGGTAGGGTGGTGGTTGAGAGGAGACCTTGGGACATTGTTGGAGGGACGCTAGCCCTGGTGGTGGGTTTATAGTTGGAATATTGCAAGCTTGAAATTTTATTCTTACTAGGATTGTAAATTATGATGCCCCCATTTTTGAAAATTTTAATTTCTTACTAACTGGTTCATTGTTTCCTCTGGCTAAAGTCCACATTGTATTTCAGTATCCAGCAAAGTCTAGAATAGAAGATGCTATAAATAATAAATATTAAGTAGTGAATTAAGTAATCATCACTCAAACACAATTCTCCTAATCTAATTGCAGTCCTCTTTGTACTATAATACATCACCTCTCCAGTGAGAACTATTATCAGAGTTAAATTCTTTTTTGCTGTAGTTGCTTTTATTTTGTTTTTACCTTTTATTTAGGCACTGTGATTCACAATACTGTTAATAACAGACCTTCTGGCAGACAACGTTCCAACTCCACACACACCACCAGTGTCAGTGTCTGTGTGCTTCCACCAGTGTCTCATATTCCCCCTTATGTAGTTTTTTATGTTTACCTCTTCTGTAGTAAAATTTTCATTGGCTCATCTATAGCAATAATTAAATTTTATAGTCCTTATTAAGTTTTTGTATTTTGGGAGAAACAATGGGAAGGATGTGATACAGTAGAATTCTCCTTTATGATAAAAATAATAATAATCTCCCTGCTCTCCTAAATTTTCCTCCATCACCTCTGTAAACAATAGCCTAAAATAGCCCCAAATAATTGTTTCTATCAACTCAATGACATCTTTCCCTAATGTCAATTTCTGCCCCCCACACCACTTTATCTGATGAAGCTCAATTTCTGGTTTCATTTTTTTAATTAGTCTGATTTTTAAATCCCCAATTACTTTACACATAATCATGTTTTTATCACTACACTCTGCTAACAATTGCCTATATGTTGACTTTACTCTTGATATACAATATTCAAACTATTCTACTTTGCAGTTCCCATACCAGGTAATGGCACATTCAAATTTATCATCCAGCATGCTCCCAGGTGTCTGCTGCAAAAAAAAAAAAAAAAACAGATTGATCAAAGCATTTGATTTGACTTTGCCAGATTCCTACACTTGTAACTCTTGCGTATATACAAGTGTCTAATAAAAGAGGAAAACTTGCAATGTCTATAGCACAAACAGGCAGAAATGAGAAAAGGCAGGTATCACAACAATGTCCAACCTTATAATGTTCAATGCTCTCTATTTTCCCATACACCCACACACACTATCCTGATTTTTACAGTATGGTAATATATGTGTAAATGGTATTACTCATGATCTCTGCCTAAAATAACAGAACTATGAAGCTAGAGGGGTTACAAGAATGGCCAAATGTAGCTAACATTTGGCAGCATTCATTTATTCAACAAACTTTCATTAATACCTACTTTATTCTAAGCCTTAATTTAAGTGTTGAAGAAAATAACACTGAATAAGAAAACAACATGCCCATTCTCATGACAGGTATATTCACGTGTGTGTGTGTGTGTATTTGTGAAAGAGATCGTTCAAAAGTAATAAAATAAAATAAGCTCACAAAACTCTCATCAGTTTCTTTAAATACATCTACTATAATAGTGTACCTGAGCATAGTTAGATGAGTGGTACTCCTTGTGATTGGATAATCAGAGAGGACCTCCTTGAGATAAGCTGATATCTGGATGAAAAGTAGCACTCTGTAGAGATATGGGAGAAAGAATTTTAGGCAAGAGAAGAATAAACATATAGGTTTGATCTGGATGTGTAAAATGGCTTACTGTTAAAAGAATAGAAAGAGATTGGTTCAGAAGTCCAACAATTTCAGGGCCAGCATCTTTGTTATTCTTTTGGTCTTTTTCTCATGGCCACAAGATAGCTGTGGTGGTTTGAGATAGTATGTCTATATTCAGGCAAGAAAAATGAGGAAGAACCTGTGTGATAAGCCCATCATCTCCTTTCAACAAGAAGGCTATTATTTTAAACGCTTTTAGAAAGACTCTAGGAAAATTATATTGGTACTTTCAGCCT
This sequence comes from Sorex fumeus, assembly GCF_029834395.1. Classification (NCBI taxonomy): domain Eukaryota; kingdom Metazoa; phylum Chordata; class Mammalia; order Eulipotyphla; family Soricidae; genus Sorex; species Sorex fumeus. The sequence continues at coordinate 46,266,126 of NW_026606155.1, read as the reverse complement.
AGAAATGTTTCTTAAACACCCCTCAAAAGACCTGGAATTGTGGAAATAAGCTGAAAATTCAGAGGTTGTCATAATTAACTGGATTAGTCTTGTTCCATCACCTGGAAATATTAACACTCTGGGGGGATGGGAGGGTGGGAATTCTATTGGCAAGAAGGAAAGGAAATGACATTTAGGAGGCCTTCCTAGTACCTGTCACATGAGAGAAGGGAAGTAAAAATAAGGTCAAAGAAATCAGGAAGGACACAATAATGCACGAAAGGACACAAAAACTCATAAACCTTGATATAATTTTTATACTTTTTTCATAAATAATAGCAAGTAATGAGTTTGTACGCAAAAGTGTGAAATGGTCTTATTTACATGTTTAACAGGTCAGGTCACATGAAAACTGAACAAGAGAAGACAAGACTATATAAAACAGGATTTTAATTAAAAGGCAATTTTAATGGAATAAATGAGACGGGAGTGACTTACAAAAATATCAGCAGTATACTTGTAAAGAGGTGAGTAGAAAAAAATATATTTTTGGAATTATATCTTTGAGGATTTGCTGGCATTTTATATGGAGGCTGAGGAGTAAAGAAATAAAACAAAATCTATGACCTAAACCCAAAATATATATTACAATAATATTTACAAAGAAAAATACTAAATTGACTCAGAGAAAGAAAAAATACAAGATTTATGTTCTTTAGATATAAACCTGTTATATATTTATTATACATATAAGTAGCAATCCCAAATCACATCAAAGTGAATGCAATAGTGTGCTATCCATTTCACTCTTCTGATGGAGTTATAAATTCTCTCAACAGTCAAATGTGATGACCACTAAAAGTTCATAGCTGATTTCTTCTGTAGACATTGCTCCGGTTTCAAATAAACTGTCCTCTTGAATGTCAGAGTGATAGTATAAATGGTAAGGCACTTGCCTTTCACATGGCAGACCCAGGTTTCATCTCCAGTACTTCATATTGTATCCTGAGCCCACCAAGAGTAATACCTGACAAGATCCAGGATTAAGCCCTGAATAGCTAAAAATGGCCCAAAACCAAAAATCAAAAGTAAATTAGTAGGGGCTAGAGCAATAGCACAGCGGGTAGGGCGTTTGCCTTGCACGCGGCAGACCCGGGTTTAATTCCCAGCATCCCATATGGTCCCACAAGCACTGCCAGGAGTAATTCCTGAGCGCAGAGCCAGGAGTAACCCCTGTGCATCGCCGGGTATGACCCAAAAAGCAAAAAAAAAAAAAAAGTAAATTAGTAAACTGCCACATCGAAGGCTATATCCTCTCATCGAAGGTGGCCTGCAGGAAATAATAGATTGCTACAGAGCTTCAATGGTCTAAGCTCTGTTGCCTCTATTTGGAATTACTTTGAAGAGATTTCTTTTTCATTTTTTTCTTTTCCCTTGGCTTTCTTTTTTCTTGTTCTAATTAAAACAATGGAAACTTATAATTTCTAACTGAAACTTATATATGTATTACTTGTCATCATGGATTTACTCGAATGGGTGCCAATAACATCTCAATTAGTCCCTGTGGCATGCTAATGTAGCCCAATGGCATCTGTCCATTCCAGGAACACAAAGAGCATCAAACCATTTGTTCAGGGTTTTGATGAAGAAGTCTGTTCATCTCGTAGGTGGGTGGCCATGCGTCCTTTTGACATCCCATGGAATCCAGTTGGTAACAGGGCCTAGTCCAGCAGTTGTCTCTAAATCACATTACATGTCTGGCCCATCTGATTTTCAGTGTCTTGGCAAATGAGACAGTGTTCCTGATTCTCTATCATTGATGGAGTTCGGAACTCCGGATTCCTTCTCTCACTTGGGAGAAATGTGATATTTTGTGCATAGCTCTTTCAATTCCTCCTTAGGAGACCCAAGTAGCACTCTTATCCTGTTTTTGTAGGGCCAGGTCTCTGAGGTGTATGTTAATGCAGAAAGAACAGTGGAATCGAAAAGATGTGCACCTCCACAACTGGAGGTTCTTCCTCTTAACAACTTCTTCAATGCTCTTGAGGGCGTTCCACGCTGATCTCTTCCTCCTGCACAGCTCAGGTGGCAGGTCGTTTGTCACATTGAGTTCTCAAGTACACATAACTGCTGCATTTGGAGATGTTTGTTCCATTGAGGGCAAATGGAATGTCAGGAACTAGTCCATTTCTCATGAACATTGCCTTCATGAGATTCAGCTGCAGTCTGACCTTTCCACACTCACAATCGAAGTCGGCCAGCATTCATGCTGCTTGACTGATATTTTGTGTTATTAGAACGATGTCATCAGCAAAGCGGAGGTAGTGTAGCTGTCAACCATCTAACTTCACTCCCATTCCTTCCCATTCCAGTTGTCGCATAATGGTCTTGAGGGTGGCACTAAAGAGTTTTGGTGAAATGGTATCGCCCTGTCAAACCCTTCTCTTTACGCTGATGATCACTTTCTTATAGAATGGTGAGATCCTGGTGGTGAAACCGTAATACACCTCACAGAGGATCCTGATATACTATTTGAACACCCTGTTTGGCTACAGCTTTGATGACTGTTTCAGTCTCAACAGAATCAAAGGTCTTCTTTAAGTCGATGAATGTTAGAGCGGCATCTTGAACTCTCGTGAAACCTCAATGAGGTTGGTCACCGTGTGGATATGGTCGAACGTGCTGAATCCTGTTCAGAAGCCAGCTTGCTCACATGGTTGTCCTTCATCTACTGTTCTGCCAATCCTATTCAGGATGACTTGAGTGAACAGCTTGTAGACGACAGACAACAGGCAGATTAGGTGATAGTTGCCAATGCCGTGAATATCTCCCTTCTTTAACAACAAGATGGTCCTGCTGGTTTTTTATTGGGATGGACTCTTGCATTCAGACAGATAGCATGTGAGGAGCCGAGCCAGTGTATTGACAAGTACTGGTGGCAGATTCTTCAGGTGTTCGGGTCTGACCTTGTCTGAACTGGGTGCTGTATGCTTCTTCACCTACAAAATGGCAAGTGGGATTTCAGAAGGGAAAACACTGGGAATGACATATCCATCCTATGGAATTTGGCATGTGGGCAGGTGGACCTGATATCTAAGAGATCAGAGTAGAAGTCATAGTTAACATTTTCCATTGCCCTTCTGGAAGATGTGATAGATCCATCAGGATGCCAGAGAGCAGTCATCTTGGTCTTGTAGCTGGCAAAGGACAGGCGAGTGTTGTGAATACTTTTCCCGGCTTCTGCCACATCAGCCAATACTGCCGCTCTTCTCTCTTTAATGTCTTCCTTTATCGCTTCTCTTCAAAGCTTTGCGAGCTTAGAAGTTAGCTTGTGATTGCCTGAAGCTCATGCTAAACCATGTTACAAATGAGCTCAAGAGTTTCCCAAAAGAAGCATCTTTTTTATGGCTTTCTCTCTCCGCGTTCCTCGCACAATCATGGAGGTGCTGAACCAGTCGATCGCATTCCTCATCAGTGTTGTCAATGATGGCATCTTCACATGTTGCCACAATAGTGCCAAAGAGCTCCTAGATGGTGGTCGTCATTGGAGTTCTTTACTTAAACTTTGCAGCCTTTCACCCTGCTCTGTGAGGTAGAATTTTGCATGAAGGAGACGGAGGTCTGGTACCATTTGGAACTTTGGAACAACAACAACATCAGTCAGGCAAAACCATCAGTTAAATATGATGTGATCAATTTCATTGTGAAACCGTCCAATGGGAGATTCCTATGTCCAACATTTAGATTCAGCCTTCTGGAACTGCGAGTTACCATGGATGATCTTGGTCAACATGATGAACTCAGTCTCTCACCCTGTTCGTTCCATTCTAGGCCATGGGCCCCAATATGCAGTTCCTTGGGCGATCTTCTTTGTCCTATCTTGGTGTTAAAATCACTGACAATGACCTTGTACAAGGTGTGGTCTTCTTTATAGAACTTCTCTAGCTCCACGTAGAACTTCTACATTTCTTCTTGGTCATAGTTGGATGTTGGTGCGTAGATGACGAAGATAGAAAATGCTGGCAATGAGCCACATCTATTCAAACATAAGCATCTGATTCAGGTTGTTAGGCATTCAAACGAATCAATGCTCATGGCCAAGTTTGTGTTGACAAGGACACCGACACCATCGACTCTTCTACTATCTTATGTTCAAGGAACAGTTCTTCTCCAGTGGTGTCGACAACATCATGATGTGATCGATGCCTTCTTGTCTCGGTCAATCCAATGACGTCACACTTGGTCTTCTGCTCTTGCACCATCAGGTCCTCGATGGATGCTTCTGATGCCAGCGTACATGCGTTAAAAGTGAAGATAGCCATTTTAGTGCTTCTTCGTTTTGGCAGCCTAGTTCGGCCCTGAGATTTTAGCAACCTCTCCTTGTTTGTCCTTCTCAATGCTGCCATATTGGGGGTTCATCCAGGGTCAGGGGAATAAGGCCCATTTTTTTTCTGTTTTTGGCATATCAAATACACCACGGGTAACTTGCCAGGTTCTTCCATGCTGGTGGCATGTTGTACTGATGTGTGTTGGTTCACTCTTCACTGGTTGGCACCGTTGCCACCTTCTTGGCACTATGAAGCAGTGAAACATCAAGGTCAGTGGAACATCCTATTCCTCACTTATCTACAATAGTTGGTCCCCTCCCTACTCCTCCCTTGTCTACAGTAAAAGGTAAAGGTAAAGGCCCTCCCGTTGATTGTCGATTTGCTCGAGTGGGCCCAGTAACGTCTCCATTGGAAACTTTGTTGTTACTGTGTCTGGCATATCGAATACTCTGGGTAGCTTGCCGGGCTCTCCGAGAGGGGCGGAGGAATCGAACTCGGGTCGGCCATGTTGGCCGCTTGTAAGGCGAACGCCCTACCCGCTGTGCTATCGCTCCAGCTTGTCTACAGTAGTAGTATATAAATTATATAATGTTATATTGCATTATTCCTCAACCTTCTTAATGCTACCGTATTGATGGCTCTTTCAGGGTGAGGAGAATGAGGCCCATTGTATTTACTGGTTTTGGCATATCAAATACGCCACAGATAGCTTGACAGTCTCTGCCATGAGGGCAGGATATTCTTGGTAGCTTGCCAGGCTCTCCGAGAGGGATAGAGGCTTTTACAGTGGCCTCTAATTGCCCTTGCAGGTGTTCTCATGGTTCAAACCATATTTGAACCCTATCAAATATGGTGCGGTAATCTTGGAAGATGAGTATCAAGTGTCTTATGATGAGGAAGGAGAGGCTGATAAAATTTCAAGGCCAAACTAAGCTGCCAAAATGAAGAAGGACAAAAAAGACTGTCTGTACTTTCAATGCACATATGCTGGCATCGGATGCAACCATCAAGGACCTGATGGTACTAGTGCAAAAGATCAAGTATGACATCACTGGTCTGACCAAGACAAGAAGGCATCAATCACATCACGTCGTTTTTGACACTGGTGAAGAACTGTTCCTTGGAACATGTGACAAAAGAGGTGTCAGTGGTGTCGGTGTCCTTCTCAACACAAACTTGGCTATAAGCATTGATTCATTCGAATGCCTAAGAACCCAAATTAGACGATTACACTTGAATGGATGTGTTTCACTGCCGGCAGTTTCTATCTTCGTTGCTATGCACCAATATCTAACTATGATGAAAGAGAAATTGAGAAGTTCTACATGGAGCTGGAGAGATTCTGTAAAGAAGAAAACACCTTCTACAAGATCATTCTAGGTGATTTCAATGCCAAGATAGGACTGAGAAGATCAGCTGAAGAACTCCATATCTGAACCCATGGCCTAGAATGGAACGAACAGGGTGAGAGACTGTCTGAGTTCATCATGTCAACCAAGATCATCCATGGAAACTCACAGTTCCAAAAGGCCGAATCCAAACGATGGACATGGGAGTGTGCTGGTGGATGGCTCCACAACAAAACTGACCACATCATATTCAATCAATGATTTTGCCTGACCAATGTCACTGTTGTCCCAAAATTCCAAATGCGATTGGACCACTGTCTCCTTCGTGCAAAATTCTACTTCACAGAGCAGGGAGAAAGGGCTGCAAAGTTTAAGAAAGAACTCCCAGAACGATGACCAACTGGGAGCTCTTTGGCACTATTGCGCAACATGGGAAGATGCCATTGTTGACAACATTGATGAGTAATATGATAGACTGGTTCAGCACCTCCATGATTGTGCGAGGAACGCTGAGAGAGAGATAGCCACAAAAAGATGCCTGTCTTCGAAAACTCTCGAGCTCATTTGCCAACGTGGCTTGGAGCAAGCCTCAGGCAATTGTAAGCAAACATCATCTGAGCTCATAAAGCAGTGCAGAGAAGCTATCAAGAAAAGAAGAGCAGCAGTGCTAACAGATGCGGCAGAAGCCCAGAAAAGCATTCGCAACACCCGCCTGTCCTTCCCCAACTACAAGACCAAGATAACTGCCCTCCAATGTCCTGATGGATCTATCACATCTTCCAGAAGGGCAATGGAGAAGAAAATATCCATGACTTCTATTGGATCTCTTCGATAGCCACATCCATCTGCCCTCATACCAAATTCTGCAGGATGGATACGTCATTCCCAACATTCTCCCTTCCAAAATCCAACACAGAATTTTGTTGGTAAAGAAGTGAACAGCACCTAGCCCAGAAAAGGTCAGACCCGAATACCTGAAGAACCTGCCATCAGTACTCATCAATACACTTCCTCGGCTCTTCACATGCTACCTGTCTAAATGCAAATTTCCGTCCCAATGGAAAACCAGCTGGACTGTACTACTGTACAAGAAGGGAGACATCCACAACATTGGCAACTATCCCCTGATCTGCCTATTATCTGTCATGTACAAGCTGTTCACTCGAGTCATCCTGAATTAGATTAGCAGAACACTAGATGAAGGACAACCATAAGAGCAAGCCAGGTTCCGAAAAGGATTCAGCATGATCAACCATATCCACACGTTGAGGTTTCTCAGGAGTTCAAGATGCCACTCTGTCTAACGTTCATTGATTTAAAGAAGGCCTTTGATTCTGTTGAGACTGAAGTGGTCATTGAAAACCTAGCCAAACAGGGCGTTCAAACTCAATACATCAGGATCCTCCGAAAACTGTATTGTGGATTCACTACCAGGATCTCACCATTCTACAAAGAAGTGATCATCCATGTCAAGGGAGGGCTTTGGCAGGGTGATACCGTTTTACCGAAACTTTTCAATGCCGCCCTCGAGAACATCATGTGATGAATAGAATGAGAAGGAATGGGACCACCTCCGCTTTGCTGATGACATTGGATCTAATAACACCAAACAGTAGCCAAATGGCATAAATGCTGGCCGACTTCAACCATGAGTGTGGAAAGGTAGAACTCCAGCTGAATCTCACAAAGACAATGTTTATGAGAAACAGTCTTGTTCCTGGCGTTCCATTCACTGTCAACAGAACGACCATCTCCGAATGCAACAGTTATGTGTACCTAGGTTGAGAAGTCAACATTACAAATGACCTGGCACCTGAGTTGTGCAGGAGGAAGAGAGTGGCTTGGAATGCCTTCAAGAGCATTGAAGAAATAGCTAAGAAGATGAAGAACCTCTGGCTCTGAGCACATCTCTTCAATTCCACTGTTCTTCCTGCATTAACATACGCCTTAGAGACCTGGGCTCTATGAAAACAGAATGAGGACACTATTTAGGTCTCCCAAAGAGGAATCGAAAGATCTATGCTTGGAGTATCATGCTTCACTCGAATTAGAAAAAAAGTCTGAAATTCCGACTTCTGTTGACCATCAAGAATCAGGGACGCTGTCTTGTTTGCCAAGGCATCAAAAATCAGATGGGCTAGACACATAATGAGATTTGGAGAGAATTGCTGGTCTAGAGCCATTACCAACTGGATTCCATGGGATGTAGAAAGGCTGCCCACCTACAAGATAGTCAGACTTCTTCGTCAAGACTCTGAATGATCGTTTGAGGCTCTTCGTGTTCCTAGAACGAGCAGATGCCATTGAGCTACACTAGCATGTGACAGGGATAAATGGAGACGTTACTGGCGCCTGCTTGATCAAATCAATGACTAACGGGATGTCAAGTGATCAAGAAATATTGCATTATTAAGTTATACTGTATTATGTACATTATGTATTGTTATATATAATTTATATACACAGGTGTGTATCATTAATAAGTGCACATACTACATTACACTTTGAAACTATTTTGGAGAGTCACCTATCCCACATGACTTCTCCATGGCATTTTCAGAGGACTTTGCTTTCACTGTTGGAGCTTATCTTCTCCCTGTGACATAGGTTCTTTCACTTCCTCACAGGTATTGTTCCCAATATCAATTTCTAATGAACTTCAGGCATGTAAATTTCAGTTCAGAATCTCAAAGTTACCAAGGAAACATGACCTAAGATGCTTGGTGTCCAAAGCAACTGAGAAAGCGGAGTCTAGAATGGAAATTTTAAAGCTTGTCCACCTGCTAGTCTGCTAGTCAGCTGATAAAAATACTATCCTGGCTGTCAGGTGCAGTATCAAAGGTCTTGGAATTTGGTGAGAGTGTGACTTCACATGTAGTAAACTAAAATAAGATTCTGGCAGAAGGGAAAGCATAGCAGGTGTTTTATCACAGGCATTTGAGAAACAGTAACCACAAGAACAATGCGATCAGATGGCTCTTTCTGAGTTGTATCAATGTTGTAGAGAAAAATAATGTAATTTAAGGTGAACTATGAAAATCATAGGTCCCACTTGATAAATGATAATGTTTCTATTTCTTATCATTATAAGATTGTTAAAAGCTAGTAACTGTCTTGAGATTTTACAATGACAGCAGAGGTGAAGAGAAGGTTTAATTCTCAAATTTGAAAAGTCTACAGTGCCAAGGTCAGAGTTCTCACTAGAAAGAATCCTAAGAATTGGGATTTAGATATAAAGGCTGATGCATTTTTTAAATTTCAAATCCATAAGTGTTTTATTTCCATGTGTTAAGAGCTAGAACTTGCCTCTTACTTGAATTTAATGCAGTGGCCCCTACATTATTGGACACTATTAGTGCCCTGCACTGCAATCCACCATCTGCCAGTAACTAAAACTAGTTACAAAAGATCAGGTCAAAATATACTCGGGTCATTAATCACCATGTCTGCTATAAGGAATAGCACCACATTCTGAAAGAACTGTAAGACCTAGTTGACATTTACCAATAAAAGTCATGAGAAAAAGTACATTCAGCTGGATCCAAAGGAAACTTGACTGGGAGAGACTGGTGGATTGAGTAGACATTTGTAAAAGAGAAATGGTATTTAATACCTTTGCAAGGACCCCCCAAAATGGAGCAAAACTACAATTGAGCTAACTCCTAGGAACATGGAAAATTTGATTGTCCGTAGCAACTTCCATGTAAGAGTTAGAATTGGTAGGGTATATCAGAGGAAAGGGTCAAGCAGCTTTGATTACCTTAAATCAAGCTGTCCTGGTATTCTTAATAAGTTACAGAAAGCTTGTTAAAACTTGAGATCCTATAGTTAGCACTCTACATACATCCATATGCAAGATGTTACCAAATTTCTGTGGAAAAATAAATTTTAAGCACTCAGGAAAATAGAATGCAAAGACATATTTAACTGTGTTAAAAATAAATAAAACAAAAATGAGAATTAAATGAGAACAGTTTGACGAGAAATTGGCACAGATGTTCTAGAATAATATACACAAAACTTTTATAATAGATTTCTCTGTATGTTGAGATTAGAGCAATTTTTTGCCAATTAAGAAGAATGGTGGGAAATGAGAGTCGGAAATGATAAGGTGAACTGGAGGATTTTGGACAGTTTGGTAATGGAGCAGTAAGATAACTGTACACAAAAACCATACGCATTAACATTATTTTACAGGAAAATGAGTTGGCCAAGGGTGATAGGGAAACTTGAGACATTGGTGGCGGGATATTGACACAGGTGATGAATATGGAGTTGAAAAACAGCAAGCCTAAATCTCTGTTATCAGCAATAGTTTAACTTATACTACCTAAACAGAAAATGAGAGAAAAATAAAGACTAAACAGTGATAGATTATTTGCAAGCTTTTAAAAAGCGATTTTTCAATATTTTTCTTTGTTTTTTATAATAGTTCACCATTTCATTTAAAATCAATGTTTTATGTAAAAAACATTAAGGCGGGGCTGGAGTGATAGCACAGAGGGTAGGGCGTTTGCCTTGCACGCGGCCAACCTGGGTTCGATTCAATCATCCCATATGGTTCCCTGAGCACCGCCAGGGGTAATTCCTGAGTGCAGAGCCAGGAGTAAACCCTGTGCATCACTGGGTGTGACCCAAAAAGCAAAAAATAAAAAAAAACATTAAGGTCACTGCAATTTTATGTCTCTTTACCCTGAACATATTTATATAAAATTCTTTGAATCTTTATATAAAATGCATTTGAATAGAAAAGTTCTAGGAAGTAACTGGTATTTTTCTTTCTCACATAGCCAGAAAAATCATCAGGAATGAGGAAAACTCTGCCAGGGAGAAGGACGTACCATCCTGAGAAGCTAACAGACTATAAAGACTTTTCTTTGGGTAGAAATCCATAATAGGATACAATTAAGCACAAAGCCTGGTTGACAGCTACATAGAATTGTGGCTTTCACATGCTAGGGGAAAAGGCAGCTCAAACAGAGAAGGGAGCACCAAGTAAAGGGTGTTGGGAGGATCCTCCCAGGATGGGAAATGCATGCTGAAAGTAGACTATAGACTGAACATGATTGTCATTCAATGCCTCTTTTGCAAACCACAGCACCCAAAAGGAGAGAGAACAAAAGGGAATGCCCTGCCACAGAGGCATGGTGGGAAGGGGGAGGGGGGAATGGGAGGGGGGAGGGATACTGGGATCCGTGGTGGTGGACAGTGGGCACTGGTGGAGGAATGGATACTTGATCATTGTATAACTGAAACCCAAACACAAAAATTTGTAAGTCTACATCTGTACCTCATGGCGTTTCACTAATAAAAATTTAAGAAAAAAAGTATACTTATCTATATAGTCTTCATTTTTCAGCGCTTCCTCTCAATCACCACTTCAGTTTGAAATTTCCAACATTCTCCTCTACTATTGTTTTTAAGTAATTAGGTGGTACATGAGAAAAGAATTATGGGTTAAAATATAGGAAATACTGCCCACTGTAGTCATAGTCCTAGAAAGACTTATTAAGAGCTCTGAAGCTACTACTCATTGTCAAATATATGAAAGTTAAATTGAGTATATTTAACTTAAAAAATAAAAATATCAAAAGACTTGAAAACATTTATTCTATTTGACTTTAATTTTTTTAACAATGGACTTTTTCTTAAAATCATGGATATGACCACTCTCTCTCCTCTCACATCTTTCTCTAAAATTTCATTCAATAAAAAATACCTTGGTTTGAAAAAAAATCATGGACACAAACACAGTTTTTGCTACGGAATTTTATCCCTCTGTTATATATTTAATCATAGATTTAAAAAATCACCTGAAATCCTAATAGTGTGTGGAGTTGACTATATAAAGTATGGCATATTCATAAAGACAATTGAGGGGAGAGTACAACCAGAAATCAACTATATATCTCAAACCTGACCAGCTCACAACCTACTTTGTCTAAGAGACTCATTTAGGACCTCTAAAGGTGGTTAACTATACACCTTTAAGGTAGAGAAGAGCTGAGAACAGGGAAAGGATTCATGACATGGCATAGAGTATTACTATTGACAGACCTGACCATTGGAGTATATCTAAGACAGATACTTTGCACATGATAGGCTCCAAATCAGTGCATTTCCTGATGGGGGTGAAAGACTATAATACTGATATGATATGGACACTGGGACCAGACATTGTGTCCTGGTGTTTGAGGTTGGAGGCAGAAATATGGAGTAAGTCCCCTCCACTGTCTTCTGTGAATGACTAGGTCAAAGATTTCGCCATAATCCATAAAAGAATAATAATGCAGATTTTTTTCATAGATAGGGACCCAGCTTGGTCAGGTTGGCAAAGAGGCAAAGTGAAACTCTGCCTCTAAGTTGTTCTATTTCCACCCACTAGCCACACTGAGATAGATCATAAATTTTTACCTAATCATCCCACAATAGTCATATAAACATAGGAAAACTCCAAACCTAGATCCAAAACTTCACCACCACTGAGAGGAATACTAAAGAAACAACTTGGATGTGCATGCAGAAAAATTTAACAGAGCAATCATCATAAAAATAATTTGGAATTACCTCAAGAAAATAATATATGTACATAGAAAAAATATAAAGTACAGATACCTGAGAATATTATTATGAATATTTAAAAACCCATAAACAAGGGCCAGAGACATAGAGTAGATGTTAAGCCTTGCTTTTGGCCAATCCTAGTTTGATCCCTGACACTACATATGGTCCCCTGAGCACCACCAGGAAATACCTCTCAAAAAAAGTCAGAAGTAGACCCTGAACACTGCCATGTGCAGCCCAATTCCACCCCAGCCACCAAAAGACAAACATAGGCTCAGAATAAAAAGCTTGTTAAAGTGTTCCAAGAAAATAATTGGGTTTTTGAAAAAAAAAAAGACAGAACTGCTAATTCTCATTTCTAATAAAATAGATTTTTGTCAAAAGATGATAGAAACAAAGATATCACTTGTAATCACTTGTCATCCTGTTGTTCATTGATTTGCTCGAGTGGGTGCCAGTAACGTTTCCATTCATCCTTATTGTATGCTAGTGTAGCCCAATGGCATCTGATCACTCCAGGAACATGAACAGCATCAACCATTTGTTCAGGGTCTTGAAAAAGAAGTCCGACCGTCTCATAGGTGGGTGACCAGGTGTCTTTTGACAACCAGTGGAATCCAGTTGGTAATGGCTCTAGTCCAGTGGCTGTCTCCAAATCTCATTAAATGTCCGGCCCATCTGATTTTTGACACCTTGGCAATGAGGCAGCATCCCTGATCTTCGATCATCAATGAAGTTGGGAACTCCGGATTCCTTCTCTCACTAGAGTGAAGCATGATACTCCAAGCATAGCTCTTTCAATTCCTCTTTGGGTGACCCAAATAGCGTTCTCATCTGTTTTCATAAGGCCCAGATCTCTCAGGCATATGATAGTGCAAGAAGAATGGTGAACTCAAAAAGATGTGCCCAGAGCCAGAGGTCCTTCGTCCTCTTAACAACTTCTTGAAGGTGTTCCATGCCACTCTCTTCCTCTTGTGAACCTCAGGTGCCATGTCGTTTATCATGCTGAGTTCTTGTCCTAGGTACATATAACTGCTGCATTCGGAAATATTCGTTCCATTGAGAGCAAATGGAGCATAGGAACTAGTCCGTTTCTCATGAAGAAAGAAAGATATATAACGATCAATCAATCACTTGATCACTTCATCATTTGACATCCCGTTACTCATTGATTTGCTCCAGCGGGCACTAGTAACATCTCCATTCATCCCTGTCGCACACTAGTGTAACCCAATGGTGTCTGTTCATTCTAGGAACATGAAGAGCTTCAAACTGATCATTCAAGGTCTTGACAAAGAAGTCTGACCATCTCATAGGTGGGCAGCCATGCAGCCTTTTGACGTCCTGTGGAATCCAGTCAGTAATGGCTCTAGTCCAGTGTTCATTCCAAATCTCATTACATGTCCAGTCCATCTGATTTTCGACATCTTGGAAAATGAGACAGCATCCCTGATTCTTGACCATCAATGGAGGTCGGAACTTCAGATTCTTTCTCTCATTTGAGTGAGGCGTGATACTCTAAGCATAGCACTTTCGATTCCTCTTTGAGAGACCTGAATAGCGTTCTCATCCTGTTTTAGTAGGGCCCAGGTCTCTGGGGCGTATGTTAAAGGAGGAGAATAGTAGAATCGAAGAGAGTGCCTGGACCTGGAGGTTTTTCATCCTCTTAGCTATTTCTTCAATGCTCTTGAAGGCATTCCAAGCCGCTCTCTTCCTCCTGCACAACTCAGGTGCCAGGTCATTCATCATGTTGACTTCTCGACCTAGGTACACATAACAGATGCATTCGGAGATGATTATTCCATTGAGAGCGAATAGAACAACAGGAACTAGACTGTTTCTCATAAACATTGTCTTTGGGAGATTCAGCTGTAATCCGACCTTTCCACACTCATGGTCGAAGTTGGCCAGCATTTGTGCTGCATGCCTAATGTTTGGTGTTATTAGAACAATATAATCAGCAAAGCAGAGGTGCTGTAGTTGCCAACCTTCTATCTTCACTCCCATTCCTTCTCATTCCAGTCATTTCATGATGTTCTTGGGGGTGGGACTGAAGAGTTTCAGTGAAATAGTATCACCCTGCCGAACCCCTCTCTTGACATCAATGATCACTTCCTTGTAGAATGGTGAGATCCTGGTAGTGAATTTGTAATACAGCTCACGGAGGATCCTTATGTATTGAGTTTGAATGCCCTGATTGGCTAGGGCTTTGATGACCTCTTCCATCTCAACAGAATCTAAGGCCTTCTTTAAATCAGTGACCATTAGACAAAGCGGCATCTTGAACTCTCGAGAAATCTCAATGAGCTTGGTTGTGTGGGTATGGTCAATCGTGCAGAATCCTTTGCAGAACCTGGCTTGCTTGCATGGTTGTCCTTCATCTAGTGTTCTGCCAATCCTATTCAGGATGACTCGAGTGAACAGTTTGTAGATGACAGAAAACAGGCAGATCAGTCAATAGTTACCAATGTCATGGATGTCTCCCTTCTCGTACAGTAGTACAGTCTTGCTGGTTTTCCATTGGGACGAAACCTTGCATTCACACGGGTAGCATGTGAAGACCCGAGCCAGTGTATTGATGAGTACTGATGGCAGGTTCTTCAGGTGTTCGGGCCAGACCTTGTCTGGGCCAAGTGCTGTTCATTTCTTTACAGTTCTTTACCGATGAAATAGTGTGTCGTATTTCAGAAGGGAGAATGTTGGGAAAGACATATCCATCCTGCAGAATTTGGTATGAGGGCAGGTGGATGTGGCTATCAAAGAGATCCAAGTTGAAGTCATAGATAATCTTCTCCATTGCCCTTCTGGAAGATATGATAGATCCATCAGGATGTCGGAGGGCATTCATCTTGGTCTTGTAGTTGGGGAAGGACAGGCGTGCATTGCAAGTGCTTTTCCCAGCTTCGGCCACATCTATCAGCACTGCTGCTTTTCTCTCTTTGAGGTCTTCTTTGATAAGCTTCTCTGCACTGCTTTGAGAGCTCTGATGTCAGACATTTGCTTGTGGTTGCCTGAGGAATGCACCGAGCCACATTGGCAAATAAGCTCAAGAGTTTTCGAAGACAGGCTTTTGTGTGTGTGTGTGTCTGTGTGTGTGTGTGTGTGTGTGTGTGGCTATCTCTCTCTTGGCATTCCTCACACAATCATGGAGGTGCTGAACCAGCTGATCGTATTCCTCATCAATGTTGTTAACGATGGCATCTTCTCATATTGCTGCAATAGTGCCAAAGAGCTCCCAGTTGGTGATTGTTCTGGAAGTTCTCTTCTTAAACTTTGCAGCCTTTCTCCCTGCTCTGTGAGGTAGAATTTTGCACAAAGGAGACAGTGGTCTGATACCGTTTGGAATTTTTGGATGACAGTGACATCGGTCAAGTAAAACCATTGATTGAATATGATGTGGTCAATTTTGTTGTGGAGCCATCCACCAGCACACTCCCATGTCCATCGTTTAGATTCGGCCTTCTGGAATTGTGAGTTACCATGGATGGTCTTGGTCGACATAATGAACTCAGACAGTCTCTCACCCTGTTCATTCCATTCTAGGCCATGAGGCTTTTAGAACAGCCTCTAATCGCCCTTGTAGGTGTTCCCATGGTTCAAACCATATTTGAACCCTATTAAATATGGTTTGACAATCCTGGAAGATGGGTATTAAGTGTCTTATGATGTGTCTGGAAAGCATCCTGAAGCGTGGCAGCAGCTGTGTAGTGGAGGTAGTAAAGGTAGTGGAGGCTTGCTGGTGAGGTATTTATCTGGTACTGGTAGGGTGGGTCTTCTGTGTTGGTGGAAGCAGGCAGAGGATCTCTGTCCCCGTGTCCGTTGAGCCTTTCCAGCTGCCACCATGCTCCAGGACGCTTTACAGATGCTTGGGCCGAGACTCACGCAGAGTGAAGCCCCACAGAACCAGATAAGCGGAACTCTGAGACCCTGGACTCCAGGCTCAATGGTCTCGGCGACAGAGATCCTCTGCCTATTTCCACCTACCACAGGTGACCAGAGATTAAAACCAGCAGCCCCACCTTACCCTGCCCTGTCTGCTTCCACCAACCATGGGACCCAGGGATTATGCACAGAAGTCCCACCCTACAGGTACCAGATAAATACCTCCACTACCTCCACTACCTCCATCAATCAATCAAGAATAAATAATGGATATATACAAAGATACATCTGACTCAAGCACACCCAACAATTATTAACAAACCTTGAGTGATGCAACGCAGTAATAGTAGCAGGATGAGCTGAAAGCATTTGATGGACTATGGTGAAGGGATATTCGCCCATTGGCGGTGGGCATATAATGATAACATTGTACCCCTAAAAGCATATAGACAGTTACACACTTATAAACCAATATTACTTCAATTTAAAAAAAAAAACAAAGAAAATAGATTTAAAATGTGTTAGGAAAGAATGGTGTGGAGATTCCTTAAAAACCTAAAAATAAAGCTGGAGAGATAGCACAACGGGTCGGGCATTTGCCTTGCACGCCGCCAACTGGGGTTCGATCCCTGGCACCCCATATAGTTCCCCAAGCAACACCAGGAATAATTCCTGAGTGCAGAGCCAGGAGTAACCCTGAGCATCGCTGGGTGTGACCCAAAAGTCAAAAAAAAAGGAAAAAAACGCTAAAAATCGAAACATATGGTCCAGCAACCACGGTTGAACATTGATCCAAAGAATATAAAAATTTGAAAGGATACTTGCACTCCTGTGTTCAGAGAAACATTATTCATGATAGCTAAAATGTGAGATCAACCTAAAAGCCCATCAACAGATGACTGGATAAAGAACTATGGTTTATGGTCTAGATGGAATACTGTGTTGTTTAAAAGGTGAAAGCATGCCTTTCAGAACAAAATTGGATGAAATTTGAATAATTTTCTAATTTAGGTAAGGAAATGAAAGACAATTACTAGATAGTATACCTTATTTTTGAAATATAAATAAAGCTAATGAACTGGGGAAAAAATAACAAAACCCTAAGATTTCATTAAAGTTATGGTGATTATAGTAGATTGATTTAAACAAGTCATTTGATTATGAATTGGCTCTCAAAATTTGGTGGTAGTTACAGAGACTCGTACACAGAGATGTGAAGCTATACCCCTTAAATGCTACAGTATTTTAAATCAATGATAAGTCCATTAAAAAGCAACATGTCTTTGTTTCTTCTCTCCCATTTTCCCATCTCTCATTCCCCTCTCTTTACTATGCTGATTTCCATCATTAAAGGTGATAGGAGAACATGACAGACTAACCTGTTGATGAAGTTCTTAAATGTGTCAACTTGCATTATAGAATTTTAGCATTGATTTTTTTTCACTATGTATTTTCTTATCTGCATGATTTATCATGCTGATATCTGGCAGATTCCTTCTAACAGACATATATCCCAGCAACAAGGGCTAAACTCAGCCTCACTTCCCTCTCGGCTAAACTCCAGCTATTACTCCTCTTCTGCTGAAAATGGGCAGCACCACAAGCAGAAGTTATTTTATTGTCCAGAAGCCTGGCAAGCTACCGAGAGTATCCCGCCCACATGGCAGAGCCTGGCAAGCTCCCCGTGACGTATTCAATATGCCAAAAACAGTAACAAGTCTCGCAATGGAGACGTTACTGGTGCCTGCTCGAGCAAATCAGTGAACAGGAAAACAGTGCTACAGAACAGTGCTACAGTGCTACAAAATCTTCTTTCTGGTTTTTCGTTCTTTTTACTTTTCTATGAGTCACACTTTTCCCCAGTGATTTCATGTTCACTTGCGGAGTTCAGAAAATGGTCTATTGTGGAAAACTCTTCTTATTTTCTTTTGTTTGTTGACTAACTCTAAAGAAAACAAACTTCTGGTCAGTAACCAATTGTTTCAGAAAGGGCACAGGCATAAAAATACTTTTAAAAAAAATCCAAAGACATTAAGAGTTTGGGGGTCAAGGGATGGGGAACGGTGGATGTAGACTTTTTTCAAAGATCACTGTATATACAGGGGAGATTTTTAAAAGATCAGAGTTTTTTTTATAATAAACTTAAGTGAAAGCAATTTTCCACCCCAGAGTTCCCTTTTCTCTTTTCTTGGTTTACCTCAGAAATAAGCCTCTGAAAAAAAGTAAGAATTGTTTTCCTTTGAATTATGTTCCCTTTCACGTTTAGTTGATAAAAAGCCTTCTTTAGTGAGAGTCATTTGATGTTCAATGGGCTCTTCAAAATGCATGTGAAGAGCTGTTGGAGAACACTCATCTAAATGTGGGTCTTAATACCAGTAAAATTTTGTTAGCCATAAGGCCAACTTTCAGAAAGTAAAAACTTGTGTCACCAACCTCTGAAGTCCAGGCGGGTTAGAATATGACCATTCTTACACTTCCACTCTCACCATTTAGAGATCAGAAAAAGTAACCTCTAAATAAATGAAGGTTATTGATGTTGCCACAGCAAAGTTCAGCTCTCTATTATGATTGCCATTGTCCAATGATAACACCCCAAAGTACAAAATATTCATATTCCCATCCTTTGAAAAGCCCCTACAGTTAAAACTAATGCTCCATCTCCCAAATGCACTGGAAGCTCTATTAATGTACAGATAAGGATGCAATGTTTGTCTCCTTTTCCCAGTTTGCCAATCCAACCTTTTTCTACCAAATAAAAAGTCCTTAATTGTATAATAACCTCCAAGGGGCAGCCGGGGAGAGAGGCCCCAGTGGTTCTCCCCCTGGCTGCCCAAGTCCATGGGACAGACAAAAGGAGGAAACGAGGGCCAAGCCAGTTGGTTGATCAGATGTCTTTTATTCCATTCTCCCCATGTGACTGTTTCAGTCTCTCTGAGCCTCCCAGTCTAGTCTCACACTGCTCCTCATTCCTGTCTCCTCCTGTCTCTCCCACTCATCTCTCTGTGCTCCATCTCACAGACTGGGTTCTCTCTCTCTTCACGTGCCTGTTCCTCTTTCTTCTACGTTCTTCTTCCTCTGTCCCGCCTTGCTAGTCTCTTCGCACTCCATCTAGTTGCCCCGCTCTTTCTCTTCTCTTCCAACTTCTCTCTCAGACTCTCTTCTCTCCAACTCCAGCACTCTGCCTTCCTAACCCCTCATTCCTCTATCCCAGCTCTCTGGATTCTCCCTATCCCAGACTTGTCTCTCCAACTCCCCAGCACTCTGGGCTGACACTGCACCCAAACAGGTAGCCAAATCAACATAAGAAAGCCATTCCTGACCTCCAGGGTCAAGGGTGGAAACATCACCTAGGGGTATTCCAAAGCCCTTCCTGACTGCCCAGGGGCAAAATACCTCTTAAGGTGTTTTTCTTCTCAGTCCAGTAATTCAATCAACATCTTAATATTAGTTATTTTTGTATGGACACAGTAAAATTGAGGCTTATAGGGCAGCTCTCCTGGGAACATCTTGCCACAGAATCAGACTACAGTGCTCAGGCCAGATTAATCATTCCTAACCCTAGCGGGGTCCAAATCTAGTTATTACTTTTTGGATCATGACAGCATTTGTCCATGACCAAGCTCTTAACTTATAGTTATGGTACTTTGGCCAGGCCCATTTCGATGCCAGGATAGCACATAGCTTACCACTTGGCGTGGTTCCATCCAGTCCCTCAACAGGACCCTGCTTTTGGGGGTGCTAGGAAGCCAGGGCAGCTGAAGCTTAGGTCAAGAGAACAGATGTCCATGAGGAAAATATCATTTAGAGTCAAATGACTCCCACAATACAAAAGCATAGCATTTGCTGTCTTCTTATGTCCATACGAAAAGGACATTGCTCTGAACAAACTATGCAAAGGACTTAAGGAAAAGAGAAAAATAATATTTACAAGTTAACAGAGCACAAAGAAAGAAGTTCCAAATAAACACAGAGGAATGGGAGCATTTGATGGGAGCAACCCAATAAACCTAAACTACCTGAGGCTATGCAGGAAGGACAAAACAATATTATCCTACACTTAATCTCAAAAAAGAAAGGAGTGGAAAATGAATGAAACAAAACAAACTTATTGGTGTACATTTCCATTTTCCACCACTTAGTGAAGATCTAAAAACAAACTGCTATAGGGATTGCATTGAATTTGTACAATGCTTTGGGAAGTATTGCCATTTTGCCATTTTGACAATGTTAATTCTCCCCATCCATGAACAGGGGATATCTTTCCATTTTCTCGTGTCCTCTTTATTTCCTGAAATAGAGTTTTGTAGTTTTCTTTGTACAGGTCCTTTACTTCCTTAGTTAAGCTGATTCCTAGGTACTTGATTTTCTGGGGCACAATTGTGAACGGGATTGTGTTTTTCATGTCACTTTCTTCTCTCTCACTATTTGCGTATAGGAAAGTCATGAACTTTTGGGTATTGATTTTATAGCCTGCAACTTTACTATACAAGTCTATTGTTTCTAGGAGTTTCTTGGTAGAGTTTTTAGGGTTCTCTAAGTAGAGTATCATATCATCTGCGAATAGTGTGAGCTTGATTTCTTCCTTTCCCACCTGAATGCCCTTAATATCTTTTTCTTCCCTAACTGCTATTGCAAGTACTTCCAGTACTATATTGAACAGCAGTGGAGAGAGTGGGCATCCTTGTCTCATCCCTGATCTTAGAGCAAAGGCTCTCAGTTTTTCCCCATTGATGATGAGGCTTGCTGTAGGCTTGTAGTCACTGTCACTGTCACTGTCCTCCCGTTGTTCATCAATTTGCTCGAGCGGGCCCAGTAACATCTCCATTGGAGACTCTGTTGTTACTGTGTTTGGCATATTGAATGCATCACAGGTAGTTTGCCAGGCTTTGCTGTGCGGGCAAGATACTCTCGGTAGCATGCCAGGCTCTCCGAGAGAGGCGGAGGAATCGAACTCGGGTAGGCCGTGTTGGCTGCATGCAAGGCAAACGCCCTACCACTGTGCTATCACTTCAGCCCAAGTTTGTGGTAGATGGCTTTAACTATATTGAGGAAAGTCCCCTCTATCCCCATTTTGGCGAGGGTTTTCATCATAAACGGGTGCTGAATCTTGTCAAATGTTTTCTCTGCATCTATTGATATGATCATATGGTTTTTATCTTTTCTTTTGTTGATAGAATGGATTATGTTGATTTATTTCCTAATGTTAAACCATCCTTGCATCCCCGGGATGAAACCCACTTGGTCATGGTGTATGATCTTTTTGATGAGTTGTTGAATTCTATTCGCTAGTATTTTGTTGAGAATCTTCGTATCCATGTTCATTGGGAATATCGGTCTGTAGTTTTCTATTCTTGTGGTGTCTTTGTTTCCTTTTGGTATTAGAGAGATATGGGATTCATAAAAATTGTTTGGGAGAGTTTCTGTTTTTCCAATTTCCTGGAAAAGCTTGAGAAGAACTGGAAATAGGTCTTCTTTAAATGTTTAGAAAAATTCGCTAGTGAATCCATCTGGACCTGGGCTTTTGTTTTTGGGAAGACTTTTGATTACAGTTTCAATTTCCTTGATGTTAATAGGTCAATTCAGGTACTCTAGATCTTCTTGATTCAGCTTTGGGAGATTATAGGAATCCAGGAATTTATCCATTTCTTCTAGGTTCTCTTGTTTTGTGGCATACAGACTTTCAAAGTAGTCTCTGATGATCTTTTAAACTTCTTTGGTTTCTGTTGTGCTATCCCCCTTCTCATTTCTGATTTGGTTTATTAGAGTTCTCTCTCTCTCCTCTTTCTTTGTAAGTCTTGCTAGTGGTTTATCCTGAAATTCATGTGGAACAATAAGCCCACACGAAAAGCTAATGCATTTCTTGGGAAAAAGAAAATGGGAAGAATCAACCTCCCTAACTTCAAACTCACTACAAGGCAGTAATAATTAAAACAGCATGGTACTGGAACAAAGGCAGAGCTGCAGACCAATGGAACAGGGTTGAATATACTGACATCTCCCCCAAACATATGATCACCTAATCTTTGATAAGGGGGCAAGAAATGTGAAGTGGAGCAAGGAATGCCTCTTTAACAAATTGTGCTGGCAAAACTGAATGGCTACATGCAAAAAAAATGGGCTCAGATCTCTGCTTAACACCATGTACAAAAGTAAGATCAAAATGGATTAAAGACCTCAATATAAGACCGGAATCCATAAGGTACATAGACAACAAAGTTGGCAAAACCCACCATGACATTGAAGCTAATGGTATCTTCAGAGATGTCAAACCACTGGCCAAGTAAGTTAAAACAAAGATAGACAAATGGGGCTATCTTAAACTAAGAAACTTCTGCACCTCCAAAGAAAGAGTGATCAAAATACAAAGACAGTCTACAGAATGGGAAAGGATATTAGCCCAATACCCATCTGACAAGGGGTTGATATCAAGGATATACAAAGTACTGATTGAACTCCACAAAAAGAAAACATCCAACCCCATCAAAAAATGAGGCGACAAAATGAATAGAAACTTTCCCAACGGAGAATCCGAATGGCTAAAAGGTGCATGAGAAAATGCTCTACATCATTAATCATCAGGGAGATGCAGATCAAAACAACAATGAGATATCATTTCACACCACAGAGACTGGCTCACATTCAAAAGAACAAAAGCAATCAGTGTTGGCACGAATGTGGTGAGAAAGGAACGCTCCTTCACTGCTGATGGGAATGTCGAATGGTTCAACCCTTTTGGAACACAATATGGACGATTCTCAAAAAATTA
Source organism: Sorex fumeus (assembly GCF_029834395.1). Taxonomy (NCBI): domain Eukaryota; kingdom Metazoa; phylum Chordata; class Mammalia; order Eulipotyphla; family Soricidae; genus Sorex; species Sorex fumeus. The sequence goes on along the minus strand of NW_026606155.1, from coordinate 46,243,258 downwards.
GAAACTGAGCTCCCATTTGACCCAGCAATACCACTCCTGGGAATATATCCCGGAGAGGCAAAAAAGTATAGTCGAAGTGACATCTGCATTTGTTTGTTCATTGCAGAACTCTTTACAATAGCCAGAATCTGGAAAAAACCTGAGTGCCCAAGAACAGATGACTGGTTAAAGAAACTTTGGTACCTTTACACAATGGAGTACTATGTAGCTGTTAGAAAAGATGAAGTCATGAAATTTACATACAAGTGGTACTACATGGAAAGTATCATGTTAAGCGAAATGACTCAGAAAGAGAGGGACAGACATAGAAAGATTGCATTCATCTGGGGAACATAAAGTAACAAAATAGGAGACTAACATCCAAGAATAGCCGAGATAAGTGCCAGGAGTTTCACGCCATGGTTTGGAGGCCATTATATAACATAATCACTCCAAAAGAGATTAGGTACTTAGAACCTAATTCACTTGATCACTTGATATCCCATTACTCATCAATTTGCTCAAGCAGGCACCAGAAATGTCTCCATTAGTCCCTGTCACATGGTAGTGTAGCCCAATGGCATCTGCTCGTTCTAGAAACACAAGGAGCCTCAAACCAATTATTCAGAGTCTTGATGAAGAAGTCTGACCATCTCATAGGTGGGCGGCCATGAGGTCTTTTGACATCCCATGGAATCTAGTCAGTAACGGCTCTAGTCCAGCTTTCGTCTCCAAATCTCATTACATGTCCAGCCCATCTGATTTTCGACACCTTGGCAAATGACACAGCGTCCGTGATTCTTGACCGTCAACAGAGGTTGGAACTCCAGATTCTTTCTCTCATTTGAGTGAAGCATTATACTCCAAGCATAGCTCTTTCGATTCCTCTTTGAGAGACCTAAATAGCATTCTCATCCTGTTTTCGTAGGATCCAGGTCGTTGAGGCATATGTAAATGCAGGAAGAACAATGGAATTGAAAAGATGTGCCCGGAGCTGGAGGTTCTTCATCCTCTTAGCTATTTCTTCGATACTCTTGAAGGCCTTCCAAACTACTCTCTTCCTCCTGCACAACTCAGGTGCCAGGTCATTTGTCATGTTAACTTCTCAACCTAGGTACATATAACTGTTGCATTCAGAGATGGTGATTCCGTTGAGAGTGAATGGAATGTCAGGACAGAGACTGTTACTCATAAACAGTGTCTTCATGAGATTCATCTGTAATCTGACCTTTCCACACTCATGGTTGAAGTTGGCCAGCATTTGTGCTGCTTGGCTAATGTTTGGTGTTATTAGAACAATGTCATCAGCAAAGCGGAGGTGGTATAGTTGCCGACTGTCTATCTTCACTACCATGCCTTACCATTGCAGTCGTCTCATGACATTCTTGAGGGTGGCACTGAAGAGTTTTGGTGTAATAGTATCAGCCTGCCAAACCCCTCTCTTGACATGGATGATCACTTCTTTGTAGAATGATGAGATCCTGGTAGTGAATCTGTAATACAGCTCACAGAGGATCCTGATGTATTGATTTTGAATGGCCTGATTGGCTAGGGCTTCAATGACCACTTCCATCTCAACAGAATCAAAGGCCTTCTTTAAATCAATGAACGTTAGACAGAGCAGCTTTTTGAACTCCCGAGAAACCTCAATGAGCTTGGTTATCGTGTGGATATGGTCGATCGTGCTGAATCCTTTTTGGAACTTGGCTTGCTCGCATGGTTGACCTTCATCTAGTGTTCTGCCAATCCTATTCAGGATGACTCGAGTGAACAACTTGTAGATGACAGATAATAGGCAGATCAGGGGATAGTTGCCAATGTCGTGGATGTCTTCCTTCTTGAACAGTAGTACAGTCCTGCTGGTTTCCATTGGAACGGAAACTTGCATTCAGACAGGTAGCTTGTGAAGTATGTATTGATGAGTACTGATGGCAGGTTCTTCAGGTGTTCAGGTCTGACCTTGTCTGGGCCAGGTACTGTTCGTTTCTTTACCCATGAAATGGCATGTCTGATTCAGAAGGGAGGACATTGGGAACAACATATCTATGATGAAGAATTTGGTATGTGGTCTGGTGAACATGGCTATTGAAGTGATTTGAGTAGAAGTCATGGATAATCTTCTCCATTGCCCTTCTGGAAGATGTGATAGATCCATCACGACGTCAGAGCGCAGTCATATTGGTCTTGTAGTTGGCAAAGGACAGGAGGGTGTTACGAATGCTATTCCCAGCTTCTGCTGCATCTACCAGCACTGCTGCTCTTCTCTCTTTGAGGTCTTTTTTATAGCATCTCTGCACTGCTTTGCGAGCTCGGACATTCACTTGCGGATGCCTGAGGCATGCGCCAAGCCATGTTGGCGAATAAGCTCAGGCTTTTTTTTGTTTTTGTTTTTGGGTTTTTTTTTTGTGGCTATCTCTCTCTTCGCGTTCCTCACACAATCATGGAGGTGCTGAACCAGTCGATCATATTCCTCGTCAATGTTGTCAACAATGGCATCTTCCCATGTTGATGCAATAGTGCCAAAGAGCTCCCAGTTGGTGGTCATTCTGGGAGTTCTCTTTTTAAACTTTGCAGCCCTTTCTCCCCCTCTGTGAAGTAGAATTTTGCACGAAGGAGACAGTGGTCCGATCCCGTTTTGAATTTTGGGGCAACAGTGACATTGTTCAGGCAAAACCATCGATTGAATATGATGTGGTCAATTTTGTTGTGGAACCATCCACCGGGAGACTCCCATGTCCAATGAGAACCTAATTAACACCCTAATTTCATTTTCCTTTCAAATATTTCCTGCACTATTATTAAATAATTCCAAACAGAAAACCTGGTTATACACTACTAGTGTATAAGATACATTTTGAAGATCTTCATAAAGATCTTCAAAAACACAGGTTTTCACCTGATGCTGTTATAATAGCACTGTAGCACTGTCCTCCCATTGTTCATCGACTTCCTTGAGTGGGCACCAGTAACATCTCCATTGTGAGACTTCTTGTTACTGTTTTTGACAGAATAACAGATAATAGAATACGCCACAGGGAGCTTGCCAGGCTCTGCCGTGTGGGCGGGATACTCTCAGTAGCTTGCCGGGCTCTCTGAGACGGACCTAGGAATCAAACCCAGGTTGGCCACATTCAAGGCAAACACCCTACCCACTATGCTGTTATAATATTTATCATTTTACAAAATAGCCCTGGTTTATTTTATTTTTTCAGATTAATCATTATTAACAGCTTTCTTTGACTCTTAAAAAAGCTCCAGCTTGAAAAAGTGACCCCATAGGAAATCTGTATGGAATATAAGGCTTACCTCTACCCTCATATACCACTAGTCTTTTATATACATCATGCTACAACTACAATGATGGCTAACAGTGGAGCCCAAAGCGCATAAAAGTCACGTGAAAAAATATTGTAAACATATGAATGCTTATGTTCAATAGTAGGATAATTAAATATATCTCTCTGAAATTGCACCATAACCATTGGTTGATTTTTAAAGCCTTCCTAAGTTTCTCTAATAGAAGAAATTGTGAATACCTAATATGAGGATGCCAATCATCCACATTATTTTACTCCATTTCTTCAGCTTATAAGGTCTTATTGTCTTGGAACATCTTCATTCATTAAATATCCTCTAACCAGTGACACTCCCCCTCACTCTTTATAGAAACTGGTAAATACCATTATTATAGCACTAATAACATCAAGTTTAAAGTATTTGAATGTTCATCAGTAGTTAAATCCTATTGATATGTATTCAATCTGTCTCTCAAGTCTGTCCCATTGTCCCACACTCACTCTTTATCATCTCTCAATCATGGTAAAGGCCCTCCCGTTGATCGTCAATTTGCTCGAGCGGGCCCAGTAATGTCTCCATTGGAGACTTTGTTGTTACTGTGTCTGGCATATCGAATACTCTCAGTAGCTTGCCGGGCTCTCCGAGAGGGGCGGAGGAATCGAACTCGGGTCAGCCATGTTGGTCGCTTGTAAGGCGAACGCCCTACATCTGTGCTATCGCTCCAGCCCTGTATAAACTCCTCAAATAAAATCTCTGCTTCCAGTCATACCTTTATCAAAATTTTGACCTCTAGTGTCCTTTTAAACTCAATCAAAAATTATTTCATTATTCACATTCCCGATGACTCATCACCTCTTAAAAAAAACTTTTTCCAAGTGGAATTCAAAGACCTACGCAAGTAACTCATAAACATATACATACACATACATTCCCCTTCCAGCTTGAAAAAGTGACCCCATAGGAAATCTGTATGGAATATAAGGCCATACTCTTCATGCCTCCCACCCCAGCCCAGAGAAAATACAACCAACCTGGAGCAGTTCACGTTTTGCTTAAGCAGTTTCTTCCACCTAAAATGTCTTTTTTCATTTTCCATCACACAAAACCTGTGCTTTTAAAGTTCCACTAAAAAATTACTTCTCCAACTCTGTCCTTCACCAGAGTCTCCTGCCTCCATGCCTGGTTGTCCTCACTGGGGCCCCTTGGAGGAGGGTGGGTTGAGTTTCCGTCCCCACCCTGAGAGAGCCCCAGCAGTTGAAGACCTCTAGTTCCAGCCACAGCCATGCTTAAGACCACTCTCCACACGTTTGGACGAGCCTCACGCATGAAGGAACTGGCAGAGGAGCCCAGGTGTGCGGGACCCGGGGCGTAGATCTCCAAGCCTGCTCAGATTGGGACTGGGGCTTTCTCCACCCAGATCCCCCATCTTCCAGTATGTAGGTGTTACACCCACCAACTGCCCCCGGCACCATGTAATCCCATCATCAGCCAAGACCCAGAGACTATAAAACCCTGTACCTGGAAGCACACAGCTGCATTTCTAGTTCTTACTCTGGAGAACCTGTTAGGCTACCAAAAATATCCTGCCCAAATGGCAGAGTCAGGCAAACTCCCCGTGGCGTATTCAATATGCCCAAAACCAGTAACAATGATGGGTCTCATTCTCCTGACCCTGAAAGAACCTCAAATGTTGCACTTTTTAAAATCTCAGGGCTAGGGTGAAGGAGACATTACTGGAGCCAACTTGAGGCAATCGAAGAACAACAGGATGACAGTGATACAGTGACTCTGTCCTTCGCCAATAATCAATTCTTCCCCCTCTTATTTCCCACATTTTCCCACTTTCAATAGCTATAGACCTTGGGGCACAATTTTGCCTTATTATGTAAATGTCTTCCTTCCTCACTAGACAGTGAACATCTCTACAGCAAAGGTCAAGTGATAGCTGTGTCACTCCCAATAAGAGATTGTTAAAGTCATTCCAAAAAGCATTTTTAAATTCCTAATATAAATTTAAGATAAACATCTATAATCATTTCTGTCCCCTTCTCCTGTGAGGGAATTGACAGTTTAAATACCTTAACTCTCTAAATTCTAACATGATAAAAATTGCAGAGTTCAAAGAGATCTTCGGAGACTAACGGGAGAAAAATTTTTAAGATTTCCTCCAAATGAAAATACTTCTGAACATGAAACAAAGCCAGCCCATCCTCTAGCTCTTAAAGTTTGATTTTGTATTTTAACCATCACAGTACATGATTATCCAGTGATAGAAAAGGCAAATCTAAATGATTTTTATGGGATCTCTGAAGAGATTTCAAGGAAAACTTCTCATTTCCTTTTGCTTGGCTGGTTGGTTGGTTTTTTGTGAGGTGTGATTTTGGGTCACACACAGAGATGCTCAGGGTAACTGTTATTCCTGGCTTTGCAATCAGGAATTACTCATGGCAGTTCTGGGGAGACATATGAAATGCCCAGATGGAACCCAGGCAAAGTAAATGTTCAGGCTCTGAGAATTTCTTATTTTTATTCTTTTTTAATTTAGTTTTTGTTAATTTTTTATTAAAGCATCATGAGTGACAAATTTATTCAAAGGTGGGTTTTTATGTACAACATTACGTCATTTATCCCGCCACCAGTGTCAGCTTCCCTCCACCAGTGTTCCCAGACTTCGTCTTCTACCACCACCAACCTCTCAATCCACTGCCACCCTGCTCCAGCCTCAGCCAGTTACCTTGACAGGCATCTTTTAAGTTTGGTTATTAAACTTTTGTGTTGTTGAGTCTGTGGCTTGGATATTTAGCTCTATTATTCCTTAACACCACCGATGTATCTGAATCCCCTTGACCACTTCGCCTGTTGCTTCTTAACTATCTCACTTCCTCTTCCACTTCACTCTATTTATTTCCTTCTGCTCACTATACCCTGGGATGAAGGGTGGTGTAGGCATTTGAAAGTTTCTTATTTCTAACTTTTAAAGTTCCAAACCCATGTTTCCTACTCAGAATGATTAAGAGCTACCAACTGGAATATTTTGAAGCATTTGGGTGCCCTCTGAAGTCTGGGAAATATGTCAGACCCCTCATTCTGGATTAGGGCTTGCTTATTTGTGTACAAAGTAATACCTAATGATGGGGACTCCCAGACACTTCTAGGAATCACTTCTACTGCTTTAGCAATATCTGGGCAGATACCAGCAGTATCTTCCTCTACATTTGGGATAAATGAAGTCTAGAGTAAGAGGTTAGGTATAATATCCAGAATTTTATTTTTCTGAAGCATCTTAAAACATATAACACCCTCTGGAATTTCTCAAACCAAAATATGCAAATGAAAACCTGACTACAGATTTAAATTTCTTAGCGGGTCTTTCAATCAACCCTCTTCTAAAGATTGTTTGAGTCAAATATGCAAATAAACTTTTTTAATTCCGTTCTTGTTAATTTTTTATTAAAGCATCATGAGTTACAAATTTATTCAAAGGTGGGACTTTCTCCTTCATAGACAACAAGATGAGATGAATATTCACTGGATATGAGCTACATCCAAAAAAGAACTATTAAAACCTACAACTAACAGTGTATGAAGGATATCAGAATCACACAAGGCATTTTGGAAGCAGGCAGATGGTCAGGGGACATGATAAAGGATTAAATTTAGGTCCTTGTACTTGCTAGGTAAATGCTTTGTCAGTTGCTGTGCCTCAAAAAACCTGGGAAAACTTAATCATTTATTAATATTAATGTATCTTAGGTAAAAACATGATATGACCAGTATCCAAACATATATCCAAACATCCAAATATCTTCTGGCTTAGAATGAGACAATAGTTGCTGCAACTGAAGTAAACCATCTTATTTATATTGAATGAGATACTGTGCCCAGGCAAGGACATGAAAGTTTCAAATCTTTAGCAACTGAGTTTCTTAACTGCTTAGAAGCAGTATTAATAATAATGGTCTATTTTCTCATCTGAGCCTGTTAACCTTATTGTCATATGCATCACAGAACTTTTATAAGCACATACAACTTTATCAGAGAAAGCAATTAAATATTTTTGGCTCTGTCTGGTCACATATATACATATGTAAGTGAAACTCTCAGTACTAAAGAACTCCAAAGCCAAAAATTATTAGACCTTCATTTATTTAAGTTAGTGAAATTGTTATTAATTGCTCAAAAATTCTTTCTTTTTAAGGAATATGCTTTTAGTTATGAATTTTGTAAGCCAATTACATTTATAACTTCATGCAATTTGCTCGAGTAAAAGTAAAGGCCCTCCCGTTGATCATCAATTTGCTTGAGCGGGCCCAGTAACGTCTCCATTGGAGACTTTGTTGTTACTGTGTCTGGCATATCCAATACGTCACGGGGAGCTTGCCAGGCTCTGCCGTGCGGGCGAGATACTCTCGGTAGCTTGCCGGGCTCTCCGAGAGGGGCGGAGGAATCGAACTCGGGTCGGCCATGTTGGCCGCGTGCAAGGCAAATACCCTCCTGCTGTGCTATCGCTCCAGCCCTGCTTCATGCAATTACTTTTATTTATTTTTAATAACAATATGAGGTATTTTTATTTATTATTACAGTCATTTTTAATGACCACTGAAACTTGCTTTAACCTATCATAATAATAAAGTATTTCTGGCTAAAATTAATTTAAATTTTTATAAAGTTATTTGAATATATATATAATAAGTGAATCAAAGTATATATAGCAGACTAATAGCATGAAAGGCATGTTTCATAAATACTATACTAGGGAAAATCCTTAAAGAGGTGAGCCCTCTCCCACAAAGGTTTAAAAATGAGTACTTTTTATACCTGTGAAATCCAAAAGCAAAGGACGTATAAGCAACCAGAAAGACTACTTCTAGAAGATATAAGACCAACAAGGAGGAACACATTTGGGGATAGTACAGAAAAACCCTAACAAGAATAATTTATGTTGCTGTGAATCAACATAAAAATAAATGAAAACAAGTTTAGTTCATTTTTAGAGCCTTCACTCAAGCTTTCCAGTGAGAATTGCTAATAAAAAAGAGAGGGGGAGGGAGAGTGAGAGAGAGAGAGAGTAAGAGAGAGAGGAGAGAAAGAGAGAGACAGACAGAGAGAGAGGAAAATTCACAAGTACTCTTTTGTTTGGGGGCCACATCTGGTGGTGCTCAAGGCTTACTCCTAGATTTGCCCTCGGTAAACTTAGGGAATGATCTGGGATACCTATAATCAGCCTATGTCAGCCACATACAAGGCAAATGCTCTAACCCTCTGTACTATCACTCCAACCAAAAAAAAATTCTCATATATTCTAACCAACAAACAAAATATGTTCCTGAATTTTATCTTTCATTGTTTGTAATTTCAAATTTCCATCCCATATGCAGATATTTGCATAATGCTGTCTGGTAAATAGCTTTAACAAAATGGACTCCCCATCTTAAAATTTTTCTAGTGCACCCCCCTGAGGGAGTCATGTCATAAATTCAGAATTACTGTCTACTTCATGTTATATTATGAAAAGAATATCTCAGTAACCAAGATATGACTCATTACTCTTTTCAAAGTCATATTATCAAACATCATACTATTTAAATTTTCCCAATAATAGTGAAATGCACTCTTAGAAACCAGTTAACTTCCTACAAGACAGATTATAGAGAAATGCAATTAAATTAAACAAAATTATTTTTCATTCTTATTTTAATAACTTGAGCGATAGCACAGCAATAGGGTGTTTGCCTTGCACACAGCCAACATGGCCGACCCGAGTTCGATTCCTCCGCCCCTCTAAGAGACCCCGGCAAGCTACCGAGAGTATCTCGCCCACAGGGAAGAGCCTGGCAAGCTCCCCATGACATATTCAATATGCCAAACACAGTAACTTGAAATCTCATGATGGAGACGTTACTGGGCCCGCTCGAACAAATCAATGAACAACGGGAGGACCGTGACCAGTCCAATTTTAATAACTTAATGAGAGTGAGTTTGGGGTAACATTTTGTGTTTGATAAAAGAAAGGGAAGTAGTAATATAATTTTATAATAAAATCAAAACAATTGAAATGGGAGAATGGTAGAAGGATTACCTATCTGAAAACCAGAAGCTGCTGGCCCACAAAGCTACAAGTATACAGTATTACTCTTAGTTCTACTATAAGGTAAAGACTAGATACATCTTCCAGGAAGTATTGTTCAATGAATGATGCATGACTTTTTACTTTTTCTTCATCCCTACTGTTAATTGAGAGGGAAAAAAGCAACTGAACACTATCTTAGAGCATACGATGACCTTAAAAATAAAGTCAAATGCCAGAAAGATAATATAGAGGTTAGGTCAAGACATTCACTCTATCACAGTTTGATCCCTGGCATCATGTGGTTCCCCCAAGCATCGACAGTTGCAGACCTGGAGGCCCCTCAGCATTTCCAGGAGTACCTGGTGGTCCATCAAGGATAATAAGAGTCAAAAAATATGCTAACCATTAAAATCATAAATTATCCATTGAGCTATTCATTAAAGTTATGAACTAAACGTCATTAACTTAAATGAGAAGTAAACTCATTGGAACAGTACAAAAGGTGTACTTTAATAGATACTATTGGTGTTCCCTATTAAAAGAACTTGATAGCCAACACATCCATTTCTACCTATGACTATGCAATGATACAAAGCTTATTTACCTCTTACTAGTAAAGCTGCTTTTGACCAAATGGATGTTGCCTTGACCAAAAAAACCTAACTCACCACCACACAAAGACCAGATCATGGTCAATCATCAGATCAGATGTGCCTCAAGATTATATCAACTCCATAGTACAATTTTTACTCCAGGACTTTCTGGTGTGTTCAGAATGAATTGGTTTCAGGGGCTGGAGCAATAGTACAGTGGCTAGGGTGTTTGCCTTGAACATGGTCGACCTGGGTTCAATTCCCAGCATCCCATATGTTCCCCCGAGCACCACCAGGAGTGATTCCTGAGTGCATGAATCAGAAGTAACCTCTGTGCATTGCCGGGTATCACCCAAAAAATAAAAAATAAATAAAACACAGAATGAATTGGTCTGTAGAATAGAACATATTTTTGCTTATTTGTTTGCTTCTGTCTTACTCTGCTTTTCTCCTTCCCTTCCTTCTTCCCAATAAATGACTTGATTTACTAAGTCTTTATCTCAAATAAGTTCTGTTTCAATGGAACCCAAACGAGAAACATCCATACTGAATTCTAGAAAACAAAAAATACTCATTTATAGTTCACAGTTACACAATTTGCAAAATTTACATTTTTCTGTATCACTGTATCACTGTCATCCCATTATTCATCAATTTGCTCGAGCAGGTGCCAGTAGCATCTCCATTCGTCCCAGCCCTGAGATTTTAGAAGCCTCTCCTTACTTGTTCTTCCCAATGGTACATTGTTGGAGGCTCTTTTAGTGTCAGGGGAATGAGACCCATTATTGTTACTGTTTTTGGCATATTTAATACACCACGGGGAGCTTGCTATGCTCTGTCGTGTCGGCGGGATACTCTTGGTAGCTTGCTGGGCTCTCCGAGAGACAGAGAATGTATATAAGAGAATTCAAGCAAGTATGTTAAAATCAAACACATGTGTGCTGCTTTAGGTACATCAGTCGGCTAGACTATAAGAGCTCCCTTCTGGAAGCTTTTCTTTATAGTCTCTCGATCTTGGCCATTGATGGGATTACGTGGGCCAGGGGCAGTTTGTTGGTGTGACTGCCAAGCTACTGAAAGATGGGGGATCTGGGTGGAGGAGGCCCCATCCCGATCTGAGCAGGCTTGGAGATCTCAGACCCGAGTCACATATACCTGGGTTTCTCTGCTAGTTCCTTCATGCATGAGGCTTGTCCAAGCATGTGGAGAGTGACCTTGAGCATGTCTATGAATGAGTTCTGGAGGTTTTCGGCTGCCGGGGTTCTGCTTGGGTGGGGAGGGAAACAACCCACCCCCCCACCAAGGGGCCCCAGTGAAGGCCACGCTCACAACTCAGACGAGCCTCAGGCATGAAGGAACCAGCAGAAGATCCCAGGTATGTGGGACCTGTGTCTGAGATCTCCATGCTTGCTTGGATCAGGACTGGACCTCTTCCATCCAGATTGCCCATTTTCCAGTAGCTTGGCAGTCACATGCACAAACTGCCCCCAGCCCCTTGTAATTTCATCAATGGCCAAGATCCAGAGACTATAAAACAAAGCTCCCGGAAGAGAGAGTGACGCAGAATCTCCTGCCCCCCGTGCCAGGCTGTCTACATTTTTCCTAATAATAAAAATTAAAACATTAGTTATATTTTTAGGAAAAAATTATATTTAAAAAAGAATCAGGGGGGCTGGAGCAATAACACAGCGGGTAGGGTGTTTGCCTTGCACACAGCCGACCCGGGTTCGATTCCCAGCATCCCATATGGTCCCCTGAGCACTGCAAACAGTAATTTCTGAGTGAAGAGCCAGGAATAATCTCTGTGCATTGCCAGGTGTGACCCAAAAAGCAAAAATAAAATAAAAATAAAAAAGAATCAGTACACATTCTAAACGGTCTTTCAAGGTGTAACTACTTATTTTTCCAAGTGTCTTTTCCTGAGCTGGTGGGTTCTTGAGAAGAATCAGCACGGCAGCATAAGTTCTTGCATTAAAAAGTCCATAGATTAAAGGTTAGAGTTTATTTTTTTAAGTTATTCATAGTTGTGTTTTATTTTATTTTTTCTTAAATTTTTATTAGTGAAATACCATGAGGTACAGTTGTAGACTTACAAATTTTTGTGCTTGGGTTTCAGTTATACAATGATCGAATACCCATCCCTCCACCAGTGCCCGTTCTCCACCACCACCAGTCCCAGTATCCCTCCCACCCCCCATCTTCTCATAAAGGTTAGAATTTATTATACAGATAAAGTAGATAGGTCCAGGTTCCTCCCCAGATGTCCAGGCCTCTATTCCTCTCTTTTTACCTATGAACAACATCATTAGTCTTGTCCCTGAATCTGTTCCACCCCATGAACAACCTCCCTGTTTTGTCCCATGCAGTGTACTTGCCTCCCCAGAACAAGGGCCAAGTCCAGTCCCTGTGTCTCTCTCTATCCCATGTAAGCTTTCCTCATTCTCCAGCTATGGCCACATGAACATGGGCAAGATGTGTGTGTGTGTGTTTGTGTACGTGTGTGTGTGTGTGTGTTTGTGGAGAGACAGACAGACAGACAGAGAGAGAGAGAGACAGAGGGGCTTCCTTTTATTTGCTGCCGTGCTGGAGAGATCTTTGTGTGTGTGTGTGTATGTGTGTGTCTGTGTGTGTGTGTGCCATATCCCACCCCACCCTCAGCCCTCCCGTTATCTATTCTGACTGGCTACCTGCTCCTTGGGCAGAGGTTTAAAATGACCTGGAGCTTCACATCTCAGCTCCTGCTGCATCAGTGCTGTTTTTTGCTATTTTCAAATGAGGGAGGGAGGGAATCTGGGAACACTGGTGGAGAGAGAGTTGACAATGGTGGTGGATCTGGTGTCAGAATGTAGTATGCCTAAAACTCAACTATGAGTAACTTTGAAAATCACAGTATCTTAATAAAAAAATTAAGAAATTATTTGGTATAAATTTATATTTGCTCTAGTGAGATTTCTATAGCCTTCTATTTGATACTCTAGTCTCTTGCTAAGTTTTGTAGTCATAACATCCACTCCTTTGGAAATAGTCATTCTTGCTGTGTACCTATGATCTTCGCAAGATAGCCAGGGAATACTGCCCTACTCACCTGGAGTCTTTTTTTGTCAAATGAACTTAGAGGGTCAAGCTCTTTGATCCAATGCAACCATTATCCACAGTGGCAGGTGAAATTTCATCCTGCTCTCAAGTATATCATTGTAGAAAGCAATGTTTATCAAAACTTCATTATTTGCCATGGACTTTCTCACAAAAAGGGGTCAGATGTTAATTAACCCTTCTTCCTGACTAAATTTGACCAGGGTTTGTCATGTGTGGTGTTGAAAATAAACTCCAGTAGACCATACAACAAACACAGACACTTGACCTGCATCAGTCAGTTTCAGAATATCTATACCAGAATACCAACATAAATCCAAACAGCCTACTTCTTTCATTACAATACACTGAGAAGGAAAGAGAAGGAAAGAAATCTAAAGGAGAGTATGACAAGGCAAAAGGGAAGGAACAGAGAAATGGGTCAGGGGCCTGGAGAACTTGGGTAGTGGAGAAGTATGAGTATGTATATAAGAAACAGACTACAATAACCAAACTTCAAAATATTTTTGTTAAGGAGGCAAGCTTAGTGGTGAGAAGAAATCATGGGGCATTGGTGGTAGGATTGGTATTAGAACATTCTGTGCTTGAAACTTTATTATGAACAACCTTCTAAATCACAGTGTCTTAATTTAAAAATATAAATTTAAAAATACACGAGCTGCTTGCTTGATCAATATAACATTTCAAGTGGACAGTTATCTATCTGCACATGTCCCTTAAAACAAATTGTGGTACAATCGACACTGTTGCAGCTGGATTAGAGATCCCCTTGACTTCTTTACTTTCTCTGGAGATGAGTGGTTCTTAATTGGATGATAGCTTCCCCTTTGTGTCTCTCCCTGTTCACCCGAGGGCTTTCTCCAAAGGGCAAATTGTTTGGCATCAAAAAGACTCAATAAATAGGAGGCAGGTGTTGATGGCAGACCATCTAGCCTCCTGGGACAGCTCTGTGTTCCTTCAGAACTGTTTCAGAGAGGGAATCTAGAAAGAAAGAGCCTTGAGTGCCCAGATCATTAGCTGAATTCATTCTCTCTCTTCATTTTTCCACTATGTCATTATCCTGGATACAGATAACTAAAAGTAAGTAAAGTAAAGTAAAGGCCCTCCCGTTGATCATCGATTTGCTGCTCGAGCGGGCCCAGTAACGTCTCCACTGGAGACTTTGTTGTTACTGTGTCTGGCATATCGAATACTCTCGGTAGCTTGCCAGGCTCTCCAAGAGGGGCGGAGGAATCGAACTCGGGTCGGCCACGTTGGCTGCGTGCAAGGCAAACGCCCTACCCACTGTGCTATCGCTCCAACTAAAAGTAGATGTGTGAAAATAATTTTTGAAACTATAAAGAAACTAACCTTAGTAAATCAACTTTTAATTTTTTTAGACCATCGATAATTCTAAAAGTGGCTGAGAGAGCAAACACAGACTCAAAGTCAAAGGATGGAAAACAATCCTGCAAGCAAACAGCTCCTGCAAAAAAGCTGGGGTGGCCATACAAGTATCCGACAACATTAATTTCACCTTGAAAAAGACTAGAAGGGACAGTGAAGGCCATTTTCTCTTCATCAAGGGATACGTACAACAGGAAGAAATCACACTCTTAAATGTATACACACCTAATAAGGCAACAGCTAAATATTTAAAACAACTGCTAACAGATTTTAAGGAGGATATTGCAAGCAACACAATAGTACTTGGAGACTTCAACATTGCCCTATCACCTCTGGACAGATCAACAAGAACAAAACCCAGAAAGGAATCATTGGCTTTGAAAGAAGAAATAGAAGAGAGAGGGCTTATAGACCTATACAGGGCTTTACACCCCAAAAAGAATACACATTCTTCTCCAGTGCACACGGAACATTTTCCAAAATAGACCATGTGCTAGGACACAAAACATACCTCAACAGAATCAGGAAGATAGAAATAGTATCAGCCATCTTTTCAGACCTTGATGCATTGAGGATAGAAGTGAATCACACACAGACATGGAGAACCAAATCAAAATCTGGAAGTTAAACAACTCGATGCTGAACAATGAGTGGGTCAGGAATGAAGTTAAGGACGAAACCAAAAGATACTTGGAAACAAATGAGAATGAAGATGAAGACACGAGTTACCAGAACCTATGGGATGCAGCGAAAGCAGTATTAAGGGGAAAATTTCTAGCTCTGCAAGCATATCTTAGTTCTGTAGAAACGATGCACAAAAATAACTTGATCTCACAGCTCAAGACCTTAGAAAAGGATCAACAGAAAGAGCCTAAATCAGGCAGAAGGAAAGAGATCATAAAACTTAGAGCAGAAATCAATGACATGGAAACCAAAGAAACAATCCGAAAGATCAATGAAACCAAGAGCTGGTTCTTCGAGAAAATAAACAAGATAGATAAACCACTAGCAACACTCACAAAGAAACAGAGAGAGTGAACCCTAATAAACCGAATCAGAAATGAGAAGGGGGGATATCACAACAGAAACCAAAGAAATCCAAAAGACCATCAGAGACTACTATGAAAGTCTGTATGCCACAAAACAAGAGAACCTAGAAGAAATGGACAAATTCCTGGACTCCTGTAATCTCCCAAAGCTGAATCAAGAAGATCTGGAGTATCTGAATAGACCTATTAACATCAACGAAATAGAAACTGCAATCAAAAGTCTTCCCAAAAACAAAAGCCCGGGCACAGATGGATTCACTAGCGGATTTTTCCAAAATTTTAAAGAGGACCTGCTGCCAGTCCTTCTCAAGCTTTTTCAGGAAATTGAAAAAACGGAAACTCTCGCAAACAGTTTCTATGAAGCCCATATCTCTCTAATACCAAAAGGAAACAAATACACCAAGAGAAAAGAAAACTACAGGCCGATATCCCTGATGAACACGGATGCAAAGATTCTCAATAAAACACTAGCAAATAGAATTCAACTACTAATCAAAAAGATCATACACCAAGACCAAGTAGGATTCATCCCGGGGATGCAAGGCTGGTTTAACACTTGGAAATCAATCAACATAATCCACCATATCAACAAAAGAAAAGATAAAAATCATATGATCATACCAATAGATGCAGAGAAAGCATTTGACAAGATCCAGCACCCATTTATGATGAAAACCCTAGCCAAAATGGGAATAGAGGGGACTTTTCTCAATATAGTTAAAGCCATCTAACACAAGCCTACAGCAAGCATCGTCCTCAATGGCGAAAAACTGAGAGCCTTCCCTCTAAGATCAGGGATGAGACAAGGATGTCCACTCTCTCCACTGCTGTTCAATATAGTACTGGAAGTACTTGCAATAGCGATAAGGGAAGAAAAAGATATAAGGGGCATCCAGGTAGGAAAGGAAGAAATCAAGCTCTCACTATTCGCAGATGATATGATACTATACTTAGAGAACCCTAAAACCTCTAGCAAGAAACTCCTAGAAACAATAGGCTTGTATAGTAAAGTGGCAGGCTATAAAATCAATACCCAAAAGTCCATGGCTTTCCTATATGCAAATAGTGAAAGAGAAGAAAGTGACATGAAGAAAACAATTCCATTCACAATTGTGCCCCAGAAAATCAAGTACCTAGGAATCAGCTTAACTAAGGAAGTAAAGGACCTGTACAAAGAAAACTACAAAACGCTACTTCAGGAAATAAAAGAGGATATGAGGAAATGGAAAAATATCCCCTGTTCATGGATCAGGAGAATTAACATTGTCAAAATGGCAATACTTCCCAAAGCACTGTATAAATTCAACGCAATCCCTATTAGGATACCCATGACATTCTTCAAAGAAGTGGAGCAAACACTCCTGAAATTTATATGGAACAATAAGCCCCCACGAATAGCTAAAGCAATTCTTGGGAAAAAGAAAATGGGAGAAATCAACCTCCCTAACTTCAAACTCTACTACAAGGCAGTAATAATTAAAAAAGCATGGTACTGGTACAAAGGCAGAGCTGTAGACCAATGGAACAGGGTTGAATACACTGACATCTCCTCCCAAGCATACGAGCATCTAATCTTCGATAAGGGGGCAAGAAAAGTAAAGTGGAGCAGAGAAAGCCTCTTTAACAAATCATGCTGGCAAAACTGGACGGCTACATGCAAAAAAAATGGGCTCATATCTCTGCCTAACTCCATGTACAAAAGTAAGATCTAAGTGGATTAAAGACCTCAACATCAGACCGGAATCTATAAGGTACATTGAGGAAAATGTTGGCAAAACCCTTCATGACATAGAATCTAATGGTATCTTCACAGATGTCACACCGCTGGCCAAGCAAGTGAAAACAGAGATAGACAAATGGGACTATCTAAAACTAAGAAGCTTCTGCACCTCAAAAGAAACAGTGACCAAAATACAAACAGTCTACAGAATGGGAAAGGATATTCGCCAACTATACATCTGATAAGGGCTTAATTTCAAGGATATACAAAGTACTGGTTCAACTCCACAAAAAGAAAACATTCAACCCCCTCAAAAAAATGGGAAGATGAAATGAATAGAAACTTTCACAAAGAAGAAATCCGAATGGCTAAAAGGCACATGAGAAAATGTTCCACATCATTAATCATCAGGGAGATGCAGATCAAAACCACAATGAGATATCACTTCACACCACAGAGACTGGCCCATATCCACAAGAACAAAAGCGACTGGTGCTGGCACAGATGTGGTGAGAAAGGGACAGTCCTTCACTGTTGGTGGGAATGCCGACTGGTTCAGCCCTTTTGGAAAACAGTTTGGACGATTCTCAAAAAATTAGAAATTGAGCTCCCATTTGACCCAGCAATACCACTCCTGGGAATATATCCCAGAGAGGCAAAAAAGTATAGTCGAAGTGATATCTGCAATTGTCTGTTTATTGCAGCACTCTTTACAATAGCCATAATCTGGAAAAAAACTTGAGTGCCTGAGAACAGATGACTGGTTAAAGAAACTTTGCTGCATTTACACAATGGAGTACTATGTAGCTGTTAGAAAAGACGAAGTCACGAAATTTACATACAAGTGGTACAACATGGAAAGTATCATGCTAAGCGAAATGAGTCAGAAAGAGAGGGATAGACATAGAAAGATTGCATTCATCTGGGGAACATAAAGTAACAAAATAGGAAACTAACACCCAAGAATGGCCGAGATTAGTACCAGGAATTTTACTCCATGACCTGGAGGCCAACCACAAATACTAGGGGAAAAGGGATCTCAGATAAAGAGAAGAACACCAAATAAAGGTGTTGGGAGGATCCTCCCAGGATGGGAGAAGCATGCTGAAAGTAGACTATAGACCAAACATGATTGCCACTCAATGTTTCTTTTGCAAACCACAACACCCAAAAGGAGAGAGAGAACAGAGAGGAATGCCCTGCCACAGAGACAGGGTGGGATGGGGGGGATGTGGGGTGGGAGGGATACTGGGATCCGTGGTGGTGGGAAATGGGCACTGGTAGAGGGATGGGTATTTGATCATTGTATAATTGAAACCCAAGCACAAAAATGTGTAAGTCTGCAACTGTACCTCATGATGTCTCACTATTAAAAATTTTTTAATTAAAAAAAAGAAATAAAGATAAAAAAATAAAAAAATAAAAGTGACTGAGAAAATATTCTTTCCTATTGAACAAGCCACTGCCAGAGGTCCCACCACCTTCATATAGTGCTGCTTAAATGGTTAAATATGCTTGTGATGACATTAGCCTCAAATGAACTTTGGTTCCATATAAACTCTGTCACTTAGTAATACCAATAAGTAATGAATGACTAAATATCCATAAACTCCATATTTTATACAATAAAATGGAAATACAAGCATGAGGCATGACATAAGATTGTTGTATTAGATGAGAAATGCATAATAACTGCTCCCTGAAATACTTGGTATATATTAAACATACCTGGATCAATAAAGAATAAGTTCTACTAATAACATCTTATGTTTTTAATATGATTAATTTAATGGCAATCATTAATGTGTACATTAGTCCCTTATTTCAGTGAAAAAAGTGATTAAATTAAAAGTAGCATAAAATATTCATATACTTCAATATATTCAGTTCAGTTACATTCAATTCCCTGAAATGAAATGTTAAAGTCACCAGCTATCTCAAACTCATAGCCTTTTCAAAATTTATTCAGCTCATCTCTAGTTCTCTACCACTTTCTCTCTCCTTTATTTTCAATTTATTTTCCAGTCCCTGTAGAATTCCTGATGAGGTCTACTGATTTCTATTTACAGTCCACAAAGAAAGTTTCACAGAAAAAAAGAACTAGATTATGAGTTCTTCATAACCCACTCATGCTGCTACATTACCTATTTGGCTTTTGAGTTTCTTTGGCTCTTAAGATCTAAATATTCATTCCCTTTACCTAGCTCTACATATCTTTGAATATGACAGACTCCTGCATTCTTTCACATTCTTCATGTCTGATAGAACCTTATAACTCATAAATATATTTAGATGATATTTGATTAAATTCTGGTTATTTCTCATAGCCTTACCTTTCCTGCCATCTCAGACTTTAAGGTCATTTCACTGACAAGTACTTCATCAGTATCTGACCTAAAGCAGCTTAGAATAGAGGATAGGAATATTCACATGACTAATCCAATCACTGTGTCAAGTTAGGCAAGTCACTTATGGTTTGTAGGACTTAATTTTCTTATGTAAAATACAAAAGATAATAATGAAACTTATGGAGTTGTAGTAAGCATTAAATTAAAACGTGTTTAATACACTGCATGATATATAACATGTTCAATAATTTTATGAGATTAGTACATTAATTATTATTTTGAAATTTTAATATCAAAAGTTTTATGTACTTTTGCTATTGATCCTCTTGGTAGTAAATTCCTTTATGTCCAAATCCAAGAAAGAATCATTTCCCAGGGGTGGCTTCCACATATATTCGAGTAATACAAGTTGAATTGAATACATTGGTTCTTTGACTCCAACTGTACTAAGTCTGTGCTTATTTAAATAGTTTCAATTCTCCACTCTACACATGTACCATGAGTGAATTTTACTAACAGAGTGCATAACAAAGGGAGCTCTCCTATTGTTTTCTTTAGGCTGACAGGATCTTTTACAGCAGTTCTCTAACTTTCCTTTCCACTTGGGTGCCATCAATTACCTTCTCTTAAATTGAAGACCTTCAACTCTGTCTTCAATGTGGCAAGCCCCATTCTTAGGATTAAGTGTCATGATTGCTGATACCTCAAGTTAATATTCCTGGTTACTTGTGTATGAAATCAACTGGGACCCCTTGGACTGGAATTCAATATTTATAAGAAGTTGTCTAGATTCATTGCCCTTTTCTATAGTTATAATTCTCTCACTCATTGTCATAAGCATATAGTTTTATATTTCAGAAAATTCTTTCAATCTTATTTTTTAGTTGACACTCCTGTGAGACAGGGAATATTTTTATTTATTTATTTATTTATTTATTGAATCACTGTGGGAAAGGTTACAAAGCTTTCAGGTTTAGGTCTCAGTCATGCACATATCAAACACATTTCCCTTTACCAATACTGATTTTTTACCATGAAGAACCCCAATAAAACCCCACCCCCACCCCTCCCAGTCCCTGTGAGGCAGATGAATTCTAGTTAATACTCTATCTGCTTTGATTAGATTCATTGTTTCAATAAAAGATTCACCACTATTATTTAGAGTTTACCCCCCCAAATCAGACATGCTGAAAAAGCATTGTGAAGTGATTTGCTTTCTACAGCTGGGTTCAAGAATTAAATGTTGGTTTTGGATTTCTGCTATTTTACTTATTGACCCTGGAAGTATTTCTACTGAAAGTCAGATAGTTAAGAAATTGGTTTCTGTGCTCTGGAGTCGTGGCCGTGCTGGAGAGCCGCTCGGGGGGGGGGGGCAACTGGTGGCCTCGGTAGGGCGTGAAGGGCGGACCGAAACGCCCCCCTTCCCATGAGGTTTTAGTCGCCCCCACAGCCCCGGCTCATACCTGCTGTCCACAAGGCTCCCATGCGACCGCCATCTTTCTTTCCAGAGAGGAGAGGGCGAATGGGGCAACACCCTTTCCCCTCCGGACAGACATGATGGCCTGGATTAACGCATAGTCTGTTCACTTTTCTCCTCCAAGCTGCCGGTTTCTGCAGTAAGTCCTTGTGCTTCTGGGGCCATGGCTGTGCTGGAGAGCCGCTCGGGGGGGGGGGGGCAACTGGTGACCTCGGTAGGGCGTGAAGGACGGACCAGAACGCCCCCCTTCCCATGAGGTTTTAGTCGCCCCCACACCCCCGGCTCATACCTGCTGTCCACAAGGCTCCCATGCGGCCGCCATCTTTCTTTCCAGAGGGAGGAGGGCGGAAGGGAGAAACACCCTTTCCCCTCCGGGAAGACATGATGACCTGGATTAACGCATAGTCCGTTCACTTTTCTGCTCCAAGCTGCTGGGTTCTGCATTAAGTCCTTGTGTTTCTGGGGCTGTGGCCGTGCTCCAATCTTAACTCTGATTTTCAGGGAGAAACGTTGGGTGGTTTACTTCCTATGGATCACTTTGTATATAGAGAGATGTCGCGCGGCCGCATAAGCGGCCGCACGGTTTTGAGGAAAAGTCCTAGTTCCCGCATACTCGAGCTGTGCTTGTAGAGGCTTCTGGTCACCGGGGTTCCATCTGGGGGAGGCGGGATGCGGTACCTACCCCATCTGGGACTTCCCGATGATCTCAGCTCTTTTTGGAACCTGTTTTTTTTTTCCCTCCGGGAGCTGTGGATCCTGCCCTCCATGTGGCCCTTCTCTTCGGCTGTATGAGACAGGGAATATTATTTACATTACTATTCCTAATGTGGAGCAGGAGGTATTAGAAAAGATCAGAGAGACACTGTCAAAACTGAGATTAAAACAAGAATTGAGTGTGGTACAAGCATGGTAGTGACCCTAAAAAAAGAATAAGGCCATGGACTGTACTGACTCCAAGAGAAACAATCTATGGGTGGGAAGGTTACTTTCCATGGCCAATTTAAATAGACCTCTTAGAGAATTATAAAGTACTGGAGCTGGAGAGATAGTACAGTAAGTAGAACACTTGCCTTGCACAAAGTCAACTTGCACAAGTTCAACCCAGTGTTCCATATGGTCCCCCAACCACTTTCAGGAGTTATCTCTAAGCATAAATCCAGGAATAATCTCTGATTATCACCAACTATGCTCTCCCCACACCACCCCCAAAAATAGAAAAAACATTGAATCTGAACACTGAAAGTTTCATCTCTAATATATCTTTAAATACCTTTCAAAGTCACTACTCCATAAAGCATCCACTCTGAGGAAGACACTGGATGCCACATAGTTTTTCTCTGACTGGGTTCCAAAAACCCTACTGAAAATTGACACAATTTTTTCTCAATTATACAAAATTGTATTACTCTAAATACATAGGCAAGAATTTAAGTCATTCTATTCATTGGATGCCTAAAGACATTAAGGTTTAATCCCTAGATGAAATCTAATTTGAGAATATATAAATGAGTATGAGAAAATTTACATTAGAGTTACCATGTCACTGTCACTATCACTGTACTGTTCATCAATCTTCTCGAGGGGGACAAGTAACGTCTCCATTGTGAGACTTGTTGTTACTGTGTTTGGCATATCGAATAAGTCATGGATAGCTTGCCAGGCTTTGCTATGCAGACAAGTTATCATGTAGAACAACAAAAATCCACCTGAATTAAATGTTCCCACTTAAAAATATTTTAATTTCAAAATTCCAGCACTGAATGAAAGACTTCCTTTTAAAAAAAAAAAGTGGGAATCAACCAAGATGTTCAATGACAGATAAGTGGATCATGAAGATGTGGTATATATATACATACACAATGGAATAATATACAGTTGTTAAGAATGAAGAAATCATGCAACACATGGCAACATAAATGGAGCTGAAAAACATCATGTTAAATGAAGTAAGGCAGAAGAATAAACACGGGTTGACATCACTCATGAGTGGTATTTAGAATAACTGAATGAAGGAATGCAGTGTTTTAAAGGAGGGATATCCTGACCAATCTTAGTCCCAGAGTACAGGGTTAAGAAGGAAAAGAAAGAGTGGAGGGAGGGGGAGAAGAGACAGATGAGAAGCAACAGAAAGCAGGACAGGGGAGCCAGGTACAAAGATGGTGTTAAGGAATGACAGAGCCAAATATCGAAACCACAGAGTCAACAACACTGAAATCAAGAGACCCAAATTTTAACAACCAAACTTAGAAATATGCTTGTCAAGAGTGCAGACTGTGTAGGGCAGAGGAACCAAAACGGGGGTAAAAGGGAGGGGGTTTGCGGGGGGTGGCAGGATATGGGAGTGAACATTGGTGGAGGGAAGTTAACACTGGTGGTGGGATCAGTGCTGCAATATTGTATGTCCAAAACTCAACTGTGAATAACTTTGTAAATCACAGAACTTTAATAAAAACTAAAATGTGGCCACCAAGGAGTCATGTTTGACCTCCTGGTATTCAGGATTTAGGCACTCAGTTTCAGAGGCAGGCTCTTTTCATGGAGATTTTCAGGATCACTGCTTATCTAAGATGCAAGAAGGATTTCTTCCTTTCCTATCTGGATGCCTTTAATGTCCTTTTTTTTTTTTCCTGCCTAATCGCTATTGCAAGTTCCTCCAGTACTTTATTGAACAGAAGTGGTGACAGTGGGCATCCTTGACTTGTCGCTTATCTTAGAGGGAATGCCCTTCATTTTTCCCCATTGAAGATGATGCTTGCTATAGGCTTGTGGTAGATGGCTTTGACTATATTGAGAAAGGTCCCTTCTATACCCATATTGGTGAGAGTTTTCATCATGAACAGGTGCTGGGTATTGTCAAATACTTTCTCTGTGTTTATTGATATGATCATATGGTTTTTATCTTTTCTTTTGTTGATATGATGGATTATGTTGATTGACTTCCGAATGTTGAACTACCCTTGCATCCCCTGGATGAATCCCACTTGTTCATGGTGTATGATCTTTTTGATGAGTTGTTGGATTCTATCTGCTAAGGAAGAAATCAAGCTCTCACTATTTACAGATGATATGATACTATATTTAGAGAATCCCAAAGCCTCTACCAAGAAACTCCTAGAAACAACAGACTTGTGTAGTAAAGTCTCAGACTATAAAATAAACACCCAAAAGTCCATGGCTTTCCTACACAAAAATAATGAGAGAGAATAAAGTGATATGAAAAAAAGGAATCCTGTTCACAATCGTGCCTCAGAAAATCAAGTACCTTGGAATCAGCTTAACTAAGGAGGTGAAAGACCTGTACAGAGAAAACTACAAAGCATTACTTTATGAAATAAAAGAGGACACGAGGAAATAGAAACACATCCCCTACTCATGGATTGGAAGAATTAATATTGTCAAAATGGAAATACTCCCCAAAGCATTATACAGATTAAATGCTATCCCTATAAGGATACCATTGACATTCTTCAAGGAAGTGGAACAAACACTCCTGAAATTCATATGGAACAACAAATCCCAAGAATAGCTAAAGCAATTCTTCGGAAGAAGAATATAGGAGGCATCACCTTCCCCAACCTCAAAATCTACTACAAAGCAGTAATAATTAAAACAGCATGGTACTGGAACAAATGCAGAACAGCAGACCAATGGAATAGGGTTGACTATTCTGACACACACCCTCAAATATGTGATCATCTAATCTTTGATAAGGGAGCAAGAAATGTGAAGTGGAGCAAGGAAATCCTCTTCAACAAATGGTGCTGGCAAAACTGTACAGCTACATGCAAAAAGTGGG
Source organism: Sorex fumeus (assembly GCF_029834395.1). Classification (NCBI taxonomy): domain Eukaryota; kingdom Metazoa; phylum Chordata; class Mammalia; order Eulipotyphla; family Soricidae; genus Sorex; species Sorex fumeus. The sequence goes on along the minus strand of NW_026606155.1, from coordinate 46,218,450 downwards.
CTCAGACCTCTACCTAACACCATGCACAAAAGTCAGATCAAAATGGATTAAAGATATTCAGATCATACCAGAATCCATAAAGTACATTGAAGACAAAGTCGACAAAACACTCCACGACATCGAAGCTACAGGTATCTTCAGAGATGACTTGCCACTGCTCAGGCAAATGGAAAAGGTGATAAACAAATAGTACTATCTTAAATTAAGAAGCTTCTGTACCTCCTAAGAAACAGTGACCAGAATAAAAAGACAATTCACAGAATGGGAAAGGATATTCACCCAATACCCATCTGATAAATGGCTGATATCAAGGATATACAAGGCACTGGTTGAACTCCACAAAAAGAAAACATCCAACTCCATCAGAAAATGGGGTTATGAAATGAACAGAAACTTTCTCAAAAAAGAAATCAGAATGGCTAAAAGGTACATGAGAAAATGTTCTACATCAGTAATCATCAGGGAGACACAGATCAAAACAACAATGAAATCAAAGAGGAAATCAAAAGATTCCTAGAAACGAATGAAAATGAGGACACGATTTACCAAAACTTATGGGACACAGCAAAAGCTGTCTTAAGAAGAAAGTTTATAGCTCTACAAGCATTCCTCAGAAAGGAGGAGCGAGCCCACATAAATAAACTAACCTCACAGCTTAAGAGCTTGGAGAAGGACCAACAAAAGGAGCACAACCCGAACAGGAGGAAGGAAATAATAAAACTCAGAGCAGAGATTAACGAGATGGAAACCCAAAAAACAATCCGAAAGATCAATGAAACCAAGAGCTGGTTCTTCGAGAAAATTAACAAGATCGATAAGCCTCTAGCAAAACTCACAAAGAAGGGGAGAGAGAAAACCCTAATAAACCGAATCAGAAATAAAAATGGGGTCATAACAACAGAAACTACAGAAATTCAAAGGTTCCTCAGGGAGTACTTTGAGAAGCTTTATGCCACGGAACATCAAAACCTTGAGGAAATGGATAAATTCCTAGACTCCTACAGACTCCCAAGGCTGAACCAAGAAGACCTGGAATACCTGAACAGACCTATCACCACCAAGGAAATTGAAATGGTAATAAAAAGTCTCCCCAAGCACAAAAGCCCTGGTCCGGATGGATTCACTAGTGAATTCTTCCAAATCTTTAAAGAAGACTTAGTCCCAATCCTCTTTAAGCTTTTCCACGAAATTGAAATATCAAAAACACTTCCAAATAGTTTCTACGAAGCGAATATCACACTGATACCAAAAGCAGACAGAGATACTACAAAGAAAGAGAATTACAGGCCGATATCCCTAATGAACACATATGCAAAGATCCTCAACAAACTTCTAGCAAATAGAATCCAACTACTCATCAAAAAGATCATACACCATGACCAAGTAGGATTCATCCCAGGGATGCAAGGATGGTTTAACATTCGGAAATCAATCAACATAATCCATCATATCAACAAAAGAAAAGATAAAAAGCATATGATCATATCAATAGATGCAGAGAAAGCATTTGACAAGATCCAGCACCCCTTTATGATGAAAACCCTAGCCAAAATGGGTATAGAGGGAACTTTCCTCAACATAGTTAAAGCCATCTACCACAAGCCTACAGCAAGCATCATCCTCAATGGGGAAAAACTGAGAGCCATCCCTCTAAGATGAGGAACGAGACGAGGATGCCCACTCTCTCCACTGCTGTTCAATATAGTCCTGGAAGTACTTGCAATAGCGATTAGCCAAGAAAAAGATATTAAGGGCATCCAGGTAGGAAAGGAAGAAATCAAGCTCTCACTATTCACAGATGATATGATACTATACTTAGAGAACCCAATAACCTCCACCAAAAAACTCTTAGAAACAATAGACTTGTATGGTAAAGTTGCAGGCTATAAAATCAATACCCAAAAGTCCATGGCTTTCCTATACACAAACAGTGCGAGAGAGGAAAGCGACATGAAAAAAAAAATCCCGTTCACAATTGTGCCCCGGAAAGGGACAGTCCTTCCCTGTTGGTGGGAATGCCGACTAGTTCAGCCCTTTTGGAAAACAGTATGGACGTTTCTCAAAAAATTAGAAATTGAGCTCCCATTTGACCCAGCGATACCACTCCTGGGAATATATCCCAGAGAGCAAAAATGTGTAGTCGAAGTGACATCTGCACTTGTTTGTTCATTGCAGCACTCTTTACAATAGCCAGAAACTGGAAGAAACCTGAGTGACCAAGAACAGATGACTGGTTAAAGAAACTTTGGTACATCTACACAATGGAGTACTAGGTAGCTCTTAGAAAAGATGAAGTCATGAAATTTACATACAAGTGGTACAATATGGAAAGTATCATGCTAAGCGAAATGAGTCAGAAAGAGAGGGATAGACATAGAAAGATTGCATTCATCTGGGGGATATAAAGTAACAAAATATGAGATTAATACCCAAGAATAGCTGAGATCAACACCAGGAGGATTACTCCATAGCTTAGAGGCCAGCCGGGTATTCTAGGGGAAAGGACAGTTCAGATAGAGAAAGGAACACCAAATAAAGGGTGTTTGGAGGATCCTCCTAGGAGGGGAGATGCATGTTGAAAGTAGACTTTGGACTGAACATGTTTGCCACTCAATGCCTCTTTTGCAGACCACAACACCCAAAAGGAGAGAGAGAACAAAAGGGAATGCCCTGCCACAGAGGCAGGGTGGGGGGGGGGGGGGGATATTATCCATAGTGGTGGAAAATGGGCACTGGTGGAGGGATGGGTATTTGATCATTGTATGACCGAAACCCAAGCACAAAGACTTGTAAATCTACAACTGTACCTCATAGTGCTTCACTAATAAAAAAAAATTAAAAAAAAACAACAATGAGATACCATCTCACATCACAGAGGCTGTTCCACATCCAAAATAACAAAAGCAACCGGTGTTGGCATGGACGTGGAGAGAAAGGGACTCTCCTTCACTGCTGGTGGGAATGCCAACTGGTTTAGCCCTTTTGGAAAACAGTATGGATGATTCTCAAAAAATTAGAAATTGAGCTCCCATTTGACCCAGCAATACCACTCCTGGGAATATACCCCAGAGAGGCAAAAAATTATAGTAGAAATGACATCTGCACTTGTATGTTCATTGCTGCATTGTTTACAATAACCAAAATCTGGAAAAAACCTGAGTGCCCAAGAACAGATGACTGGTTGAGGAAACTCTGGTACATCTACACAATGGAATACTATGTAGCTGTTAGAAAAGATGAAGTCATGAAATTTGTATATAAGTGGATCAACATGGAAAGTATCATGTTAAGTGAAATGAGTCAGAAAGAGAGGGACAGACATAGAAAGATTGCACTCATCTGTGGAATATTAGCACTGTGAATTTTAGCACTGTCCTCCCATTGTTCATCAATTTGCTTGATCTGGCACCAGTCGTGTCTCTATTGTGAGACTTGTTGTTACTGTTTTTGGCATATCGAATATGCCACAGGGAGCTTGCCAGGCTCTGCCATGTGGGCAGGATATTCTTGGTAGCTTGCCAGGCTCTCCAAAAGGGATAGAGGAATTGAACCCAGGTCGGCCACATGCAAAGCAAATGCCCTACCCGCTGTGCTATCTCTCCGCTCTCTGTAGAATATAAAATAACAGAATAGAAGACTAACACTCAAGGATAGTAGAGATAAGGACCAGGAGGTTTGCCCTACGACTTGGAAGCCGGCCTCACATGCTGGAGAAAAAGGCAGCTCAGACAGAGAAGAGAACACCAAGTAAAGGACGCTGGGAGGACCCGCCCAGGTTTGGAGCTGCCAAAAATAGACTATAGACCTAACAAGGTGGCCACTCAATACCTCTATTGCAAACCACGTACTCAACAGGAGAGAGAGAACAAAAGGGAATGCCCTGCCACAGAGGAGGGGTGGGGAGGGGGATGAGTGAGGGTGGGAGGGATACTGAGATCATTGGTAGTGGAGAATGGGCACTGGTGGAGGGAGGGGTAACTGATCACTGTATGACTGAAACACAAACACAAATGTTTGTAAGTATGTAACAGTACCTGATGGTGATTCACTAATAAAATACTAAAAATAAAAATAAATAAAATGTAGAAAAAATAAAGAACAGATATCCATGAAAAAAAATATTAGGTTACTAATCTTTATTAAAATAGTATTTTTCAATTTTAACAAGAGTGGGAAATCCATACCCAGTTATATTTAATAATCCAGTAATTCTTCATTTTAGGAAGCAACCTTAATATGGGAAATATAAATCTAAGTCCTGTATTTATTAACGTGGCAAAAGAAACCATGACATCCTTAGACTTTTTTTTATTAATCACTATGAGATAGTTACAAAGCTTTCATGTTTGAGTTTCAGTCATACAATGATCAAACACCCATCCCTTCACCAGTGCACATTATCCATCACAATGTCCTCAGTATTACTCCTGCCTCTTCCCAACGCTTCACCTGCCTGTATGGCAGACAATTTCTCCCAACTCTCTCTCTACTTTGGAGCATTATGGTTTGCAATATAAATACTGATAAGCCATCACATTTGGTTCTTTAACTACTTTCATTACACATCTCCCATCCCGAATGATTCTTCCAACCATTATTGACTTAGTGATCCCCTCTCTATTCCAGCTGCCTTCTTCCCCAGTTCATGAGACAGGCTTCCAATTGTGGAGCAATATTCCTAGCCTTTGTGTCTACTGTCTTTGAATGACATCCTTAGACTTTAAGTCTGTTGAGAGTTTGGAGTTTGAATGCAGGAAATAGGGTACTTGCTTTGCACTGACAAAAATTTGATCCCCAGCACCACCAGAAATATCCCTAAATGCAGAGCCAGGAGTGGGTCCTGAACATCGCCAGATGTGGTCCCCTCAAAAAAAAAATAACTTTGTTGAGGCCACACATTTTATTATGCAGGTACCAGGGAACAATATGTGAGAAAATTGATCTGTTCTAGCCCTCACAGAACATCTCCAGAGAACATTTTCCAAGAATTGGGCCAGCCAGAGCAACTCAGACTTTGGACAAGAATAACTTTGAGTGTTGGTATAGATAATAAACTTTGGGAGCAGGCTGATTGAAACAAGTTAACAAGTTTTTTTCTGGAGAGTAGTTTCAAAGATTTGTGGAAGATGTTTCTAGAAATTGGAAAATTGACTTCCATTGATGCAAGCACAGAAATCATGACTTAGAAGTCCAGTTTTAGGGGGTATGGTTCTGCCAGCAGGTCAATCTGTACCTGTAAGGCTAGTGCATCAGCAGCCTCATGGCGCCTTCAGACTTCCAGATACCCCAAAATTGCTGCTGTGCCTTTGGCCAGACCCCAACAACTTGGGGCAAACTTTACCAAGAAAGTAAATGGCCAAAATTTCGGTATGTGGGAAACACACCCACAAACCACCTCCAGCTCAGCTATATAATTGGAGGCATGGCCTCTCTTGTTCCTGATTGAACTGCTTAATGGCCATGATCCCAGAGACTCAGAAACAAGTCTCGAAACCCAGTGGCTTTTGGCAGAAATGCGTCCGGACCATGCAGTAGGTTACTGTCGCCAGGCCACCTCAAGGGACAGGGTGTTGTCCCTCCGCCTGCTTCCCCCTGGCAGCTCTGTGGCTGTCATCCTCCAGAAGTCATTGGACAGTCAGGTTTGGGCCCGTAGTGACGAGACATTTTGGGCCTCACGGGATAAGGGTGGAGCTGGTCCTGTCCTCCCCACCCCAACAAGACCCCAAGTCATCGCTCACGAACAGCCTTTCTGGCTCCTGATCAAGCTACTTAACAGCCATGATCCCAGAGACTCAGGAGCAAATCTCAGAACCCAGCAGGTTTTGGCAGAAATCCCTCCAGTTTAAGTGTTAAAATTTCAGAATTTCAAAATCGTGTGGCCACTACTGCAGCCACACGACATCATATGTTATTCATAACCAGCAATAGAAAACAAATTGTCTATGGTTGCCTTTTCAGCAGATCTGAGTGTTGGGGTAAAATCTCAAAAAATATTGGTGGGTCTGGTGTCAAAATACTGAATGTGATCAAAGCAGAGAGAGAGTAATGTGGAAATCATCTGCCCCACAGGTAGGGGGAGGGTGTAGGATGGGGGTATTCTGGGGTTATTGGGGGTGAAGAACGGGCACTGGTGAAGGTATGGGTGTTTCATTGTATGACCGAGACTTAGACCCGAAAGCTTTGTAACTGCTGTCACGGTGATTCAATAAATAAAATTATAGAAAATGAAAAAAAAAGGTAAGGTGGAGTTTATGCACAATTCAATCAGCTAATCAGTGGCTGAATAAATATCAGTAATCCTACATTAAAAAAAAGAAGTCCAGTTTTAAAGGTAGATTGGTTGACCAGGGCCATCTGGCAGTTAAAACAAGCCAAAGAGGCCTGTTCAAAACTGTTAAACATTTCTGAGTCAAGGAAACAAGTTTGCCTTTCCCGTTATTACATCCCATTGCCCTTAATACAAGCAAAATGGAAAAAAACCTGCTATATTCAAGAAGGGGAAAAAATCAGAAGAATTTTGTCTCCTATTAATTTCCTTCCCTAAGCTCTTTTTTAAAATATTTTAAACATGTTTACTTTGAGGATAAAATAAGGAAAGAAATTCCCTCAGAGAGGAAAAAACTTGTGAATTTTGAACAGAAGCATAAAGGTCTATGGAAAGAGGGTCCCCCCAAGGAATCAGAATTGAATACTATTTGAATAAATTGACTTAATCAAAATTAATTCTGTTTATTAGCAAGCAGAATTGTTATTAAAGCTAAGCTAACTAAGTGGTCTGTGTCTAATTAGAACAGACAACTCTCAGGGGAAGAATGTAACCAGGAAGACAAGTGAGAAGTGTCCTTGAAGTAAGAAAAGAAAGAAGAATCCTTGGACAGAGCTGATCCAAGCAGAGACCCAAAAGAGGGACTAAATACAGCTTGGACAAAAATTCTCCATTTGTTTCCCTTTTAAACAGCTAAAATATTTTTGAAGAAAATTAATAAGTGTAGGATTTTACATACAAACACTAGCTAATTTATTTATGAATAGCATGAGCTGACACTTTATCTTCACCAGGTGCTATAGTAGGTGTATCCTGTGTGCTCCCCTTGAATACCAGCTCTCCTATAGTCCCCTCTGTAATGCAGGGCAACACTAGTGTTATCTCTTATGACTGACACTTGGGTTGTTTTCTTAAATATTGTTCATGTATCTCTTATGTTCCAGGCACTGTAGTGGGCCCTAAGTATGGTCACTACCTTGGAGAACCTCAAAGACATAAAAGTGATAAGGAAAATAGGGAGTGGGGCAAACTGTTGTAGAAATAATGAGATAGTGAGTAACAACCTATTTAAGTTGAAAATTGAAAGATGAAAAAGAACCAACCATATGAAGGGCAAGAAGAAAGAACAGAGCCAGCAGAGAACACAGAATATGCCATATGAGAGACTGGAAAAAACTTACTATTGTTCCATTGAAGAAGATCGGTCATTGACAGAAGACTTAACGAGATTGGGAGAGAGTAATAGACAAGTCTACAGTAGATAATAAGCAAACTGCTCTAGGATGAAACCCATGGGCAGTTCAGTACTTGTTGGAGTGTTGGGAATTTCTGAATTGTTTTAAGTGGAAGAGTGAGGTGACATGCTCTGACCTGCATTTTCAGGGGGAAAAAATCACTCTAATTGATATATTATGGGGGATGTGAGGAATAGGGGAGGGGAGAAAATAATTTAAATGGTCTAATTGGTCATCTTAAATCTCACATGGGGTGTAGCCAGTAAGATAATAGAAATAACTAAGGATGGAGATAAATAAGAGATGTACCAGGACACTGGACAGGTAATTCTCTATCTCACACATACGTATGACAACATGTCACAGCAGGAAGGTAATGAGCACTGAGTAGTTCACCACAGGAATGCCAGCAATGGGCCAGCAAACCTCACATCAGATGCGAGAACCTAGAGTTCAGAAACATAGCCAAGAGCAGCAAGAAGCAATGAGAAGAAACTGTAATCGGTGCTGTCATCCCAGATGTGGAAGTTCCTATTTCAATGACCACTACAGCCCTCAGAAGTGTCACTGCTTAAGCTGTTCAATAGAAATGTAACATCAAAGACATCTGGTTGTCTGCAAACTGATCTCACATTTATTCCACAATGACCCAGAAGCTAGCCAGTATCCTCTGTGACAGATTCGTGTAGGGTAAATTATTTGGATTCAAGAAGGCAAGCGGGGGGCAGGAGATAGTGCAGAAGTGAGGTAATTACCTTGCAAGCAGCTGGAACTAGTTTGATCCCAGCACCACAGTGGTTTCCTGAGTGATCTCTGAGCACAGAGCCAGGAGTAAGCCCTGAGGACCATCGGGGTAGCCAAACACCCAAAAGAAAGTGAATAAGGGAGACAAGTGAGAGGAAATTATTGTCCAGGTAATAAACAGTGCTCCTTTGAGCTAAGAGGTTGTCAAGAAGAAACTGACTCAAGATGGGACTATGGGGGTACCACAGAAACCATACAGTGCTCAGGGAGCCATGCAATGCCAGGGACTTAAGGGTCAGCCAGATGCAAGATAAGCATTCTAATCACTTTCACAAAATCACAAATCACAAATCATCCTGTTATTCGTCGATTGCCTCGAGCAGGCCCCAGTAACGTCTCTTTCATCCTATCCCTGAGATTTTTAAGAAAGTGTTATATTCAAGGCTCTTTAAGAGAATGAGACCCATCATTGTTACTGGTATTTGGCATATTGGGTACGCCACGGGGAGTTTGCCAGACTCTGCCGTGTGGGCAGGTTACATTCGGTAGCCTGCCAGTTTGTCCAAAGTAGGAATGAGATAATAAGATGTCATAAGATGTTCCGGGAACTGGTTTTTATAGTCTCTGAGTCTGGCCGTTGATGGGATTACACGGCGTCAGGGGGCCAGACTATAAAAACCAGCTCCCAGAAGAGAACAGTGCAGTCTCCTGCCCCCGCGCCTGACTGTCCTCGCCGCAGGGGCCCCTTGGAGGGGAGCGGGTTGAGCTTTCCTCCCCGCCCCGACCAGGGCTCTGGCAGCCAAAGACCTCCAGGATCAGCCGTCACCATGCTGAGACCACACTCCACACACATGAAGGTACTGGCAGAGGGACAAAGCCATGCGGGTTCCGGGGCCGAGATCTCCAAGCCTACTCGGATTTGCGCCGAGCATCCTCCACCCAGATCCTCCTAAACATTTTAATCACGGTATTATCTCTTTAGCTCCAAGACAGGCTTTGGGTGCAAAAGTAATGGATCCCACCACCTACACAATACTATACTAGCATGTTCTCTTACAACTGTTTTGTGTTGTCACCAAGCGACTGGGAAATCCCGGTGGCTCTCTCTCACCCACCTGTGTTCAGTCATCTCGGGCCGCTCACCAACCCAGAACCACTGATGCCATAGGCAGACGAAGAAGGAAACAAGAGTCAAGCTGGTTGGTGATCAATTGCCGTTAATTCCATTCTCCCCACGTACCTGTTCCAGTCTCACCGATCATTCCCATCTCCTTCTGTCTCTCCCACTCATCTTTCCATCTCTCACTTTCTTGGTCTCTTTCTATTCTCTCACCAACTCCTCACATTAGAGGTAGTCACCACACCCCATCCGCAGAACAATCAACATGTGAAAGCCCTTTCTGATCTCAGATCAGGCTCAAAGGCAAAATGCCACTTAGGGGTTTTTCTCCTTTCCTTAGTACAATAACTTAATTAACATATTAATTAACATTTTAATTCTACTTCTTAATTTTAGTTATTTTGTATGGACAAAGCTGGTTGGATTCCTCTGCCTCTCTCCAAGAGCCCTGCAAGCTACCAAGGAGAGTATCTCACTGCATGGCAAAGCCTGGCAAGCTCCCCATGACGTATTCGATATGCCAAACACAGTAACAACAAGTCTCACAATGGAGACGTTGCTGGGCCCACTCAGCAAATTGATTAACAATGGGAGGACAGTGCTACAGTATGGACGCAGTAAGAGATACATTAAGCTTGTAGGGTGGCTCTTCTGGGGACATCTCACTATAGATCTCAGACTACAGTGCTCAGGCCAGATTAATCTTTCCCAACCTTAGCAGAGTCCTATCCAGTTGTATTTTTTGGATCATGACATAATTTGTCTATGACCATGCTCTTAACTTCACAGATCACAGATCATCCTGTTATTCGTCGATTGCCTCGAGCGGGCCCCAGTAACGTCTCCTTCATTCTAGCCCTGAGATTATATTCAAGGTTCTTTAGGAGAATGAGACCCATCATTGTTACTGGTATTTGGCATATTGGGTACGCCACGGGGAGTTTGCCAGACTCTGCCGTGTGGGCAGGCTACATTTGGTAGCCTGCCAGTTTGTCAAAGTAGGAATGAGATGTCATAATAAGATGTCGCCGGGAGCTGGTTTTTATAGTCTCAGAGTCTTGGCCACTGATGGGATTACACGGTGCCAGGGGGCCAGTTGGTGGGTGTGACTCCCGCCTACTGGAATTTGGAGGATCTGGGTGGAGGATGCTCGACTCCAATCCGAGTAGGCTTGCAGATCTCGGCCCCGGAACCCACGTGGCTTTGTCCCTCTGCGGTACCTTCAAGTGTGCTCTTAACTTATTAGTTAATAATAATGGCACTTTGACCTGGCCCATTTCAATGCCAGGGTAGCTCACAGCTTGCCCTGAGTCCATCCAGTCCCTCATAGAGACCCTCCTTTTGGGGTGCTAGGAAGTAAGGGCAACTGAGGCTTAAGTCGAGAGAACAGATGCCCAGGGGTAAACCTCATTCAGAGTCAATTAACTCCCTAGTTACCAAAACATAGCATTAAGTGCCTTCCTGTGTCTATACAGAAGGACATTACTCTGAAGTAACTATGCAAAGGACTTAAGAAGAAGAGAAAAAACAATATTTACAACTTAACAGAGTCTGATTAGTAGATAAAGGTTATTGACCAGTTGGGGAAGCAGAGCACAAAGAGGTTACAAGTAAACACAGAGGAATGGGAGCACTGTGATGGGATTAACCCAATGAGCCTAAGCTCCCTATGACAAGGCAGAAAGGACAAACCAATGTTATCCTACACTGTTTCTCTGACCCTTTCTTCCAGTTACAGTTATGTCTGTGAGCACAAAAGAGCCATTTCACTAATCTGTGGTTTCTCGAAGTCAACGATACTGCCTAATAAATTCTCAGTAAGTAATTAATAAGTTACTTGCATTATTACATTAATGAGGTAGGAAATACACCACTATGTCCATGCCAATCACTTCTTGAATATGGGACCCAGTATCACTATGCGGAGCATGTATAGGTTATAGCTAACAGGTACATTTGTATTGTTAAACTTACATAGTCCAATCCCTACTGTTGAAATACTCAAAGAGGTAGCACAGTATAGCATAGTGATTTGTTTTAGCTTTTTTGTTTTGTTTTGTGAGCCACACCTGATGGTGTTAAGGGCTTACTCTCCACTCTGTACTCGGAAATCACTCCTGGCAGACTCAGGGGACCATAAGGGGTGCTGGGGATCAAACTCTGGTCAGCCACGAGCAAGGCAAGTGGCTTACCCACTGTGCAATCACTCCAGTCCCAAATATAGTGATTTTTAAATGGATTTTAATGTCCAGTTCAAATCCTATCCCTGATCTTTTCTGACTGTGCAACTATGTGCATATTACTTAACATGCATGTTTGAACACCATTAAAATTAATAACTGTACTTTGTATGGTAGGCACAATAATACCCCCACTATGATTACATACTGATCATTAGAAAGTATAAATATCTTATATGAGAAGAGGGAATAATATTGCAGCTGGAATTAAAGTTGCTAATAAACGCACCTTAATAATAATATAATAATAAAGGCCCTCCCATTGACCATCGATTTGCTCGAGCGGGCCCAGTAACGTCTCCATTGGAGACTTTGTTGTTACTGTGTCTGGCATATCCAATACGTCACGGGGAGCTTGCCAGGCTCTGCCGTGGGGGCGAGATACTCTCGGTAGCTTGCCGGGCTCTCCGAGAGGGGTGGAGAAATCAAACTCGGGTCAGCCGTGTTGGCTGCGTGCAAGGCAAATGCCCTACCACTGTGCTATCGCTCCAGCACCTTAAAATAAGATAATTATCCTGGATTATCGAGAGAGCTCCAAGATATCACAAGAGTCCTTAAAAGTAAAAACAGTAGGAAAAAGATTCTGTGTCCCAATCATACAGCCAGGAAAGACTGGCTTTGAAGATGGCAGGGGACTATGAGCCAAGATGGAGCAGCCTCTAGAAGCAGGAAAAGGCAAGGATATGGATTCTCTCCTAAAGAAAGCAGCTCTGCGAGTATTCTGATATTGAGTTTTTACCTCAAGAAGATATATTTTGAATTTTTGACTCTGAGAACTGTAAATTAACAAATACATGTTGTTTTAAACAACTAAGTTTGTTGTAATCTGGTATAGCAGCCATAAGAGCCTACTATATTATTCTCCTTTGCAGGTAGTACTATGAGAACTAAGTTAACATGTGCTCAATAAAGACCAGCCTCATATAAGTATCATCTATTATCCTAAATGAGAAGAATGCCTCACTAGCTCTATGCCCTTGGCTGTACATACACCCAAGATAACACAACTTCATTATATGATTACCTAGGGCGTGACAAATATATGCAAAAAGAATTCTGTAGAGGATGTCAGTGCACAATATTAGATACAGTGGCTTATGAGATAGACACCATTGTTAAGCATTTTCTACATCCTAATATCTTTTCTCTTTCTGAAGTGCCCTATCTAAATAGAAAACAATTGAATTGATTCTGAAGACCAGTATCTGATAGTTCCAGATACCAGCTGTCTGAATTGTCATGAGATTCCTTTCCCTCTTTTCCATCTTCAAGTTAAAAAAAAGAAATTTTATTCACTGTAAAGCATCTCTATTACTAATGAATAATCTGAGCCCATGTGAAGAGAATTATTAATATTTTCACTAATTAGGGAAGGACACATTTACATTATCAAATACAATCATCAGATAACTTAAACAGACGTCACCTTAGATTTAAAAAGTCATCACTTCCATTCATTATAAATGTATCACACTTTGCCAGAAACATTCCACTATACTGCATTACCTGGCTAAGTATCTAGGGAGATTCAAGCAATACTATCAAGTGAGAATTTAATGCCTGACCCACCCTATGATTAAATCAGTCTTACAAAAACTGGACCATTCCTGGAATGTTCATAACCTACAGAGCTAAAGATGTCACTGTCTTCATAAGAATCATTTCCTGGGCAAATTATGGAGAGTAGGGTCATGTTTATTCTAGTCAGGTTTCACACATCCATTTGAAGCTTTCTAATTTCATTTCTTGGTAATTGTTCCCCCAGCATTTCCTGTAACTGTGCCTTATCTGATTCTTTCACTCCAGTGTGTTATTTTTATTGCAATGTAAAACAGAAAACATTTTTGAATTATAATTGGAAGTCCTGACTGGTTCCCCATTTGATGCTGAATAATTTAATCCTGGCTAATTAGGCGTGTGGAACCCCTGACTTGCCCTGAGGAAAGACTTACCCTGACTTGTGGTGATGCTTCTGGAATATAGAGCTAATTGTCAGAAGCCATGTGTAGTGATAATGAGCATATCTTTGTCTCTCTTGCCCTCATGAGAGACTGAAAATTTCTAAAGTGGTACTTAGATGAGAGACAATGCCTTTGCAGTGTTGAGAATTATAAACTGCAACATCCTGAAAATGACAGATCCATCCATGGATCATCTCCAGCTCTCAGTTCAAAGGGAGGATGGCAGCCTGGGGGCTCTGACTGGAATTTCCAAGGAAACAAAGTTAACCTTCAGTCATTTTTCACTTTTTTTTAATTTAAGAAAAATGGGCAATTACCTTTGTTCTGTAGCCTTCACAAGCTCAAGTTTATGCTTCTAAAGATTTAAGCAGAGCTACAAGGTGAAGATTTGTGCCTCTGCTAATTAGCAGTTCCTACTTCAGCTTGAGAGCTTACACTACAAAAAGACAAAGACACCTATGGGACCAGGGTCCTTCTGGAATTTTCATAGAAGTGCTTCTTGACAAATGTAAATTTGCAGGCTGAAAAGTCGCATCTATTGTTAAGTATATTTTCATCACAATCTGAGGACACTGCAAGTGCCTTCTGCCTATATCCTTTCTATTAAATGTTGACTTCATACTTTCAACCATTTTCATTTCTTAGAAAAGTTTCATCTGCTCCTAAAAGTAAAAAATAAGGCTGTAGGCATAATTTTAATCCTTTTCTGACACATCTTTTTATGTTCTTCCAGTTGAAATTTTTTCCTTTTTGCATTATCTGGTATAGTATATGAAAGGATCTTCTTTTAAATTTCAGTAGAACATCAAATTCAATTGGTCTTATTTTTTTAAAGAAATAGAACTTATAGAACCGAAAAAGACCTTTAAGATCTTTTTACATCTATGAGCACATATCAGTAATCCTGCTAGCATGCACAGTCAGAGTGAGTTCTGTTGATCAGCTCTGAGAAGCTAAGTGGGCTTCTTAAAGGTCACTTAGGATAGGTTTCAACCTTAACCACAATCCAGGCAATTTTGTAACTATTCGTAGCACAATCTACAACCTCACTCATTAACACTAACTACCTACCCCTTAAATACAGGTCTTTGACCTACAAGTCTCAGTTCTTAACAAATGCAATAAAATCCAGTCATACGCTGATGGCCCATTGCTGGTTTTTCTTGTTAAGAGTAGTACCAAGAACTAGAAGCAGAGATTCTCAAACACCAATCTGCTATTCTTGCCACTATGCTATCTCCTTCACCACATTTAAGGGACTAAAATAGCTGCTGAAGTATTACTATACACTGCAGCATTACTTCTCCTATTAGGGACTCTGACATCAACTCCTATACAGGAAGAGGTTGTCAAATAATTGCCAGTCAAATAAAAACTAGAAGAAAAGGAGGTAAAAAGAAAAGGAGGAGCAAATGGAAGTGAACACAGTAGTAGCAGTTACAGAAGGGAGGAGCCATAGGAAGGAGAGAAGGCAAAGCAAGAAGTAGGAAAGTGTGTGTGTGTTGCGGGAGTGGTGGGGGAGCTATAGTAGACTGGATAGAGTATTTGCCTTGCATGCATATCCCATATGGTCTGGAGTCCTCTCAGGAGTACTCCCTGAGTCAGGAATAAGCCCTGAGCACAGCCTGAGCTGAAGAATGGTAAAGGTAAGGGCTGGAGCGATAGCACAGTGGTAGGGCGTTCGCCTTACAAGCGGCCAACATGGCCGACCCGAGTTCGATTCCTCCGCCCCTCTCGGAGAGCCTGGAAAGCTACCGAGAGTATTCGATATGCCAGACACAGTAACAACAAAGTCTCCAATGGAGACGTTACTGGGCCCGCTCAAGCCCAAGAATGAGGGAGAGAAAAAAAGGAAACAGGAAAGAGAGAGAATTCAGGAAGAGGAGGACAAAGAGGATTAGAGAGAAGAGAAAGAACATCTCCAACATAGAAAGTACATCATCCAGCTGGGAAGACAAGATAACAGTAGAAAACATGGCCAAGGAAAACATGCCATTCATAGGCAGCAGAGAACAACAACTAGCAAATTTCTTGATTAAGAATACTGTTTTATCAATCCCGTTCACAATTGTGCCCCAGAAAATCAAGTACCTAGGAATCAGCTTAACTAAGGAAGTAAAGGACCTGTACAAAGAAAACTACAAAACGCTACTTCAGGAAATAAAAGAGGACATGAGGAAATGGAAAGATATCCCCTGCTCATGGGTCGGGAGACTTAACATTGTCAAAATGGCAATACTACCGAAAGCATTGTATAAATTCAATGCAATCCCTATAAGGATACCCATGACATTCTTCAAAGAAATGGAGCAAACACTCCTGAAATTTATATGGAACAATAAGCCCCCACGAATAGCTAAAGCAATTCTTGGAAAAAAGAAAATGGGAGGAATCAACCTCCCGAACTTCAAACTGTACTACAAAGCAGTAATAATTAAAACAGCATGGTACTGGAACAAAGGCAGAACTGCAGACCAATGGAACAGGGTTGAATACACTGACATCTCCCCTCAATCATATGATCACCTAATCTTTGATAAAGGTGCAAGTAATGTGAAGTGGAGTAAAGAAAGCCTCTTTAATAAATTGTGTTGGCATCACTGGACGGCTACATGCAAAAAAATAGGCTCAGAACTCTGCCTAACACCATGTACAAAAGTAAGATCAAAATGGATTAAAGACCTCAACATCAGACCAGAAGCCATAAGGTACATTGAAGATAAAGTTGGCAAAACCCTCCATGATATTGAAGCTAATGGTATCTTCAAAGATGCCACGCCACTGGCCGAGCAAGTGAAAACAGAGATAGATAAATGGGACTATCTTAAACTAAGAAGCTTCTGCACCTCCAAAGAAACAGTGACCAAAATACAAAGACAGTCTACAGAATGGGAAAGGATATTCACCGAATACACATCTGACAAGGGGTTGATATCCAGGATATACAAAATACTGGTAAAACTCCACAAGAAGAAAACATCCAACCCCATCCAAAAATGGGGCAATGAAATGAACAGAAACTTTCTCAAAGAAGAAATCCGAATGGCAAAAAAGCACATGAGAAAATGCTCTACATCATTAATCATCAGGGAGATGCAGGTCAAAACCACAATGAGATACCATCTCACACCTCAGAGACTGGCCCACATTCAAAAGAACAAAAGCAACCGATGCTGGCGTGGATGTGGCGAGAAAGGGACACTCCTTCACTGTTGGTGGGAATGTCCACTGGTTCAGCCCTTTTGGAAAACAGTATGGACGATTCTCAAAAAATTAGAAATTGAGCTCCCATTTGACCCAGCAATACCACTCCTGGGAATATATCCCAGAAAGGCAAAAATGTATAGTCTAAGTGACATCTGCACTTGTTTGTTCATTGCAGCACTCTTTACAATAGCCAGAAACTGGAAGAAACCTGAATGCCCAAGAACAGATGACTGGTTAAAGAAACTTTGGTACATCTACACAATGGAGTACTATGTAGCTCTTAGAAAAGATGAAGTCATGAAATTTACATACAAGTGGTACAATATGGAAAGTATCATGCTAAGCGAAATGAGTCAGAAAGAGAGGGATAGACATAGAAAGATTGCATTCATCTGGGGGATATAAAGTAACAAAGTATGAGATTAATACCCAAGAATAGCTGAGATCAACACCAGGAGGATTACTCCATAACTTAGAGGCCAGCCGGGTATCCTAGAGGAAAGGGCAGTTCAGATAGAGAAGGGAGCACCAAATAAAGGATGTTTGGAGGATCCTCCCAGGAAGGGAGATGCATGTCGAAAGTAGACTATGGACTAACATGTTTGCCACTCAATGACTCTTTTGCAGACCACAACACCCAAAAGGAGAGAGAGAACACAGGGGATTGCCCTGCCACAGAGACAGGGGGGATGGGGGATGGGAGTGGGAGGGATATTATCCATGGTGGTGGAAAATGGGCACTGGTGGAGGGATGGGTATCTGATCATTGTATAATTGAAACCAAAGCACAAAAAATTGTAAATTTACAACTGTAAAAAAAAATAAAATAAAATAAAGGGGAAAAAAAAAAGAATACTGTTTTATATGAGGCTGACACCTGAGGATAGTAGATACATGGGACAGGTATATCGCTCCATAGCTGGAAGCCTGCCTCATGAGCAAAGAGGAGAAGGCAGAAGAAATAGAGAAGGGATCACTAAGATAATGATGTCTGGAGGAATCGGTGGGGATGGGAGATGTGTGCAGAAAGTAGATAAAGGACCAAACATGATGACCTCTCGGTGTCTGTATTGCAAACCATAATGCCAAAAGTAGAGAGAGATTATGGGGAATAATGTCTGCCATGAAGGCAGAGGGAGGGTGTGGAAAGGTGGGGGGGTATACCGGGGATATAGGTGGTGGGGAATGTGCACTGGTGGAGGGATGGGTGTTTGAACATTGTGTGATTGTAACCGAAACATGAAAACTTGTAACTGCTTGTAACTACGGTAATCACGGTGATTCAATAAAATTTTATAAAAAAGAAGAAGGAAGAAGAAGGAAGAAGAAGGAAGGGGAAGAAGGAGAAGGAGAAGGAGAAGGAGAAGGAGAAGGAGGAGGAGGAGGAGGAGGAGGAGGAGGAGGAGGAGGAGGAGGAGGAGAAGGAGAAGGAGAAGGAGAAGGAGAAGGAGGAGGAGAAGAAGAAGAAGAAGAAGAAGAAGAAGAAGAAGAAGAAGAAGAAGAAGAAGAAGAAGAAGAAGAAGAAGAAGAAGAAGAAGAAGAAGACTGTTTTAGGAGCCTGAGCAATAGTACAGTGGGGAGAGCATTTGCCTTGCACGCAGCCGACCAGGGTTCAATCCCTGGCATCCCATATAGTCGCCCAAGCACTGCCAGGAGTAATTCCTGAGTGCAGGTAATTCCTGAGCATTGCTGAGTGTGACTCAAAAAAAAAAAAAGGCCCTCCCGTTGATCGTCGATTTGTTCGAGCGGGCCCAGTAACGTCTCCATTGGAGACTTTGTCTGTGTCTGGCATATCGACTCGGTAGCTTGCCGGGCTCTCCGAGAGGGGCGGAGGAATCGAACTCTGGTCGGCCATGTTGGCCGCGTGTAAGGCGAACGCCCTACCCGCTGTGCTATCGCTCCAGCCCTATTTCTGAGATTTCAAATTGCCGTGTGTGTGTGTGTGTGTGTGTGTGTGTGTGTGTGTTCTGGATTTTTTAGTACTTCAATATGCCTGTCTTTGAGTAGTGTGACCCAAAAACCAAAAAAAAAAAAAAAGAAGGAAAGAAAGAAGGAAAGAAAGAAAGAAAGAAAGAAAGAAAGAAAGAAAGAAAGAAGAGATAGTACAACAACAGAGAGGGCACTTGCCTTGCATTCAGCCAACCTGGATTCAATCCCCAACACCTCAAATGGTTACTGAGCACTGCCAGGATTGATAGCTGAGCACAGAACCAGGAATAAGCCCTGCAATGTATAATTGCCCCATTCCCCTCCACTTGCCCCCCCAAAAAAAATCCCCACCTTCTCCAGTTAATTCTATATTTTTACATTTCAAAAAATTCTTGCTAAATTTGCTAGATACAAAAACACAGGAAAACAAAAGTGAATGAAGCCTACCAACCTGTTTTTATCTCACCATCTTGTATTTCACCCCAGGGATCCAGTCCAGCCAATGTCATGCTGTGATTCCCACAAGTAAGGTAGAAGGAAGAAGTGACATTAGCATGCTCCTTTCAGATAAATGTATAATTAAAATCCTGATTCATGAGATTTCAAATTGCCGTGTGTGTGTGTGTGTGTGTGTGTGTGTGTGTGTGTGTGTGTGTTCTGGATTTTTTTAGTACTTCAATATGCCTGTCTTTGAGTAGTGACTATAAAGAATGTTGAAGTTAATCCAGGAAGGATATAAAGAGACAAATGGTTGAATGAAAAGAAATTGGGCAAAAGGGAGTTAATCAACTATGGTCATACTCTCTGTTCTTAAAATCTATGAACAATTTTTCATCCTTATAATCATAGGGATGGATATAGAACAATGTTGCTTCAGTGTTTGTTTGTTTTAACTTCTGTCTTACCAGAGATGCCTTATTCTCGTCTCTGAACTCATCTATCCACTTCCTCCCCAGCACGGGGACAGGCAGAATCATCTAGTTGTACAGTCTAACAGAATTACCAGAGGCTTACCCTATTCTTTGGAATGCTAATTCTGTGAGAAATTAATAAATATTAAAGAAAAAATCTATTAACAAGTAATTTTTTTAATTTTTACATTTTTTTAATTGAGTCACTATGAGATGCACAGTTACAAAGCTGTTTGTGATCTGACTTCAGCAAACATTGATCCAACATCCATCCTTCCACAGTGTCCATTCTCCCCCACCAATGACCCCAGTTGCCCTCACACTACACACCACACTCCCTCCCCAACCCTGCCTCTATGGCTCTATGGATGGAAGGCACTTTCTCTTTCTCTCTTCTCTCTCCCTCTCTCTCTCTCTCCCTCAGTCTCCCACTCCCTCCCTCTCTCCCTCCCTCCCTCCTTCTGGGCACTATGGTCTGCAACACATATAACCAAGGACAGTAGAAACAATGGCAAGAAGGAGGATTAGTTGGAAGCCTGCCTCAAGTGCTGGTGGAGAAGAAACTTGGGATAGAGAAGGGACCGTTATGACAAAGATACTTGTAAATGATCACTCTGGATAGGAACTGCACACTGAAATTAGGTAAAGGAACAAACATGATAACCTCTCAGTAATGTTCATTATTTACCTTTAGTTATTTTCCCAATTTGGTATTTGCATTCCTGAGACATTTTGTCAAGGTGAGTTGAAATGTCAGGGGCCAAAAATCTAGCTACACAAGATTTCTAAACTTACTTCAAAAAGTCCTCTTGTAGCTTGTAATATATATTAATTATCTTAGAGTTTTATTTCCTACACTATACAATATATAATCCCATTCTGTGTGCAAAATCTGAAACTAAGCATGGCAACAATACTAGCAAGAAATATATCAGTATACTAAGCAGCATAAGGGGAACAAGTGGATGCTGGGACTTGATCTCATGAACTTGATGGCTAGAACTGGGAGAGAAAGCAGGGGGTGGGCAGTGGGGGTCTCAGGATGGAAATATCTGGAAAATGTAAGCCTGAAATGTCTTGACAATGAGAAGACGTGAGTGATAATACAGCAGGCAGGGCACAGCAGTCAACCCAAGTTCTATCCCTGGCATCTCATATGGTCCCCTGAGTATCGCCAAGAGTAATTCCTAATTGTAGAGCCAGTAGTAACTCCTGAGTGTAGTGGATGGATACCCCCAATTCCCACAACAAAAAAGAATTGATAGTAAGACCTGGAAAGATAGTAGAGGGTTAACTCACTTTTATTTGTGCACAGTCAGTCCAGGTTCAATCCCTGGCACCACGAATGGTTCCCCCAGTTCTGCCAAGAATGATCCCTGAGCACTGTGGATATGTATCTCCCCACCCCCAAAAAAATGCAAAAAAAAATACTTGACAATGAGGGTCACAGTCATCTGCTGCTCATGCTTTGTATGCACTGGACCTGAGCCCCAGTATAACAGGGTGGAAATATCTGGAACACTGCCACTGTATCCCAAGCACCCCATAGAGTGTCCTGCTCCATGGGGTAGGAGTGGCTTCAGTAGAGATGGCCTTGATGGAGCCCAGTTTCACATCATCAAACCTTGCATTGGACCATCAGGCCCAACTGGCAGAGTATTGGCCAGGTGTAGCCCAGAAGCCTCCTGAGCATCTCTTGTGAGGCCTCCCCCCGCTTTCATCTTCCTATCTTTTGGGGAAAACTAACATATATGGGATCATTCTAATAGGAAGAATGATTGGGGAGAATAAAGACCAATAAGTCACAAAATGGGTCATATATCATGCCTGGAAGAGGCCCTGATTTTTTTTTAAAGTAAGCTGTTATAAGGCTAGTCATCATTATTATCTTAAAACTAAGCTTCTTTTAAAGTTATTTATTCCCTCTTAATCTAATCTTTCACATTCTGATTAAACACTTTCTATCAGCTCTTATTCTTAAAAATCACCACACTACTATTTAACAGAAAACGGTGTCCAGACTTGCTATTTACCTTTCTGATTTTACCTTATAATATAAGCACATTTATCTCTCCAGGGATTTGCAGTGTAAACTGAATAAATCTCTCACTTCAATAATATAACCCCATGGTAATTTAAATCTCAGCCATTTCTAAAATATCACATTGGTAAAGTAATGCTACCACACAAGGTTTTCCTTTTCACACATATGCCAAAATGAGATGTACCCAGAAAATTGTACCCCAGGCGCTGAACAGTAGTCTGTTATCTTTGCAACCTTAGGAAAGGTTGTACAGATACCTGACTGCCAAGTGTTTGTATGTATAAATTTCTAAGAGCCAGAGATGACAGGCTATATGCTGTCTGCTTGAAGATAAAAGCCCCTATATTCATAATAATGAGGTGATAAACAGCATGGACCATGAATATTACTAATACTCAGCTATTCTTTTTGCCCTCATAATTGGATTGCTGTTGTGTCTAAGAAAAGAGGCAGGCTTATGTTCCTATAAAACATAAATAACGATTTTTCTGTAATACTGTCATCAACTGTTACCTATCACCTCTTGGTCAGAAATGTAGCTCAGCGGTAGAGCACTTGCCTTGTGTGAATGAGGCTCTGGGTTCAGGGAAAAAATAGGCTCAAAGAATATATAATCTCTACTCTTTCCCAATGTGTAATATTCATCCTGCTAAGGAAACCACATGTCAAAAGCTCTCACTTTTCAAGGAAAAAGACCTTTTACTGCAGAAAGGTCTTTTGAGGCACTGAAGCCACATGGTTTCTGCAGTTTTACTAGCGTGTGGGATTTCAATTCTCTTTTCATCTTTCACTCTTACAAATCCCTCAAGCAACAAACTCTGGAACTGTGACATTGGCAGAACTCTCCAACTGATTTTGGCTCTCAGAAATTATATTTTAGGACATGTTAATGATTTATTTTGCTGCTCCTGGAGCGATAGCACAGCGGGTAGGGCGTTCGCCTTACAAGCGGCCAATATGGCCGACCCGAGTTCGATTCCTCTGCCCCTCTCGGAGAGCCCGGCAAGCTACCGAGAGTATTCGATATGCCAAACACAGTAACAACAAAGTCTCCAATGGAGACGTTACTGGGCCCGCTCGAGCAAATCGACGATCAACGGGAGGGCCTTTATCTTATTTATCTTATTCATAAATGTCCTCTCCCAACCAACTTACTTTTAGTCATCATACTAGTTCAGTGCCTGAATTTATACTTCTACTAGAACCACTAATTAATTATAATTGGTTTGAGTATTTACCCAAAGAGGTTACATACCTGCAAAACAGGTGAAGAACTATTTTCAAGACAAACTTACTAGTTTTCTTTCACTTTCCCCATTTAAGATCAACTTAAGCTTCCCAGTCAAGATATAAATAAAATTCACTACTTCCTTCAATGAGAAAATATCTATATGGTACATCCTCTAGGTTAAATTCTCTACTAAGTCTTAGGGGAAGTAAACTTAGAATGCAGTTCACATATCCAAATCAGTTTTTCTCATGACAAACGATTTTGCCCCAGGACATATAACCGAGTTGGAGACATTTGACATTGTCACAACAGGAAAGATAAGGAGATTGTTACTGGAATCTACTGAGTAGAGCCTTGAGTGCTGCTAATTTTAAAATGCTTCAGACAGTTCCCCACAAGAAATATTTTTCTACGTTCAAATATTTGTGGTATTGGGGCTGGAGTGATAGTACAACGAGAGGGTGTTTGCCTTGCATGCGGCCAACCTGGGTTCTATTCCCAGCATCCCATATGGTCCCCTGAGCACTGCCAAGAGTGATTCCTAAGTGAAAAGCTAAGAGTAACCCCTGAGCATCTCTGGGTGTGACTCAAAAAGCAAAAAAATATATATTTGTGGCCCTGAGGTTGAAAAACCCTGCCTTAAATTAGGAACATAGTTAGATCACAATTTGAAATACCAGCTTACTTTTTGTTTTCTATTTTTCCCTTTCCCTTCCACCAGCTCTCTCCTCCTTGCCTCAGGGAAAACAGGTGCACAGCAGGAAAACAGGTTTACAAGACTTCCCAACATTTACAGAATGAGGATTTGAGACCAAATATGCAGTTCCCTACACGTAGAACTTGAAAGAAGGATTTTCACAAGATTAAGGAGGTCTTCCAGTGTGTCTTGTATCTATAAGGCTTTGGGTTCATGTGCATGCACTCACACACAATAAAATTATTTTAGATAGGAGAAAAATAATGAAATACTTTTTCCCAAGTACAATAGAAATTTAGGCCTCCTTTATTTCAAAATTCCCCCCAAGGAACCAGGCAAAGAAGAGTTCATGGATTATATTCTATAACCTGAAGATGCCTATAGAAAATCTTCAGCTCTGAAGAAGCATATACCCAGGGATTAGGAACCACTACTGTTCAAAGACATTATGTTTTATCCCCATACTATCTGTAATACAATCATATGGAGAAATTTGTGGGAAGGGAATTCTTAGAAAGGTTAAACTTGAGAGAAGGCATTAGCATTCTTTTTCATTTTTCCAGCAGACTAGAGGCTTAGAGGTAGAATTATTATCATTAAAATTTTTGAACTACTGAGTTTATGAACTAAAGAAATTCTATTCTACTTTGGAATAACAAGATTAACATAAATATCAGGAGCTGATTAATGAAACTTCATAGGTAACAATCTCTAAATCTCAGAGCCTTACAACAAACATTTTGTGCTGAGATCTTAGATTAGCTTCTGCTATGCTATATCTCTTCACCTCCTGGAACCCCCAGCTGAAGGAGCAGGTTCTGAATGCCACAAGTCATTCTTGGGGCAGTCAGGATGTGAGAGAACTGGAAGAAACTCACAATTTATCAAAGAAGAACATGATATTATGTTCCTTGTTCATGCCTCACCAAAGCATCAACATCAAACCCACAATCATATTAGTACCAGGAATTTTGCTCCATGACTTAAAGGCCAGCCATACGTGCTAGGTGAAAAGGAAGCTCAGATAGAGAAGAGAGCACCAAATAAAGGGTGTTGTGAGGACCCTCTCAGGGTGGGAGAAGCATGCTAAAAGTAGTCTATAGACCAAACATGATTGCCACTCAATGCCTCTCTTGCAAAACACAGTACCCAAAAGAAGAGAGAGAGAACAAGGGGGAATACCCTGCCACAGAGGCAGGATGGGACGGGGGGGATGTGGGGTGGGGGGGATGCTGGGACCCGTGGTGGTGGATGATGGGCATTGGTGGAGGGATGGGTACTTGATCATTGTATAACTGAAACCCAAGCACAAAATTTGTAAGTCTATAACTGTACCTCATGGTGTTTCACTAATAAAAAAAGAAAAAAACCCACAATCATAGAGGTTAAGATGGATAGCCCTCCCTCAGAAAAAGGGGGATGCATCATAGACAATGCTAATAATTTCCCAAAAGGGTAGACAACTTTGGAAAACTTTACTATTGGCTGAATTGAGAAATTATGAGAATCCTGAGAAGGTGAGAGATAGGATGGTCAGGAAAAACTCCATGGACTAGGTAAACAAGGAGATGGGATTAAAGAAAGGAACTAATCTCTTTTGATGACCTGCTTTCTGCCAGGAACTGAATACCACCATTACTCATGTTGCCTTAGTTAATCCAACCAACCTACAAGGAAACAAACTCATTAACTTGGTCACAATCATTCAAGTACTTGTTGATTAAATACTGGAGAAGGAAGAGGGACCAGGATACCAGGCAAAAGAAAAGCTAAAAATCTAAGTCACTGCAGCAGCATTTTCATTTCTCAGAGAGTGAAAAAGCTGCCCTGATCAGCACATAGGCAGTGCTAGAGACCTGCAAGAACTGAAGATTAGCTGGAGAGA
This sequence comes from Sorex fumeus, assembly GCF_029834395.1. Lineage (NCBI taxonomy): Eukaryota > Metazoa > Chordata > Mammalia > Eulipotyphla > Soricidae > Sorex > Sorex fumeus. The sequence goes on along the minus strand of NW_026606155.1, from coordinate 46,192,981 downwards.
TCAGGTTTTGGAGGGCCTTTATAGCCCAGAAGTGTAATGAGAGGAGAAATGATATATTGGGCTCATGATATCTTGCCATTAATAACGGGGTGAACGTGAGCAAGTGTCTATAGACTCTGGAGCAAAATTCCCTCATTATGGAAAGGAAAGTTGTAGGGAAGAAAATGTGGGGACAGGTGATTTCTAAATTCCATTATGGAAGCAATGTGGGGCAGTATAATAGATTTTAAGGAAAGGTTGTTAACTCAATCTTTTCCCTTTTTTCTCAGTTTCAAGATTCCCAGCCTCAAGCAGCAAGACACCTTGGGAAGGAGGTGAGGACAACCCCGCTCACAAATGCCTGATTCTGAAGGTAGGTAAATAGCCAGGTTTTCTCCTGTTTTTTTCAGGCAAAAAAAAAAAATCTGACTTTCTTTTAAAAAAAAACACTGTCACTGGCATGATGTATGAGGTGTTTAAGAGAGATAAATATGACAAGGATATGCCGCACAGAATGGAGAATGGGGGCCTGCGGCAGAAGTGGGAAGGGGAATGAGAATAGGAATTTTTGAAGTCATGTTAGTGATATTTGGAAGGAGGAAAACAGTGAGATTGGAAAGGAAAAGAAATCTCCAAGAAGACTATGGAAATGCACAGTTCTCTGTTAATTTAGGGAGTGGAATCTAAATTGGCCACCCTTTCTAAATGGATTCTTGAAATAATTTGTGAGTCACACAGATCCTGCCCCCTTCACCTCCTCAGGTTACAACTGTTCTATGCTTTTAAACAAATCAAACAATCAGAACTTTGGTCACTTTAAAGTGCTCTAATATCACATAGATGGGAGTTGTCACCCCAGTAAATTAGCTAAGTATATTTTAGTTACAATGGCAAAGAGCCTGTTATTTACAGCAGTTCTGGCAATACCAGGCACCTGTGGTTGTGTATTGAATATGGAATGATAGTGATTGCCTATTAAAAGTTTCAAATGTAGTCCTGCAGATTTGCCTCTTAGCTCAGCAGGAAAGTCACACAGCTTTCCTACAGAAAAATATGTAAAATATGTACTCCTTGGCCAGCTGAAACCTGACACATTTCCAAATTGTCAGTGACATTTAATTCCATAAAGCCCAAATGTCAGGGTGAGGATGTAAATGTATGGAACACTACACTAATTGCCACAAAAGCATATTTATCCAAACTAGAAATCAGTCAGAGGTGAAATTCAACCACTTTGGGGCAGAGAAAAGAAGAGGGTCATTACCCTAAATGGAATGGTGTAAATCAGACAATATTCAAACAAATTTTAACTGGAACTTGAGAAAATAGTATATCAGTATCAGAAAGGAGAACTGAAAGAACAAAATCTATTTTCTGATTCAGTGTTCAGGCCTTGTCTGACCTAGGTGAAGGTTTGCTTTCTCCTCCAAAGTTAGAAATATCAGTTAAGTACAAACATCTTCAGAAAATTTTCCATTAATTTAATTCTCAATAGTTGATCTGTTACAACATAGTGTCATGACATAGACTGAGAATACAAATTAAAAAGTTTGTCCTTATGGATAGATGCAGAATGATCTCTCTCATATGTAAAAGCAAAGTAGCAACAAAAATAACACAATGGGAGAACTAATCCACACAACAGATTTGGGGTGGGAGGGTAGAAATGGAGGGGTGAAGGAGTCTTTGGGGCAGGGAGATAGGTACACTGGTGATGACAGGTGTGGTATTGGAATTATCTGCATGAGAATCCATTATTAGTAGTACTGTAATCACTACCTTCCACCAGTGTAGTATTGCACCCTTCCTTAACAGCTGCCCTTGGATATTTGTTAATCCCAGACTATTTGTTTATTGCCCACATATGAGAGAAATAATTGAGTGTCTGTACCTCTCCTTCTGACTAATCACTCAGTATGATAAGTATGATACAGATCCATGAACACAGATCCATCCATAGAGAAGCAAATTGTATAACTTCATCTTTTCTTACTGCCAAATAGTCATGATCACGATCATCCTGTTGTTCGTGGATTTCCTCGAGCAGGCCCCAGTAATGTCTCCTTCGTCCAAGCCCTGAGATTTTAAAAAGTGCCATATTTGAGGTTCTTTCAGGGTTAGGAGAATGAGACTCATCATTGTTACTGGTATTTGGCATATTGGGTATACCACGGGGAATTTGCCAGACTCTGCCATGTGGGCAGGTTACATTCGGTAGCCTGCCGGTTTGTCCAAAGTAAGAATGAGATAATAAGATGTCGCGGCGGCGGGCTTCTGGTAGCTGGGTTTTATAGTCTCTGGGTCTTGGCCATTGATGGGATTACACGGCGCTGGGGGTCAGTTGGTGGGAGTGACCACTGCCTACTGGAGGATGGAGGATCTGGGTGGAGGATGCTCAGCCCCAATCTGAGCAGGCTTGGAGATCTCAGCCCCAGGACCCGCATGCCTTTGTTCCTCTGCCAGTACCTTCATGCGTGTGGAGAGTGGTCTCAGCATGGTTGTGGCTGGTTCTGGAGGTCTTTGGCCGCCGGAGCTCTGCTTGGGGTGGGAGGGAAACTCAATCTGCCCCCCTCCAAGGGGCCCTGGTGAGGACAGCCAGGCGTGGGGGCAGGAGACTCTGCCAAATAGTATGCCTCTGTTTATCTGTGCCATAGTTTCTTTATCCTGTCATCTGTTCTTGAATATTTGGACTGTTTCCAGATTTTAGCTACTGTGTATAGTGCTGCAATGAACAAAGGTGTGCAGATGTCTTTTTTGCATTGCATTTTAGATCCCATGGAATATATATATGCATATATATATATATGTATATGTGTGTGTGCATGTCCCAAGAAGTGGAATTTCTGTGTCATATGGAAGTTCAGTTCCTAGTTTTTTGATGAATTTCCATATTGTTTTCAAAAATGACTGAACTATTCGGTATTATCACCAGCAGTGAATGAGGGTAACCATTTCCCCCATGCATCCATGAAACAATAAACCACCCCCACATCCCATCTACCCCTAAATAGTCAAACTAATCCTTGGAAAATGAAAAAATAAATTATTATCAGTAAAAGGTTGTGTCAATATACGCTAAAACCAACAAAGAAGAGGTAAAACAAAGAGTTTTACATTGAAGAACAGGTAGGATTTGAATGATAGATTCAAGGAAGGGATAGATTCAAAATGGCAGGGGAAAATAGCATTGCACATGGAAAAGAAAGAATGAGAAAAGTAATTATATTGCTATAGACTGAATCCACATAGTGAAGTAAAAAGAGATGAATTTAGATCATATTAAAGAAAAGGCTGAACACTAGAACAAGTTATTTGGAACTTTTTGGAAAACAACAGATGAGTTTTTTCTTTAATTAGAGATCATAAAGTTGGATAAAAATGAGATATTGTGAGGATTCAGTCTTTAATAATACTGAACATGAAATGATTTAAGGTCAAACAGATTAAAGAAAGGAAGTGAAACAAAAGTTATCACAATAATCTACCAGCCCTGGAATATTGACATGGTGGTAAAATAAAAGGAAGGTAATAGAAGTGCTTTCTTGAAATAAAACAGATTTTGGACAGAAGAATGGACAGAACCTGGAATTGTAGGAAAGTTTGAGTGGATTTAAAGTGATTCAAAATGCTTAAGTTTAGTAAGTTTGCAGTTAGAGACATTGTTTGCAAAAAAATTAAATTCCTGGAGTAAGGTACGGGTACACAAAGACAAGGGACATCTTTTTTCAGAATATCTATAAATCATAAAATTCCTTGGTTTGACTAAAAGGCAGAATGTTCCATTTGTAGCTGACCACATATTTATATTAACCTCCAGCTTATTGTTATTTACAGCACACTTGTGCCTTTAATATAGTTAATTATTGATACTGTACACGATCACTCTTGCCAAGAGAGAAATTCAATTATAATATGTATTCCATTGTTTTAATTACAATTCTGAATTACTTTGAACTATTTCTGGACAAAGAGATTAATAGACAGGAGACAGAAAAATTAATTGCAATGCCTTCTCCCAAACAAAGAAAAATTCACTTATCCGAGGCAGGTAACACCACTATCACCCCGAATGGAATATAGAATATAGGAGCAAATTCCTCAAGTACTCCCAGTCTCAGGTAATAACAATTAAAATGGAAAGAAATGAGAAAGACACAAAGAGGAGAGGCAGCACTCTCAGAAATCAAAGGGGCAGGGGGGAAAGGAGTAAAATAAATCAGCAAAGGAAGAAAACCAAATCACTAGGGCAGATCCCCTAAATATGAGGACCAGAGCGATAGTACAGCAGTTCTGGCACTTGGCTTTGCACATGGCCAATCCAGGCTCAATCCCCAGTATCCCATACACCCATATGGTTCCCTGAGCCTGCCAGGACTGATCCCTGAGTGCAGTCTGAAGTAAGCCCTGAGCACCACTGGGTGTACCCCCCACACACAAATGAAGCATGACTCACAAAAAAATAGATTATGAAAATTGGAAATACAACAGTATAGAAATAGTACAGTAGGTAAAGTACTACCTTGTACTTGGCCAACTTGTTTGAATCCCTGGAACTACATATGGTTCCCCCATGTAACACTAAGACCAATAAACACACAAGGACTCTTGCCAAGTTTTAGGGTCACCTGGGCAGCCCCAAGTGAGTTCACAGACCAACCATTTGTTTGATACACTATTGCTCCCACACCACCATTCTAAGACCCAAGTCATTGCTTAAGTTGCCAAAGATATTAAGAACAATTAGTAAGCACATCAAAATTTAATGGGTACATTAAAAGCAGAGACTAGCCAATTTCACATGGCCAGCAGCAGGCATCCTCAAAATACAGCATAAGGTCATGGCAGTTTCCTATTCTATTTTTACACAAGTTGCCGTCTACATCTAGAAAACGAGTTGACCTCGTGCAAGGTGAGTTCTTTACCCACTGTACTATTTCTCTGACCCATATTACATTTCAATTTTTCATATTCTAATGTGTGTGTGTTTTCATGACTCATACTTCCAGGGCACAGAATGGTGTTGGGGATCAAATTTGTAATTTTATGCCTTCAAGGCAAGCACTTAACCACTGTTATTCCTAGGTCTTCTTTATAGAAATTTTTAGATCCCCTAAATAGGTTTTCATAATAGCTTCTTGAAACTAAATGAATTGGTGTACCTCTAAGTTTAAGATAATTACACCTTTTCTTTTTAATCTTTTTTAGATACAGACCACCTTGTTTAAAGGCACCTTCCAATTTGATCCTTGGTAGATCTATACTTATCCTTCAGGCACAACTCAATTAGTCTCTGTAACTAAAAGGATCAGTATCAGAAAGACTGATACTGGGGATCCAATATTCTTACTACTCTCATTTCTCATTATTCATAGCAATTTAATCATGAAAAACTACCACTCATATTTAAAAAATGGAAAGATTATTAAATTCTTGGTTTCCCAGCAATAATTTTCTTTAAGAAAAAGTACAAATGCAAATACTTAGAAAATACATTCACATCTGTGTGTCATGGTGTCACCCATCAACTAGAATATCCCTGGGCTATTTATCATGGTGTCAGAAGATGTCACTTCACTACTAACCAAGGCAACCTTCCCAGGTCAAGGAATTTGACTATTTGAGTTCCTCTACTCCTCTCCCTGTCTTTCAGCATAGGGAACTTTTTGATAAGTTTCAATGACCAACTAAAAAGGAAATGTAATTGCTCAAATCTGGGAAAATTCTAAATCACCTTCTAAACTCAAAAATACTGAGCCCTGCGGGACAAAACTATAACAGCACTTCCCTTTTCCCAACTGTCAACAAACTAAAATACCTATATGTGAATCTATGCCAACAACTTAACAAAACCATAATATTGTACTCAAATGTTTTTTTATGTTATGCCTTTGAACATTCCAGGGGAAAAAATAGGGATACTAATAATAATTTAGATTAAACTAGTTCAAGTCTAATGACTTTCCATCGGGATCCAGAGGGGGGTCAGAAAAAACAGAATGTTTTGCTTGCAAGAAGCCCAGGTTTGATACCCAGCACCTAAGAATCAAAATCACTATTTTTCAATCTTCAAAAAATCTAAATGAAGGCAACTCCTACCTCTTTGCCAGCTCATGTTTAGCTGATGTTTGAGATCAACATAGAATCTCTATTTGTAAAACAGATTGGTAAATGTCCCACAGTACCCATCTTACTTTTCATTCTTCTTTGTTTTGTTTTGTTTTGTTTTTGTTTGTGCTCAGGGATTTTTCCTGGCTCTGCATTCAGGAATCACTCCTAGTGGTGTTCAGGGAACATATGGGATGCTAAAGATGTTGCACACAAGACAAGCACCCTACCCACTATACTATCCCTCCAACCTTTCCCCTTCATTCTTATGATGCTCTATTATGAGCATTAAATTCATAGGTAGATGTCCTTCCATCCAAAGAAATATAGTTCTCTGTTAGTCATAAGTCTAGTTTCTGACCAAGAGAATAGAAGCAAAGGATATGTTCCCGAAGCTTTCACCCAAGGTCCAGGGTGAGTTTGCCAGCAATCTGAACCAGAACATCTTCAGTTCAGCAATATCAGTAGTGGTACTTCCATTTAGCAAGAGATCCCGAACATATTTGGCATACCACCCGCTTTTCAGAAAAATAGATAAATAAATCACTTAATACCACACATCCCCCCCCCAGAAATCTACATTCTTTACGCAAACAAACAGAAAGCATCCCCAAACTGCTCCATACCTATTACCACCACCCCTGCCCCCACCCTCCCAGATCTTTTTAGCAACTCCAGGAGCAGTACCACCCATTTGGGGAAACATTACTGAGTCTCTAAGAAGGAAGCATTACTCTGGTTGCTTGGTGTTATCTATTTAAATGGTAGTACAGTCACAGTTCAAGACATTTAAGAACTTTTTGATAGAATTTTTTTATAAGTGGATGGACATGGAGAGTGGCATGCTAAGTGAAATGAGTCACAAAGAGAGGGACAGACATAGAATGACTGCACTCATTTGTGGAATATAAAATAACATAGTATGAGACTAACATCCAAGGACAGTAGAGACAAGAACCAGGAAGATTGCTCCACAATTGGAAGCCTGCCTCATGAGCTGGGAGAGAAGGCAGCTGGGATAGAGAAAGGATCACTTAGTCAATGATGGTTGGAGGGATCACTTGGAATGGGAGATATGTGCTGAAAGTACCTGTATTGCAAACCATAAAACCCAAAAGTAGAGAGTAAGAAGAAAATTGTCTGCCGTAAAGGCAGGGCTTGGGTGGGGTGGGGGTGGTGGGAGAGATACTGGGGACATTGGTGGTGGAAAATGTACACTGGTGGAGAGATGGGTGTTCGATCACTGAAACTCACTATTTCATTTCATTTCATTTCATTTCATCATCCTGTTATTCGTCAATTGCCTCAAGCAGGCCCCAGTAACGTCTCTCTCATCCTAGCCCTGAGATTATATTCAAGGCTCTTTAGGAGAATGAGACCCATCATTGTTACTGGTATTTGGCATATTTCGTATGCCACGGGGAGTTTGCCAGACTCTGCCCTGTGGGCAGGCTACATTTGATAACCTGCAGGTTTGTCCAAAGTAGGAATGAGATAATAAGATGTCATAAAAAGATGTCCTGATAAGATGTCGCGCGACCGCTGGTTCCGGGAGCTGGATTTTATAGTCTCTGAGTCTTGGCCGTTGATGGGATTACACGGCGCCAGGGGGCCAGGTGGTGGGTGTGACCCCCGCCTACTGGAATTTGGAGGATCTGGGTGGAAGATGCTCCACTCCAATCTGAGTAGGCTTGGAGATCTCGGCCCCGGAACCCGCGTTGCTTTGTCCCTCTGCCAGTACCTTCATGTGTGCGGAGAGTGGTCTCAGCATGGTGGTGGCTGGTCCTGGAGGTCTTCGGCTGCCGGAGCCCTGGTCGGGGCGAGGAGGAAAGCTCAACCCGCTCCCCTCCAAGGGGCCTCGGCGAGGAACAGCCAGGCGCGGGGGCAGAAGAAACTCACTATATTTCATGATGATTCATTTTTTTAAAAAGGGGCTTTTTAAAAATAATTTATTCATAGGGCTGTAGAAATAGTACAGTGGGTAGGTCTCTTCTCTTGCACAGAGTCAACCTGGGTTCAATCTCTGGTCCCACATATGGTCCCCTCTCAAAATACTGAACAGTCCAATATCCTCAGTATTAGCTCTTACCCTGCTAAAATAAGCTAGTGTTGGCTTACAATGCTTGCAACTGAGACTTTGTGCACCATTCTGTGCTCATATGTGAATACTTGTCCTTGGATCTGAAGGTCCAAGGATTACAGATATTTAGATATTTCCTTTAATACTTCTTCCCAATATCAAATCCCTATCTAAATTAGATTAAAATAAGAAAACATTTCTTTGGCAAACATATCCAAGTGTGTGTGTGTGTGTGTGTGTGTGTGTGTGTGTGTGTGTGTGTATCCAAGCAACCTATACTTCTTAGGTTCCTTAAGTGATAAATCTTTGATTGCAGCATTCTTGTTATTTATTTAAATTGTGGTACTACCACTGTCTAAAACTTAAGAATTTCTATGCTGGATAGGTAGTACAGCAGGTAGAGCACTTGTCTTCTACACAGTAGACCCAGGTTCAATGTCCAGTATTCCATATGGTCTCCCAAGCCCTGCTAAGAGTGGTCCCTGAGAACAGAGCCTGAAGTAAACCCTGAGCACCTGAGTGTGGCCCGAAAACAAAGAAAATTGTTTGATAACTTGATAAATTTCATAAAATATCTTGATAACCACTATGGGCCTGATATATTCTTTTCCATTTATTTACTGAATGCTTAAACATTCAAATATTTTATGAAAAGATATCTCCTTGTTAGCCTTCTTTGATTTCTAGTTCAACTCCTAGTAGTATGCTATTTGATTCTTAAATATCCTTCCGGATATAAAATGAAGAACTCTATACAGGGATAAAGTCGGCATATAGATGATGATAAAGCCTACAAATATAAATTCATATCCCCTTTTTTAATAGGCGTGGAACATACTCTCAACACCTACTTTCTTCACATATCTTGGAGATTATTTCTTTCCAGTGCCAATAGCTCTGCCTCATTCCTACTAAAAGAAAAGTGTTCTAATTTATGGATGTTCTGTAATTACTTAACCTGTCTCCCATTGTTGGATATTTATGTTTCCTCTAATCTTTTCATGTTGCTTTAAATATTCTATACACGATCTTTTTTATTCTTTAATTAATGTGACTGTTGGACAAGTTCCAAAAAGAGTAATTGGTGGATCAAAGGTTAAGTTCATTTATAACTGATACGTATTTAAAAATTGCCTTCTAAAGAGATCGTGTAAAATTACACACACACGTAATGTGTGAGACTGTCTCTGTAGCTTCCCCCATACACACACTCTCCACTCCCTACTTTTTTAGAACTATCTTTGGCCTTGGTAAATGTTTATCTATTGATGAGGTTGACTTCTAAAGATTCACTCCAAGTCATTCGAAATCAATTATTTTTGACTAATAAATATCAAAATTTATTCTGATAAAATTCTTTTTTTCAAACAACAGTAACTTCAAAAGAAGATGAGCTGTGCCAATAAGTAGTTAAGCAAGTTTCCTGTTTTGTTTACAAAGAAAGCCTGAAGTTAGTTAGCTTCAAAGGGAGAGTAAACCATATTTGGAGAAACAGCAGCATCACTAGGAAAAAATGTTCAATAAAAAGCAGATAAGGTCTATGGATTAAGCAGTTCTCATCAAATCAGTCATACTTCACGTGAGGTATAGAGATCAAGTAATACAGTTCCTTGGCCTTTGGTTAGTGCAAGTCAGCATCATTACTTTACAATCAGTTTCTTTATGTTTTATCCTTCAGAAACCTCACATCTTCCTTAGGTTGAAGATAGAAAGTGGCATTTCATATCTACTGAACATAAGAATTCCAGACAACCCTAGTGACTTGTTCACAATAGCATTCACTTTCAATGCCACAAAACACAGCAGGGCACCTGGGAAGTCCTGGGAAATGATCAGTTTACTTTTTTACTGCTTTAAGAAATCTTTGGAGGGGGAGCTGAGGCCGGGAGCCGCTCCTCCCCCCGCAGCCACGCGCCTCCTCCCGGGGAACCCCAGCGCGAAGAGCGCCGCGGCCTGTCCAGCTCCGTGGGACTGTCCACTACCCTTCCTCCATTCCAGAATCCTGGGAGGGAGTGGCCTGGGACTTGCTAGGGGCGTGGTCACTAATAAGGGAGGGTGGCCTCCCAAAAGTGGGTGTGGCCTTCTTCTAAGCGGGCAGCCGCTAACGTGGCCGCAGTTATATTACCCACTCAGAGCACTCAGGTCTTTCATCCCACAACTTGTCGCCTAATACAGACGAAAAATTTCTCACCACTTCTACTACAACTCAACAATATCCCACTCGACTACTGCATTTCTAACAAAAGACCTTTTTGAAACGAGCTGTACAAGCTCAGTACCAAGTAGCACCTCCTCCAAAGTTTCACTCAATGTCGGTTATAAAACAAAGAATAACGCCTGATTGAAAAGAAGGTCAAACCCAGAAACGTAGAAGGGTGGCTACCATCGACCAACCTTATCCAAAATCCTTTCCCACCTTCAGAGGGAACAGTATGATCTGCATGCGACGGGAACTGAGGCCCATCTCGCAGCAACAAAGATGAACAGCTCTGGGCACACTCTCCTCATTCAACCAGAATAGTAACAGTGAACGTGAAGGACTAAATCACACTGATCACAATGGTAAAGCAACGCAACAGCCCACCGAACTTTCTTATTGAAGAGGCTAGCCCAGAAGACACCAACAGTACTGTAGTGTTAGAAAAACTCTCTGACAAGGAATTCAGAAGGGAGCTACTTAGTATGCTTAGGGAACTAAAAGAAACAGTGGAAAGCAATGCCAATAAAAGACAAGAGGATTTGAAGACAGAAATGAGGAAAATGCAATTGGAAATGTCAGACCTGAAAAACATGGTAGGTGAATTGAAAAACTCAGTGGAAGGTCTCAGCAGCAGAGTAACAGCTGCTGAGAACAGAATCAGTGCGCTTGAAGATGAAGTTCAGAGACTCTCCAGAAAAGAGCAGAAAATGGAAAAGAGAATCACAATTTGGGAACTGATGGCAAGAGAAGATCGTGATGACGCCAGGAGGGGAAACATAAGAATTTTTGGAGTCCCAGAGGGACAGGAAGAAAACCTTGATGAAGAAGAAACTGTCAAAGACATCATTGCTACAACGTTTCCAGAGCTGAAGAAAACCTGTGACCACATTCAGGAGGCCCGACGGGTACCAGGTAGAAGAAATCCAAATAAAAATACCCCAAGACACATCCTGATCAAAATGACCAAAACCTAAGATAGAGATAAAATTCTGAAAGCAGCAAGATCAAAGAAAGAAATCTCTTACAAAGGAGCATCCTTGAAATTCACAGCTGATTTTTCTGATGAAACCCTCATGGCCCGAAAACAGTGGTGGGACATAGTGAAAAAACGCAATGAAATAAATGCCTCTCCAAAAATACTTTACCCAGCGAGACTCTCATTCATAATAGAAAGAACAACACACAGTTTCACAGACAAGCTCAGGAACTTCAGAGAATCAAAGCCATGGTTACAACAACAACTAAAGGGGCTACTTTAAGGCAAGACAGGCCCCTCAAATACACCAAATTTCAACAGAACAATGGGACAAAATTCCATAACAATAATCTCTCTCAATGTCAATGGGCTAAACGCACCAATTAAAAGACATAGAGTGGTAGGATGGATTAGAAAATTGAACCCAACATTCTGCTGCTTGCAAGAAACACATCTCAATAATCAAAGCAAACACAGACTCACAGTCAAAGGCTGGAAAACAATCCTATAGGAAAACAGCTCCCATAAAAAAGCTGGGTTAGCCATCCTAATATCAGACCACATCGATTTCAGAGTGAAGAAGGTCATAAGAGACAGTGAAAGCCATTTATTATTGATCAAAGGATCTGTAGAACAGGAAGAAATTACAATAATAAACATATATGCACCTAATGAGAGACCAGCAAAGTACTAAAAGAACTACTCAGAGATTTGGAAAAAGACATCAATAGCAACCAATACTAGTGGGAGACTTCAACACTGCTTTGTGACCTCTTGATAGATCAACCAGACTCAAGCTTAGCAAGGACATACTTCACCTGAGGGAAACAATGGAAGAAAGGGACTTAGTAGATATACAGGACAATTCATCCTCAAAAAGCTGAATACACATTCTTCTCAAGCGTACATACGACATTCTCCAAGATAGACCACATGCGGAGCCACAAAACATACCTCCATAAAATTAAGAAGAGAGAGATTGTATCAACAAACTTATCAGACCATAATGCACTGAAATTAGAAGTAAATCACACACAAAAACAGAAAACTAAATCAAACACCTGGAAATTAAACAGTGCACTATTGAACAACGAGTTGCTTAGAAAGGAAATCAAAGAGGAAATCAAAAGATTCCTAGAAACCAATGAAAATGAGGATACGAGTTACTAAAACTTATGGGACACAGCAAAAGCTGTGCTAAGAGGAAAGTTTATAGCGCTACAAGCATTCCTCAGGAAGGAGGAATGAGCCCACATAAATAACCTAACCTCACAGCTTAAGAGCTTGGAGAAGGACCAAAAAAAGGAGCACAACCCGAACAGGAGAAAGGAAATAATAAAACTCAGAGCAGAGATTAATGAGATGGAAACCCAAAAAACAATCCAAAAGATCAATGAAACCAAAAGCTGGTTCTTCGAGAAAATTAACAAGATCGATAAGCCTCTAGCAAAACTCACAAAGAAAGGGAGAGAGAAAACCCTAATAAACCGAATCAGAAATGAAAAGGGGGTCATTACAACAGAAACGACATAAACTCAAAGGAACCTCAGGGAGTACTTTGAGAAGCTTTATGCCACGGAACATCAAAACCTCGAGGAAATGGATGAATTCCTAGACTCCTACAGACTCCCAAGGCTGAATCAAGAAGACCTGGAATACCTGAACAGACCTATCACTATCAAGGAAATTGAAAAGATAATAAAAAGTCTCCCCAAGCACAAAAGTCCTGGCCCAGATGGATTCACTAGTGAATTCTTCCAAATCTTTAAAGAGGACTTACTCCCAATCCTCTATAAGCTTTTCCACGAAATTGAAATATCAAAAACACTTCTGAACAGTTTCTACGAAGCAAATATCACACTGATACCAAAGGCAGACAGAGATACCACAAAGAAAGAGAATTACAGACCGATATCCCTGATGAACACAGATGCAAAGATCCTCAACAAACTACTAGCAAATAGAATCCAAATACTCAGCAAAAAGATCATACAACATTACCAAGTAGGATTCATCCCAGGGATGCAAGGAGGGTTTAACATTCAGAAATCAATCAACATGATCCATCATATCAACAAAAGAAAAGATAAAAAGCATATGATCATATCAATAGATGCAGAGAAAGCATTTGACAAGATCCAGCACCCCTTTATGATGAAAACCCTAGCCAAAATGGGTATAGAGGGAACTTTCCTCAACATAGTTAAAGCCATCTACCACAAGCCTACAGCAAGCATCATCCTCAATGGGGAAAAACTGAGAGCCTTCCCTCTAAGATCAGGGACGAGACAAGGATGCCCACTCTCTCCACTGCTGTTCAATATAGTACTGGAAGTACTTGCAATAGCGATTAGGCAAGAAAAAGATATTAAGGGCATTCAAGTAGGAAAGGAAGAAATCAAGCTCTCACTATTCACAGATGATATGATACTCTACTTAGAGAACCCAATAACCTCCACCAAAAAACTCCTAGAAACAATAGACTTGTATAGTAAAGTTGCAGGCTATAAAATCAATACCCAAAAGTCCATGGTTTTCCTATACGCAAACAGTGAGAGAGAAGAAAGCAACATGAAAAAAAAACAATCCCGTTCACAATTGTGCCCCAGAAAATCAAGTACCTAGGAATCAGCTTAACTAAGGAAGTAAAGGACCTGTACAAAGAAAACTACAAAACGCTACTTCAGGAAATAAAAGAGGACATGAGGAAATGGAAAGATATCCCCTGCTCATGGGTCGGGAGACTTAACATTGTCAAAATGGCAACACTACCGAAAGCATTGTATAAATTCAATGCAATCCCTATAAGGATACCCATGACATTCTTCAAAGAAGTGGAGCAAACACTCCTGAAATTTATATGGAAAATTAAGCCCCCGCAAATAGCTAAAGCAATTCTTGGGAAAAAGAAAATGGGAGGAATCAACCTCCCTAACTTCAAGCTCTACTACAAAGCAGTAATAATTAAAACAGCATGGTACTGGAACAAAGGCAGAACTGCAGACCAATGGAACAGGCTTGAATACACTGACATCTCCCCTCAATCATATGATCATCTAATCTTTGATAAAGGTGCAAGTAATGTGAAGTGGAGTAAGGAAATCCTCTTTAATAAATTGTGTTGGCATCACTGGACGGCTACATGCAAAAAAATAGGCTCAGAACTCTGCCTAATACCATGTACAAAAGTAAGATCAAAATGGATTAAAGACCTCAACATCAGACCAGAAACCATAAGGTACATTGAAGATAAAGTTGGCAAAACCCTCCATGACATTGAAGCTAATGGTATCTTCAAAGATGCCACGCCACTGGCCGAGCAAGTGAAAACAGAGATAGATAAATGGGACTATCTTAAACGAAGACGCTTCTGCACCTCCAAAGAAACAGTGACCAAAATACAAAGACAGTCTACAGAATGGGAAAGGATATTCACCGAATACACATCTGACAAGGGGTTGATATCCAGGATATACAAAATACTGGTTAAACTCCACAAGAAGAAAACATCCAACCCCATCCAAAAATGGGGCAATGAAATGAACAGAAACTTTCTCAAAGAAGAAATCCGAATGGCAAAAAAGCACATGAGAAAATGCTCTACATCATTAATCGTCAGGGAGATGCAGATCAAAACCACAATGAGATACCATCTCACATCTCAGAGACTGGCCCACATTCAAAAGAACAAAAGCAACCGATGCTGGCATGGATGTGGCGAGAAAGGGACACTCCTTCACTGTTGGTGGGAATGTCCACTGGTTCAGCCCTTCTGGACAACAGTATGGACTATTCTCAAAAAATTAGAAATTGAGCTCCCATTCGACCCAGCAATACCACTCTTGGGAATATATCCCAGAGAGGCAAAAATGTATAGTCGAAGTGACATCTGCACTTGTTTGTTCCTTGCAGCACTCTTTACAATAGCCAGAAACTGGAAGAAACCTGAATGCCCACGAACAGATGACTGGTTAAAGAAACTTTGGTACATCTACACAATGGAGTACTATGTAGCTGTTAGAAAAGATGAAGTCATGAAATTTACATACAAGTGGTACAATATGGAAAGTATCATGCTAAGCGAAATGAGTCAGAAAGAGAGGGATAGACATAGAAAGATTGCATTCATCTGGGGGATAGAAAGTAACAAAGTATGAGATTAATACCCAAGAATAGCTGAGATCAGCACCAGGAGGATTACTCCATAACTTAGAGGCCAGCCGGGTATCCTAGAGGAAAGGGCAGTTCAGATAGAGAAGGGAGCACCAAATAAAGGGTGTTTGAAGGATCCTCCCAGGAGGGGAGATGCATGTCGAAAGTAGACTATGGACTGAACATGTTTGCCACTCAATGCCTCTTTTGCAGACCACAACACCCAAAAGGAGAGACAGAACACAGGGGATTGCCCTGCCACAGAGGCAGGGGGGGATGGGGGGATGGGGGTGGGGTGATATTATCCATGGTGGTGGAAAATGGCACTGGTGGAGGGATGGGTATCTGATCATTGTATAATCGAAACCCAAGCACAAAAAATTGTAAATCTACAACTGTAAAAAAAAATAAATATAAAAGGGGAAAAAAATGAGAGGATCTATAAGTGATTAAAAATGAACTTGAAAAAAAATGGGCTCAGAACTCTGCCTAACACCGTGTACAAAAGTAAGATCAAAATGGATTAAAGACCTCAACATCAGACCAGAAACCATAAGGTACATTGAAGACAAAGTTGGAAAAACCCTCCATGACATTGAAGCTAATGGTATCTTCAAAGATGCCACGCCACTGGCCGAGCAAGTGAAAACAGAGATAGATAAATGGGACTATCTTAAACGAAGAAGCTTCTGCACCTCCAAAGAAACAGTGACCAAAATACAAAGACAGTCTACAGAATGGGAAAGGATATTCGCCGAATACACATATGACAAGGGGTTGATATCAAGGATATACTAAGTACTGGTTAAACTCCACAAGAAGAAAACATCCAACACCATCAAAAAATGGGGCAAGGAAATGAACAGAGACTTTCTCAAAGAAGAAATCCAAATGGCAAAAAAGCACATGAGAAAATGCTCTACATCATTAATCATCAGGGAGATGCAGATCAAAACTACAATGAGATACCATCTCACACCTCAGAGACTGGCCCACATCCACAAGAACAAAAGCAACCGATGCTGGCATGGATGTGGCGAGAAAGGAACACTTCTTCATTGTTGGTGGGAATGTCGACTTTTGGAAAACAGTATGGACGATTCTCAAAAAATTAGAAATTGAGCTCCCATTGACCCAGCAATACCACTCCTGGGAATATATCCCAGAGAGGCAAAAATGTATAATTGAAGTGACATCTGCACTTGTTTGTTCATTGCAGCACTCTTTACAATAGCCAGAAACTGGAAGAAACCTGAGTGCCCAAGAACAGATGACTGGTTAAAGAAACTTTGGTACATCTACACAATGGAGTACTATGTAGCTGTTAGGAAAGATGAAGTCATGAAATTTACATACAAGTGGTACAACATGGAAAGTATCATGCTAATCGAAATGAGTCAGAAAGAGAGGGATAGACATAGAAAGATTGCATTCATCTGGGGGATATAAAGTAACAAAATATGAGATTAATACCCAAGAATGGCTGAGATCAGCACCAGGAGGATTACTCCATAGCTTAGAGGCCAACCGGGTGTTCTATGGGAAAGGACAGCTCGGATAGAGAGGGGAGCACCAAATAAAGTGTGTCTGGAGGATCTCCCAGGAGGGGAGAGGCATGTTGAAAGTAGACTATGGACTGAACATGTTTGCCACTCAATGCCTCTTTTGCAGACCACAACACCCAAAAGAATAGAGAGAACAAAAGGGAATGCCCTGCCACAGAGGCAGGGTGGGATGGGAGGGATGGGGGTGGGAGCGATATTATCCATGGTGGTGGAAATGGGCACTGGTGGAGGGATGGGTGTTTGATCATTGTATAGTTGAGACCCAAGCACAAAAATTTGTGGATCTACAACTGTACCTCATGGTGTTTCACCAATAAAAAAAGGGAAAAAAAATTTAAAAAAAAAGAAATCTTTGATTCAATTATGTTTCCAAGGGCTCTAAAGAGCACCATGAATCATATATCTGAGAATTATGCCTATGCTTATGAAATTATAATTAACTTAATACCTCCATATAGTAAGTGAAATAAGTAAAAACCAGACAACAGTGTTCTACTACTACTGAACAATGAACACAAAAGTAAGGAAAGAATAATTTTATTGCACTTGTCAATATTTGTGATATAAATCCTTCTTCTGTGGCTGATTTCAAATATGTACATGATATCAACTATTTTATAAAACTCTTGAAAATTTAACAATAGATCTCGTGAGCCTGTGTGAGCAGGTTTCATGCAGTGCCACATGGCAACCACATAACTGGGTTACATTATAAAATTTTCACCCGAAGGAAAGAATTTAAACTCTTCTGGGCTTCAATATACTATACCTCTGGCCTTTTTACTACTAGGGATAAATGTGTCCTTATTTTATAAATTTCTGAACTCAAACTTTGCTTTAAGCTTCATTATCCTCAATGTACTGTGCTTCAAAGCATGTAACTTCAATTTTCATAAAAATACATTTCTTACATAGGTTGATATGTGAGTCTATTAATGTTCACTCATTCAGCATTTCCTTTTTAATTTTTTCTCACTCATAAATATGAAAGGGAAAGAAAGCAGGAAGCATGTACAAGATCATTTTTCTCTATTTACTAATGAGAAAATCACAAGTAATATGAATAAAGGAGTCAAAGAGAATTCAATACAGAGCAATTCAGGACATCTTGATAAATGGGATACTTGTCAAGGAATCTGCTTAACTAGCTATTGAAATAATACATTTCTTTTGAAAATATGACTTCTAAAACTACAGAAATGTTTCATGACCTGACATGCTCATTAATTCATGTTTATGATCGTAAACACATGTATAAATGTGTATTGCAAGGCATGGGTATCAAAAAATAAAATTCTAAACACCATTCCTGAAAATACCCTTCAAAATTTCTGCCTCACAAATACTTACTCTGTGTTTTCCAAGTGTACAATGCCCTGGAGGGCACTGGAACTTGGGGGCAGGAGGGTGAGCAGTAATAGAGTAGTATACTTGGCTACAACTGGGGATATTTTCTGCATGATTGCTTTGGGAAATTATATTTTCAGGAGTGTTGAGTGACTTTTATCTGAAATTTTAGTCCAAAATAAGTTTGGAAACCACTGAATTGTACATATTCGGTCCTACTTGCAATGTCCAAAGTAGTCCTGAAACTTTCTATATGAAAGTGTATTAAATTGTAGAGGGAACTTAAGTTAACATAAAACTGTATGATCATTCCTTTCTTATTGTGAAATTAGAACTCTTTAAGCTGATGACGTGTTGGATTATAGTTCTACACATTTTAGGCTTAACATTGGTTCATACTTTCTCTTCTGTCCTTGCTGCAAGAATTTTAGGTTTAAGGGGTTATACCCATCACAGTGCTCTCAAGGCACTCCCATTCCTCTGTGTTTATGTTTAACTTCTCCTTTGTGCTCTGCTCTCCTATCTGCTGATTAACCTTTATTAAAGTAAAGTAAAGTAAAGGCCCTCCCATTGATCATCGATTTGCTCGAGCGGGCCCAGTAACGTCTCCATTGGAGACTTTGTTGTTACTGTGTCTGGCATATCGAATACTCTCGGTAGCTTTCCAGGCTCTCCGAGAGGGGCGGAGGAATCGAACTCTGGTCGGCCATGTTGGCTGCGTGCAAGGCAGATGCCCTACCCGCTGTGCTATCGCTCCAGCCCAATAGTAAAGGCCCTCCCGTTGATCATCGATTTGCTCGAGCAGGCCCAGTAACATCTCCATTGGAGACTTTGTTTTTACTGTGTTTGGCATATCGAATACGTCACAGGGAGCTTGCCAGGCTCTGCCGTGCGGGCGAGATACTCTCGGTAGCTTGCCGGGCTCTCTGAGAGGGGCGGAGGAATCGAACTCGGGTCGGCCATGTTGGCTGTGTGCAAGGCAAACACCCTACCGCTGTGCTATCGCTCCAGCCATTAACCTTTATATCACCAAATAAGAACCTGTGACTTGTAAGGTCAGATCCTTCTAAGGACTCTGAATTTTGTATTTGTGAGTGAAATATTGCTTTTCTCTTTTCTTTACATCCTTTGCATAGAATAGAGCAAGTCCTTTTGTATAGACACAGGAAGACAGTTTCATTATGCCTTTGTTACTTGGGAGTTAATTGACTCCAAATAATATTTGCTCCTGGGCATCTTGTCATATTTACTCTACTTAAGGCTTCGTTGTTCTTAGTTCTTAGTCCCCAAAAGAAGGATCCAGATGAAGGAACTAGATGAACCCAAGGCAAGCTATAAGCTGCCCTGGCATCAAAACAGGACAGGTCAAGCACCATAAAAACTAACAATAAGTTAAGAGCACGGTTATGGACAAAGTCTGTCATAATCGAAAGAGAAACAACTGGATAAGGATCCTGCTAGGGTTAGGAAGGACTAATCTGGCCTGAGGACTGTAGTCTGGGATCTGTAGTGAGATGTCTTAGGAGACACACTCTATAAGATTAATATATCTCTTACTGTGTCCATACAAAATGGCAAATATTATTAAGAAGTAGAATTAAGATGAACGTTTAAACAGTTATTGGACTAAGAAAAGGAGAAATACATCCCTAGATGGTATTTCGCCCTTAAGCAGTTCACCTTGCAGGGTGAGAATTTGTCCTAGAAGAAGCTTCCCTGAGGGAGGGACTTTACCTCTATTGATTGTACAAACACACCTAACTGCTAGGTGGGTAACTGCTTGGGGTTAACTGCTACCCACAATCCTTCATGATTTGCTCTATAACTAAGGCAGTATGAATGGGCACAAGGAAAAGAAATGCAGGAGTGAGACTGGGAGGAGGCAGAGGGAATTGGAATAAACTGCATCTAATCACCAACCAACCTGGCCCTCGTTTCCTCCTTAGTCTTTCCACTGCCATCGGCCATCAGGGTGAGGGAAGCAGCTCCAGATCACTGAACACACATGGCGAAAGTGCCACTCTAATTATTGAACACACAATAACCCTCCTTACTTGGACTTAACTCCAAGTGTACATAGTTTCCAAAGATCAAATTACCCCTATTTAAGGATAAAGATTTATCAGTACTCAAAAAACTCCCTGAAAGAAGCTCAAAAGCTGTTTCATCAGTGCTTTTCAATGCAATGTGGATTTCCTCCTACTATTCAGATGTTATTTATCCTTTCCATGCTTTTGTACTTATTGTAAAGTACAAAGTCATAATATTCTCATGATATTATCTTGAGGTTGATACTTGAATAGAATGTATAAAATGCTTACTCCATGACTATAATGTGGTGTGTGCCCCACAAATGGAAACTATTTTTATAATATTTCACAAAATCCTGCATGTCTTTTTATTTATTGTTTGGGGGCTACACCCATTAGTGCTCAGGGCTTAATTTTGGCCCTGTGCTCAGGGATCACTCCTGGGTGACCATATAAGATGCCAGGGATCAAATATGAATCAGCAGAGTACAAGGTGCATGCACCAGATTTCTATTGCTCCAGCCTCTGCACGCTATTTTTATTACTTTTTTCTATTTTACCTGTTAAAAATCTTGAATCACTACCACACATTTACATGAATGAGAGAACTAAATCTCTCCAGTACCTGAAGCAGAAAATTAGAGACACAACTATAATAATTACTATTCATACACTGTGGAGAAATGAAGTGAAGTAATACCTAAGAGGGGAAACCATATTTCTGGGGAGAAATTATGATTTAAATGGAGGATAAATGGAATATAACCAGCTTTACTCTTAGCTGAAAATATGTTAGTTCTTTTCATTAAATGAAATTTTTACTTAAAAATAATTAGCAGTTTCAGGGCTGGAGAGATAGCACAGGGCACTTGCCTCCAATGTGACCAACCTAGTTTCAATCCCCAATCCCCAGAATTCCCTATGGTCTTCCAAATCCTGCCAGAAGTAATTCCTGAGGGCATAGCCAGGAATAGCCCCTAAGTATTGTCAGATGTGCCCCCACCCCAAAACAGGCAGTCTCATTATTCTTGACTTGGAGCGATAGCACAGCGGGCTGGAGCGATAGCACAGCGGGTAGGGCGTTCACCTTACACGCGGCCAACATGGCCGACCCGAGTTCGATTTCTCCGCCCCTCTCGGAGAGCCCGGCAAGCTACCGAGAGTATTCGATATGCCAGACACAGTAACAACAAAGTCTCCAATGGAGACGTTACTGGGCCCGCTCGAGCAAATCGACGATCAACGGGAGGGCCTTTACCTTTACCTATGTTCTTTCACAGTATCATGAGTTCAAATTTCATATCCCTATTGATACAACCTTATGAACTCTAACAGTCACTTCATAACCCCACACCTTGTGCCCAATAATAGAGAAGACGCAAAAACAGTCCACATATAGGGGCTGGAGAGATAGTTCAGTGGGAAAGGGGCTTACCTAGCATGCAGTTGACCCTGGTTCAATCCCCAGCACTATATATGGTATATATGGTCCCCAATCAGAGTGATCCCTGAGCACCACCAGAGATGGCCCAAAATAAAATTTTTTTAAAAATGAGAGTCAGCATACAGAAAAGATGACAAATGAAGGGCTTGACTAAGTACACAGGATGAGTTTGACTATTGACTTCCATGACACTGTCAGACTATGGACAGAAGAACACAAATCAAAGAAGCAAAAAGAGATTGTTCTGCTCACCTTCTTTAAAGTCAACCTCACCTCCCTACTTTAATATAGCCTTCTTGAAGTTGTTGTAATATTTGCTAAAATTTCATAAAGTACTAGGCATGGCTCAGGACCTATAGGAAACATTCTCTTCCCACTAAGAAATATTTCTAGACATTAACTTCTGGGAAATGATAAAGTGCATACATTGCAAATATAAAGGGTTATATAAATACTTAACAATTGAAGCATTTCTACTACTCTGCCCACAAAAAGCCATTACCTCTATCTTTATGACAGAAGGTTTAATGTCGCTGAATCTTGCTCAAGTGTAATATTCACTTGAACACTAAGGTCCAATTTTATAGTGGCAATTTTTTATCCCAAATCACAGTCACAACCCAATCCAATTCAAGTATTCTGTTACCCCATCTTCCATGAAATGACTTTTCTTCAGCCATACCTACTTTCCAGCTCACTGCCTTCCCACACCCTAAGAACTTATCAGGTACTCAACTCACAGTATATCTGCAATAAATTATGGGTGGATATATAACTCCTTCAGTATCATAATTTATGCCTCCTTGGGAAAGTGTCCCAAACAAGAAAAATAACAGTAATAACTACCATATGTGGCAGGTGCTTTGACTACATTACCTGGGATCTTTACCACCATCTTAAAAAGCAGGTAAAAATATTACTACTTTATATACAGAAAACTAGGCTTAAAGATGATCAGTAACTTCCTTGCCCAAGAATTCAAAATTATTGACTGGCTGAACTGGGATATAAATCTAGTCTGTCAGTCTCTGGAATCAGAACTCTTTACAACTTTGGTAGATTTCATCTATTCTGGGAAGTTCTTTCAAAGAGATTCCTTATCTACCACTTATCAGCCACCAATTTCCTCATCTCCTATCCTGAGTCACTATGATTCTGTGCCTTCTTGACAAAAGCACTACTTATGCTTCTAAAACTACCCAATCATAGTACCTTCACCCACTTCCTCTATGTTTGCAGAAGTGAATAGGGGCAGTCCAAGGCTTCACATTCACATCCTTTCTGGGCCCCCAGAGGCTGAGAGATAAGAATCCTTCAAATCCCTCTCATTCCATTCCCAAATGTGCTGGCAGGCTGGGTCCAGCAATAATAAACTGTGAGAAGAATACAGTACTATACTCAAGATGGTCCCTTCCTCAGTCTCACAAAACTCTCTCTCTCCAGAATACTCTCTGTCCTCATGAATCTACAGCATGTGAATCCACAGCATGGTGGAGTCACATTAGGTTGGTTCTGAATCAAAGGATAGAAAGTGGCAGTGGTATTGCCTCAGACAGTATCAACATTTGTGGGGTTTGTCTACATTAAATAAATAATTTTTAATTAAAAATTTAAAAAAAGAAGTCCAGCGGTAAGCACAGTATAATTTCTCAGCCCAAGTTATATTCAGAAGGAAAGATGAACAATATGTGAAGCAAACTCATTAGGAAATTAATTTTAACTATTTGTCTCTATCTTACTTGGCTGTGAAGAAGGCAGTCATTTAGGGAACCCTTTGGCAATTTCAGAAAGTCTAGAAAAACTTAAAAAGATTTAGGAGTTGCCCGACTCTGGCTCAGCTCAGGACTAGTGACACCAGTTCAAACTCTCAGGCCAAGTCCATTAGAAGACTCTAGCAGGAACAAAAGGCCTGATTAGACTCAGGAGGAAAACCAGCAGTACTGATTCCTTGGCAGTGCCCTCACAAGTACACTTACCTGCACAGAAATATCCACGCCAGGAAACCTGCAAAATGGCCTATACAAAAAGCTTTGAAAAGTATCTGATCCTTGAGCATTCTCTTTTCATCCTCTCATCCCAATTCTAGGTGCGTAATTTTCTCTTTTCTCTTTGGAGAAGTCCATGTTCTCTCTTGAACATATCTTCTCTTCCTCTCTCCTCACCCATGATTCTTTAATAAGATTACCTTTGCTTCACTATCTTTTTTTGAAATTCTTTTTCTGGGAGAATCAGAAGTCAGGGACTGACTTTTCCTCTTCTTGTAAAGACAAACAACCCCACCTCAGCCTAGAAATCACTGCTCCCAAAATCTTGGGTGGTAAGGAGCAGCACCCCAACCAGATCATGTTAGTCTCTGGTTGTCTGAGTGAGGCGGCAGGACCCTCATATTCACCAGGGCAGGAGTTCATGCAAGTTCACAATTTCCAGATGGCTCTGGACACAACCTAAGGGTCAATGGTTGTGGGGGTCCAAGCAGGAGGATGGTCTCACTTCCTTTTCCCTGGAGGTTTTCCCCAGGCAGAATTTCAAAAGAAGAACAGCCTCACACACTTTGTCTGATACTTTGTCCCATTTTCAGATTTGGAGGTAGTGAAGGTTGCTGAGTTGCCTGTTGAATTCTGATTAGTGTAAGTGGAGGAGAGTGTGAAGCAGAACGACTCCAGATTACCAGTAAAGGGCATCAGAAACATGCTGGGTGCCCGGTGATTCAGATGTCCCATGGCCTCAAGAGATGGGCTGTCTCTGCATGTCCAGTTATGAGTAAGATAAACCTTCTAAGTATTGTGGAAAGTTTGAAGAAATGTCTGCAATCATTATTTCATATGTGTGTGTGTGTCTATCTTTGGGAGAAAATCCAAAGGGAGACCTACTTATACAGGTAATAGTTAAACACAAAAGTAGAGCAAGGAAGCAAGGAAGAGTTCTTCTCAGATGAGGAGGAAAGCCAGACACTTTCTCGGTCTTGAACTTAATTTTGTCAGGAAGTCAAGTCTTCCTAAAGAAAAAAAAAGAAAGAAAAAGCTATAAAGCTTTGATTAAAATTCCCATTGCAAGTTATATTTATATGCCCATTCAGGTGCTCATAAAGGACAGGGCATTTTTATTAAGAACACTGTAGATCACTTTGAATACATTTCCCTGTACTTTTCTTTGCAACTTCCTCCATCTTTCTGTAATAATATAAATTAAAGAGCAGAGGCATCAGGTGATAATGATGGATTTTTCGTAGCCACTTTCCTTATGCCACAACAAACCTTAATATTATTTTAGCCATGTGAGTTATTTGACCTAGAAGGATCTGTCTGTTCAATACATGCAGTGGTAGTGCTGAAGAATTAGCTTGCATAGCCTGGGGCAATCAATAGATTGACAAACTAGCCTTTTTTTTCTTCAGTCTAAGACCTATTTTATAGGAATATTAAGCTTGTGGTGTTCATACAACAAAGGGACCTGAAGTCTATACAAAAGGTTTCACAGCTGAAAGCATTTGCGGGACACTTTTTATGTCTTTAAAGAGGTTCTCAGGTACACAGAACCAGCCAAAAGCAGGTGGGGGGAGGGGAGGGAGCTAAATAGACAGAGCCATTCATCTGAAATAACTATGGACAGGTTTAGAAATAAACAAACACAGCCTTGAACATCTGGGAAGAAAGAAAATGTACTTTGTGTGAATTATCCTGTGGCTGTTGCAACTTCAAACAATGCTCTGATAGCTATTTTGAAAATATTGTGTGAAAAGCAAAAGAAGCAAGTAAAAGATGAAAAGCCATGATAATGGGAATAAGCAGTATTTGTACCCTTTCCCCACGTCTTCCATGAGCTCTCATGATGCAACCCATACAACCCTGTATAAAAAGATGGAAAAGTATTTTAAGTTCCTAGGAAGTTTGCCCTGAGACTGCACAGAACCTCGTGACAAATTATCCAATGATATGATTCTGCCTGGCAGCAGATGGGTTGGAAGTGTCAGAGGAAGAGATGTCTAGGATGCAGATTTTTCTGCGGGTTCAGTCTACTCAGAGAGATGCTGTCATTAGCATCGTGATCAGTCCCTGGGAGCTGCTTAAATGCATTTTCCCCTCTAAAAGCTAATACAGGACGTCAGTCTGTATCAAAGACTACAGGGGGCCTTGAACTGGAAAAAAAAAATGGGCCGGTTTCTCATGGAAAAATAATATTCCTCCAGTGGACTCTTTCACTATTATCATGGACTTTCCTATTATGGTGATGTTTATTGCTTTCCCCCTCTCCTCATATTTTCAAATGCCCCCTATTGAACAGAAAGAACCATTTGCAGTGAATTTTCATGACAAGCTCATCTCATCCCTCTCCTAATACTAAGGCGGTGTTCAAAGGGTACTGTTACAGAGACCTGTAATTCCTATCTGGAGCACCATAATGTTTCAAACAAAGCATATGATAAATGGCAAAGCAGGCAAGAAATTATTCGATTAAGAAAGACAGTGTGAGCTCTATCCCCCTAGAACATATTAAGAGCCCTCCAACTGACTCCTCTGGTATCTATGTAGGGTGAAATTGAGCTTTTCCAAGCAATCTGCTGCAACGCCAATGCCGGAAAAGGGAGCTGCAGGAGGAAAATCAGAGCCGGGGAGAAGCCGGCACAGCAGTAACGAGAAACATTGATTACACTCCAAATCAATGCAAGATGCTGACAGGGCTCCTCAGTAGGAAAAGCTGGCAACCAAATTGCGTCTCCTGAGCCCTGCCTGTCAGTAGGTGTTACTATTCATACATGCAAATCAACAAGCTCTGAGCAGAGATTAAAGCAGGAGGCTGAAGATGGCAAGAAGAGAAAGACTTCAACTCAGGCTGTGGATCAGGGTAGCAAGTATTATCATAAACATAAAAACTCTGAAATTCTCCCTCCATTCTGGTACACACAGGTGCTTTGATTTTTCAAGAGAAAAAAAAAAGTAAACCCCATATTTCTTTACGTCAAAAAACTGCCTCAATTTTGTTTTATCACCGAGCAGCTGTTCTTTCAAGCTCTGGCTAAGCCCCCTAAATCTCTGTCTTGATTAGCCTAATTATGCAGTAGGGGCATATACTAAAACTCTAATGCCAACCTTTAATTTAGTTCATCAGTACCCACAGCAATATCATCATTCATTCTATTCGGTGGCTCTCATCTTGGAAATGTCTAGGGAATGAGACTAAGGGTAAATAAATCTAAAGGCATGTGTGATGTGTAGGATAATTGTCCCTCATATACCCTGGTTACAAACATCACTAAATATATATGTGTGTGTTGTGTGTATATAAATAAATAAATACACTACAAGTAGATTTCTAGTGGCAAGGGATTTTTTTTTCATGAGGGAGAAGTTTGTGCTTGCTCTCCCTGGATGCTTCCCTGAGTTGTTAAAATTCTGGCTTTTCATCATGATTTGGTCCACATAGCATCATTGTAGACTAACGTACCAGCTGATAGGGATGGCAACCAATACCACAGGACATCTTCCCCACACTGGCAGAGTCAATTATAGAAACAGGACGTAGATACAATGCTCCCTGGGAATCATTAGAAGCAACAGTAGGAAATAAATGTTATTACCAGTGTGGATGAGCTGAAGGGTCATTACCAAGCCCCAGCCCTAAAGCTCAAATGGAGAATGTCCAACATCCAGATCTGTGCTACCCTGGCATAGCCAAACTCTGGTTTCCCCTGGAATAAAAACAGACACTAAAATGGACTCAGGTTAGTTACAGGACCAGTGCCTCTACCTTCTATTTTAGAGGTAACTATCTCTTTCAACAAGTTATGTCAATGAATGCAATTTTATTGGAAAATATTCTCCAGATTGTGAGGCACTTGGGAGTGGTTATAGCCCTTCACATTTACATGATGATTTCCTACACATTGATTCATTTGATCTCCCACCACGGCTCATGTTCTATCATCCAGAAATCTATCTCCACCACTAATTCACTACCCATAAAATACATTCCATAATAATTGCCTTCTTCTGCTTAGTCTTAAAATGTGTTAATTATTTTTACCAAAGATATTAAAGTGTGCAAAGTCATATCAGATCTCTTTACAGCTGAGAAAACAGTCCTAAATCACTGAAATTAGACTCTTGTTCCTAAAGTTCATAGCCATGACCAAAATCAAATTTGACATTTTGATGAAAAGAAAATATTTTATTTTTCTTAATGTATTATTATTGCTTCCTCCGCCCCTCTCAGAGAGCCCCGCAAGCTACCGAGGGTATCTCGCCCACACGGCAGAGCCTGGCAAGCTACCCATGATGTATTCAATATGCCAAACACAGTAACAACAAAGTCTCCAGTGGAGACGTTACTGGGCCCGCTCGAGCAAATTGATGAACAACAGGAGGACAGGACAGTGACAGTAGTATTGCTATTTATTCAGTCATTGATTAAGCTGATTGAATTGGGCATGAACTTCACATTACTTTTTTTTAATTCAGTATGTTAAATTTATTTTATTTTTTTATTATTTTTTTTAATCACCGTGAGATACAGTTACAAAGATTTCCTGTTGGAGTTTCAGTCATACAATGATCAATCACCCAACGCTCCACCAACACACAGCTTCCACCACTAAGGTCCTCAGTATCCCTCCCCCATCCTACTCCTCCCCCTGCCTCTATGGCAGACAATCTCCCCCATACTCTCTTTTGTATTGTTTGTTATGAATAGTATAAGATGTCCTGCAGCTCCAAGAGCTACTACATGCTCTAGGAATTCTAAAATTTTAGATAATTAGGGTCTGGAGAAATCTCTGCAGTGAGCTGCTCAGTTAGGAGACTCTTTTGTGTATTTCTGGATCTTGGCTGTTAAGGAGCTTAAGCAGCAGCCGGAGGCAGTTTGTGGGTGTGACCTTCAGGGTCCCATGGGAAAGGGGGGTGGGTGAGAAAGACGGCTCCATCACCCTATCCTTGAGGCCTGGACTTTGCCATCACTGAACCCACATACCTGCATTTCTTATTGGGTTCTAGAAGTTGGCAGCTGCCAAGGAGGCAGGTGGAAAACAAAATATTTTAAAGCAAAAAACAATTTATATCACAGAGAAAACAAAGTGGAGTCTTTCATCCAACCTCATATTTTATTTTTAAATTTTTTATTGAATCACTGTGAGATACAGTTACAAAGCTTTCCTGATTGAGTTTCAGTTATACAATAATCAAACACCCATCCCTCCTTCAGTGCACATTTTCCACCACCAATGTTCCCAGTATTCCTCCAGCCACCCCTACCCCATCCCACCTCCTGCCTCTGTGGAAGAAACCTTCCTTCTTACTCTATTTTGGGGCATTATGGTTTGCAGTACAGATACTGAGAGGCCATTATGCTTGGTCCTTAGTTTACTTTCAGCACAAATCTCCCATCCTGAGCAATCCCTCCAACCATCATAGGCTTAGTGGTCCCTTTTTCATCCCAACTGCCTTCTCACACAGCACATGAGGCAAGCTCCCAAACCGTGGTGCAGTCCTCCTAACCCTTGTCTCTACTGTCCGTAGGTGTTATTCTCATATTATGTAATTTTATATTCAACAAATGAGTGCAGTCATTCTATGTCTGTCCCTCTCTTTCTCATTCATTTCATTTAGCAAGATACTCTCCATGTCCATCCACTTAAAAGCAAATTTCATGACTTCCTTTTTTCTAACAGCTGCATAGCATTCCATTGTATAGATAAACCAAAGTTTCTTTAACCAGTCATCTGTTCTTGGGCACTCAGGTTGTTTCCAGATTCTGGCTATTATGAACAGTGCTGCAATAAACATACAAGTGTTGATGTCATTTCTACTGTGCTTTATTGCACCCGCAGACTATATTCCCAGAAGTGGTATTGTTGGGTCATATGCAAGCTCAATTTCTAGTTTTTTAAGGAATGTCCATATTGTTTTCCAAAAAAGGCTTGACCAATCAGCATTCCCACCAACAATGAATGAGAGTCCCTTTCTCCCCACATCTGTGCCAGCACTGGTTGTTCTTGTTCTTTTTTTTTTTTTTAAGAATATAAGTCATTTAATACTGTTAAATTTTATAGCACAAAACAAAACAAGCTATGATCCCAAAAAATAATTTGGAAAGCGTACACAAAAAATATTATTGCCTGAAATTTATGATCTTTTAAGTTATAGGTCAAAAGAGTTTTGTGTTGTTGTTTTAAAACACACAGTGAAGACCGTCTAGAAGCAAAACTGAAAGGAAGGAAGACTGGCTGCTCCACTGGGGCACAAGCATCCCTGACACTGTGCCAACTTTCTTTTACATCTGTTTATAGATAGGGCGGGCCAGGACAGAAGGCTGGCTACTGCTTTCATAATGTTTGCTCAGAGGAAAATGAACATTTTATTTTTTAACATTTGTGTTTTTGTGCCAGGTGTTTATAATTTAATCCTTTAATATTCTGTTCATTAACCTCTTAAAAATGAGTGAATTCTTGATTGTTTTAACACAGTACCTAAGACTCATGCTTTCTGTGGACACCACTGAGCTCTGCCTCAAATTCCACCCTCTGGGACCAGAGGACTCTGTCCCTGGTAACTGCTGTCAGTGTGGACACTGAGCTGGTTGTGTATTTTAAAGGAGTAGAAGGAAAGTTCCCTGAAACAGGGTCGTTGTCTCTGCAGGAGGAACAGTGGCCTTGCTTCTGCTTCTAGTTCTTTTTGATGTGTGCCAGTTTCTGATGTGTGGCGTAAGATGATATCTCATTATTATCTTGATTTGCATCTCCCTGATGATTGACAATATAGAGCATTTTTTCATGTGTCTTTTGGCCATTTGTATTTCTTTTTTGAGGAAGTTTCTGTTCATTTCTTCTCCCCATTTTTTGATGGGGTTGGAGGATTTTTTCTTGTAAAGTTCTACCAGTGTTTTGTATATCCTAGATATTAAGCCCCTATCTTATTGATATTGGGTAAATAATTTTTCCCATTCATTGGACTCTTTCTGTATTTGATCACTTTTTTTTGAGGTGCAGAAGCTACTCAGTTAAATGTAGTACCATTTGTTTATGTTTGTTTACACTTGCTCGGTCAGTGGTGTAGATACCCTTAGCTTCAATATCATGGAGGATTCTATATACATTTTCCTCCATGTAATTTATGACTTTTCTATATACAAAATGAAAAAGAATAAAGAAACATTAAAAAACAATCCCGTTCAAAATAGTTCCTCAGAAAAATCAAGTACTTTGAAATCAACTTAACTAAAGAGTTGAAGGAGCTATACAAAGAAAACTATAAAACACTACTTCAAGATATAAGAGGACACAGGAAATGGAGACACATCCACTGCTTATGGATTGGGAGGATTAATATTGTCAAAATGGCAATACTTCCAAAGCATTATATAGATTCAATGAGGTCCTTATAAGGATACCCATGACATTTCCAAAGAAATAGACAAAACATTCCTGAAATTCATAAGGAGCAATAAATCCTCATGAATAGCTAACACTTGAGCTCATATGCCAACGTGGCTTGGCGAAAGCCTCAGGCAACCACAAGCAATAGTCCAAACTCGCAAAGCAGTTCAGAGAATCAATAAAGGAAGACCTCAAAGAGAGAAGAGCAGCAGTGCTGACAGATGTGGAAGAGGCTGGGAAAAGCATTTGCAACACCTGCCTGTCCTTCGCCAACTCAAGACCAAGATGACTGCCCCCCCGATGCCCTGATGGATCTATCACACCTTCCAGAAGGGCAATGGAGATTATCCATGACTTCTACTCGGATCTTTTTGATAGCCATGTCCACCTGCCCACATAACCAAATTTCGCAGGATGGATATGTCATTCCCAACGTTCTCCCTTCCAAAATCCTACATGCCATTTCGTTGATAAAGAAGTGAATAGCACCTGACATAGACAAGGTCAGACCCGAACATCTGAAGAACCTGCCATCAGTACTCATCAATACACTGGCTCGGCTCTTCACATGCTACCTGTCCCAGTGGAAAACCAGCAGAACTGTACTACTGTACAAGAAGAAAGACATCCATGACATTGGCAACTATCGCCCAATCTGCCTTTTGTCCATTGTCTACAAGTTATTCACTCGAGTCATCCTGAATAGGATTGGCAGAACACTAGATGAAGGACAACCATGTGAGCAAGCTGGATTCTGAAAAGGATTCAACACAATCGACTATATCCACAACAGTGACCAAGCTCATTGAGGTTTCGCAAGAGTTCAAGATGCCACTCTGTCTAATGTTAATTCATTGATTTTTTAAAAATTTTTGGGAGGGTCACACCTGGCAATGCACAGGGGTTACTCCTGACTCTACATTCAGGAATTACCCCTGCAAGTGCTCAGAGGACCATATCGGATGCTGAGAATCGAACCCGGGTTGGCCACGTGCAAGACATACACCCTACCTGCTGTGCTATTACTCCAGCCCCGTGTTCATTGATTTAAAGGTTCATTGATTTCTATTGAGACTGAAGCAGTCATCGAAGCCCTAGTCAAACAGGGTGTTCAAACTCAGTACATCAGGATCCTCCATGAGCTGTATTATGGATTCATCATTCTACAAGGAAGTGATCATCCATGTCAAGAGAGGGGTTCAGCAGGATAATACCATTTCACCGAAACTCTTCAGTGCCACCCTTCAGAACATCATGCGACGACTGGAATGGGAAGGAATGGGAGTGAAGATAGACAGTTGGCAACTACATCACCTCCGCTTCACTGATGACTTTGTTCTAATAACACCAAACATCAGCCAAGCGGCACCAATGCTGGCCGACTTTGACCATGAGAGTGGAAAGGTCGGAATTTCACGAAGACAATGTTCATGAGAAACGAATTAGTTCCTGACATTCCATTTCCTCTCAACAGAACGAACACCTCCGAATGCAGCAGTTATGTGCATCTAGGTCGAGAACACAACATGACAAATGACCTGGCACCTGAGCTGCACAGGAGGAAGAGAGCAGCATGGAATGCCTTCCAGAGCATGGAAGAAGTGGTTAAGAGGACGAAGAATCTTCGGCTCCTGGCACATCTCTTTGATTCCACTGTTCTGGCACTAAAATATGCCTCAGAGACCTGGGCCCTATGAAAACAGGATGAGGACACTATTCAGATCACCCAAAAAAAATCAAAAGAGTTATGCTTGGAATATCACATTTCACTCAAGTGAGAGAAGGAATCCAGAGTTCTGACCTCCATTGACGATCAAGAATCAGGGATGTTGTCTGTTTGCCAAGGCATCGAGATTGAGATGGGCAGGACATGTAATGTGATTTAGAGACGACGGCTGGACTAGAGCTGTTACCAACTGGATTCCACAGGACATCAAAAGAACGCCTGACCGTTCACTAGATGATTGGACTTCTTCATCAAAACCCTGAATGAGCGGTTTGAGGCTCTCCATGTTCCTGGAACAAGCAGACGCCATTGAGCTACACTAGCAGGGGACAGGGACGAAGGAAGATGTTACTGACATCCACTCAAGCAAATCGATGATTAACAGGATGACAAGTGATAAAATGATACATTTACTGTTACAAAATTGATTTCTCTTCTCATCTGTTTCCATAAAATCACTACTGTCCATCATCCTTCTTATCTACTTGCTCTTATCTACTTGCTCTATGACAGTGACAGTCTTCCTGGAGACATTTTCATCCTCAGATGAAAGAACTTACAACTGTGAGAATTTTTTTAAGTGCCACATTTTGTACAAATCTTAAAAGTCACTCTGATTGTTGTCAGGTACAACTATAAATTCTCTGATTCTTCTCTCTTTGGTGTCATTTAGTTCCAGTCTTCTTGTATGTGAATTGTACTTAATGATTCTCTTTCAACAAATCAAATTGGCATAAACTATGACACATGACCTCTGAGCATCAGTCAGGAAACACACTGTAGTTTTCAGTCAGGAAACACACTGTAATTTTAATCTCGCTTTCTCTTGTATTCTGTACTCTGGAGAAGCCAGTTGCCATGTTGTGAAGACACTCAATCAGCCCCGTGGAAAGATGTGTGGAGGCATGTGACAAGGAACTGAATATTCTTATAAAAAAAAACTGCACAAATTCTCCAGACATCTGAGTAAGACAGCTTAGAAGTAGATTCACAAAAGCAAAAACAAAAAAAAAAAGAAAAGAAAATCTGTATATATAAATTACAAGCAAGAAAATTAAAGCAGCCATCATAAATCTTCTCCCAAAACAAGCTATGACAAGATGGTTTCATTAGTTCTGTCAAATTTTCAACAATAACCTAGTGACTTTCCTTCTCAAGATCTTTCAAAATACTGAAGAGAATTTTTTTCAAATACATTTTATGAATATATATTATTCATTTTACCTAATTCCAAAAGTATGTGAATATCACATACACACAAGAAAATCAACAAAAGAATATCATGATGAGTGCTTCCTTCGGCAGCACATATACTAAAATTGGAACGATACAGAGAAGATTAGCATGGCCCCTGTGCAAGGATGATTCGCAAATTCATAAAGCATTCCATATTTAAAAAAAAAAAGAATATCATGATGAACATAAATACAAAATACAATCAAGGCCATCCCTACCAAAACCCTACTGATATTTTGAAAAAATAATAAAAACAAGCCACTACTGAAACTTGTATGGAATCACAAAATATCCAAGTAGTAAAATCAATGCTGATATGGAAAAATAGAGCAGTTGGGACTGCAGTGGGTAGGGGAGTGGGTGGGGACAGTGGGGAGAAAAGTGGGACATTGAGAGTAAGAAATGTATACTAGTGAAGACATGGGTGTTGGAACATTGTACGACAGAAACACAATCGTGAACAACATGATACTAAGAGAACCCTAGTTTCTACCAGAAAGCTCCTAGAAACAATACATTTTCATAGTAGTGTAGCAGGTTACAAAAATCAATACCCAAAAGTTCACAGCTTTCCTATATGTGAATAATGAATAAAAGGAAAGTGATCTTTATTTTAAATCTCGTTTACAATTGTGCCACAGAAAATCAAGTACCTCAGCATCTTAGCTAAGAATCTTAACTAAGGGGGTAAAGTACCTTTACAAGAAAACTACAAAACACCACTTCAAGAAACAAGAGGAGCAAACTCGGGACCCTGAAAGCCAGCTGCCGCTGGGACCCCAGCTTGGGGCACCTGCCTCCACTTCTGCAGCAAGCACCAGTCCAATAGTCGCTGCCCCTCCCCAACAGGTCTGTACCCACTTGGCGCCCTCTTCCCACCCAAACTCAGGACCCTGAAAGTCACCCGCCATCGGGACCCCGGCCTGGGGTACCTGCCTCCACTTCTGCAGCAAGCGCCAGCCCAAAGAGTTGCTGCCCCAACAGGTCTGTGGACTAGCATCTGGACTGGCTGGGGGTGTGTTTATCACTTTAGGAGGCATGGCCTCCTCAAAAGTGGGTGTGGCCTTCTCCAAGGTGGGCAGCTGCTCATGTGGCCAGAGTTATATTTCCCACTTCCAACACTCTCGACTTTCATCCCAGCCTTTATCACCTAATTCTGTGGAAAAATTCCTGGTCACCTCAACTACAATACAATAATAATCCACTGGCCTATTCCAGTTCTAACAAAAGACCAGTACACAAGAAGCTGTACAAGCCCAATATTAAAGAGCACCTCCTCCAAAGCTTCACTAGATGCTCGTCAAAAGCCAAAGAATAATGCCTGAGAGGAAGGTCAGACTCTAGAATGGGAAAAGGGTGGCCATCATCAACCAACCTTATCCACAATAATAGGGAACAGTACTAGTGAATTCCAGGGTTTTACCACTAGACAACCAAAACAGCATGAAGAAACAGTGCAAATCTCCACTACAAGGAGAGGACGAAGAAAAGAGTCCCGAATCCTCAAGCAGGGTTATCCACAAATATGCTCTCTCCGATAAAAAATTCCAAGAGGAAATGCAGAGGATGGTCAACGAACTACTCAAAGAATCAATGGAGGAGATATCTAGAAAACTAAAGGAAGAAATGAAAGAAACAGTAGAACGGATAGTCGAGAAAATACAGGAAGAAATGAGAGCAGAAATTAAAAAGCTACAAAATGAAGTGTCACAAATAAAGGATTCGGTAGATGAAATTAAAAACTCGGTAGTTGCGCTCAGCAGTAGGATGAATACAGCTGAAGACAGGATCAGTGAGCTTGAAGATGAGCAACAGAAATTGCACAGGGAACAACAAACAATGGAAAAAGACCTCAAATAGCTCTAAGGAGAATCAGAGACCTAGGAGATGATGCCAAGAGGAACAACATTAGAATCATCGGAGTATCAGAAGGACAGGGAGGCACCCCAATGAAAAAGCCACAGTCAAAGAAATCATTGCTGAAAAGTTCCCAGAGTTAAAGAATGCAGACATACAGACCCAATAAGCCAGAAGGGTTCCAGCTAAAAGAAACCCTAATAAAAACACTCCAAGGCATATCATAGTCAGAATGATGGATGCTGTGAACAGAGACACAATACTGCAAGCAGCCAGGTCAAAAAAGGAAATCACATACAAGGAGCACCCCTTAGATTTACAGCAGACCTATCAGAGGAAACCCTCCAATCCCAAAGACAACAGTGGGATATAGTGATGAAAAACTCAATGAACTGAACGCCTCACCAAGAATACTTTATCCAGCTAAACTCTCACTCCAACTCAATGGAACTATACACCATTTTGTAGATAAACAACAGCTCAGAAACTTCATGGACTTAAAACCAAATCTAAAAGAAGAATTAAAGTGGCTCCTCTAAGATAAGAAGGAAAACACTTATAAATACAACCAAGCCCTACAGAAAGATGGCACAAAACCTCATGACAATAATCTCTCTCACTGTCAATGGTATAAATGCACCAATCAAGAGACACAGAGTGGCAAAATGGATTCAGAAACTGAAACCAACATTCTTCTGTCTACAAGAAACTCATCTGATCAGAGCAAACACAGACTCAAAGTTAAAGGATGGAAAACAATTCTACAAGCAAACAGCTCCTTCAAAAGAGCTGGGGAGGCCATACTAGTATCTGATAACATAAAGTTCAGGTTGAAATAAATTAGAAGAGACAGCGAAGGCCATTTTCTATTTATCAAGGGATAAGTACAACAGGAAGAAATAACACTCTTAAATGTATATACCTAATGAATGACCAGCTAAATACTTAAAAGAACTGCTAACAGATTTTAAGGAGAACATTGCTAGCAACACAATAGTAGTTGGAGACTTCAACATAGCCTTATCATCTCTGGATAGATCAACAAGAACAAAACTCAACAAGGAAACATTGGTTTTGAAGGAAGAAATATAAGAGAGAGGGCTAATAGACATATACAGGGCTTCACACCCCAAAAAGAAAGAATACACATTCTTCTCCAGTGAACACAGAACATTTTCCAAAATAGACCATGTGCTAGGCCACAAAACATACTTCAATAGAATCAGAAAGATAGAAGTAGTATCAATCTTTTCAGACCACGACGCATTGAAGATAGAGTGAATCACACAAAGACATCGAGAAACAAATGAAACACCTGGAAATTAAACAACTCAATGTTGAACAATGAGTGGGTCAGGAAGGAATTCAAAGACGAAATCAAAAGATACCTGGAAACAAATGAGAATTAAGACACGAGCTACCAGAACCTATGGGATGCAGCTAAAGCTGTGCTGAGTAAAATTTATAGCGTTGCAAGCATTCCTAAGGAAGGAAGAAAGGGCCTACATAAATAACCTAACGACACAGCTCAAGATCTTAGAAAAAGACCAACAAAAGGAACAAAAGATTGGCCAAAGGAAAGAAATATTAAAACTTAAAGCAGAAATTAATGACATGGAAGCCCAAAAAATATCCGAAAGGTCAATGAAACCAAGAGCTAGTTCTTTGAGAAAATAAAAAAGATTGATAAACCACTAACAAGACTCACAAAGAAAGACAGAGAGAGAGAGAGAACCCTAATAAACCAAATCAGAAATAAAAAAAGGGGACATCACAGCAGAAACCAATGAAATTCAAAAGATCATCAGAGACAACTTTGAGAGTCTGTATGCCATGAAACAAGAGAATCTAGTAGAAATGAATAAATTCCTGGATTCCTATAATCTCCCAAGATTGAACCAGGAAGACTTAGAATACCTGAATAGACTCATTCATATCAAGGAAATTGGAGCGGTAATCAAAAGTCTTCCCAAAAACAAACACCAAGGCCCAGACGGATTCACTAGTGAATTCTTCCAAACATTTAAAGAAAATCTTTTGCCAGTTCTCCTCAAGATTTTTCCAGGAAATTGTAAAAAACAGGAACTCTCCCAAACAGTTTCTATGAGGCACATATCTCCCTAATACGAAAAGAAAACAAAGACAAAACCAACAAAGAAAACTACAGGCCAATATCCCTGATGAACATTGATGCAAAGGATGTGATCACGGTCACGGTCCTCCCGTTGTTCATCGATTTGCTCAAGCGGGCCCAGTAACGTCTCTATCATGAGACTTGTTGTTACTGTATTTGATATATTGAATACATCACGGGTAGCTTGCTAGGCTCTGCCGTAAGGGCGAGATACTCCTGGTAGCTTGCCGGGCTCTCCAAGACGGGCGGAAGAATCAAACTTGTGTCAGCCATGTTGGCTGCGTGCAAGGCAAACGCCCTACCCACTGTGCTATCGCAATGGAGTATTATGTAGCTGTCAGAAAAGATGAAGTCATGAAATTTACATACAAGTGGTACTACATGGAAAGTATCATGCTAAGCGAAATGAGTCAGAAAGAGAGGGACAGACATAGAAAGATTGCATTCAACTGGGGAACATAAAGTAACAAAATAGGAGATTAACACCCAAGAATAGCCGAGATAAGTACCAGGAGGGTCACTCCATGGCTTGGAGGCCAGCCACACATGCTAAGTGAAAAGGCAGCTCAGATAGAGAAGGGAGCACCAAATAAAGGGTGTTGGGAGGATCCTCCCAGGATGAGAGATGCATGCTGGAAGTAGACTATAAACTGAACATGATTGCCACTCAATGCCTCTTTTGCAAACCACCGCACCCAAAAGGAGAGAGAAAACAAAAGGGAATGCCCTGCCACAGAGGTGGGGTCGGATGGGGGGTATGGGGGGTGGAAGGGATACTGGGAGGATTGGAGGTGGAGAATGGGTACTGGTGGAGGGATGGGTACTCAATCATTGTATAACTGAAATCCAAGCACAAAAATTTGTAAGTCTACAACTTTACCTCATGGTGTTTCACTAATAAAAATTTTTAAAAAAGAAAGAAACAAAAGGACATGAAGAAATGGAAAGACATCCCTTCCTCATGGATTGGGAGAATTAACACTGGAAAAATGGCAATACTCCCCAAAGCATTATACAGATTAAGTATTATACAGATTCAATCTGGTTCCTATAAGAATACCTATGACATTTTTCAAAGAAATAGGTCAAAAACTCCTGAAATTCATATGGAGCAATAAACCCCCACAAATAGCTAAAACAACCCTTGGAAAAAAGACGATGGAAGGCATTACCCTCCCCAACTTCAAACTATACTACAAAGCAGTAGTAATTAAAACAGCTTTTGTATTGGAATAAAGACAGACCCATAAATCAATGGAATAGAGTTGAATATCCTGGCACAGACCCTCAAATACGTGATCACCTAATCTTTGATAAGGGAACAAGAAATATGAAGTGGAGCAAGGTAAACCTCTTCAACAAGTGGTGCTGGGAAAATTAGACAGCTACATGGACAAAATCAACTCTGACCTCTACCTAATACCATGCACAAAAGTCAGATCAAAATAGATTAAAAACCTCAACATTAGACCAGAATCCATAAAGTATATAGAAGAAAACATAGGCAAAACCCTTCAAGACATTGAAGCTCAAGGCATCTTCAAAGATGAAACACTGCTGACCAAGCAAGTGGAAGTAAAGATTAACGAATGGGACTACATTAAACTAAGAAGCTTCTGCACCTCAAAAGAAATAGTGACCAAGATATAAAGAAGACCCATAAAATGGAAAAACTATTTTTAATACTTTTTTATTTTTTATTTATAAAATGTGTGCTGGAGCGATAGCACAGTGGGTAGGGCGTTCGCCTTACACGCAGCCAACATGGCCGACCCGAGTTCGATTCCTCCGCCCCTCTTGGAGAGCCTGGCAAGCTACTGAGAGTATTCGATATGCCAGACACAGTAACAACAAAGTCTCCAATGGAGACGTTACTGGGCCCGCTCGAGCAAATCGACGATCAACGGGAGGGCCTTTACCTTTACCTTATAAAATGTGTATTTTTCCAATACACATTTGATAAGGTGTTAATAACAAAGATATACAAGGCACTGGTAGAACTTTACAAGGAAAAAACTCCAATCCCATCAAAAAATGGGAGAAGAAATGAACAGAAACTTTTTCAAAGAAGAAATTTGAATGGCCAAAAGGCACATGAAAAAATGCTCTACATCACTAATCATCAGGGAGATGCAAATCAAAACAACAATGAGATGTCATTTCATACCACAGAGACTGGCACACATCCAAATGAACAAGAACAGCCAGTGCTGGCACAGATGTGGGGAGAAAGGGATTCTCACGCATTGCTGGTGGGAATGCCAACTGGTTCCAGTCTTTTTGGAAAACAATATGGAAATTCCTTTAAAAAATAGAAATTGAGTTCTCATTTGATCCAGCAATACCACTTCTGGGAATATTCCCCAGGAGTCCAAAAACACACAGCAGAGACACCATCTGCACCTCTATGTTCACTGCTGCACTATTCACAATAACCAGAATCTAGAAACAACCTGAGTGCCCAAGAACAGACAAATGGATAAAGAAACTATGGTACATCTATGTCAGGGTCCTGACCAGTCAACCCCGGCTCTCTAGAGTATGACCCCTCTGTTCACCGGACTTACTCCCTATAGGAGAGGGAGTGGGAACGGCAGAAGCTTCTGCTGTGGCCCTCCATGCACCCACGGACTCCTGCTACCACCAAGAACCATGCAGAGGGGGGAAAGCTGGTGGTCAAACAGCAATTGATTTATTAGCTCTCACACAGGGGTTTTATACATACATTTCAGGGGGCAATCCACATGTATCACATTTACCTTGTCAGGCTCAATATAGATGTTAGTTAATGATTTATAGATGTTAGTTAATGATTTATATTAACTAACATCTATATTGATGAGTGCCTATGTGTGTGGAGTGCTGGAGCAAGCCCCTGGTCCCCTGTAAACAGGGCCAGCTCTTTCTTTCAGGGGCAGGGGATTTAGTCAAAGTTTCAGGCCATCTACTGAGACCCCAACAAATCTACACAATGAAATACTACAGAGGTGTTAGGAAAAATGCACTGTAGCACTGTCCTCCCATTTTTCATCAATTTACTCGAGCGGGCACCAGTAACGTCTCACAACAAACTGTGAGACTTGTTGTTACTGTTTTTGGCATATTGAATATGTCACAGGTAGCTTGCCAGGCTTTGTCACGCAAGCAAGATACTCTCGGTAGCTTGCCATACTCTCCGAGAGGGGCAGAGGAATTGAACCCTGGTTGGCTATGTCGGCTGCGTGCAAAGCAAACACTTTACCAGCTGTGCTATCACTCCAGCCCAAAGTTGAGATAGCACAGCTGGTAAGACGTTTGCTTTAGGAAATATAAGGTCATAAAATTTGCCTATAAATAAAAGGATCTAGAAAGTATCATGCTGAGTAAAATGAGTCAGAAAGAAGGGTCAAATAAAGGATTACTGCATTTATTTGTGGGATATAAAAACAAAACAGTATGAAACTAATATTCAAGGTCAGGGAAACTGGGTCAGGAGGAATGGTCAATGGTTGGAAATTACCACAAGGGTGTTGAGGGATAGAGGGTAGTTAAGATAGAGGAGGGTCCATTATAACAACATTAATTGGAAATGAACACTCTGGACAAGAACTGAGTGTTGAAAGTACATAAACAGAAATACATGATAACCTTTTAGCATCTGTATTGCAAACTGTATGCATAAAATGTGTGTGTGTGTGTGAGAGAGAGAGAGAGAGAGAGAGAGAGAGAGAGAGAGAAGAGAGGAGCCTGGACTAAAACCTCATGGGAAGGGGGGCGTTCCGGTCCGCCCTTCACGCCCTACCGAGGCCACCAGTTGCCCCCACGAGCGGCTCTCCAGCACGGCCACAGCCCCAGAAGCACAATGACCTAATGCAGAACCCAGCAGCTTGGAGCAGAAAAGTGAAAGGACTATGCGTTAATCCAGGCAATCATTTCTGCCCAGAAGGGAAAGGGTGTTGCTCCCTTCCGCCCTCCTCCCTCTGGAAAGAAAGATGGCGGCCACATGGGAGCCTTGTGTACAGCAGGTGAGCCGGGGGAGTGGGGGCGACTAAAACCTCATGGGTCGGGGGGGCGTTCCGGTCCGTCCTTCACGCCCTACCGAGGTCACCAGTCACCCCCCGCGAGCGGCTCTCCAGCACGGCCATGGCCCCAGAAGCACAAGGACTTAATGCAGAACCCAGCAGCTTGGAGCAGAAAAGTGAACGGACTATGCGTTGATCCAGGCCATCAAGTCTGCCAGAGGGGAAAGGGTGTTGCCCCATTCGCCCTCTCCTCTCTGGAAAGAAAGATGGCGGCCACATGGGAGCCTTGTGGACAGCAGGTATGAGCCGGGAGTGTGGGGGTGACTAAAACCTCATGTGAAGGGGGGCCTTTCGGTCCGCCCTTCATGACCTACCGAGGCCACCAGTTGCCCCCCACTAGCGGCTCTCCAGCACGGCCACGACTCCAGAACACAGAAACCAATTTCTTAACTATCTGACTTTCAGTAGAAATACTTCCAGGGTCAATAGGTAAAATAGCAGAAATCCAAAACCAACATTTAATTCTTGAACCCAGCTGTAGAAAGCAAATCACTTCACAATGCTTTTTCAGCATGTCTGATTTGGGGGGGGGGGCGGTAAACTCTAAATAATAGTGGTGAATCTTATTGAAACAATGAATCTAATCAAAGCAGATAGAGTGTTAACTAGAATTCATCTGCCTCACAGGGACGGGGAGGGGTGGGGGGTGGGGTTTTATTGGGGTTCTTCAGGGTAAAAAATAAGTATTGGTAAAGGGAAATGTGTTTGATATTTGCATGACTGAGACATAAACCTGAAAGCTTTGTAACCTTTCCCACAGTGATTCAATAAATAAATTTAAAAAAAAAAAAAAAAAGAAGAGAGGAGCCTGAAATAAAGGCAGGC
Source organism: Sorex fumeus (assembly GCF_029834395.1). Lineage (NCBI taxonomy): Eukaryota > Metazoa > Chordata > Mammalia > Eulipotyphla > Soricidae > Sorex > Sorex fumeus. The sequence goes on along the minus strand of NW_026606155.1, from coordinate 46,149,900 downwards.
AGGTGAAGGGTTGGTTTGGAGGAGTGGGAGTGAAACTGGAAACACTGGTGCTGGGAAATTATGCTGGTGGAGGGATGGATGTTGGCACATTCACGATCATGATCATGATCATTCTGTTGTTCGTCAATTGCCTCGAGAAGGCACCAGTAACGTCTCCTTCGCCCTAACCCTGAGATTTTAAAAAGTGCCATATTCAAGGCTCTTTCAGGGTTAGGAGAATGAGACCCATCATTGTTACTGGTATTTGGCATATTGGATACAACACGGGGAGTTTGCCAGACTCTGCCATGTGGGCAGGTTACATTCAGTAGCGTGCCAGGTTGTCCAAAGTAAGAATAAAATAATAAGATGTTGCGAAAGCGGCCGCGCGCTTCCAGGAGCTGGGTTTTATAGTCTCTGGGTCTTGGCCATTGATGGGATTACACGGTGCTAGGGGTCAGTTGATGGGTGTGATCCCTGCCTACTGGAAGATGGAGGACCTGGGTGGAGGATGCTCAGCCCCAATCCGAGCAGGCTTGGAGATCTCAGCCCCGGGACCTACATGCCTTTGTTCCTTCATGCCTGTGGAGAGTGGTCTCAGCATGGTTGAGGCTGGTTCCAGAGGTCTTTGGCTGCTGGAGCTCTGCTCGGGGTGGGGAGGGAAACTCAACCCACCCCCTTCCAAGGGGCCCTGGTGAGGACAGCCAGGCACGGGGGCAGGAGACTGTGTGCTGTTCTCTTCCTGGGAGCTGAGTTTTGTAGTCTCTGGGTCTTGGCCGTTGATGGGATTACACGGTGCTGTGGGGGGGGGGTGGGGGGTAGTTGGTGACCCCTGCCTACTGGCACATTGTATGACTGAATCCCAATCATGAATCATGAACAGCTTTATAAAAATTAATTAATAAATATAATCTAAAACATTTTTCAAAAGAAGAATGGTCCTTGATTTAAATCTATATACAAGATTATATCTATCAAAACAACATTTTATTGGAATAAAAATTAGATACTTAGAACAATAAAATAGACTCAAGATCCCAGAATTAAAAATCTAACATATTTTAAAGCTTAATTTTCAATGAAGTATCCAAAAGCATAAAATGGAGACTAGGCATTCTCCTTAAAAATGAAAGATACTAGGAAAATTGGATAGCCACCTACAGAAGAATAAAACTATTTTATAACATTCACAAATTTAACTAAAAGTAAATGAAAAACTTGTAAGTTAGAAAAGTTTAATGAAATATATTAAACATATTTATAAAATATATTGTTAATAAAAAATATTTTTAAAAGAATAATTGAATCCATCCATGATGTTGACTTCAAGGATGTCTTTGGGGATTCAATGATAAGGACAAGGGAAACAAAAGCAAAAACAAATGAGACTAGATTAAACTAAAAACTCTGCAAAGAGAAAATATCATTCATTTAAAGAATCAGACATGCTACTAAATAGCAGAAAATATTCACACAAATACCTGACAAAGGGCTAATAACCAACATACATAAGGAACTTACAAAACTCAACAATAAGAAAACAAAAATGCCCACTGAAAAAATGGAGTGTATAGCTGAACATACCCATCAGCAGTGAAGACATATAGAAGGTCAAAAGGCGCATGACACAAATGTCAGTTAAATATAAATAAAGACTGTAGTAAAAATATTTCAGTTCTGTGAGAATACCACATACCAAAAGATAAAGAAAAAAAAGGTGCTGAAGAGTATGGAGAGAAAAGGAATACTCATTGGCAAAAATGTTGGTAGGATGTTAATTGATCCATCCTCTATGGAAAACAGGAAATTGTTTATAAAATCCACTCCCACTTATCTATCAAAAAGAACACTAATTCAAGATCTACATATTCATACCTTCATCCCACTGCAGTGCTTTTTTTTTATTTTCCAGAATCCAAGATCAGAAAATGAAGGATAAATAAAGAAATCGTGGTCCTATACATAATAACCTTTCAGTACCTGTGTCGCAAATCATAAAGCCCAAAAGTAAACATAGTGAGATATGTATATATGTATATATATATGTGTATATATATATATATATATATATAGAGAGAGAGAGAGAGAAAAGACATAGAGAGGGAAAAAAGTGTCTACCTTAGAGACATGCTGGGGTGGGGGGTAGGAGGGTGATAGGAGGGAAACTGGGAACATTGGTGGTAGGAATGTACACTGGTGAAGGGATGGATGTTAGAACACTATATACTGAAACCTAATCATTAACAACTTTGTAACTGTATTTCTCACAGTGATTCAATAAAAACATTTTTTTAAAAAAAGAAGGAATGGTGGTCTATGTACAATGGAATACTACCCAACTATAAGAAAAAATGAAATCTTGCCTTTGTGACAAGGATGAAACCAAGAAAAAAGAATGAAAAGAACAAATAGTGGATAATTTCACTCAATATGTGGCCTATAAAGAAACAAAGCAAAGAAATAGACAAATCCAAATAAAAATGGACTCTGAACACAAAACTGTCATTATCAAACACGTAAGAGGATCTAGGGGAAAGGGACTAGTGGACTTATGGCAGAGGATATATCAGCACTTTGTAGGTAGGTGTGGTATGGTAACATATATTTTGAAAAGATGTGAAAGAATCTCTACACCTAAAACATATACAATATTGAAAACAGTATTAGCTCAATAAAACCTATAGCTCTTCCATATCTATAGTCAAACCTTCAGAGGACCGTGATCCCTGCCAACATCTTGACTATAACCTCAGGAAGCACCCTAAACCTAAGCCTGAACCATTTCACAAGGTTCTTTCTGGATTCCTGCATCACAAAAATTGTATAAAATAGTAAATGTTTCTGGTTTAAGCCACAAATTGTCTTAAATTAGGTAACTTTGCTAAGCTACAATAGATAACTGGGCCAGAGAGATAGTATTGTCAGTAGGTCTTTTGTCTTGCGTGCAGGCACCCCAGGTTTGGTCCCCAGAATCCCATATGTTCCCCTAAGCACTGCCAGGAGTAATTGCAGAGTGAAGAGTAACCTCTAAGCACTGCCAGGTGTGGCCTAAAACCAAAAAAACAAAACAATGGGTAACTAATACAGCCACCATTATCAATAAAATGTATTGTGCACCCACCCTAACAAGACCTATGCATACAGTCAATGTACACGTATACAGCAAACTCTCTAAAGAGGCATGCTTCTTCTTCAGTGACTTTCCTGAGTCTAGGGGGACGTTTTGAAACAGAAATCTACATTCAGACTATCAACTAAGCTCATTGAGAGAAATAGGTTTCCCCCACCCACTCTTTTCTTCACTCTGGAAAGAGTTTTGTTTGTCATTTAAAAATAAGCCATGCTGTTATCTTGGATGTCTTCATACTCTGACACCATGCCATATTTATGTTTTGTCCTATTTGTTGCCTTCCAACTGCAGCTGAGACACAGCAACATTTTCAAATAACAGGCGAAGAAAACAAATTCTTGGAAGAAAGCTGTCACCAGTTTTATTGGCAGCACAAAACTGAGTTTTTAGCTAAGAGGACACACATAAATATCCCTGATGCCTACTTACTCCAAATGTTATGTCTCCCTGGCTTGTCATTAACAATACACATCAACACCCCAGACTCCAAAGAAGGAAGAGACACTAGTGCCAACAGAGTGACAGTGTCTGGGGATGGCTCAGTGATCCGCAGCTTGTGAGAAAAGCTCATATCAGATACTCACTCTCAGGCAGCGAACAGAACAGACTCTTTCATCTGATTTAGTGTCACCTTTGTGGCTATTTTACTTTAAGAAGGCCTGAGAAATGTCTGCCTAGTTCTCAGCAAATGTTTCTTCTCCTCCTGTACTCATTCTCTGGAAGACTTTGTACAAAGGCCTATGTCCTTTCCTTCCAAAGGATTAAGTCATATAAGCCTGACTCAGAGACCTGACTTCAACCTGGGTAGCAAATCCTGAGAGGAGTTCTCTTGGTGTTCCCTGTGACTGAATATTGGTATCTCAGACTTTAAAAATAAAAAAAAAAAGAAGCTGGAGGTAGTACAGTGGGCAAGGCATTTGCCTTGCATGCAGCCAACCTGGGTTCAATCTCCCACATCACATATGATCCCCAAGCAATGCCAGAAGTGATTGTTTTGGATAGAGGCAGGAGTAAGCCCTGAGCCCTAGGTGGCCCACAAAACAAAAATAAAAAATAATAAAAATAAATTTTTAAAAGTAAAACAAAAGGAGAGGGGAATAGTTAATAGACAAAATAGTTAATATTGACAGAAATATTTAATAGATTGAAAGTTCTGCTAGCCTTGCGTGATGCTCTTATTTATCTCCAAGCAAATGCCATTTGGAAAGTGACTCTCATCTATGCCTAACACTTTGGACAACACTTTGCAGCAACAATTTCGTTCAGCCATTAGACAGCTTGGCTTTGGATCCTGGTTCAGCCTTTTCTGAGGCTAGTAACACTCACAAGTTTCTCATTCTCTATAAGCTTCAGGTTCTGAATTATATGTAATACAGGATGACAAACCTATCCCCATCTCTCAAGGTGATGGATTTAAATGAGGCTATGTGGGCAAACTATTAAGACTTGGCATCCAGTCTGTGCTCTGGGGATGTTAGCTGCTGCTATTTTTATCCTAAGTGCATGATGGCATGGCTAGTAGAAGCCCTGCTTCTCAATTAGCCCTCTGGTAAAAGAATGAACACCCATCCAAAAAGTAGGGTACAGACCGTCCGGTTCTCCCTGATTTTCTGCTCTACACTGCTCTGTAATCATCTGTAATCATCTAGAGAAGCAATCACACCACTTTGATGAATATCCAGGAGTCAAACAGGGTCTGGGTTAAGCATATAACATTCAGAGCAGAGCTTTGGTTACAGCTTTGGTACTTAACCAGTACTACACCAAGTGAATCCAGACACCAAGATGGAAATAAGTGAAACATCCTCAACCCAGATTCTGAAGAAGGTAAGTTTCAGTACAAAAATGGCAAATATTCTTTCATCCCAGAAATGTCTTACAAGAAGTACACTTTAAAACCACAGAAATCACTGGCATCCCCTTCAGATGAAAACTTATAGGAAACTTAATCAGTCACCTGCAGGATCTCATTTCTGGGGCACCCTAAAGGCTTTTAAGAATCTTAGACTTTATCAGGGACAAAGATTTTATTCCAGAAAATAGAATAAACTCAACAGGTAAATAAGAATGGAAGAAACAATTTAAATATTTGGCATCAGTTTGACTTTGCTAAGGATAAGTTAAAGGACAGGACAGGGTTAGGCAGAAGACAGGAAGAAGGAAATTCCAGGTGGGGAGGCAGGAATGAGGAAGGGTCTCTAGGAAGCAGAAGTCAAAGTAAGATGCACATGGAAGATCATTCTTAGGGGAAATGCCTGTGAGAGAAAATGGGGAAGGATGTAAAGAAACTTGACTTGTCATCAGAACACAGTGCAGGTCTGAGACCTGGTGACAGCAACAGTAAAAGAAGGAAAAAGTGTATGAAAGTATCTTGGACTACAGTGCAGCTCTAAGTTCCACAAGGCCATGAGGATTACCTGAACCAAGTTGTCCTTCAGGAGGCTTGCTTTAGTGTCCCTGCTTCACTTAGTCCTTGGTTGGGAGCAGCCCAAGGCCAACCTAGCCAGATATAGTTAAATAATACTAGGCGAGGGGTGGGGGGGACATAGAGATAACACAAGGTTTATAGCAATTGCCTTGCATGCAGCCAACCACAGTACAATCCCCACACCACATGGTTCCCTGAACATCACCACCCAGTAGGGAGCCCTGAAGCTTTCTAAACACTACCTTGGAGGCACATAAAGAGTACAATATTCTAGTCACAAAATAATAAAGTTAAGAATATATAAAGTTCTGAGCAGGTATTATGATCAATAGTATGCACTGCAATTTGGAAAGATGCTAAGAAAAGACAGTTAATAGACTTATGTTGATTATTTTATTGGAATGATACAGAGAAGATTATTTCCTAAAGTATATAAATATTGAATCATTATTCTGTACATCTGAAACTAAGATAATGTTGTATGTCAACTATACGCCAACTTTTTAAAATACCATATTAAGTACTTGTTGTCAAGAGAGTAAATCTTAAAAAATCTTACCACACACAAATGATAATTACGTGAGGTAACAGAGGTATGAGATAACCTTATATGATGATCAGTTGACAATATGCACATGTGTAAAGTCTATAGACATTTTAAGCTTCTGAAATTCTTAATATAAATAATATCAATAAATCCATAAAATAAAAATAAATGAAGGACTGCTATGAGAATAAATGGGGCACCAGTGCCAACTGCATTCCCTACAGATATGAGAAGCACAGCTTGACTCTCATACAAACAGAGATTGGGAGTTGATGCCAAGACCCAGCACTAGGTCGGTGATGCTAGAACCAACTATGCAGGTATCAACATTAGACAGATTTTCAATATTCTTCACCAGTTCACAAAGAGCCTTTGTAACTTTCTTCCAAACCCACACAAAATTCATTAAGCATGCCATCTTCCCTAATTCTTAGGTAATGATTGTTTGGCAGATGTTACCCCAGTGCCTCCAGAAGTCATGACATGAAATAGGAAAGATCCTGCATAGGAAATTTCTTGTTTTTGTTTTTGGGCCACACACGGCAATGCTCAGCGGTTACTCCCGGCACAGCACTCAGGAATCACTTCTTGTGGAGTTCTGGACCATATGGGATGTTAGGAATGTAACCTGGGTTGGCAGTATGCAAGGCAAGAGCCTTACCTACTCTACTATCTCTCTTCTTATATGTACTACTTCTCTCTTATATTTCCTTATATGGAAAATTTCAATTCTCTCCCTTCTATAATAGCATTGACAAGTCCTGAGAAGAGGGAGAAGGATTAGCACTCAGAGAGTACTGAACCAGGAAAGTCAAGAGTATGGTGGGCACCAGAGACTCAGAAACAAATCTCAGAACCCAGTGGCTTTTGGAAGAAATGCATCTAGGCCCCGCTGTAGGTTACTGTTGCCGGGACACTCCATGGGGGGGATAGAGTGTTGTCTCTCGACCTGCTCCCACTAGGTGGCTCAGTAGTCACCATCCTCCAGAGGCCACTGGACAGTCAGGTTTGGGCCCTCAGTGATGAGACATGCAGGGCCACATGGGATGGGTGTGGAACCAGCCCTTTTCTCCCTGTCCCAACGAGACCCCAAGTTGCTGCCCATGAATGGCCTTTCTGGCTCCTGATCAAGCTGCTTAACAATCATGATCCCAGAGACTCAGGATCAAATCTCGGAACCCAGCAGGTTTTGGCAAATGTCCCTCCAGATTTAAGTGTTAAAATTTTGAAATTTCAAGATCACGCGGCCTCTACTGGAGCCACGTGACATCATATGTTATTCTTAACCAGCAATAGGAAACAAATTGTCTACTGATGATTTTTCAGCAGATCTGAGTGTTGGGGTAAAATCCCAAATAATAATGGTGGGTCTGGTGTCAAAATATTGAATGTAATCAAAGTAGAGAGAGTAATGTGGAAATCATCTGCCCCACAGGTAGGGGGAGGGTGTGGGGTGGGGGTATACTGGGAATTTTGGGGGTGGAGAATGAGCACTGGTGAAGGTAGGGGTGTTTCAATGTATGACTGAGACTTAAACCCAAAAGCTTTGTAACTGCTCTCATGGTGATTCAATAAATAAAATTATAAAAAATGAAAAAAAGTAAGGTGGAGTTCATGCCCAATTCAATCAGCTAATAAGTGGCTGAATAAATAGCAGTACTCCTACATTTAAAAAAAAAAGAGTATGGTGGGCAAACAATGGGATGTCTGTGTAGTTTATGACATTGGTTTTTTTTGTAAGTTTACCTCTTATCTACCTATATGCAAAATTAAAAAGACACCATTGTTGAAGGTCATCCAGAGTAGGACTTCATAAACTTTTTCAATTTAAGAGTCATTTTCTCCTGAGATTTTTTTACATGACCCCAGGCATACAGGTACATAAAATAGGTATACACACAAAAATATTTACTAACAAAGAACAAGTTTATTTTAAAACAAATTTTAAAGATTTTTTGTGATCTACCCTCACCCCCACCCCCATTCAATTATAAGACCCTATCCGGAGTCATGATCCACTGTTTAAAAAGCTCTTCTCAAGAGAACATGACCACCAATTGACCCATAAGTTGGAGTTGGGCAAGGGGGGAGGGGGGATCCTCAGCTTCTCCCCTTTTTTTGGAATATGAATGTCACTTGCCTCCCCAATTACCAGGAGCTGCCCAAGGGCACAGCCTTAGGCTTGTACAGAACAGGGTCAGAGAAATAATACAGAAATTAAGCATTCACCTTGCAAGAGACACATCCTGGTTCAATTCCATAGTCCCTGACCACTGTATACTGCAAGAAGTGACTCCCGAGCACAGAACTGGGCTTATCCCTGGAACACTGCCAAGTGTGGCCCAAAACCTCCATCCTTGAAATAAAGACCATCAAAACAGGTAATATGGCTATACATCAACTGCTAAAGCTTCTTTATAAATTTTAAGATTTGGCAGGTGAGTGCAGAAAATGACTTTTATAGCCACTCAAGATTAGTATTATAGTTTCCCTCATTCAGAAAAATTGCCATTGGTGTTGGAGAGATAGTATAAGAATTCAGCTTGCCTTGATTCAAATTTGATCCCCAGTATACCATTATAGTCCCCTGAGCACCTCCAGGAATAATCCCTGAGCACAGATTCAAAATTAAGTCTTGAGCACTGGGTCTTGCCAAAAAGACAAAAACACTGCCATTTATCTGTCTATATAGGGTGATCTGCATCTTTCTTGATGCAGAAAGATCTTTCTTGGACTCTCTGACTCCTACCTATAATAGCCAGTTCCATATTAGACCTTGGAAGTTCTCAAGGTTCAAGTTGTTACCCAACAGCCATTCATGAAGACCGCCACCTGGATTTCAGTTCCCAACAGTACTGAATCTCCTGCGTTTCTCTGTGTTCTCAGTCTCTTGGGGCAAAAGGGGTTGGAGAGGGTCTTATCTCCTTTTGACCTTGAATTGATAATAGAGCCCGGGATCCAACTGATGAAACTTACTAAGAAAGCTATCTACTGAAAATACTGTTTTCAGTTCCCTAATTGCCATTAGGAGACTCCACAGTACCCATTAAGAGATGTACTTGACTCAAGAGGTGCATTAATAGATTGAAAAGAAAGGTAGAGTCTCACAAGCTTTAACAAAGAGCATCTCTGAAAGTCTCTTATTTTATTTTAAAACATCCTTCAAAAATTTTTCCAAGTATTCTTTAATGTTTCCAAATTGCAATATGAAATATATAGTGCTATAATAAATATAACGTGAAATATATTAATAAATTTATCCAGTTCATACAGAATATTCAAAGATTTAACCAGATAGGTTAAAAAGTAACTACCTAGTGTTTACTAACTGAAAAACTATTATCCCAAGCAAAGTGGAAAATACTTAAGTGTATTTTTTAATATTAATTTTCTTTAAAGATAAGAATAGGCGTTCAGAATAAGAGAAGGAACACATGGAGGGTGCGGGATCCCGGAGGAAAAGAAAAAAGAAAAAACAGGTTCCAAAAAGAGCCGAGAGCACCGGCAAGTTCCAGATGGAGTAGGCGCCGCATCCCGCCTCCCCCAGATGGAACCCTGGTGACCAGAAGCCTCTACAAACACAGCTCGAGTATGCGGGAACGAGGACTTTTTCTCAAAACCGCGCGGCCGCTTACACGGCCGCGCGACATCTCTCTATATATAAAGTGATCAGTGAGAAGTAAACCACCCAATCTTTCTCCCTGAAAATCAGAGTTAAGTTTGGAGCATGGCCACAGCCCCAGAAACACAAGGACTTAATGCAGAAACCAGCAGCTTAGAGCAGAAAAGTGAACGGACGATGAGTTAACCCAGGCCATCATTTCTGCCCAGAGGGGAAAGGGTGTTGCCCCATTCGCCCTCTCTTCTCTGGAAAGAAGGATGGCGGCCGCATGGGAGCCTTGTGGACAGCAGGTATGAGCCGGGGGTGTGGGGGGCGACTAAAACTTCATGAGAAGGGGGGCATTCCGGTCCGTCCTTCACGCCCTACCGAGGTCAACAGTTGCCCCCCAAGAGCGGCTCCCCAGCACGGCCACAGTCCCAGAAGCACAAGGACTTAATGCAGAACCCGGCAGCTTGGAGCAGAAAAGTGAAAGGACTATGCGTTAATCCAGGCCATCAAGTCTGCCGGAGGGGAAAGGGTGTTGCCCCATTCGCCCTCTCTTCTCTGGAAAGAAGGATGGCGGCCGCGTGGGAGCCTTGTGGACAGCAGGTATGAGCCGGGGGTGTGGGGGCAACTAAAACCTCATGAGAAGGGGAGCGTTCCGGTCCGTCCTTCACGCCCTACCGAGGTCACCAGTTGCCCCCCACGAGCGGCTCCCCAGCACGGCCACAGTCCCAGAAGCACAAGGACTTAATGCAGAACCCGGCAGCTTGGAGCAGAAAAGTGAAAGGACTATACGTTAATCCAGGCCATCAAGTCTGCCGGAGGGGAAAGGGTGTTGCCCCATTCGCCCTCTCTTCTCTGGAAAGAAGGATGGCGGCCGCATGGGAGCCTTGTGGACAGCAGGTATGAGCCGGGGGTGTGGGGGCGACTAAAACCTCATGGGAAGAGGGGCGTTCCAGTCCGTCCTTCACACCCTACCGAGGTCACCAGTTGCCCCCCACGAGCGGCTCTCCAGCACGGCCACAGCCCCAGAAGCACAAGGGCTTAATGCAGAACCCAGCAGCTTGGAGCAGAAAAGTGAAAGGACTATGCGTTAATCCAGGCAATCATTTCTGCCCAGAGGGGAAAGGGTGTTGCTCCCTTCCGCCCTCCTCCCTCTGGAAAGAAAGATGGCGGCCACATGGGAGCCTTGTGGACAGCAGGTATGAGCCGGGGGTGTGGGGGCGACTAAAACCTCATGGGAAGGGGGGCGTTACAGTCCGTCCTTCACGCCCTACCGAGGTCACCAGTCGCCTCTCACGAGCGGCTCTCCAGCACGGCCACTGCCCCAGAAGCACAAGGACTTAATGCAGAACCCAGCAGCTTGGAGCAGAAAAGTGAACGGACTATGCGTTGATCCAGCCCATCAAGTCTGCCGGAGGGGAAAGGGTGTTGCCCCATTCGCCCTCTCCTCTCTGGAAAGAAAGATGGCGGCCACATGGGAGCCTTGTGGACAGCAGGTATGAGCCGGGGGTGTGGGGGCAACTAAAACCTCATGGGAAGGGGGGCGTTCTGGTCCGTCCTTCACGCCCTACCGAGGTCACCAGTTGCCCCCCACGAGCGGCTCTCCAGCACGGCCACGGCCCCAGAAGCACAAGGACTTAATGCAGAACCCAGCAGCTTGGAGCAGAAAAGTGAACGGACTATGCATTGATCCAGGCCATCAAGTCTGCCGGAGGGGAAAGGGTGTTGCCCCATTCGCCCTCTCCTCTCTGGAAAGAAAGATGGCGGCCACATGGGAGCCTTGTGGACAGCAGGTATGAGCCGGGAGTGTGGGGGCGACTAAAACCTCATGGGAAGGGGGGCGTTTCGCTCCGCCCTTCACGCCCTACCGAGGCCACCGGTTGCCCCTCGCGAGCGGCTCTCCAGCACGGCCAGGACTCCAGAACACAGAAACCAATTTCTTAACTATCTGACTTTCAGTAGAAATACTTCCAGGGTCAATAGGTAAAAGAGCAGAAATCCAAAACCAACATTTAATTCTTGAACCCAGCCGTAGAAAGCAAATCACTTCACAATGCTTTTTCAACATGTCTGATTTGGGGGGGGGGTAAACTCTAAATAATAGTGGTGAATCTTTTATTGAAACAATGAATCTAATCAAAGCAGATAGAGTGTTAATTAGAATTCATCTGCCTCACAGGGACGGGGAGGGGTGGGGGGTGAGGTTTTATTGGGGTTCTTCATGGTAAAAAATAAGTATTGGTAAAGGGAAATGTGTTTGATATTTGCATGACTGAGACATAAACCTGAAAGCTTTGTAACCTTTCCCACAGTGATTCAATAAATAAATAAAAAAAAAAGATAAGAATATATTCATAAGGACAGATATTATATGTAAATAAAATAATATATTCAAACATACATAGAAACTTGTCTAGGGTAATTTTTCCATACTATATTTGTAGAGCTATATTTGTTTTGCATTTACTCCTGGGAACTAAGAGATATGTTACACTCACTGCAGAAATTATTTATCTCATATATTTGTTAGGTTTGAATATTCATCTATTCTTGAATAGCAGGCTGATTGTGACACTGAAATTTTTGCATAATTTTTTAAAAGATTCCACCTAATAACTAAGTTTAATCTACATTCAAAACAGCATCTGAGCAGTAATAGCCCATTCTCTTCCCAACTTGAAATCTTCTCCCAAGTCATTCAGGACTGGATTAATTCTCTGCCTTCTAGCCCAACAGCCTGTTTATGTTAAATACAGATTAAAACTCTTCCAAGGCGAGAGGGACAGTTCAGTCACAACTACCTAGCCACTCTCAAACAAAAGGTAAGAGAAGAGGAAGGAAGTTTAAAACACCTATGTGTTCCTGTTATGCCTGGCATTGATTGCATTGATTGCATGAGATCACTCCTATCCCATTTTTCTTTTCCTCTTTTGTTCTCCCCATCCACCCCATACCCCACCCTCTGCAGGGGGCAGGGAGGATGGAGCAAACTTGGTTCTGTGCTCAAGGGTCACTCCTGGCAAAGCTCAGAAAACCATACACAGCACTGCAGATCAAACCAGTATCGACTGCATGCATGGCAAGTACCTCAATTCCTGTACTATCTCTCCGGTCCCTCCACTTTTTTCTTTATTGACCAAAGGAAACTTTCAGACATTTTTTTTTTCTAATTGCACCTTTCCCCTTTCCACCCCTTTGCATACTGTATGGATTAAGTGGACTTACACACAAGAAGTATAAGACTTTCTTCCCCCACCTCCATCCCAAGAACAGGTTTTCACTACTGAGAATGCATTCTAGTGCTCTAGAATCTACATTATTCATTTAATTGTATTTAAGGTCAGCTTGATTCCTCAAATCAAGGTGGTAACCAAATAGCTAGGCTTTTAGGATTCAAATACAAATGGCTACTATTTTCTAAAGTATAAACATGGAAAATTAACCTAAACATGCTTCATTTTACTCATCTTTAAAGTGGGGTTAACGTGATACATCTAATAAGATTCTCCATAAAGGTAAAAAGGTAAAGGCCCTCCCGTTGTTCGTCGATTTGCTCGAGCAGGCCCAGCAACGTCTCCATTGGAGACTTTGTTGTTACTGTGTTTGGCATATCGAATACATCACGGGGAGCTTGCAGGGCTCTGCCCTGCGGGTGAGATACTCTCGGTAGCTTGCCGGGCTCTCCAAGAGGGGCGGAGGAATCGAACTTGGGTCGGCCATGTTGGCTGCATGCAAGGCAAACGCCCTACCACTGTGCTATCGCTCCAGTCCACCTTTGACTGTGTGTTTAAAACACAACCTAGTTATACATTCCTTGATATCAGCCTAAGATATTGACATCAAGGTAAGCAAAAGATAAATTCCAAGACAAAAAAATCAAAAAAGAAATAAAAAGAATACATCAAACTCAAAAGTGCTATATCACTGCCATCATGTAAGTTTATCTACCAGCCTTATTCCAGAGACTCATAAATAAATCTTGAAGATCAACTAGCTACAAAAATTTCTTGTATACCCATTCCTGTCTGAGACCTCCAGAGAGATCTCAGAGTTGGGCAGGCCAACTAACTGTCCAGTTAAATATCCTGGATTTTCTGGAATGCACAAATGTGGCCTTGCAACATGTTCAAACTCTAAAACACTGACATCGCAGTAGTAGCACACCAGATTAGATGGGATATAATGCAGATGCCAACCAATGTCAACTAACAATAACAGTAATACAGAAGGCTTAACTTGCAACAACAGTTCAGGAAAATCTCAGACAAGGATTTAATGTCCCCATGGTAAGATACAATTTTCACAAATTTTCTTCTATGAAAATAATTTTTTGATCTTTCCATTAGTGATTTAATGGTAGCAAGCAATGTAAAATAAATGATTATGGGCCTGCTATGGGGGCAGCTTGAGGGGTGGTTGGGAAAATAGAGACAATAGTGGAGGAATTGGTGTTAGAAAACTAAAAGTAATAAATCATCACAAAAAAACTGTCTTAACCTTGGTGCTTAAATAAAAGCTGTGTGTGATGGGGGGTGGGAGGGAAATCACCACAAAAAAAAGATAGTGGGAGAAGATATTCACAATGCACACATCTAATAATGGGTTAATATCCAGTATATATATATATATATATACATATATATATCCATCCAGTATATAATATCCCTTATATAAAAATATGTATAATGTAATTCAACAACCAAAATTAACAAACAACTGAATCAAAGACTGGCTAATCATTCTGATATCTACAATTAAGATATTTCTCCAAGAAGACAAACAGACAGCCAACAGGTACACGAAAACAATACACATTATTACTTGCTATTAGAGAAATACATACCAAAACAAGCTATCAACTCACATCTGTGAAAATGCCCTATACAAAAAAGACAAGAGTCAACTAGTATTTCAAGGGTGGGGAGAAAAACAGAATCCTTAAATACTGTGAGTATGCTAATCTGCGCGGGACGAGAACTGAGCCGCACCTCTCGGGAACAAAACTGAACGTCTCCAGGTACCCTCTCCCCATCCCAACTAGGTACAGCCCACCTCCAGGGCCTGGGACTCTCTCTGGGTATGCGCAGCTAGCTCACTCTCATAGAACAGCCGGTTTTTTCCCCTGATCTGCGCGGGACCAGCGCAGGGAACCTTTCTGGAGCCGCGGCCGCTAACGTGGCCACAAAATATTCTCCCACTATATATGCCATAGGAACCATAAGCTACGCTCTTAGACGGAATCTTCTCTATTTTAGCTCAGCCACTAGAAACACGGTAGCCAATAACTCATAAGCCTATCTTAACTCACACTGCATATCAAGCAGAATAGTAACAGTGAACGTGAAGGACTAAACCACACTTCTCACAATGGTAAAGCAATGCAAAAGCCCACCAAACTTTCTTATTGAAGAGTATAGCCCAGATGACACCAACAGTACTGTAGTGTTAGACAACCTCTCTGACAAGGAATTCAGAAGGGAGCTACTTAGGACGCTTAGGGAACTAAAAGAAACAATGGAAAGCAATGCGAATAGAAGACAAGAGGATTTGAAGGCAGAAATGAGGAAAATGAAATCCGAAATGTCAGACCTGAAAAATCTGGTAGGCAAATTGAAAAACTCAGTGGAAGGCCTCAGCAGCACAGTAACAGCTGCTGAGAACAGAATCAGTGAGCTCGAAGAAGAAGTTCAGAGACTCTCCAGAAAAGAGCAGAAAATGGAAAAGAGACTCACAATTTGGGAACAGATGGCAAGAGAAGATCGTGATGAAGTCAAGAGGGCTAACATAAGAATTATTGGAGTCCCAGAGAGACAGGAAGAAAACCTTGATGAAGAAGAAACTGTCAAAGACATCATTGCTACAACGTTTCCAGAGCTGAAGAAAACTTGTGACCACATTCAGGAGGCCCAAAGGATACCAGCTAGAAGAAATCCGAATAAAAATACCCTAAGACACATTCTGATCAAAATGACCAAAACCTTACACAGAGACAAAATTCTGAAGGCAGCAAGATCGAAGAAAGAAATCTCTTACAAAGGAGCATCCTTAAAATTCACAGCTGAAAAAAAAAATTCACAGCTGATTTTTCTGATGAAACCCTCATGGCCCGAAAACAGTCGTGGGACATAGTGAAAAAACTCAATGAAATAAATGCCTCTCCAAAACTACTTTACCCAGCGAGACTCTCATTCATAATAGAAGGAACAACACACAGTTTCACAGACAAACAACAGCTCAGGAACTTCATAGACTCAAAACCATGGTTACAAGAACAACTAAATGGGCTACTTTAAGGCAAGAAAGGCCCCTCAAATACACCAAATTTCAACAGAACAATGGGACAAAATTCCATAACATAAAACTCTCTCAATGTCAATGGGCTAAACGCACCAATTAAAAGACACAGAGTGGCAGACTGGATTAGAAAATTGAACCCAACATTCTGCTGCCTGCAAGAAACACATCTCAATAGTCAAAGCAAACACAGACTCAGAGTCAAAGGCTGGAAAACAATCCTAAAGGCAAACAGCTCCCATAAAAAAGCTTGGGTATCCATCCTAATATCAGACCACATCGATTTCAGAGTGAAGAAGGTCATAGGAGACAGTGAAGGCCATTTCTTATTGATCAAAGGATCTGTACAACAGGAAGAACTTACAATAATAAATGTATATGCACCTAATGAGAGACCAGCAAAGTACTTAAAACAACTACTCATAGATTTGGAAAAAGACATCAATAGCAACACAATACTAGTGGGAGACGTCAACACCACTTTATCACCTCTTGATAGATCAACCAGACTCAAGCTTAGCAAGGACATACTTCATCTGAGGGAAGCAATGGAAGAAAGGGACCTAGTAGATATATACAGGACACTTCATCCACAAAAAGCTGAATACACATTCTTCTCAAGCGTACATGGAACATTCTCCAAGATAGAGCACATGCTGAGCCACAAAACATGCCTCCATAAAATTAAGAAGATCGAGATTGTATCAACAATCTTCTCAGACCATAATGCGCTGAAATTAGAAGTAAATCACACACAAACACAGAAAACTAAATCAAACACCTGGAAATTAAACAGTGCGCTATTGAACAACGAGTGGCTTAGACAGGAAATCAAAGAGGAAATCAAAAGATTCCTAGGAACGAATGAAAATGAGAACACGATTCCCAAAACTTATGGGACACAGCAAAAGCTGTGTTAAGAGGAAAGTTTATAGCTCTACAAGCATTCCTCAGGAAGGAGGAACGAGCACACATAAGTAACCTTACCTCACAGCTTAAGAGCTTGGAGAAGGACCAAAAAAAGGAGCACAACCCGAACAGGAGAAAGGAAATAATAAAACTCAGAGCAGAGATTAACGAGATAGAAACCCAAAAAACAATCCGAAAGATCAATGAAACCAAGAGCTGGTTCTTCGAAAAAATTAACAAGATCGATAAGCCTCTAGCAAAACTAACAAAGAAAGGGAGAGAGAAAACCCTAATAAACCGAATCAGAAATGAAAAGGGGGTCATTACAACAGAAACTACAGAAATTCAAAGGATCCTCAGGCAGTACTTTGAGAAGCTTTATGCCACGGAACATCAAAACCTCGAGGAAATGGATAAATTCCTAGACTCCTACAGACTCCCAAGGCTGAACCAAGAAGACCTGGAATACCTGAACAGACCTATCACCATCAAGGAAATTGAAATGGTAAAAAAAAAAAAAGTCTCCCCAAGCACAAAAGCACAAAAGTCCTGGCCCAGATGGATTCACTAGTGAATTCTTCCAAATCTTTAAAGAGGGTTTACTCCCAATCCTCTATAAGCTTTTCCACGAAATTGAAATATCAAAAACACTTCCGAACAGTTTCTACGAAGCAAATATCACACTGATACCAAAAGCAGACAGAGATACCACAAAGAAAGAGAATTACAGACCGATATCCCTGATGAACACAGATGCAAAGATCCTCAACAAACTACTAGCAAATAGAATCCAACTACACATCAAAAAGATCATACACCATGACCAAGTAGGATTCATCCCAGGGATGCAAGGATGGTTTAACATTCAGAAATCAATCAACATAATCCATCATATCAACAAAAGAAAAGATAAAAAGCATATGATCATATCAATAGATGCAGAGAAAGCACTTGACAAGATCCAGCACCCCTTTATGATGAAAACCATAGCCAAAATGGGTATAGAGGGAACTTTCCTCAACATAGTTAAAGCCATCTACCACAAGCCTACAGCAAGCATCATCCTCAATGGGGAAAAACTGAGAGCCTTCCCTCTAAGATCAGGGATGAGACAAGGATGCCCACTCTCTCCACTGCTGTTCAATATAGTACTGGAAGTACTTGCAATAGCGATTAGGCAAGAAAAAGATATTAAGGGCATTCAGGTAGAAAGGAAGAAATCAAGCTCTCACTATTCGCAGATGATATCATACTCTACTTAGAGAACCCAATAACCTCCACCAAAAATCTCCTAGAAACAATAGACTTGTATAGTAAAGTTGCAGGCTATAAAATCAATACCCAAAAGTACATGGCTTTCCTATATGCAAACAGTGAGAGAGAAGAAAGCGACATGAAAAAAAAATCCCGTTCACAATTGTGCCCCTGAAAATCAAGTACCTAGGAATCAGCTTAACTAAGGAAGTAAAGGACCTGTACAAAGAAAACTACAAAACGCTACTTCAGGAAATAAAAGAGGACATGAGGAAATGGAAAGATATCCCCTGCTCATGGGTCGGGAGACTTGACATTGTCAAAATGGCAATACTACCAAAAGCATTGTATAAATTCAATGCAATCCCTATAAGGATACCCATGACATTCTTCAAA
Source organism: Sorex fumeus (assembly GCF_029834395.1). Lineage (NCBI taxonomy): Eukaryota > Metazoa > Chordata > Mammalia > Eulipotyphla > Soricidae > Sorex > Sorex fumeus. The sequence goes on along the minus strand of NW_026606155.1, from coordinate 46,131,356 downwards.
GAAATGGAGCAAACACTCCTGAAATTTATGTGGAACAATAAGCCCCCACGAATAGCTAAAGCAATTCTTAGGAAAAAGAAAATGGGAGGAATCAACCTCCCTAACTTCAAACTGTACTACAAAGCAGTAATAATTAAAACAGCATGGTACTGGAACAAAAGCAGAACTGCAGACCAATGGAACAGGGTTGAATACACTGACATCTTCCCTCAATCATATGATCATCTAGTCTTTGATAAAGGTGCAAGTAATGTGAAGTGGACTAAGGAAAGCCTCTTTAACAAATTTTGCTTGCATCACTGGACAGCTACATGCAAAAAATGGGCTCAGAACTCTGCCTAACACCATGTACAAAAGTAAGATCAAAATGCATTAAAGACCTCAACATCAGACCAGAAACCATAAGGTACATTGAAGATAAAGTTGGCAAAACCCTCCATGACATTGAAGTTAATGATATCTTCAAAGATGCCACGCCACTGGCCGAGCAAGTGAAAACAGAGAGAGATAAATGGGACTATCTTAAACTAAGAAGCTTCTGCACCTCAAAAGAAACACTGACCAAAATACAAAGACAGTCTACAGAATGGGAAAGAATATTCGCCGAATACACATCTGACAAGGGGTTGATATCAAGGATATACAAAATAATGGTTGAACTCCACAAGAAGAAAACATCCAACCCCATCAAAAAATGGGGCAATGAAATGAACAGAAACTTTCTCAAAGAAGAAATCCAAATGGCAAAAAAGCACATGAGAAAATGCTCTACATCATTAATCATCAGGGAGATGCAGATCAAAACTACAATGAGATACCATCTCACACCTCAGAGACTGGCCCACATCCACAAGAACAAAAGCAACCGATGCTGATGCAGATGTGGCGAGAAAGGGACACTCCTTCACTGTTGGTGGGAATGTCGACTGGTTCAGCCCTTCTGGAAAACAGTATGGACCATTCTCCAAAAATTAGAAATTGAGCTCCCATTTGACCCAGCAATAGCACTCCTGGGAATATATCCCAGAGAGCCAAAAATGTATAGTCAAAGTGACATCTGCACTTGTTTGTTCATTGCAGCACTCTTTACAATAGCCAGAAACTGGAAGAAACCTGAATGCCCAAGAACAGATGACTGGTTAAAGAAACTTTGGTACATCTACACAATGGAGTACTTATGTAGCTGTTAGAAAAGATGAAGTCATGAAATTTATATACAAGTGGTACAACATGGAAAGTATCATGCTAAGCGAAATGAGTCAGAAAGAGAGGGATAGACATAGAAATATTGCATTCATCTGGGGAATATAAAGTAACAAAATATGAGATTAATACCCAAGAATGGCTGAGATCAGCACCAGGAGGTGCTCCATAGCTTAGAAGCCAGCCGGGCATTCTAGGGGAAAGGGCAGCTCAGATAGAGAAGGGAGCACCAAATAAAGGGTGTTTGGAGGATCCTCCCAGGAGGGGAGATGCATGTTGAAAGTAGACTATGGACTGAACATGTTTGCCACTCAAAGCCTCTTTTGCAGACCACAACATCCAAAAGGAGAGAGAGAACACAAGGGATTGCCCTGCCACAGAGGCAGGGTGGGATGGGAGGGATGGGAGTGGGAGGGATATTATCCATGGTGGTGGAAAATGGGCACTGGTGGAGGGATGGGTATTTGATCATTGTATAATAGAAACCCAAGCACAAAAAATTGTAAATCTACAACTGTACCTCATGGTGTTTCACTAATAATAAAAAAAAAATACTGTGAGTATTAATGTAGATTGCTGCACTGTACGTGGGAAACAAAATGACAGTGCCTCAAAAAACTATAACTAGAGTTACTGTATGATCCAGCAATTCTGATTCATGATTTCTATCCAAAGAATATGAAACATTAATTTGAAAAGATACAAGTACCCCATGGTACCCCCTCAAGGGCTGGAGCGATAGCACAGCGGGTAGGGCATTTGCCTTGCACACAGCCAATATGGCCGATGCAAGTTCGATTCCTCTGCCCCTCTTGGAGAGCCCAGCAAGCTACCGAGAGTATCTCGCCCTCACGGCAGAGCCTGGCAAGCTACCCGTGATGTATTTGATATGCCAAACACAGTAACAACGAGTCTCATGATAGAGACGTTACTGGGCCCACTCGAGCAAATCAATGAACAACGGGAGGACCGTGACTTCCATGACAAGTGTTTACTGCATCACTGTTTACAATATCCAACACATGTAAACAGTCCAAATGCCCATAACTAGACAAAGAAGGTATGGCAAGCACACATGATGGAATGCTACTCAGCTATTAAAAATAAAATAGAGAGATAAGACTGACCTCAGCACTTCATATGGTCCCCCCACCACTGCCAGGAATGATCCCTGAACACAGAGCCTGGAGTAAGCCCTGAGAAGTGGCCCCCCTCTGAAAAGGATGAAAACTTGCCATATGCATGGATAGACAAGTGACAAACAAACCTGAAAAATAAACACAAATACTGGATGACTATGCTTCTATGTAGAATATAAATGAAAAAAAGAACATGAAAAACAAAAACAACCCTTAGGTGGTGACACCAGTTGTCAGAGGGGAAAAAGGATAGAGGTGGGGGAAACAGCTAGAGGAAGTCAAGTAGAGTGATGAATGGTAACTGAACTATTTGTATTGGGTGTGGTCTGGTATATTCTTTTGTCAATATATGAAGCCCTACTCCTAAAACTTACATAGTATAGTTTCCAACCGCCATAATAAAAAAGGTTAGATTTTTTAAAATAAATTAATAGATGCTCATTAGAATATTGGGAGCACTACACAAATGGCTGGTATTTTCATAACAAATTCATGACAACTATAATGTATTACAAATATTATAAATACTGTTTTCAGAAAGAGGAAATATTTTGAAAAAAAATAAAACAGTAGACCAAGGTCATAACTGTGGACAAATACAGAAATAGAGACCTCCAGGTCCAGAACCTACCGCTCCAGGAGGCTGCTGTGGGACTGATCCTTTAGAATTGCCACCAGTGACCCCTGACCCTGAATATGTGTCCCCCCAGAAGATCAGACCTTGCCACTGTGTAGAAGGGGCAACCTCTCCCCTCATACGAATACCACATCCCTGACCAGGAGATACAGTTGCCGGCAGGTATAGATAGGCAGGGAGGGTGAGCATGGAGTAACCAGGGCGACCTCTCAGGTCACAAGTCACTTGTCATCCCGTTGTTCATCGATTTGCTCCAACAGGCATCAGTAAAGTCTCCATTTGTCCCTGTCATGGTGATAGTGTAGCCCCGTGGTGTATTGTGGGCTCTTTCAGGGTCAGGGGAATGAGACCCATTATTACTGTTTTTGGCATATTGAATACATCACGGGTAGCTTGCCAGGCTCTGCCACACAGGCGGAATACTCTCAGTCGCTTGCTGGCCTCTCCAAGAGGGATGGAGGCTTTTGTGATTTACAGTCTCTGGATCTTGGCTGTTGATGGGATTACATGGCGCGCAGCGGGGCAATTTGTGGGTGTGGCTGCCAAGCTACTGGAAAACTGGGGTTCTGGGTAGAAGAGGCCCAGCCCCAATTTGAGCAGGCTTGGAGATCCCAGTCACGGGTCCCGCATACCTGGGTTCCTCTGCCAGTTCCTTCATGCGTAAGGCTCGTCCAAGCTTGTGGAGAGTGGCCTTGAGCAAGGCTGTGGCTGGCATCTGTAAGTTTTCAGCTGCCAGGGTTCTGTTTGGGGCGGGGAAGGAGATTCAACACCCCCCCAAAGGGGGCCCTGGTGAAGACAGCCTGGCACAGGGGCAGGAGATTCTTACTTGTCAGGCCACAAGTAAGACCCAAAATTTCAAGACACCAAAATATGCATTTTTTTCCTATATCACTTCCATTACACCAGGAATCTTACAAATAATGCCTCTAGTTAACTCTAATCAAGTCTTCTCATTGAACACAAAATACTCTGACAGAATACTATCCAGCTTTCATTATAGACAAGGCACCTTAGCTCAGGCAACTGTAACAAAATACCGTAAATTAGATGGTCTCTAAACAACAGAACTCTTTTTACCACAGTTCTGAAGATTGGGGAAGTCTAAGGTTCAACAGAGATGGGTCCTAGTGAAGACCCTCTTTCTGGTAGCAGAAAGCCAAACTCTTACTATATACTTACATGGTGAAAAGGGATAAAGGATCTCTGTGGAGTTTCCTTTTAAAGTACACTAGTCCCATCATTGAGAGTTCCACCCTCATGTCTTAATTACCTCTCAAAGGCCTCACCTATAGATACCATACCACATGGGGCTTTAGGATTTCAACATGTAATTTGGGGGTATGCAAACATTTAAACCAAAGAACAGTGTTCTGAACAACGTTCTTCCCCCATAAGGGGCACAGAGTTCTTTCCTCTCATCTTTGAGAAGTAGCATCATTTGGTGTCCTGCAAAGTATCCTAATCTATAGATCAAGAAGTTAATCTTCTAATCAGCTAAATGTTCTAGACTTTGATCTTTAGTCCATCACTTTTGTTGCAGTGGGAAAAGAGAGAACTGAAAGAAGTAGGTCACCAGAGTAAGTCGTGAAATACCACAGATTCGTTGACTCCTGGGTATCAAAAAAAAAAAAGTTGACTTTCCAAAAATGTTTCAGGTTACTTAGGTGAAGTATGAAATGAGGGAGCAGTAGTTTCAAGAGGCAAAGTTTTACCACCTTCCTTGCTTTACCTATCTTGATCACATGTGGAAGTGTGTAAGGAACTCAGATTGGGAAATGGGACATGAACAGATATTCAGAACTGGTACCATCTGTCTGAAGCATCTGTGCACCAGAACATCAGTCGGTCCATCAGTCCTATTGGGCAGCTGTCAGACCACACTTGGGTTCATTTGATCTTCCCCAGGTGGAGAATGCTATGCCTTTTCCTCTGCAAAATTAGTTTTTATAAGATTTTCCAAACTGACCTCAAAAGTCTGTTGCTAGGGTGTTGTCAAGGGGGAGAGCTTGGAAACTATTGATGGTCTTTGATATTATCACAGCCTTTGTTCTGTGGGCTGGAGTGATAGCACAGCAGGTAGGGTGTTTGCCTTGCATGCAGCCAACTGGGTCTGACTCCTCTATCCCTCTCGGAGAGCCCAGCAAGCTACTGAGAGTATTCCGCCCACACAGCAGAACCTGGCATGCTCCCCATGGCATATTTAATATGCCAAAAATAGTAGCAACAAGTCTCACAATGGAGATATTACTGGTGCCCGCTCGAGCAAATCGATGAACAATGGGAGGACAGTGCTACAATGCTACAGTGCTTTGTTCTGTGACAGAGCCGCTCTTCTCAGGAGTACAGGGGTGCAGCCCTCTCTGGGCCTGGCACTTCTACATCTCAGTGGGTTTCATGAAAGTCTCCTGTGCCTCCATGCTTTAGGGCTGACTGTCTTGGCTTTGAGACACTGTGACTTTTTCTAACTTACATCACCAGGATCTTAGCTTTCTGACAATCTGCAACATTTTCTTCTCAAGTCCTCATGTGTTTTTTCAGGGATCCTTTAAAATGAGTCAGCTGCACCAGCTCCACAATTTTGGGGCCACAAAGCCAACAAGAGAACTGGGAGTCATGACAGACCATCTGAGTCCATATCCTACCCACTTCTACTTGGATCAAATAGGCAATCACAGCCCTCTAGCCTAGTTACAAGAAGCTAAGGCTTTATCCCTGGGTCTTTCGACTCTCTCTGCCAGATCATCTAAACCACAGGAGCACCCTGATCCACCAGCAGAGGAGGAGAGGTGAATAAAAGAAGTTTAAAATAGTTCTCTAACAGATAGGACACTCCTCAATTGGAGAAGACTGAGAGATAGCTAGGAAATGCTTTTAGATATTACCAAAAAGATGATTTTATGTATATTTAATGTGGTGCAAAAAGCGAGCATGACTGTGATTGTGATTTATAATTAAAAAAAAATACCTATTATGTCTCCCTCCCCATTTATGGCACAGATCTCCTAAAATCTTTAGAATTTCCTAAGTGATAAAAGCAATAAAGATGTCTGTTAATGCAGTGATTTTTGGAAATCCCCTAGGTCACCTACAGATGCAAGCTAGAGCTTTCTCTTTTCCTTCCCACTATCACAAATCTCCTAGAACTGAAAGACTGGAAATTGATTTCAAACACCAAAGACCAGTGATTTAATCAATTTTCCCTAAGAAACGAAGCATACATAAAAAGCCAAAAGGATGGAGTACAGAGTGCTTCCAGGCTAACAAACAGGAAGAGATTTAGGGGAAACAGCATATCTGGAGACAGTATAGAAGCTCCACTCCCCCCTTTCACAATACCTTGCCCTATGTTTTTCTGCTATTTTTCTTCTATTTGACACTTCCTGTATTATATACTTTTATAATAAACTAGTAATTTAGCAAGTAAATTTTACTGAGTCCTTCAAGTCACTCTAGAAAACTAGATGAACTTGAGAAATTACAAGAACTTCTGATTTATAACCAGTCAGAAGTACAGGTTACAACCTAGATTTAACATTGATTGAAATGGGGTATTGCAGGATTGAGCCCTCAACTATGGGATCTGATACTATCTCCGGGTGAAAAGGGCAAGAACTGAGCTGAATAGTAGGAAACCCAAGTGGTATTTTAAGGATTGCTCAAGGTGGAGGAAACAAAACACTCACTGGAATTGGGAGTAGAATTGTACAGCCTACAAAATTATATGGCCTTCAAGGTATTTTTTTATTAACATTTAGTAACATGTGCTGGAGCGATAGCACAGCGGGTAGGGCGTTCGCCTTACAAGCGGCCAACATGGCCAACCCGAGTTCGATTCCTCTGCCCCTCTCGGAGAGCCCGGCAAGCTACCGAGAGTATTCGATATGCCAGACACAGTAACAACAAAGTCTCCAATGGAGACGTTACTGGGCCCACTCGAGCAAATCGACGATCAACGGGAGGGCCTTTACCTTTTACCTTAGTAACACTGGAGTCATTCTGTGCCTGTGATTTTGAGTCCTTTAAAAAAAGGGGGAGAGGACGTAAGAACTGGAGCAATAGTATAGTGGGGAAGATGCTTGCCTTGCATACAGCTGATCTAGATTGGATCCCAGGCACCCCATGTGGTCCCTTGAGCCCTGCCAAGAGTGATCCCTCAGCACAGAGCCAGAAATAAAAACTGAGCACAACCAGGTATGGTCCTAAAGCAAACAAACAAAAAGAAACAGAGGTTCTGATGTCATTATTTTTTAACTATAATTTTAAGTGGCTGTGTCTATCAGAAGGGTAAACTGCCAGCTATTCAGTAGTGTCTCTCTTACTGGACCATTACAGTGTTTTTTATTTTTTGAGTTACATATAAAGCTATAAGACCATTCTTGTGCACAGATTTTTTGTGAGAATCTCTGTCTCCCTTGAATAATTGCTAGAACTGAAATTGCAAAGTAATAAATGGTTTCAAGTTTCTTTTGCAGAGTCAAATTACCTAATGAAAAGATAATACCAATTTTTAATCCCACTAGCAGTAATATTTTTACTGCCTATATCACCTATGTGCTTTGATTTCTTCATATATAAAATGAGAATAATGGTATATATTTAATAAGTTCACTGTATTAAATTACTTTGTTTAAAAGGGATCAATAAAAAAAAGGGATCAATGATGAGTACCCCTATCTCTATGCAAAAAAGAGAGAAATTCCTTTACTATTATCAACTTACACCCATTTTTCAAATATTATCATTTTGTCATATTAAAAATATTGTTACTTTAATATGTAGTTTTATTAAAATTTTATTTTAAGATGTTTTCAATTTTTTTCTTTTACGTAAATATATGATTATATTCTTTGCTCATAAAAAAAATTCTCAGGACTGGGAATATGCTTTTGAAACTGCCTTCCATATGAACCTGAGTTCAATTCTTAATAGCACCAAAAAGAAATCTCCTTAATAATATCTTTTATAATACATCCTAGTCAATGATTCTTGCTAGAGATTTTTTAATGTGTCTTTGAAGTTCAAATTCAAATAGGTCTTAATTTTCATTATTGGACTTTCATTTTACAGCAATTATCACCTACTTTCTTGCAATGTTGGTAGGGGAAAAAAGAAATAGTAGAGGTTTGGGCTTTTTTTTAATGCCTCAGTATTAGCCACCCTAGAATCAACCTATTATGTCATAAGAAGGCTCATCATCTGTTATTAACTAGAAAAAAAACCATATGCCAAGAGTAAAAATCATTGTGTGAAGGAAAATATCTGCTCCCAAAACTCTTGGACAGATTCTCAGTCACTTAGTTGTGGTCCACAATCATCCCAGATACTCTAATAGAATTTATTCAAAGGCAAATGCCCTGTATCCTCCCTCAGAATACCTTCTAATTTAAAATCTCAGATTACTATACCCTGCTTCAAGCTTAAGATATACAAAAATCACTATACTAAAGTACATCACATTTTCCAAAGCATGTATTCTGCAATAATTAGATCAAAGCTTTCAAATAGCTCAAAAGGTAAAAGGCCTTTGCCCAAACCACAGAATCCATGAAATCTGAGCATTAGCACTTATATTTAACATGACTCTCCCAGTAAGCTGGTACTGATCAATACAAGTAAACAGTCTAAGAGATTTGTCCTCTGCCTGTACCCCTATTTCTAGTCATGTGAGTATAATAGATTATTTAATTTGCTGAGCCTTTAAGGTAGGCAGTCAGGTCTGGGCCCGTTGGCAGTAAATTTGGGGGAGCCAAACATCAAGAAAAATTAGGTGAGGCAAAAGTTCACAATATAAAGAAATGTTTGCAGCGATGAGATATATTCTGAAAAGGAGTCTTTCCACTATCATTTGAGAACTAGGGTCATCCTGTCTGGGAAAAATTCGCCTTAAGGAATGATGCTCTGATATGACTGAAAGGATGAAGAGACCATCAGAACTCAAAGTCTTTCTCCTTAATGACTTCCTAGCAATGACCCTTAGCCAAGTTGAGGTAGCTTGGGGGATGCATGCTGCAGGCATTGGGATGGAGGCTGCAGATCATATGATCAGCATCTCAATGCAGTTTAGGAAACCCCATTTTTGTCATTTGCTCTCCTACTCTGAGATCTAAAGGCACAATTTTTCCCTTTTCTGACATGGCTTGCACAAGGCCAACCCAGGTTCGATTCCTCCATCCCTCTCAGAGAGCCCAGCAAGCTACCAAGAGTATCCCGCCCATGCAGCAAACCCTGGCAAGCACCCTGTGGCGTATTTGATATGAGAAAAACAGTAACAGCAAGTGTCACAATGGAGACGTTACTGGTGCCCACTTGAGCAAATCAATGAACAACAGGAGGACAGTGCTACTACATGGTACTCCATTCTGGGTTTACACTTGTTTGTTTTTTACTGCCTCTTGGGGCCATTCCTGGCTTATGCTCAGGAAGTAGCTCTGGCTGTGACTGGGGAACCGTATGTGGTACCACGGGTTCAAACAGGGTTGGTGGCATGCAAGTCATGTGCTTTAACTTCTGTACTCTCTCTCTGGCCCTACACTTTTGTTTCTTGAAGGATGTGGCATTTCTTTTACTTTCAGGGCTCTCTCCTCTCCCTGAAGAAACCCATGCTATCCTTAGAATTACCATCTTCCCTTGATAAAATGATTTTGCTTCGCAATCTTCTCCTGAAATTCTTTTTTGTTAGAAAGACAAAAAACAAAACTACTAATGGAGGTTGGTGCCAATTTCTCCTTTTCCTGTGAAGAGCAGAATCTTGCCTCTGCTTGAGAACCAATTTGTTGAAAATCTAGTGGCAGAGACCAGTTCCCGCTTTCAGTAAATCAAGTGGGTCTCAGGTACAGTTAGATGGCTGCCTCTGGTGAGATGGGGGACTTTCATGTCAGACTATGAAGAGCTTGTGCATTTTCCCTTCTCTTTTCAAAAACAAACTGACCAACATCACCTTAATTTTCTCATTTGGAAAGGGGAAATTATGGTGTTTGTTTCATAGAATCATTCCAAGAATCAAGTTAGATTTCATATACACAATTTATATATGTTTTTTTCTTTTTTTAAGGTAACACCATGTGATGCACAGGGGTTACTCCTGGCTCATGAACTCAGGAACTACTCCTGGCGGTACTCAGGGGACCATATGAGATGCTAGGAATCGAACCTGGGTCGGCTGCGTGCAAGGCAAATGCCCTACCCGCTGTGCTATTGCTCCAGCCCACATTATATCTATTGATATCCACATATGCATATAAAATATTTAATACAATTTCTGATACCACCAAAATGGCAATTGTTATATTGTGGGTTATGAATAATTTATGCAACTGAGAAGGAAAAGGAGAAATTACCCTATAGCAATAGCTAATAATTATATAACACCAGTTTATAGACTCCCCCTTTACAGACAATATCCATGACAGAAAAACAAGACATATTGTTATGATTTCCCTAATTAAGACAACTGAAGGCCACTATTTCTATAAACTATATGAATAGTAAGTGATATCCTTTGAATGTCTTCCTCAAGAACCCACTATTTGAACACCTGTTAAAAACACTTAGAAAAGCATAGACACTCTATAGTGCCCACAGCCATTGCAATTGGAAACATTCTCTAGTGTATTCAGCTTAAAGAATACTTTTTTCAGAGCATAAAAGTACAAGTTAAATAAGACTGAGAGGGTCTGGACTGATAGCACAATGCTTTGCTGACCCGGGTTCAATTCCTAGCACCCCTATGGCCCCTGAACCACACCAGGAGTGATCCTGAGCTGAGACCCAGGAGTAAGTAATCCCTGAGTACTGCCAGGTGTGGACCAAAACAAAAACAAAAACAAATAAAAAAAAATAAAGATTACATAAGACTGAAAGCATTTATTAATTTTCCAGAATCCAAGCTTGCTCCAAATTACTTTCAAGGTTATCCACAGTTCAAGGGAAACCATCATGGCTATTTTCAAAACTTGCATAAACATAAGTTCTATTCAATACATGTATAAAGGTCAACCCAAAATGCTCTCTGCACCTCTGAGATCTCACAGCTTCTCACACTAGTGCTGTTGATTCTTTTCTGGTTCTTCCTTCAATTCGCAAGCACCCTCTTTATTTGCTTTAAGGAGCAGCTTGCATAATACTCAGGGTAAGATTTAGCTCCACTTTCTCAAAATGAAATCCTCTGTCCTGAGTATAAGCTAATGAAAACAGAACTTTCATGTTTTTAATTCCCCAACCTCCTGATGTGGAAGATGCTCTAATCTGCACAGTCTTTAACTTTCTCCACAACCAAAAAATATTATCTGAAGAATCATAAAACTAGGGGGAAAGCAACTCATTGAGATTGTAAACAGCATATCACTCTTCACAGATCAATGCCTCACTTGAATATAGCCTCATTCTGTGTTCCCAGCTTCAAGTCAGGACCATTCATAGTTCAGCACTTCATAATTACATACAATTAACAGCTTGGAGGCTGAGCAGCAGAGTGACTGGTAAGCACTGAAAGCTACAAATCTGTTTTGCAGTAGTGTATATTTTTTTTCTCCCTTGATTTTCTTTATTGTTGTTTTGCTTGTTGCCTATTAGCATACCTCTGGGGAATGTTTCAAAGATGTAATGTTAACAAGCAAACAGTTGTGAGATTGCCAGCCATTTCGGATGACTTTCTTTCTTTCCAGGGCACAGAAAGAGGGAAAATGAACTGACACATTGTTATGCAGCAAAACAGAATTATGCAGAAAATGCAAAAATATGCAAAATATTACTTATGCAGAGCACATCCCTGAAGAATTCAGGGCATCATTGATCAGCACTGAGAAAGCAGGAATAGATCTGAATTTTGCTTTCTACTAAAGAATCTTGTTAATACAAGATCACTATGGATACTTCAATGAAAAGGCAGGAGTTACTCTCTTCCTTAAGCTGAATAAGGCTCTGAACTAGAAGGGTAGACAAAGAAATTTGCAAAGGCTCTTCAGAGGTTCAAAGTTCATTAGAAGATACTAATAAAATAAAAACTACAGCATGAAAACAGATAATAATTTCTATTATAAGCATTGTTCTAAATACCTCACTCATATGCATTGATGCATTTAATCCTCATTAAACATTCATAGATTTACAAGTTGGTAAAGTTATCAACTCACTTTACAGGTGAAAAAAACTAAGGCTTGGAGAAGATAGGTAACTTGCACAAGATCATACGGTGAATAAAAATGAGCAAAGGCAATTTTGAACCAAGCAGCCTCTGCCAAAGCCCTTCTCATGACTAGAAAACAGAGCTCCGTTGTTGCAGATTTCTGAGACCATGCTTGTAAATTCTCGAGTTCTGTATCAAACCAATGAGCTTTCATGGGAGGGGAATGGCTGGAAGAGCTGTGACACTGGTGGAGCAGGCATCTGGTGATGGGTGTGGTGCTGGAATGATGTGCGCATGAAAGATCATTAACAATATTCTAAATACCGGTACCTCAATAAAAATGGTTTTTACTTTGGTACATTTACACAATGGAGTACTATGTAGCTGTTAGAAAAGACGAAGTCACGAAATTTACATACAAGTGGTACTACATGGAAAGTTAAGCGAAATGACTCAGAAAGAAAGGGATAGACATAAAAAGATTGCATTCATCTGGGGAACATAAAGTAACAAAATAGGAAACTAACACCCAAGAATGGCTGAGATTAGTACCAGGAATTTTACTCCATGACTTGGAGGCCAACCACACATACTAGGGGAAAAGGGAGCTCAGATAAAGAGGGGAACACCAAATAAAGGTGTTGGGAGGATCCTCCCAGGATGGGAGAAGCATGCTGAAAGTAGACTATAGACTAAACATGATTGCCACTCAATGTTTCTTTTGCAAACCACAACACCCAAAAGGAGAGAGAGAACAGAGGGGAATGCCCTGCCACAGAGACAGGGTGGGATGGGGGGGATATGGGTGGGAGGGATACTGGGATCCGTGGTGGTGGGAAATGGGCACTGGTGGAGGGATGTTACTTGATCATTGTATAATTGAAACCGAAACACAAAAATGTGTAAGTCTGCAACTGTACCTCATGATGTCTCACTATTAAAAAAAAATTTTTAATAAAATAAAATAAAATAAATAAAAATGGTTTTTAAAAATTCAGTTTGGCACTGGTGGAGGGATGGGTATCTGATCATTGTATAATTGAAACCAAAGCACAAAAAATTGTAAATCTACAACTTTAAAAAAAATAAAATAAAATAAAGGGAAAAAAAAATTTTAAAAAAAAAATTCAGTTTGGAGGATCCAAGGAGATAATAAAGTGGGTAGGGTGTTTGCCTTGCATGCAACTAACCCAGATAGAATCCCCAGCATTCCATATAGTCCCCAAGCTCACAAGAAGTGCTCCCTAAGTGCAGAGCCAGGAGCAAGCCCTGGCAAGGCCGTATGTGGTAATCCCACTGCACCACCCCATAGAAAGAAAGAAAGGAAGGAAGGAAGGAAGGAAGGAAGGAAGGAAGGAAGGAAGGAAGGAAGGAAGGAAGGAAGGAAGGAGAAAAGAAAAGAAAAGAAAAGAAAAGAAAAGAAAAGAAAAGAAAAGAAAAGAAAAGAAAAGAAAATTATAGTTCCAAGCAACCAAAATAAAAGAGAAATCTCATGTCCTTCTCTCCCAGAAGGGAGCATAACATGACTCTCACCATAACCATGCCACTGGATCCTGTGCCAAGCTGTTTCACTCAGGATGCCCCAAAGAGGGGGTGAGTGAGGCCCCGCCCCACCCAAACGGACCCAGCCCCGGCAGCTAAATACCTCCAGAACTCAACTGCTGCCATGCTCACAGCAGCTTCCCACACACTCAGGCCAACCCTTACCCCCGAGTGAACCTATTCCTGGACTTTGTACCACACACCACCCATACTCCAAGAGTACCGCACATTTGATGGAGTTCAAAGTAGGAGGCAACCAATCTTAGAGGGAAATACTTTTTTTCACAGATATATTTATAAAAGCACACAAGACTCAACCGTTAACAACACGTTAGTGATCTCTTATAGAAGGAGTTAATGGCCCCTGGGTGAAATACAGCAATCTTTACACTCTTTTCCTGTCCTTATAGGAAAATTTTGTAGTGTTTTTTGTGATTTTTTCAAAACAAACAATACAAAATATATTATTTCAGTTCTGCTTTGGGACAGGGATTGGGGCTCAGGATGGAAACATCGAAATACAGTGGTGAGAAGGTATAATGGTGGTGGAATAGGTGTTTGAATATTAAATGTAATCAAATATTGTGAACTACTTTATAAAATAAAAAACAATAACAATAAATAAATAAAACTTTATTATTAAAAAATAAATAAAAAGAAACAAAAAATTGGGTTATTTATGTTGTGTGTCAGGGCTGAAATTTCAGGCAAGTGAGAAATGTATAATCCTCCACAACAACAGAAAACATATCCTAGATACATAGGATCAACAGAAACATCTGTGTGATTTTTTTAATCACTGAGTCAAAAGATGGAATTATTTTACTTTATTTTTCTTACTTGCTATTCTGGGAAAATAAATTTTCTCTCCTCAAAATAAATAAACAAAACCAATGGATGTAAAGTATATAAGCACATGGCAAATTTTGCAAAGAATTTCAAGGGTACAGGAATGCCTTGAGGGATATCATTGTACCTATATGAAGACCCATGCACTAGATGAAGCTAATAACAAAATTGGCATATGCGATTGATTTTGAACACTCACAGATGTACTATATCTCTTATAAAAAACACTAGTCATCATGAGATCTGAGATACAGCAAGATAGGTATCTTGCACCATCACCCTGCTTTTCTTTGTTTGGGGGGCAGGAGGTTTGCTGACTACACCTGGAAGTGCAGTTTATTCCTGGCTCTGCTCTCAGGGATCATTCCCAGCAGAACTCACGGGACCATATGCAGTGTTAAGGATGGAACTCGGGTCAACCACATGCAAGACAAGGACTTTATTCCTGTACTATCATTTCAGCCTCTTACCCTCCTTCTCAGGTGAAATTGAGATTATGGATCCTTCTTAAAATCTCTGATCCAGCACTAAGAGCTTGCATTTACAATTATATGTTGTCCTTATTATTCTGAGTTGTTATATTAGCACTTTGGGGGGAGGGGAGCTTTGGGATCACTCCCAACAATGCTCCAGGGACCACACAGTGCCAGAGATCAAAGCTAGTCCTCCTGCATACAAAGCATATGCTCAGCCTGCTGAGCTGCCATGATGATCCCACCAATCAGCACTTATTTCAAGGGGATCCTCCATGCCATTGCTACTCATGAACAGTTATTATTACTGTTTCTAAAAGGAAGAGGGTTTAAGGAGTTGGTTCCCTTTAGGCAGCCCTACTTCGGAACTCCTCCATTCCCTGGATTCTCCAACCCAATAGTTTTCAACCTTTTTAGACTTGTGGGCAGGTGCTAGTCCACAAAGATTTCCTGCAAGTTGAGTTACTTTAAATGTAAATAACTAAAGATCTTTGACAGTACTAGATTTTAAAACAAAAACACAGAATACTATTATAAAAAATTCTAACTTCTGCATTAACAGTCCATGAAGTATTCCTATTTTCATTGACCCAGGGATGAAACAAGGTTGAAAACTACTGATCTGTCTCATCATATCCTCCTTTTTCTCAGAAACATTATTCTTCAGAGGTTCCATATGGGATGAACATCAAATTAGTGGAATGAATCTGGAGGGTTGTTTGGATATTTTTGACAAAAAAAATTATATTGACAACTTGCTATATATCCAGAATGCTCAAACAAGTAGGGCAGCCATTCCCCTCTGATGGAATTTGAGTGTGATGTCCCAATATGCCAAAATTCAGGCACTGCCCCAAGGTACTTGGACCAAGGAGTACTGTGAAGGAATAAACACAGAATAAATTGTGAAACTACCAAACTCAGGAAAGCCCTCCCAAAGACCCGGACATCTGAACAATGTCCTGGAGGATATAAAGAATGGTCAAGAAAGAGAGGAGATAGGGCATTTAGTTGAAGGAGAAACCCATGAGATATTCTGAGCCTTGAGGAGTTCAGACAGATGGCAGGGGCTACCCTGAAAAGGGACACATACCTTGAACCAAGAAATTAGAACTTTAGAAGTGTGCCTCTTTTAAGCCACTGATTCCCAAATAATAGTGTCCAAAAAAGTTACTTAAAATATTTGTTCAAAGTGCAAATCCTCACACCTGCTCCTAAAATCTTCTGAACCAATAGGTACATATACCAAGGATATATACAGGATTACAAGCAGGTAATCCTAATGCAAGTGGTCTACTGAAAACAAGGGACTGCTTACAAAGTAAACAGTTTGCTAAACAAGTGTCTTTATACCCACTGAGCAGAAACTCATAGATACACTGGAGACTAGAACACTGGGTGCTAGTGCAATAGTGCAGCAAGAAGGATGCTTCCCTTCCACATGACCAACCCAAGTTTGATCAATAGCACCCCATACGGTTTGGGGATCAAACCCACCAGGAGTAAGGAAGAAGTCGTAAAAACCACTGGGTGTGGACCAAAAAAAATAGTAATCATAATAACTTAAAATGCCATTTGGTCCCACCCATTAATGATTCCTGAGTGTTACACTGTGATGGCTCTTATCTGGTAAGACTTATCCATGAAAGGTGCCAGTCACGATGCCTGGTCTTAGAAGGTAAAGGTTTGAAACAGAATCTCCTCTCCAGAAGGCAGAGAAAATCTAAGCTCCTCATTTCTGCAATTCAGAAAACTGTCATCAACACTCAGCTGGCATTTTTTCCAGAAAAAGATTTAACACACACACACACACAAACACACGCATACACACACACACACACACACACACACACACACACACACACACACACACCCCACCCCTGACAGCAGTAAAAGAGGAGCCTTTGTAATAAGGTTGTTCACGCTTGCCTTACAAAGAGTGTCTGTAAGGTGGATTCTTTCAAGAGGATTCTATAATAGCAGTGTCTCTAGATACCCAACAAAGAGTTTCAGCTGCTGCTGGTGGAGTGGGGAAGGTGCTGCCCAGATCTTTGCACTTAGCTGTGATTACTCTGCCTCCAAATGTTAGTGAGAGTCTGCTGAATGCCTGAAGTTTAGATTGACTCTCCTGGGTATTGGTGCATTGGAAGCATTCATTTAGCCCTTTCAGGGAGCTACTGAGAACCTTTCTGCCCCATACCCTGGTGAGCACAGGATCCACGATCAGAAGCTCCAAATCTCTTATGAGTGAGCAACACGTGACCACCTTATGCACTCTGATTCTTGCTTCTGTTCCAAAGGCTTCCAAAGGGCAAACTTTTTATCTTCACACACAAAAAAAAAAAAAAAATTCGCTTCCTAGTGCCAGCAACCCACAATGGAGCTATCTCTTGCGCAGCCCCCCTGAAGTTGGATTCTCTGCGGCACCACTGGAAGAAATGTGAGCTGTCCCTGGGTTGGCTGTTTGGCACCTAACAGTATAAACACTAGCCTAGGGTCACTCTAATTGTCAACTCGTTTCTGCTGAAACAGATCAGGCTGCTCACAAGACATGCTGGAAAGGGATGAATACCTTCCCTCTAAGATTCTGTTCAGTGTTTACTTCACTAAAACACTCCATTACTGCACACTGAGTGAGAGAAGGGGCATGAGGAGGAGCCGGATTTGTGGTGATTAAATGCAGAGTAATTTGTTGAAATTATTTGCATTTGTCTGAATAATACTAACTTTTAAGACTATGTCATTTGAAGCAAATTGCTGGATATTATTTTTCTGGCAGCAATAATCAGGCATTTTTCATAAAATGGCTTCCTCGCAAGAAAATCGCCAAATAATGGCAGAAAAACACCCAGTTCTAAATACAATGAAGCGTGAGGTGGCGAAGTCAAGATTAAAATGGCTCTCACGCTGTGGATACAGACTGGAGTCACTGAAATGATGTCTTGCTGTTCCTGGGCACACTGGGAGCCGCTGCTGAGGCGCTAATGGGCCCCACACAGGTCTTTAGAGTGGCTTCCTTGCAGGGCATCTGTAATAGATGGGCTTGGGGGGATACCAGATGAAGTTGATGCAGGGCCCACTGCTCTTGGGGGAACAAAAGCTTCTCCACACCAGAGATGTACAGGCCCTGCCCTCATCTTGGGCTGGTTCCCACAGACTCTCTCTTCACCCCCTTATTCCATGAGGAATAAACAAAACACTTTATGAAAACCACCCATGAGAGCTCTCCAAAGACCCATGGTGGAGCCAGAGAACTCCAGAACCCCCAAAGCAATATTTTTTATTGTCACCTTGCTTCTCTATCCCCAGGAAAAACATGGCAATAGATCCCTTTTTCAGAATTAATTCTTATATTCTAACTATCCCTATAACCCAGTCCCATAAAAAGATACAATTGATTTTTTATAATAATCCAAATTATATATTTTTTTTCTGTTTGGGGGCCACATCCAGCGATGTTCAAGGGTTATTCTGGGCTCTGCACTCAGTAATTACTCGTGGTGGTGCTCCGGGGACCATATGGGGTACTGGGGATTGAACCCAGGTCAGCCTCATGCAAGGCAAGCACGCTATCCATTGTACTACCATTCCAGCCTCAATTTCTGACTTATGCTTTTAAATAAGAACTACAGATCTGAGGCTGGAGAGATAGTACAGCAGCTAAGGTGTCTACCTTGCACACAATTGACCTGACTTCCATTTCAGGTCATATGTGGCCTCCTCAAATATCACCAGAAGTGATTGATCTCTGAGCACAGAGTCAGGAGTAAGCCCTGGGCACCTCTGCATGTGGTCAAAAATTGACCAAATAATAATAATCACGATCATCCTGTTGTTCCTCGATTGCCTCGAGCAGGCACCAGTAACGTCTCCTTCTTTCCAGCCCTTAGATTTTAAAAGAGCCATATCAATGCTCTTTCGGGGTTAGGAGAATGAGACCCATCATTGTTACTGGTATTTGGCATATTGAGTACGACACGGGGAGTTTGCCAGACTCTGCCATGTGGGCAGGATACTTTCGGTAGCCTGCCTGGTTCTCCAAAAGAAAAACGAGATAATAAGATGTCGCTTCCGGGAGCTGGGTTTTATAGTCTCTGCATCTTGGCCGTTGATGGGACCAACCTGGCGTTGGCAGCAGCTGATGGGTGTGACGCCTACCTACTGGAAGATAGGGGATCTGGGTGGAGAAGGCCCAGTCCCAATCCGAGCAGGATTGGAGATCTCAACCCCCGGACCTGCATGCCTGGGTTCCTCTGCCGGTTCCTTCATGCATGAGGCTTGTCCGGACGTGTGGAGAGTGGTCTCAGCATGGCTGTGGCTGGTTCTGGAAGTCTTCGGCTGCTGGGGCTCTGCTTGGGGTTGGGGGGGAGGGAAACTCAACCCTCCCCCCTCCAAGGGGCCCCGGTGAGGACAGCCAGGCGCGGGGGCAGGAGACTCTATAATAATAATAATTACAGATTTGGGCCAGGGGTGGTGTTTAGCAGCAGAGCTCATGCTTTTCATGTGAGGTCCTGGGTTTGAGCTCTGACAGAGGAGAGATTTGAAAAGAAAGAAAGAAAGAAAGAAAGAAAGAAAGAAAGAAGGAAGGAAGGAAGGAAGGAAGGAAGGAAGGAAGGAAAGAAAGAAAGAAAGAAAGAAAGAAAGAAAGAAAGAAAGAAAGAAAGAAAACCTAGGGTCAGAGATCAGTGGACTGAGAATCATGCAGAAGACTCCAGTTTGAAACATCACATGATTATCTGAGCACCTGGGATGTGAGCTGAAAGCAAAAACAAACAAAAGAAGCCAAAATCTATTCTCAAAATAAGTAACATCTTAAAGGGATTATAATACTTTATGACTATAATCATTTTACATACATTAAAAATTTGCAATAAATAAATTTACTGCTTTTTAAAAAATAAGGCCTTCCTTCCAGTAGAAGCTGTCAGTGAGCCAGCCCTGATTTTCACCTGTTCTTTATCAGCCCCCCTCTACCTGGAAGATCATCCTCGTTAGCTCCAGATTAGTAGCCCTGCCACCAGTGGTTGCACCCACCTCTGACAATGATCCTTACGCGTTGTCATTCTAACGTGATACTCAGAGGGGTCACATCACAGGTTTTGGTGCTACCACCTTCAGCACGGTGCTCACCAAGCTCTTCACTCCTTTGGTTTCTGAGCATCCCCCCTTGCTCATAGGTTCATACTCAGTGAGGCCCCGATTGATGGCTGTGGTGCTTATAGTGATTACTGCTATGGTCACACCCCACAAATAAGTGAATAATATGTTGGTTCACTATACAACGAACCTGACAAGTTCATTTGATATCCAGAGTTCTTTTTCTCTTATGGGGGAAAAAATAGTCCTAATAAGTCTGTACAGGTACAACGGGTATAATTTTGGCATACAGGACACTAACCTACATGAGCAAGGACAGCATTATTCGAAGTGGGAGTCAGATATTCCCCCAGCATGGCAGAAGAGTAGATCAGCCCTCTGCAATAAAACACCCCACTGTGGAAGGGATGAGCCTCAGACCTTCTCTCAGGACATGCCCTCAGTACTGGGCAGGAAGTAGAATCGGTCTGGGAATCTGGCATGAAAGCAGCATTGATGCACTCAGCCTGTGCAGGTGCACCTTTGCCTAAAACGCCCAGGAACTGCATAGCAGGAAGCTGGGTGATAATCCCCAGGCCCAAAGTGAAAGGTAAACACTTTCCTGCACCCACCCTTCAGTCTGTGCTTTGCTCATATCCAAACACTGACACACCAACAGCACTCTGTAAAGAAAGAAATCCTGAAGGTAGTGACCCCAGACAATCCAAGAGAAGGCCAGCCTGCCTGGATAATCCTAGAGGCAAGCGAGCATCAGACATTTCCCTAAAGATGCTGTCTCCCCTGCCCAGTCCAAAACAGTCAAAGGGGCTTCGGGAATCAATAAGGAAAGAAAGCAGAATTTACAATCCTGGATATACAGAGACTCAATATAAATCTCTTGGAAGAGAGCAAAGAACAATATGCCATAGCCTTGCCTGGGGACCTGGCACCAGGCTGTTTCATTTGGGGCAACCCTGAGGGGAGCAGGTGAGACTCCTCCCTTCCCCAACGGAGTCAGCCCCGGCAGCCAAAAAACCCCAGAACTCAATCGCCACCAGGATCACTGCTGCTCTCCACATGCTCAGACGAGCCTCACCCATGAGTCAATCTATTCCTGATGTCTCATACTTTACACCACTTATATATCAAGAGTAGCACACCACACTTGATTGGGATTAAAGTAGAAGACAACCAGTTTTAGGAAGAAATATATTTATACAGATATAGAATAAGCACACAAGTCTCAACCTTTAACAACATGTTGCTAATCTTTTATAGAAGGGCTTAATGGCTCCTGGGTGAAATTTAACAATCTTCACATACTTTCCTCTAAGAAACCTTTTTGTCTCATTTTTAGTGGATTACTCATAACAATGCAAATAAACTATTTCTGTTCTGCTTTGGAGGCCTGGGGTTTGGGATGGAAATACGGTGGTGGGAAGGTATAATGTTGGTGGGATTGGTGTTAGAATATTAAATGTTATCAAATATTGTGAACAACTTCATAAAAATAAAACTAAAAATAAAATAAATAAAAAATAAAATCCTGAATATAGAAACTGGGGATGTGACTCAGCCAAAGAGCACTTAACCTTGCATGTGTGAGACCTTGGGTTCCATTCCTAGCACTGCAAAAAGTACCCAATAATAATCTTGTTATGTGATATGAAATAAGTCAGAGGCAGAAGAACAAATGCCAGGTGATCTCACTAATGTAAACAAACAGAACAAAGGATGAGACAGTATCCAAAGAAAATAAACCCTTGTACTTTAACAACAGAACTGAAGTAACCATTGAGAGGGGAGAGGCAGAAGAGTGGGGACGGAAGAGGAGGACTAGATGCAACCCAAGTAGAAGGACATTAGTGATGGTAGAGGCATAACTTTGTACACCAAAGTCAAGAACATTTTAAGTTATAACTATGTCACCACAATAACAATAAAACAATAAAATCCTGAAATAAAAGAAATAAAATCAATTGAAATATAAATTAATGTAAATAAAATCCTGAAATAAATAAAACAGCTGTATGACTTAAGGCAAGTTGCTTAGGCTCTCTCTCTAATTCTCATCTAGAACATGTGAATCATAATATTCACATTCATCTTACTGGCCAGAGTACGGAAAACTTGAGACAAGTATTATGTTTAACACAGTGTCTGTTATTCCATAATGGGTCATATTTTCAGCTATGACAGTTAACACTGAAATCCAAAACTAGACTTCTCTCTTTTTCAATATGACCTCATATCTTATTTTTACCAGAATCTAGTCATTTTTTCCTTCCTGATTGTCTATCTTCATCCTTCAGTTTTCTCTTTGTTTCTCCTTCCTTCAACATTTCTTCTGACCTCCACCCAGAAAAACACAAGAGCTTGTTCTGGGGGCAGAGAGCTAGTACACAGAGGAAGATGTTTATCTTGCACAAGGCCTGGCGACCTGGGCTCCATCCCCAGCACCGCATGTGTAACCCAAGCACCACCAGGAGTGATCCCTAATTGGAGCCAGACGTAAGCCCTGAGCATCACCAGATATGTTCCAGAAACCTTTTTTAAAGGGCTTGTTCTGAAATTATACTTAAAACCAAAAGAGGTGATGACAACTAAATATTCTCACCCAGTTCTGCCCTCACCTCTCCCTTTTTCATGGTCAAAGCATTGTTTCATCCTTTTCTCTCTGCACAGGGAAATATAATGTCTCAGAAAACAGATTTTCCTAGTGTACCAAGTAGGAAACTGTAATAAGAAATTGTTTCATCCCATTTGTTCAAAGATAATGAAGCATTCCAGATCTATTTTGACCAAGATTCACCACTCCCCACAAGTAAATTATTTTAGAAAGAGAAAGTGGAGATATGCATAGTGAAAAAATAAAAACTTGTTCTTGTTCATGTGAAATTCTATACGTTCAGTTAAACTGCTTGGGTTTTGTCTTTTAAAAATCAAAATATAATACAGATCATTAGCCTAGATTTTCCCTGAATTTGGCATGCCTGTGGATCTTTTTTTACTCTCCATTTACTGATTCTTTTGTTATTAATATTTTAGCCTCTCAGTATGTTTCTATTATTGCTATGGAAAAGCATTTTGCCCTCTAAGAACCAAATAATACATCTAAAGGATCTGTTAACATGGCCTTCAGTCAATTAGCAAAGAATGTATCTTTATCTTTTATTTATTAAATAATGAGAACACTTTCATAAGTCATACTTTTCTTTATCTAAAATATACTTGAAAAGAATATAAGGATTGAATAACTTCTCTATACCCTACTGTGTTAAATAGAATAATGGCCCCAAAGATGTCCACATCTTATTGTCCAAAATTTTAAATATTACTTCATAATGTCACTAAGGTTAAGGACCTTGAGATCAGATTACCCTTTATTATTTGAATGGGTTCAGTGTAGTCATACAAGTTCTAAAAAGTAGAGAAACTTTCATAGCTCTGGAGAAGGAAAGGAAGAGAGAGAGAGAGAGAGAGAGAGAGAGAGAGAGAGAGAGAAATAAATGCAATGACACAGAGAACATAACATAAAAAGAACTTGATCCATATAACAGGCCCTGTCAATGGAAATCAAGAAATATAGACAGTCCAGAAGCATGAAGATCAAGAAAATTTATTCTCCCAAAGAAAAAGAAATTTAACCAGCCAATTCCTTGATCATGGCCTGGTGAGACCAATGTGGAAATTTTGAACTAGTCTGGGCTATTTATTTTTAAGAAGTGGCACAAAAATTGAGCCTGGAATAATTTATTATAATTATGTATAATTGATATAGTCTGCAAATTTATCTTTATCAAACATTCTTGTTGTGATAAATCCTGCATTCCAGAAAATTTCTTAACCAAGGTATCAACCTAAATTATGAACTCCCAAAATGAGTTGAAATGGTAGAAGAGTAAACAGAAGTAATCACCGTTAGATTTCAGCTTCAATAAGGTTTCTGCATAATTGACTATGTAATGTGAAAATTCATAGTTGCATTTGTCCTCCTCAAAAACTAAGCCAATTTACAGAAGTGCAAGCAGCAGTCTCTCCCCACCCCACAGATTTCATGATACATATGAAAATGTTACAAAGTTGGGAATTCCATTTTTTCCACTAGAGATTGTGCAGCAATCACATTTTCATTCTTTCATATTTGGGAAATTGACAGATGACAGAGCCCAAGATGATAATAGTGATAGAACTCCCTAATTGCTATTTGGAGTAAATTAATATATTCCTACCCTATGTCTCCCTTCAACAAGTGCAGCCAAGCATTCTCATAAAATGTGGGCAAAACACAAAGGCACCTTCTGGGGATTTTTGACTAAATAAATTCAGAACAGCACCAGAGAAATCATACCATATGTACATCTGGAGATTTCAGTCAGTACTATTTGACTGCATATTTACTCCATTTAGCTAAGATAAAGAAATCTATTAGTCACGCCTGTAAAATAAACTAATGCTAATGTTACAGGAAATAGTGGGTAAGATTCTTGCCTTGAACATGGCTGACCTAGGTTCACTCTTTGGTACCACAAACAGTCACCCAGACCCTGCTTACTCAGAGCCAGGAGTAAGACCTGAGTAAAGTCAGGTGTGACCCAAAAACAACAACAAAATAGTTCAATCCCATATCTGCCACTTTCTAGTAATGATTTAATCTCTTAAGATTCAATTTGTCTATAAAATGGAGATAAAATAGGCACTCTCTCATAGGAATATTAAGTTAGTGAAATATAATATTTATTATAGGGGCAGGAGTAATAGCACAGCGGGTAGGGTGTTTACCTTGCACGCAGCTGACCCAGGTTGGATCCCCAGCATCCCATATGGTCCCCCAGCACCCCCAGGAGTAATTCCTGAGTGAAGAGCTAGGAATAACCCCTGATCATCACTGAGTGTGACCCAAAAAGCTATATATATAGTATATATACATATATATGTTATATATATATATTAGATCTATTAAATGGGTCTTATGATTTATGTGAGAAAGGAATATCTTGCACATGACAACCCAAGTTCTATCCCCGGCATCCTATATGCTCCCTTGAGCATCACCAGGAGTAATTCCTGAGTGTAGAGCCAGGAGTAACATTTGAGCATTACCAGGTATGTCACCCCCCTTCCGCACTTCCTCCAGAATCACAGCAAATGTCAAGAGACTTCAACTTTACTCCAGGTAATGAGTTAATTCTAGGTCTCTTCAGTGCTTCTCCCTCATGGTAGGCAGAAGGAAGATGTTTCCTCTAAGTTAGGGAAGAGGATAGAGAGCAGGAAAAAAAAGAAGGTAGTTCTAATTCCTTTTTTAGGCTTCTTCCTCTTCTCATCCAAAGTTACCCAAAGTAATTACTGAGTAGAAGTCAAAGCAATTTCAATTAAAACTATCAACAAATCTTAATGTGTGCTATGATTGTTGAAAGAAAACAATAAATTCTGCAGTGTGCCAGGAACTACAGATTGTCTGCAAAGTCATCCATGTGATAAAGCTACATAAACTTTATTGCCTAGTAAAATTTGTCTTAAAACTCTTGGCAAGAGCCTTCATTTGATTAACCCAGACTTTTCCCCACTTGGCGGGCCCAGATATAGAAGAACTGATACCTTTGAATAATATATTGGGCACTTGCTTTTTGTAGCAGGTACACTGTTCTTTGTACTATTCTAATGCTTTGTCATATAACTTAACTGCAACCTGAGCAAGGAAGCAACTGTTCACATTTTTCAATATATTTGAGCTGATATGCCAGACACAGTAACAACAAAGTCTCCAATGGAGATGTTACTGGGCCCGCTCAAGCAAATCAATGATCAACGGGAGGGCCTTTACCTTTACCTTTACCTTGAGCTGATGATTCAAACTAAATTTAGGATCATTTGATTCTTAAAAGACCCATTCTTCCTTTGAATCTTCAATACTTAACCCTCTTTGAGACATGTTTATATCATCAGCACGGAAATGATAATTTAAAGCTTGTTGGTTTTTTTTGAAATATGTTGTTTGAGTTCAAATTAAATGCATAATATTACTTTAACATTGTACTGGTTTTTAAGAATTTGGATTCTAGATGACAAATCTTACATTTCTTTCTATTCTTTTTGAATTGTTAAGAAGTGTGTGTGTGTGTGTGTGTGTGTGTGTGTGTGTGTGTGTGTGTTCTTTTCAATTTACAGTCACCTCTGAAATTACAATGTAATGGCTTTAAAAATGGTCCAAAGTGCCTCTAATGGGAATGAATTATAATAAAAAGTATCAAGAAAGCACTGAGCATTATTTGGAATGCAGTTTTGTTCTAGCTTGGTTTATCCTTTGCCAATGGCTCCATTAGGATATCACTCAGTCTCTCTGCTGGATAGCAAGTTTATAATTATTCTTGCACTAACAGGTCAAAGAAGAGGAGAAACCTCAGCTCTTGTATAGCTGTGGTCCCCTTGAGAAAAGAAACTAACTGTTAAATAATTTCTGATTCTGCCAATGGTAGAAATGTCATATGAGACAGTTTCATATGTCCTCCCGAAATCACTCTTCCCTGCCCTTCTGGAAAAGCTCCATTGAACATGGAGAATAATTGCTTCTAAATAAACAAGAGATTTCATACCATAAAGTATTATGAAGCAAGGTGCTATTTAATCCTTCAGCCTTTTAGAAGTAAATGTTGATCTAGACTATTAAAACTTGCAATAATAATGGGAGTATAATAGTAATAGTGACGTAAACTTTTAGAGATTTTTCACCAGCTATTTACTGTGCTGAACACTTCACATATATTAGCTAATTTCATCTTCATGTACAGGCAAATTCTTTGGATAGTATTTTCCTCTAATTTACAGTTGAGGAAATTGAATCTGTAAGAATTCAATTGCTTTCCAAAATTTCAATAAGGAAACCAGGTGGGAACAAGTTTCAGGCCTGACCTAATTCAGAGCTGGCCATCGTAATCAGTTCTATATGCTGACAAGAGTCAAAAGACATCTTAGAAAAATCAACGGACATTTTTAAATTAGTATAATAAAGAAAAAGAACCATTGATTAAATTGCTTTTTGAAGAATGACTCTCAGGAAGAAATTCCTCTTGATAAAGAATTTTGATTTAAAAAAATATACATATTGCTAAGACTCAGCACGTTCTTACCATGTGTCACATCTTTCTAAGTATTTTTACATCACTTAATCACTTAATCACTTAACTTCCTGTTAGTCGTCGATTTGCTCAAGAGGGCGCCAGTAACGTCTCCATTTGTCCCTGTCGCGTGCTAGTGTAGCCCAATGGCATCTGTTCGCTCTGGGAACATGAAGAGCCTCAAACCAATCGTTCATGATCTTGATGAAGAAGTCTGACCATCTGGTAGGTGGGCGGCCATGCAGTCTTTTGGCATCCCGTGGAATCCAGTCAGTAACAGCTCTAGTCCAGCGGTTGTCTTTAAATCTCCTTACGTGATCAGCCCATCTGATTTTTGACACCTTGGCAAATGAAACAGCGTCCCTGATTCTTGATCGTCAACGGATGTCAGAACTCCGGATTCTTTCTCTCATTTGAGTGAAACGTGATATTCCAAGCATAGCTCTGTCAATTCCTCTTTGGGAGACCTGAATAGCGTTCTCATCCTGTTTACGTAGGGCCCAGGTCTCTGAGTCATATGTTAACGCAGGAAGAACAGTGGAATCAAAGACATGTGCCTAGAGCCGGAGGTTCTTCATCCTCTTAGCTATTTCTTCGAGGTTCTGGAAGGCGTTCCAAGCCGCTCTCTTCCTCCTGCGCAGCTCGGGTGCCAGTCATTTGTCATGTTGACTTCTCGACCTAGGTACACATAGCTGTTGCATTCGGAGATGGTCGTTTCATGGAGAGCGAATAGGGCGTCAGGAACGAGGCTGTTTCTCATAAACATTGTCTTCGTAAGATTCAGTATTTTTACATGTGTTAGTTTATTTTATTCTCTTTAAAATTGCCCTTTTATATAAATACAGTGAGTGTTTTGCAAATGGGGAACCCAAAGCAGCAGAAGTTGAATAACACAGGAAAGGCCACACCATCAGTTTAAGTGGAAATTCAATTTGGAACCTGGTTATTTGGCCCGAGGGTTCACACTCTTAATACATCCCAATGCTCCTTCCTCTTGTTATTATGTACATTGGCTTGTGCAAATAAAATACTAAGAACAAAACCCAGTTGAGCACAAGCCAAATAATTAAACAGCTAAGCTTGGTCTATAAAATAAATTAACAGGGATTTGAGGATTTAGGAACATGGCAGAAGTCAAAGAGGAATCCAGAATCATTATGGAAACCTGCAATCCAAATCCAAAGGAAAAAAAAAGCATCCCAGAGGTGAAAATTGACACAGGACTATTCAAAGGAAAGCTGCATCATATTTTTAAGTCGCATACCATGCATAAGTTATGTATGTGGCCAAGTAACCAATCCATGACAGAGAATGCTCTGAGAGGGGCACCTTGAGTACTAATGGACTTGGGATAATGTCTGGCCGAGAGATGCAGTCTATGAAAGAGCCAGCAAGCACACAAGGTAAATTTTAAAATGTCAGCAGAGATGCCTGGGAGAAATGGAACCAACCTCCAGTGATATTCAGAGAAAAGATTATCCCAATCCCTTTACCCAGTGAAGTTCCAGATTTGCTTTCCTCCCCATTTGCATGCAGGCAGGACTCTTCCCCAACCTGTTCTGGGGGATGTCCTCTTGCCTCTGTCTGTACGGACTTCCTTTCTCCCATTGTGTAAACACAACCCAGTATAGGGGCTCAATTGTCACAATTGAGATGGAAACTCAAGCAATTTAACTCTGTCTTAATAGACAATCAGTGCCACAAACTGGAGAATCTAGGAACACCTAAATAGCTAAAGTCTGAGTTGAGTGAAACTTAATAATTTCTGGTTTCTGGGGCCAGAGTGAAAGTACAAAGAGTAGGGCATTTGCCTTGCATGCAGCATACCCAGATTTGATCCCCAGCATCCCATTTGGTCCCCTGAGCACCACCAGGAGTAATTCTTGAGTGCAGAGCCAGGAGTAATCTCAGAGCAATGCCAGGTGTGACCGAAAAAGCAAAGGAAAAATTTCTGTTTCTAAAATTAACCCATTATTCAATAAGTATTAGATGTTCACTGCCTGCCCGGTCTTGTTTACAACAATGGGTCACTACAGTGTGCAAAACAGAAAATTTTCAACTTAATCCCTACCTTTCTGGGGCTTATACTCTAATGAGAAGGCTGACAATTACATGATAAAATGTCACAATCTGGGAAACAGTATAATAGGAAAGTCTAGAGGTTCCTAGGACAGAGAGCTAAGAGCCCCTTTACTGGATGGTGTTTACATTGAGTAGGTAACCAGAGCAATGGGAGAAAGGAAGTCCATACAGACTGAAGCAAGAGGATATCACCCAGAACAGGTCGGGAAAGAGTCCTGACTGCATGTAAATGGGGAGGAAAGCAAATGTGGAACTTCACTGAGTAAAGGGAAAATAAGAGGGAGTGGTAGTGAGAGATGAAACTGTAAAGCAATCTTCCCCAAGGTGAGTGACACTGAGACCAGAGAGTTAGTACAAAGGTAAGGACATTTGCTTGCATGCAGTCAACCTGAGTTCAATCCCCATTGCCACATATGTTCTGGAAGTCCTTCCAGGAGTGACACCAGTGCACAGAGTAAAGAGTAAGCCCTGAGTGTGCCAGGGGTGCTCAGGGCAACAAAAAATGAATCAAAGTGGGTGATACCAGCCCCTATCCCAAAGCCACTAGAAGGATGAGGGAGATGGCCATTGTCTCAGAGCAACTGGAGGGGAGGAGGAGGTTTTCTGTTTGTTTGTTGAACACTGCTATGTTCCACCAGTGGCTCACACTTGAATGTGTTTTAACTAATACAAATTGCCAAACATGAAGAAGGTAAATTTACAGGGAACTGATGACTAATGTTTATTCTGAAAAGAAGGTGGTAAACTTTTATGAATAGAAGTCTGGGAGGCACTGATCAAGGGGTGAGGGGAGGGCTAAATAGGGCCTGGAAGCCACACTAAGAAACAAAGGCAATGGAAAAAGTAACTAATGTGTGAAACAGGGATGTTTTAAGATCAAATGAGAGCTGAAAATTTTTTACGTTAAAAAATAATAAGTGTGGCGGGTATGATGCCACCAACAGGTAAACCTACATATGTGGGGCGAGTGCATCAGCAGTCTGATGGTGCCTTCAGGCTTCCTGATACCCCAAAATTGCCACTGCACCTTTGGCCAGACTCCAACAACTTGGGACCAAGTTTACCAAGAAATTAAATGACCAAAACTTAGGTATGTTGGAGCCATGTCCACAAACCACCTCCAGCTCAGCTATACAAGCTCACTTATTGGCCTTCTTTCAGAGACCCATAGATAAGTCTTGAAAGAAACCAAAAGCCAAGGTTAACCTTGGACCCATGCCTGGCTGAGCAGACTGCGGTGAATCAGAGGGGGGCAGGTTGGCCTGTGCCTGCCCAGGCGGAGCCCCCAGAAGTCGCTTGCTTTCACAGTCCAGGGTCACCACCATATTTCTGGCCTGATTCCACCATCTAGAAACAGACCTTGCCAGGATATAGTCTGCTGAAAATTTGGGTATGCAGATTTTGTGACTGAAATCTCCAGGCCTTAACAGAGTTGGGGTGATCTAACTCCCTCCATTTCCCAATACACATGGAAGCACTGGCAGTCACCCCCACGAACTAAGTCCAGCACCACCCTGTATACTCTATTACTGTCCTTGCTTCAGCGACTCCTAAATAAATCTCAAAAGAGATCAAACTCCAGAGAGAAGCAGCAAGCCTCAGAAGACACCACAGAACTGGAGCTCTCTTTGGGCCCCATACAGAGTCAATTTCACTGGGGCACCCCAAATTGAGCAAGTGCAGTCTTCCTGCCTACTCCAGATGAAATCCTGGTGACCAAGAGCTTCCACAAGCAAGGCCCAGGTATGCAAGTTCTAGGATTAAATCTCCATGTCACATGGTAGCAGAGGCGCCAGTCTGTCCCTCCCTGGCTCCCCACCTGCTCATCAACCTGGCTGTCAGCCCCACAATGTGCCTCCAGACACCATCTTAGTGCACCAAAAGCCCTGGTCCAGAGATGCCCAGTTGAATCCTAAAATGGATTAGTGCCCTATAGAAATGTCTCTGAAACCCAACCATTTACAATCTAGGGTTCCAGCAGCACACAGCCAAGATATTCAAAATGAGCAATGGATATTCAAAATGAGTAATGAATAATAAATGATCTAGCATCTGCCCCTGGCAGGCAGGCTTAAATGGTGGTGGGAAAATTAGAGCAAAACATGATGCTCAAAAGTAGAGAGTACTGAGGAAATTGCCTTCCATGGAGGCAGAGTGAGGACTGGGGTGGGTGGGTAGAGATATACTGGGAACATTGGTGGTGGAAAGTATGCACTGGTGGACGGATGGGTGTTCAATCATTGTACAGCTGAATCTCGAACATGAAAGCTTTGTAACTTTGTCTCATGGTGGTTTAATAAAAAAAAGAAAAAGAAAATTAATGTGAAGTTCTTGCCCAATACAATCAGCTTAATTAATGGCTGAATAAATAGCAGTACTCCTACATTAAAAGAAAGGAAAGAAAGAAAATAATAAGTGAAGAAAGAGTGCATTTAATCTTACATTTTGATTTCCTAAGCAGAAGGTATGTGGTGGTTTTCCACTGGTAATGAGGAGGTTTTTTTCCTGAATTCAGTCACCTCTAACCACCTTCATACAAGATGCAAACTTGCAGGATATCTATGGGCAGATGTACGATCTGAGTTCAGGACCTACAGTTGCCACCCTCTGTCCATTGTGCTAATTCAGATTTCCCCAAAATTATTCTATATAAAACATACCTTCAGTATAAGTCTGACACCATTCAAAGGACATTACAATTATTAACACATTTTGATCCTGATAACAACTCTATGAGGTAAATACTGTCATTTCCAGAGTCAGAGCAATCATATAGCACACACGACATCTGCCTTATAGTTGACCTGGGCTTGATCCCTGGCTTTGCATATGGTCTCCTAAATCTTCCAGGAGTGATCCCTGGGTGCAAAGTCAGGAGTTAGCCCTGAATATGGTTGAGTGTGGTCCAAAACCAAAACTAAATAAGTAAATACTATCATTTCCCCCATTTTACAGATAAGGAAACTGAGGTAAAGAACAGTCACACTGCTAGTAAGTAGTAAATTCATGATTTCTACCAGCATCCTAACACATACACCCTAACTACTACCCCAAGCATCCTATCTAACTGATTGTGGTAGGCTACCAACAAAATGGTCTGGAGTGCACTATTCTAATTAACAGGACATGCACTAGGCATTTACACAAACATTTATTGACCTTGGACGAGGGCAGGAATACCACCATGCATATGGCCTGGTCCCTCCTGTCCCTGGAGTGCCCAGTAGCAGAAAACAAAGATAAAAACCCAGAATCAATCAATGTGAAAGAACCGATGAATCTAGCACATAGGAAGTGGACACCTCATTTCCTGTGGTCAAAAATGTCATCGGGAAAATAATGTTAGAGCTTACATTGAGCATAACTGGAATTTCACCTGCTGTTCAAAGAAGGAAGAAACAAGAGTTCCTAGGGAAAACCAGAAATCAGAGGTTTATTTAAGAAAAAGCAAATGATTCAATTGGATGGCAGGAGATGGGAATGGAGAGCTGGAATATTTCAGGCTGCTCTGAGCCAACCTATTCTCTGATAAAGCAGAGAGTAGTCACTTTCTAAAAGCTTACATTAGCCTAAAAAAAAATCCATCATGATACCTCTGATGCATGCATGCATCTTCAAACTACATCCAACCATTTCACAAGTCTCTTCTAATGGTAACTATCCAACAACTTCACTTCTTAATGAATTGTTTTGATTTTTAAAAGATTGTGCTTATGGGGCTAGAGCAATAGCACAGCGGCCTTGCACGCGGCCGACCCGGGTTCAATTCCCAGCATCCCATATGGTCCCCTGAGCACCGCCAGGGGTAATTCTTGAGTGCAGAGCCAGGAGTAACCCCTGTATATCGCTGGGTGTGACACCCCCCAAAAAAGATTATGCTTAAGAGAAAAAGCCAAGAACATCATTTGACAAAACCAGTTAAACACAAGTTCATACATACTTCCTATGTAAATACATATGTATGTTCAAATAAAAAGAACCAAATGAGCATAAAATTAATTAACACAATATCCTATTATTCTCTACTGACTACAAAAAACTCTGCAATAACTTTAATTCTTAATGGTTTCCAACAACTCCACAGGGAGATTTTATGTCATTTAGTCACCAATACTGCAAATATGAGAAGGTCCAGAGAAAATGACAGGGTGGTTATGGTTTTCTATGACATGAAGCAGAATGGTGAGGAAAAACCCTGTGTAATGAGGGAAAAAAGCATGCTAAGTAAGAACCAGAGACTTGCTATTGATCGTTGATAATGGGTCAATACCATTGTGGTCACAGGGCACCGCTTGGTCTCAGCTCCTGGGCTCCTACTTCTACATTAATCATAGATGGCTCTATGCCACAGCTGTTTTGTCTCGCACAATTTCTCTGTGCCCTTTTGTTAATAATTGCTCTCTGATGAGGGCTTTTGGCACTCTGAATGGTCTTGGGACTTCATGTTGATGACATTCAGTAAGTTTTGGATCAAAACATTATTGTTACACTATTGCAATCATTTACCTAAACTAACAGTAATGTATAATCTTATATAAATATACATTTACATTATATAAATTTACTTTTTCTGTGGGCCTTTTCTGGTCTCCAAGTTATAGAGGCTACTATCTGGATTTGTGTGTGATTTAACTTCTGTTCATGCTTCAAAGCACAAATTATATCTTGGAGATGACTGTTCATATGTGACTTGGCCTATGCCTAAGATCACTGATAAATCATAGGTAACAACAGTTTAGTAACTTGTTTTTCCTATTTTCATCCATTGCATTTATCAGATCAAAAATAAATCTCCTGAAAACATCTTTGCATAAAGAAAACTCTTTCTATGTCTTGTCTTTTCCTATTGTTCCAGAATGTGAAAGATATCTGGGGTATTGGATTGGTCTGTTATTTTTTGATTAGGGGGCAGCTTGGGAGTTGTATCCTATTAACTTATCAGAAATAGAAGCTAGAATATTATGGGAGAGACAAATTATAATGGAACTAAGAAATAGCAATGTAAAAGCTTTAGAAAGGCCACTTAACTGGCATCTGATCACAAGACTCAGAAGCCCTGATAGTAGAGGGAAGAAGTGAGATTTCACATTTAAAAAAGGCCTAAAGTAAAAGCTGCTTTTGAAAGACTCCATCCCACATGCAGTTCAGACATATTACTCTTCACAGAAGACTGGAGAATTCATTCTAAAGGAAAACCTACAGGTTTCTCAGAGAAAAAAAGCCTAACTCTATAGGTCTACTGGAATTTGGAGGATCTGGGTGGAGGATGCTCAGCCCCGATCCGCTCACACCCACCAACTGGCCCCCTGGCGCCGTGTAATCCCATCAGCGGCCAAGACTCAGAGACTATAAAACCCAGCTCCTGGAAGAGAACAGCGCAGAGTCTCCTGACCCCGCTCCTGGCTGTCCTCGCTGGGGCCCCTTGGAGGGGAGCGGGTTGAGTTTTCCTCCCCGCCCCGACCAGGGCTCCGGACCACTCTCCGCACACATGAAGGCACCGACAGAGGGACAAAGGCACGCAGGTCCCGGGGCTGAGATGTCCAAGCCTACTCGGATCGGAGCTGAGCATCCTCCACCCAGATCCTCCGAATTCCAGTAGGCGGGGGTCACACCCACCAACTGGCCGCATTCTCGGTCACGCAACATCTTATTATGACATTTTATCATCTCATTCCTACTTTGGACAAACTGGCAGGCTACCGAATGTAGCCTGCCCACACGGCAGAGTCTGGCAAACTCCCCGTGGCATACCCAATATGCCAAATACCAGTAACAATGAAGGGTCTCATTCTCCTAACTCTGAAAGAGCCTTGAATATGGCACTTTTTAAAAAAAATCTCAGGGTTAGGACAAAGGAGATGTTACTGGGGCCTGCTCGAGGCAATCGATGAATAACAGGATGGTTGTGATTGATTGTGAACTGTATAGGTCACTAAGGCTTCTCTGAACATAAGGTCTATGAATAACCTTCTGATCACCCTACCCAGAAACCCACCTTCAGTTCCTGTTGTTTTTTAGCAGCACTTTTGTGCCTGACGTTTAAATGGGAATAGATAACCAACAATCTAGAAATTTGAGGAAAGACTTCCATTTAAATCATGAAATCACAAAAATAATAAGAACTTAGAGTAAGAGGATAAACTAAAGAAAGGAAAGAAGAGGGGAAAAAAGAAAGGAGAAAATATATAATTCATATTTAAAATTCTCAGGAATGGAAGAAAACATACAGTAGTGCACTTGTGAAAACAACTAAAAGCTTTTAAAGATCAAAGAGAAAAAAACAAAAAGTAAAGATCAAAGAGAAAAGTAAAGTTATTGGAAATTTTGTAATATACATAAAAGTTAGGTCAAGAAAATTTCCCAAAGTGGGACCAAAAGACAAAAAAAAATAAAATCAGCAGGCATGAAAAAAAAATTGAGAATGAATTCAAGAGCTATAACAGTGAGATAATACAGGTTCTGTTAAGAACAAAGAATTTGCTCATCACTTATCTGACAAAGGGTTAATATTCAAGACATGTAAAGCACTGGTAGAACTCTACAAGAAAAAAAAATACCCAATACTGTTTAAAAAATGGGAAAAAGAGATGAATAGGAATTTCTTTAGAGAAGAAATACACATAGCAAAAAATCATATGAAAAAATGCTCTATGTCACTAATCACCAGAAAAATGCAAATCAAAGCAACAATAAGATATCATCTCATGCCACAGAGACTGGCACACATCAAAAAGAACAGCAACAGCCAGTATTGGTGAGAATATAAGCCTACTCGAATTGGAGTTGAGCATCCTCCACCCAGATCCTCCAAATTCCAGTAGGCGGGGGTCACACCCACCAACTGGCCCCCTGGCGCCGTGTAATCCCATCAGCGGCCAAGACTCAGAGACTATAAAATCCAGCTCCCGGACGAGACCAGTGCAGTCTCCTGCCCCTGCGCCTGGCTGTTCCTCGCCGGGGTCCCTTGGAGGGGAGCGGGTTGAGCTTTCCTCCCCGCCCCCCCGACCAGGGCTCCGGCAGCGGAAGACCTCCAGGACCAGCCACCACCATGCCGAGACCACTCTCCGCACACATGAAGGTACTGGCAGAGAGACAAAGCCACGCGGGTTCCAGGGCTGAGATCTCCAAGCCTACTCGAATTGGAGTTGAGCATCCTCCACCCAGATCCTCCAAATTCCAGTAGGCGGGGGTCACACCCACCACCTGGCCCCCTGGCGCCGTGTAATCCCATCAGCGGCCAAGACTCAGAGACTATAAAATCCAGCTCCCGGAACCGCGCCTCCGCGCAATATCTTATCAAGACATCTTTTTATGATATCTTATTATCTCATTCCTACCTTGGACAAACTTGCAGGCTATCGAATGTAGCCTGCCCACAGGGCAGAGTCTGGCAAACTCCCCGTGGTGTACGAAATATGCCAAATACCAGTAACAATGATGGGTCTCATTCTCCTAAAGAGCCTTGAATATAATCTCAGGGCTAGGATGAAAGAGACGTTACTGGGGCCTGCTCGAGGCAATCGACGAATAACAGGATGATGAATGAATGAATGAATGGGGGTGAAGGAATTCTCTCTCACTACTGGTGGAAATATTGATTGGTACAGTATTTTTGGAAGACAATATGGAAGTTTTCCAAAAAACTAGAAATTGAGCTTCCATATGACATCCTGCATATATAACTCAAGGGCACAAAAGCACAAAGCAGAAAAGATATCTGCTCTCCTATGTTTACTGTAGCACTACTCACAATAGTCAGAATCTGGAAACAACCCAAGTGCCTGAGAACAGATGAGTGGATAAAGAAACTATGATACATATAATCAATGGAACACTATGCAGCTGTTAGGAAAAATTAAGTCATGAATTTGCTTATAACTGGATGGATCTGAAGAGCATCATGTTGAGTTAAATCAGTCAGGGGCCAGGAACATACTTAGAATGATCTCTCTCATATGTGTGATACAAAGAAACCTCATAGAGGAATAGCAAATGTAATAGCATTGTAACAGAAACAAAGAGCAGAACAACTGGTCTTGAGTAGGAAGCTTGGCACTAGAGCAGGGGTGCGGGGATAAGTTAGGAAAGGGAACACTAGGACAATGGAGGAGGGGGAAAGTGCCAGCCACAAAAGCAATCTGTGGGTGGGAAAGAAACCAAGAACATCGGTGGAGGGTAATGGACACTGGTGAAGGAATTGGTGTTGGAACAATACACTCTTAAAACTCAATCATAAATATCTTTGTAACTTAAGAAGGGAAAAAGGGAGGGAAGAAATGAAAAAGGGAGGGAGGGAGGGAGGGAGGGAGGGAGGGAGGGAGGGAGGGAGGGAGGGAGGGAGGGAGGGAGAAGAAAAAACACAGACTACACAGAATAGAAAAATCTATCAAAGAAATAATCCAAAGGGTTCACTAAATTCCAAGTAGTAAGACTCACACCAGAAATAAAGACTCTGAACATTTCCAGGAAGAGAAAAATAAATAAATAAAACAAGGCTAGATAAGAGAGAGGTGAAAATAAAGTCACAGGAGATCATCTAACTTCAAGACTAGACCTCAACACAGGTAGAGTGGAGCAGAAGCTCAGCATTTGGCATGAAGATTTCTAGGGCAACAGTGGGAAGGAGAGCACGCACAGTGCACTTTAGTACTTGGAAAAACTAATCATGGGCATTTAGTAGCTCTATTGATACATTTGGGGAATATAACAGTACAAGCAAAGTGAAAGCCAGTAAAAATAAAATATTAATAATTCTAGGAACATTTTTAAAATGTAGATGGCATCTCATAAATTAATTATTGCCTTTAAATTTTATTGGTTATCCTGAAATGCTATGGTCAGCTAAAAAAATTTGTAAGAAAGGAAACCTATCATATTATGTTTGGCTTACACTCTGGTTCAGCAACTTTAA
This sequence comes from Sorex fumeus, assembly GCF_029834395.1. Lineage (NCBI taxonomy): Eukaryota > Metazoa > Chordata > Mammalia > Eulipotyphla > Soricidae > Sorex > Sorex fumeus. Next base: position 46,093,205 of record NW_026606155.1, on the reverse strand, counting down.
GTATAATTACTTACAATAGTCAGAGAAGGCAAACACTATTTGAACAAAATTTGTGACATAACTAATTTATAGAAACTTGCAAAACAGTTACTTCCTTTTATACTAACTGTGTGCACGTGTGACTTTGAGAAAAGTTGTTTAAAAATTAAGTGACCAAGAGAAACCTATGAGAAGCAGCATGATGCATCCTCAGAAATTTTGAAATAGAATTACCATATGATCCAGAAAGTCTACTCCTAGATAAATAACCAAAATACTTGAAAGCAAGCTCTCAAAGAGATATTTGAGCATACATTTTCATTAGCAATATTATTTGCCAATAGTCAAAAAGTAGAAGCAAACCAAATGCCCAGCAAAGGATAAACAGATAAATACAATGTCAGCAATGATAAAATAAATATCAACAATGAAATATTATTCAGACTCAAATAGGAAGGAAATTTTGATACTTTTTCTATATTAAGCTTGAGGACATTATATTGCATGAAATATGCCATAACAAAAGGGTAAATATCACACGGCTTTACTATAGGTTATCTGGCATAGTTCAATTAATAGAGATAAAAAGTGGCCAGAGGGTGGAGTTGAGGAAGGAGGCACAGACATTTAAAATTTAAACATGAAAAAATAAAGCAAGAGCCTTCCGACTGCTTCACTTAGAAGGACTGCTAGTACAGTCTCCCTGGTGCCAAATATTCACTAAGAACCTACAGTATCCCAGGACTGTGCTGGTGGAGTAAGTCTGGAAGATTTGCTGCCCTCACAAAACTCTCTTTCTAATCTCCTTCTAAGTAATGAGGCAGTCTCCTAGTCTTTAATTGGGTCCTGATTTTCTGCTTTAATTAAGGAACTGAGCAGAACCTATTCTGGAGTTCATCTAAGGAAATGAGTGTGGAAAAGTGAAATCAGTCACCTTAAAAAACAAATACACACCACAGATCACATCCACACATTCCTCCAAAAAATAGAATGAGAGTTGTCGCTCACTCCATCAAAAACCGCATAGCACTCACCTCCAACCCCTACTTTCCTGGGAATTGTTACTATATTTGCATTTTCTAACCATTTGGTGACCACCTCCAAGGAAATAACACCCTCCACCTACTCAAATTCGTGCTCAGTTTTCACCTCTTTTTTTTATTTAATCACCTTGAGGTACAGTTACAAAGCTTTCATATTTGAGTTTCAATCACACAATGATCAAACACCGATTCCCTCCACCAGTGCACATTCTCCAGCACCAGTGTCCCCAGTATGCCTGCCCCCCTTTCCAACAGTGCCCCTGCCTCCACGGCAGACAATTTCCCCCATACTCTCTCTCTACTTTTGGGCATTATCATTTGCAATACAGATACTGAGAGGTTATCAGGATCCTTTATATCCTTTCAGCACACTTCTCCCATCCCGAACAATTCCTCCAACCATCATTGTCTTAGTTTCTACCCAATTAAAAACAGTTAATCCACCCACAGAAGTGGTTAAGCAGATGCCTCTGTTTACGCCTATGTCTCCTGGTGGAAAGAGTGAACAGATGCTCCTACATATCCTCTTAGCTACTTAGGTGGCCTTGAACGTGTCACTAAATTCCCAATTATCAATTTTTTATATAAAAAATGAGAATAAATAAATGTATCTATGAGATTGTTGCAACTATTTTTCTTTTAAAAATATAAAATAAGGGGCTGGAGCGATAACACAGGGGGTAGGGCATTTGCCTTGCACGCAGCCAACCCGGGTTTGATTGCCAGCATCCCATATGGTTCCCCAAGCACCCCAAGGAGTAATTCCTGAGTGCAGAGCCAGGAATAATCCCTGAGCATCACCGGGTGTGCCCCAAAAATAAATAAATAAATAAAATAATGTATATAAATCTACCACAATGTTCAGTTTAAAGAAGGCACTTCATTAATACCTGACCTGGGATATGACTCAATGGTAGTTCACATGAGCAAGGCCCCAAGTTTGATCCCCAGAAGCACAGGGCACACCAGCACTACCAGGCATATGATCCTAATAGCCTCAGAGCACCACTTATATGACCCTTATTTTAAAAAATTAATAATAAACTTAAAAGGCCAGGAAAAGGACTTAAGGTATCATAGTTTATGCTTTACATTTGAGGGTCCAGGGTTTGCTCCCCAGAATTGCATGTTCTCCCTAAGCACTACCAAAAGTGATTCTTGCACTGGAAAATGCCCCTGTTCATCACGAAGTATGGCTAAAGTAAATAAATTTTAAATAGAATATTGCCTGGGGGTCAGGGAAAGGGCAGGAATATTCATTGAGATAGTATGGGAATTAAGGGATTTAAGGACTCTCCTTGCATGTGGCTGATTATTTCAGTTCCCTGATCACATATGATACCCTCACCCAAAGTGACCCCTGAGCTCAGAGTGAGGAATAATCCCTGAACATAGTCATATCAAAAATCCATCCCCCATGGTTTAACACTAGGAAATCAGTCAACATAATCCACCACATCAACAAAAGAAAAGATAAAAATCATATGATCATATCAATAGATGCAGAGAAAGCATTTGACAAGAGCCAGCACCCATTTATGATGAAAACCCTAGCCAAAATGGGGATAGAGGGGACCTTTCTCAATATAGTTAAAGCCATCTACCACAAGCCTACAGCAAGCATCATCCTCAATGACGAAAAACTGAGAGCCTTCCCTCTAAGATCAGGGACAAGACAAGGATGCCCACTCTCTCCACTGCTGTTCAATATAGTATTGGAAGTGCTTGCACTAGCGATTAGGCAAGAAAAGGATATTAGGGGCATCCAGGTAGGAAAGGAAGAAATCAAGCTCTCACTATTCGCAGATGATATGATACTATACTCAGAAAACCCTAAAATCTCTATCAAGAAACTTCTAGAAACAATAGGCTTGTATAGTAAAGTGGCAGGTTATAAAATCAATGCCCAAAAGTCCATGGCTTTCCTATATGCAAATAGTGAAAGAGAAGAAAAAGACATGAAGAAAACAATCCCATTCACAATTGTGCCCCAGAAAATCAAGTACCTAGGAATCAGCTTAACTAAGGAAGTAAAGGACCTGTACAAAGAAAACTACAAAGCTCTACTTCAGGAAATAAAAGAGGATACGAGGAAATGGAAAAATATCCCCTGTTCATGGATCGGGAGAATTAACATTGTCAAAATGGCAATACTTCCCAAAGCACTGTATAAATTCAACGCAATCCCTATTAGGATACCCATGACATTCTTCAAAGAATAGGAGCAAACACTCCTGAAATTCATATGGAACAATAAGCCCCCACGAATAGCTAAATTAATTCTTGGGAAAAAGAAAATGGGAGGAATCAACCTCCCTAACTTCAAACTCTACTACAAGGCAGTAATAATTAAAACAGCATGGTACTGGAGCAAAGGCAGAGCTGTAGACCAATGGAACAGGGTTGAATATACTGACGTCCCCCCCCCCAAGCATACAAGCATCTAATCTTCGATAAGGGGGCAAGAAAAGTGAAGTGGATCAGGGAAAGCCTCTTTAACAAATTATGCTGGCAAAACTGGACGGCTATATGCAAAAAATGGGCTCAGATCTCTGCCTAACTCCATGTAAGATCTAAGTGGATTAAAGACCTCAACATCAGACCGGAATCTATAAGGTACATTGAGGAAAATGTTGGCAAAACCCTTCATGACATAGAAGCTAATAGTGTCTTCAAAGATGTCACACCGCTGGCCAAGCAAGTGAAAACAGAGATAGATAAATGGGACTATCTTAAACTAAGAAGCTTCTGCACCTCAAAAGAAACACTGACCAAAATACAAAAACAGTCAACTGAATGGGAAAGGATATTCGCCAGCTACACATCTGATAAGGGGTTGATTTCAAGGATATACAAAATACTGGTTCAACTCCACAAAAAAGAAAACATTCAACCCCATCAAAAAATGGGGAGATGAAATGAATAGAAACTTTGACAAAGAAGAAATCTGAATGGCTAAAAGACACATGAGAAAATGTTCCACATCATTAATCATCAGGGAGATGCAGATCAAAACCACAATGAGATATCACTTCACACCACAGAGACTGGCCCATATCCACAAGAACAAAAGCGACTGGTGCTGGCGCAGATGTGGTGAGAAAGGGACAGTCCTTCACTGTTGGTGGGAATGCCGACTGGTTCAGCCCTTTTGGAAAACAGTTTGGACGATTCTCAAAAAATTAGAAATTGAGCTCCCATTTGACCCAGCAATACCACTCCTGGGAATATATCCCAGAGAGGCAAAAAAGTATAGTCGAAGTGATATCTGCAATTGTCTGTTTATTGCAGCACTCTTTACAATAGCCAGAATCTGGAAAAAACCTGAGTGCCCGAGAACAGATGACTGGTTGAAGAAACTCTGGCACATTTACACAATGGAGTACTATGTAGCTGTTAGAAAAGACGAAGTCATGAAGTTTACATACAAGTGGTACTACATGGAAAGTATCATGTTAAGCGAAATGACTCAGAAAGAAAGGGATAGACATAGAAATATTGCATTCATCTGGGGAACATACAGTAACAAAATAGGAAACTAACACCCAAGTTTGGCAGAGATTAGTACCAGGAATTTTACTCAATGACCCGGAGGGCAACCACACATGTTAGGGGAAGGGGGAGCTCAGAAAGAGAAGGGAGCACCAAATAAAGGGTGTTGGGAGGATCCGCCCACGATGGGAGAGCATGCTGAGGGTAGACTGTCGACCAAGCATGATTGCCACTCAATGCCTCTTTTGCAGACCATGGCACTCAAAAGGAGAGAGAGGGAAATGCCCTGCCACAGAGGCAGGGTGGGATGGGGGCTGGGGGGAGGGGAGGGGATGCTGGGGTCCGTGGTGGTGGGAAATGCGCACTGGTGGAGGGATGAGTGTTTGATCATTGTATAATCGAAACCCAAGCACAAAAATGTGTAAGTCTACAACTGTACCTCATGGTGCCTCACTATTAAAAAATAAATACAATAAAAAAAATCCATCCCCCAGAAAGTTAATAAATAATAAATTAAGCAAGCCCCATGTCCTGGGATATAAAACATGCCAGAATTCACTGGTTTTAGAGGTATAGGTTAGCATAAGAGAAGTCCAGCTCAGGGATATGGCTCAGTGGATTCATATAGAAGACCCAGTTTCTCCTCCTCATAAGTTCTTTATGTGAATTAATGAATGGCTCATTCATGTGAAGGACCTGGTTTGACAACGTACATATCACACATACCACACATACACACACCCCCCAATATTCTTACCTTCATGTAAGTTTCCCTCAAAGATTTAACAAACAGTTATAGCAACTTATGAAAGAACTCTGATACAGCAGTACCCTGTTGTTCTGGCAGCATCTACATTAAAGGATATCCAGTAAAAGAAAGACTCCCTGCCCATCCCTGAAATTCTGAATATTTTCCATCAAAAAAAAAAAAACAAAGAAAAGCTCCCAAACCAAATATCACCTATTCAGTAGACACGGCTTTGATCACTGTCACTCCTGTCCATAGTCCCAAAGATCTAATTTCTCCAATCTTAGGCAGACATAAGCACAAGTATTTGTAGCCACATTGAACCTCACCATTGCCAAGAGAACCAGAGCACCAGGTCCTGGAAATAGCTTAAAGAGCTGGAGCACATGCACTGCACATGGAAGGCGCAGGTTCAATCCCTGACACTTCAGGGGCTGGAGCGATAGTAGAGCGGGTAGGGCATTTGCCTTGCATGTGGCCAACCCAGGTTCGAATCCCAGCATCCCATATGGTCCCCTGAGCACTGCCAGGAGTAATTCCTGGGTGTAGAGCCAGGAGTTACCCCTGAGCATTGTCAGTTGTGACCCAAAAAGAAAAAAAAAGCAATGCCTGACACTTCATTGGTCCCCAAGAACTGTGTTGTGAGTACCCCCCAAGTATTTCTGAGTGTGTCCCCCCTACCAAAAAAAAATCACCGAGGCTTGCTCCAAGCCATGTTGGCAAATGAGCTCGAGAGTTTTCGAAGACTGGCTATCTGTTTCTCAACATTCCTCGCAAAATCATGGAGGTGCTGAACCAGTCGATCGTATTCCTTGTCAATGTTGTCAACAATGGCATTTTCCCATGTTGCCACAATAGTGCCAAAGAGCTCCCAGTTGGTGGTTATTCTGGGAGTTCTCTTCTTAAACTTTGCAGCCCTTTCTCCCCACTCCGTGATGTAGAATTTTGCATGAAGGAGACAGTGGTCTGATCCCATTTGGAATTTTGAGACAACAGCAACATCAGTCACACAAAACCATTGATTGAATATGATGTGGTCAATTTTGTTGTGGAACCATCCACCAGGAGACTACCACGTCCAACGTTTAGATTCAGCCTTCTGGAACTGTGAGCCACTATGGATGGTCTTGGTCAATGTGATGAACTCAGACAGTCTCTCACCCTGTTCGTTCCATTCTAGGCCATGGGTCCCCATATGAAGTTCTTCGGCTGATCATCTCCATCCTATCTTGGCATTAAAATCATTGACAATAATCTTGTAGAAGGTGTGTTCTTCTTTATAGAACTTCTCCGGCTCCCTGTAGAACTTCTCAATTTCTCCTTCATCATAATTAGAAGTTGGTGCATAGACAACAAAGATAGAAACTGCCGGCAGTGAGCCACATCTATTCAAGTGTAATCATCCAATTCAGGTTGTTAGGCATTTGAATGAATCAATGCTTATGGCTAAGATCGTGTTGACAAGGACACCGACACCACAGACACCTCTTTTGTCGCATGCTCCGAGAAACAGTTCTTCTCCAGTGTCAAAAACAGTGTGATGTGATTGATGCCTTCTCCTCTCAGTCAGACCAATTATGTCATACTTGATCTTTTGCGCTTGTACCATCAGGTACTCAATGGATGCATCCGATGCCAGTGTACGTGCATTGAAAATACAGGCAATCGTTTTTGTCCTTCTTCGTTTTAGCAGCCTAGTTCGGCCTTGAGATTTTATCAGCCTCTCCTTCCTTATCCTTCTTAATGCTGCCATATAGGTGGCTCTTTCAGGGTCAGAGGAATGAGACCGATTGTATTTACTGGTTTGGGCATATCGAATATGCCACAGATAGTTTGCCAGGCTCTGCCATGAGAGCAGGATATTCTCGGTAACGTGCCAGGCTCTACGAGAGGGATAGAGGCTTTCAGGGTGACATCTAATCACTCTGACAGGTGTTCCCTTGGTTCAACCATATTTGAATCCTATCAAATATGGTGTGGTAATCTTGTATTAAGTGTCTTTTGATCTGTTGCATGGCCGCAAGCGAACGTCCGAGCTCACAAAGCAGTGCATAGAAGCAATAAAGGAAGACCTCAAAGAGAGAGCAGCAGTGCTGGCAGATGCGGCAGAAGCCAGGAAAAGCATTCGCAACGCCAACTACAAGACCAAGATGACTGCCCTCTAACATCCTGATGGATCTATCACATCTTCCAGAAGGGCAATGGAGAAGATTATCCATGACTTCTACTCGGATCTCTTCAATAGCCACGTCCACCTGTCCAAAAAATTCTGCAAGATGGATATTTCATTCCAAATGTTCTCCCTTTCGAAATCTGACACACCATTTTATTGGTAAAGAAGCGAACAGATGGGGGTATAGTGCCGCAAGCAGGTCAATCTGTACCTGTGAGGCGAGTGCATCAGCAGCCTCATGGCGCCTTCAGACTTCCAGATACCCCAAAATTGCTGCTGTGCCTTTGGCCAGACCCCAAAAACTTGGGGCAAAGTTTACCAAGAAAGTAAATGGCCAAAAGATAGGTATGTGGAAACACACCCACAAACCACCTCCAGCTCAGCTATATAATTGGAGGCATGGCCTCTCTGGTTCCTGATTGAACTGCTTAATGGCCATGATCCCAGAGACTCAGAAACAAATCTTGAAACTAGCGGCTTTTGACAGAAATGCGTCCGGTCCCTGCAGTACATTACCGGTGCTGGACCAACCCAGGTGGGAATAGGTTTCGTGCCTTGGCCTGTTCCCCCTGGCAGCCCGGTGGCCGCCATCTTCCAGAGGCCCCTGGACAGTCAGGTTTGGGCCCATAGTGATGAGACACGCAGGGCCTCATGGGATGGGGGTGGAGCCGGTCCTGTCCTCCCCACCCCAACAAGACCCCAAGTCATCGCCCACGAACGACCTTTCTGGCTCCTAATCAAGCTGCTTAACAGCCATGATCCCAGAGACTCAGGAGCAAATCTTAGAACCCAGCAGGCTTTGGCAGAAATCCCTCCAGATTTGTGTTAAAATTTCAGAATTTCAAAACCGCATGGCCACACTGCAGCCACACGACATCATATGTTATTCATAAACAGCAATAGAAAACAAATTGTCTACTGTTGCCTTTTCAGCAGATCTGAGTGTTGGGGTAAAATCTCAAATCATAATGGTGGGTCTGGTGTCAAAATATTGAATGTGATCAAAGTAGAGAGAGTAATGTGGAAATCATCTGTCCCACAGGTAGGGGGAGGGTGTGGGATGGGGGTATACTGGGATTGTTGGGGGTGGAGAATGGGCACTGGTGAAGGTATGGGTGTTTCATTGTATGACCGAGAATTAGATCCAAAAGCTTTGTAACTGCACTCATGGTGATTCAATAAATAAAATCATAAAAAATGAAAAAAAAGTAAGATGGAGTTCATGCACAATTCAGTCAGATAATCAGCTAATCAGTGGCTGAATAAATAGCAGTACTCCTACATAAAAAAAAAGAAGCGAACAACACCTGGCCCAGACAAGGTCAGACCCGAATACCTGAAGAACCTGCCATCGGTACTCATCAATACACTAGCTTGGCTCTTCACACACTACCTGTCTGAATGCTAGGTTTTGTCCCAATGGAAAACCAGCAGGACTGTACTACTGTACAAGAAGGGAGACATCAACGACATTGACACTTATCGCCCGATCTGCCTGTTGTCTGTCATCTACAAGCTGTTCACTCGAGTCATCCTGAATAGGATTGGCAGAACACTAGATGAAGGACAACCATGCGAGCAAGTCGGGTTCCGAAAAGGATTCAGCATGATCGACCATATCCACACTATAACCAAGCTCATCGAGGTTTCTCAGGAGTTCAAGATGCTGCTCTGTCTAACGTTCATCGATTTAAAGAAGGCCTTTGATTCTGTTGAGACTGAAGTGGTCATTGAAACCCTAGCCAAACAGGTCGTTCAAGCTCAATACATCAGGATCCTCCAAGAGCTGTATTACAGATTCATTGCCAGAATCTCACATTCTATGAGGAAGTGATCATTCATGTCGAGAGAGGGGTTCACCAAATAAAGGGTGTTAGGAGGATCCTCCAGGATGGGAGAAGCATGCTGAAAGTAGACTATAGACCAAGGTGATTGCCACTCAATGCCTCTTTTGCAAACCATAACACCCAAAAGGAGAGAGAGAACAGAGGGGAATCCCTGACACAGAGGCAGGGTGGGAAGGGGGGTATGGGGGGTGGGAGGGATACTGGGATCTGTGGTGGTGGAAAATGGGCACTGGTGGAGGGATGGGTATTTAATCATTGTATAATTGAAACCCAAGCACAAAATTTGTAAGTCTACAACTGTACTTCATGGTGTCTCACTAATAAAAAAAACAGAGAGAGAGGGGTTCTGCAGGGTGATACCATTTCACCGAAACTCTTTAGTGCCACACTTTAGAAAGTCATGCGATGACTGGAATGGGAAGGAATGGGAGAGAAGATAGATGGTTGGTAACTACACCACCTCCACTTCACTGATGACATCATTCTAATAACACCAAACATTAGCCAAGCGGCACAAATGCTGGCCAACTTCGACCATGAATGTGGAAAGGTCGGACTACAGCTTAATCTCACAAAGACAATGTTTATGAGAAATGGCCTCATTCCTGACGTTCCATTCACTCTCAACAGAATGAACACCTCCAAATGCAACCGTTATGTGTACCTAGGTCGAGAAGTCAACATGACAAATGACCGGCACCTGAGTTGCACAGGAGGAAGAGAACAGCTTGGAACACCTTCAAGAGCATCAAAGAAATAGCTAAGAGGACGAAGAACCTCTGGCTCTGAGCACATCTCTTCAATTTCACTGTTCTTCCTGCATTAACATACACCTCAGAGACCTGAGCCCTACGAAAACAGGATGAGAACGCTATTCAGGTCTCCCAAAGAGGAATCGAAAGAGCTATGCTTGGAGTATCACGTTTCACACAAAAGGAAAGAATCCGGAATTCTGACCTCCGTTGATGGTCGAGAATCAGAGACGCTGTCTCGTTTGCCAATGCATCGAAGATCAGATGGGCTGGACACATAATGCTATTTGGAGATGACCACTGGACTAGAGCCATTACCCACTGGATTCCACGGGATGTCAAAAGATCGTGTGGCCGCCCACCTATGAGATGGTCAGACTTCTTCGTCAAGACCTTGAATGATTGGTTTGAGGCTCTTCGTGTTCCTAGAATGAACAGATGCCATTGGGCTACACTAGCATGCGACAGGGATGAATGAAGACATTACTGGTGCCCACTCAAGCAAACTGATGAGTAACGTGATGTCAAGTGATCAAGTGAGAACTTTGTGCCCTTATCACCAAACACCATAGCTTTAATTCAAGTAAAACAGTCATACAATATCTTGTCTTCTAGGCACTGCTGTGAGCATTTTACAAATAAAGATTCATTTGATCCTTGTAAATTAGTTAGGATTGGTATTTTTATTGTTCCCTTTTACAGAGGAGAAAACTGAGACTGGGAGAAAAGTTTAGTAACTTCTGTTTGACAGGCTAGTTTCAAAATCTCTGATCTTTTCTTTAGGGGGGTGGGAGGGTGGGCCCATACCCGTTGATGTTCAGGGATTACTCCTGGATCTGTACTCAGGAATTATTCCTTGCAGTGCTCAGGGGACCATATGGAACCCCGAGTATCAGGCTCTTATTGGCCACATATAAGGCAAGCACCCTCCCCACTGTACTATTTCTCCAGCCCAAGTCTCTGGTCTTAACTAGCAGATCAACTGCTCCCTTACAAAGCTCAATAGCTCTAATCAGAGTTTGATGTTCTAGGGACTCTTTCTAGTGCATATGTCATCAACAATATCACCAAGTCTATAGGTCCAGATAGATGATAACTGTTGTTTTACTATAGAATTAACATGAGTTCAAGGGAGCTACAAATTATAGTGAATAGAGGCATGAATGTGGAGTCAAATTGACTTGGATCAAATCCCAGCTCCATAAATTATGCGTCACTGGGCTAGTGGACTAATATGAGTCTATTTACAGAGACAAAATAGAGATCATGAAACCTATTGCACAAATTCCTGCAGAGATTAAATGAGACAATGTAGGTTAAGTACCCAGTAATGTGCCTCTCATATAGTCTGTTTAATAAGCTGTAGCCTTTGGTTTAAGTCTAATCGTCTTATTGTGTACAAATGTGTGTGTGTGTGTGTGCAAGCATGTGTTTTAAGACACTCACAAGTTGGCGCCCACATGCTGCTTGAGCCCTGTGCTGCTTGCACCCACGTGGCTGAGCACATGTGGCACTTGTACACATGTGTTGCCTGCATCTCCACTCTTGAGATGTGTACTTTCGTGCTTTCATGTCTAATCCTGGGGTGTGTGTAGGGGCTCTCTCCGCCCTTGGAGAAGCCCACACTTTCTCCTGGGTGCCTTAATCTCTACTCTCTCACACTTTTTCTCCCTGCTCCCTTTCAAAACCCTCCAAATAAAACCTGCTTTACTTTTAAAAAAAAAAAGCAACTGAAAAAATAAAGGAAAAATCTAGAAGAAGAAAAAAAGAAATACAAATTCCATAAATTATAACAAATTATAAAACTGACAGTTCAAACATGTTTGCCACTCAATGCCTCTTTTGCAGACCACAACATCCAAATGGAGAGAGAGAACACAGGGGATTGCCCTGCCACAGAGGCAGGGCGGGATGGGGGGATGGGGGTGGGAGGGATATTATCCATGGTGGTGAAAAACGGGCACTGGTGGAGGGATGGGTATCTGATCATTGTATAATTGAAACCCAAGCACAAAAAATTGTGAATCTACAACTGTAAAAAAAATAAAATAAAAAATAAAATCTTGTGTCTTAAAATAAAAAAAAAACCTGACAGTTCAATACTTAAGTAAGCTTCTCGGTGTGACATAAATAAATTGCTATGGGCTCAAAGTCTATACACTTTAATTATACAGAACCAGTAATGGAGGGCACTGTAGCACTGTAGCACTGTCCCACAGTCCTCCCGTTGCTCATCAATTTGCTCGAGTGGGTACCAGTAATGTCTCCATTGTTAGACTTGTTGTTACTGTGTTTTGGCATATCGAATACATTAGGCTTTGCCATGCGGGCGAGATAGTCTTGGTAGCTTGCCAGGCTCTCCAAGAGGGGTGGAGGAATAGAACCTGGGTCGGCCCGGGTTGTTCACGTGCAAGACAAATGCTAAAAAATAATTCTTTTAAGCCTAAGGACCAGGGAGATAGTTCAACTGACAGAACACATACCCAGCATATGTGAGTGTCTGAATTCCTGTACCACCACATACAGCCCTGGTGGGCCCCAAACAAACACCAAAATAGAGAATGGCCCCAATCTCTCCAATATCATGAGAGGTGGCCTATATTTTAAAATATAATAAAATGTTAAATAATATTTCTTAAAATATAATTTACTTCATAAATGAAAATCAACCATTTATTACTGGAAATGTCAATCTCATTTCATTTATTATATATAAAGAGGAAAGAAAAGTATTACAGATATCTTAACAGCTCAAAGCGCTCTGATAGTGTAATTGACTCAGTGATCCTTTTCTTCCATTTCCTTCATCAAGACTGTGTTTCTCTGGGTCACTCATGCAGTACAGATATATGATTCACTTTGTCCAGTGAACTGTGAGTGAAAGTGGTATGTGCCTCTTTTAGTAAAGCCCTTAATAACCACAGCGAGACGTTTCAGAATTCCCACACTTTGTGGGCATTACTGGAAGTTCATATCTGTTTGGATTCACCCCACCCACTAAATTTCTAAGTAATTATGGCAAGTAAATCTCTCCTACCAATTCTATTAGTCATATGGCATAGGCAAAAAAAAAAAAAGTTATATTAAGCCACTAAAGTAAGAGCTATTTGGCACCATTTACCTGTGCTACCGTAATTTACAAAACAATGGGAGAGAACTCAAAGAAAAATGCTACAGAGACTCATCTCACTAATTTTACAGAATTCAGATTAATCACTTCAATTACTAGCTATCAGAATACACAAATACAGTTGATTGTATCACTATAATCTTACTCTTCACTAAGTAGCTTGTCTTTACTATTTCAGTTTTAAAGGATTTATGTTTCTTTGAAGGTAAACAGCAAATCCTCTTTTTAAAACACCATTAGGCTTTTATCGGTTTGAGAAATTGCCAGGCATATTTAATAAACTTTCTGTTCTAAATAGGTGGTGTTGTTCAGACACTAAGATTATTCATTCCTATTATCACAGGACCAAGTTGTCTAGCTAGAGTAAGAACCTTTATCTTTTTGACTCTCCAGGAAGAAATAGTTATGGTGGCTCCCCGCAGCTTACCTACTTATCACAGCATCATAAAGAGTTAACATTCTAAAATATATAGAAGCTACTAAAGAGATAAGTACTTATCAGGACTTGAAAAGCTGTAATGATCAGAAAATAGGCCCCAGCCTAAAAATTCAAAGTAACCTTACATAAGAGCTCACCAGAGTGCTATAAAGACAAGATAAGTCATATCTACTCTTACCCCACAAAACAGAAGCATCTCCTGTTTCCTACCTCCTATTTCCTACGAAGTCCTATGTTTGCTGGCTCAGTCACACGCTCAGCTGGAACTCTATAGGATAAACCATAATTGACCCACTACAAATTGCTTCAGAGTTCAGCATGAAAATCAAAAACTTTCACTGAGTCTTTTAACACAGCAAGAGTGAGTTATAAAATGCTGCTCTATGAACAGGCTTCACTTCATGCAATAGGTTCCTGAAAAAAGCCGCATTTAATGCTTAGATAGATGATAGATAATAGATACAATTCATTCTATAGGTAATATAGATGAATTTATTTACATCCCTTAATATATATGTATTCGTTTCACTAGAATATTATTACCAGCGTATTACTTTTAGTAAAATATTTTACACAATGACTAATGATTCAGTATCTCTGTATTAATCTCAGCATTCATACCATTCACCCTATTTTATAACTTTTACACAAAGATTTAAAGAAAATCATCCAGTGACCTCAGTGTGTTGAAAAAATCACATCAAGCAAAAAAGGATCTTCAAACTGTTATTTTTTTTCTCCTCATTTGTTTGATTTCTGCCTCTAGCTAGAGCCAACAGACAAAGGGAACAGACCCTCAACTCCTAGTCAGAAACCTGACTTCCGGACTAGGGCTCATCTGGACTTTCTGACTAGGCACATGCCCTTTGGCAAATTTTTTACCTCGCTGAAATTGCTCTCTTATTGCACTTTGGAGGTTTGGAAAGGGGAGAAGAATAATCCAGATAATATCTGACATCACCATCATGTAAAGTCTCCTAAGGAATAAACAAGTTATTCAACCCCACCACTTCTTACTAGGTGGCAAGAAAGTAGATTGGAAGAACAAAAAGGCTGACTCAGTATTAGTTGGACTATTTGTGGGGAGAAGGGACAAAGAATATACTTCTGTTGCTGCTCCAAAGTGTCTCTCTTCAGATGAGGTATAGACCATTAGCTCTACTGAGGAAAAGGTTGAATTTGAATGCAAAAAAAGAAAAAAGGAAGACATGTATTAAAAACAAAAACTTTGCATTATAACATTATATAGATTTCAGGTATATAAGCATTAGAGTCAGGCATTTGCATATGCTACAGTATAGTCTCCTCTAAAAGTCCTGAGAATTAGGGCACAAGTGTACTAGAGTCCATGTCCAAAGCCCATCATCACATGGTCTCCCAAGCACTGAGCCCCTCACTACTGGTTGTGGCTCCAAAAAAAATTTCTTATTGTTATTATTATTTAGCTAATAAAAATATTTTATTTCCTGCCTGGAGTAATCCCTGAGCACAGAGTCAGGAGTAAGACCTGAGCACCACCAAGTATGATCCAAAAACGGTCACAATCACGGTCCTCCCTTTATTCATCAATTTGCTCGAGCGGGCCCAGTAACATCTCCATCATGAGACTTCTTGTTACTGTGTTTGGCATATTGAATACATCGTGGGTAGCTTGCCAGGCTCTGCCGTGCAGGTGAGATACTCTCCGTAGCTGGCCAGGCTCTCCTAGAGGGGCGGAGGAATCGAACTCGGACTCGGGTCGGCCATGTTGGCTGCATGCAACGCAAACGCTCTAGTGCTGTGCTATTGCTCCAGCCCCAGTAACTCACCGTGATCGTATAGTGGTCCAAAAACAACAAACAAAAAATTTATTTGCTCATTACGACCTCAAAAAATAAAATAAAATAGTATCCCTCTGCACACAGTTTTTCAGTGGACTGAGGTTTAGGTCTTCCCCTTGGCCTGGCATCCCTATTTTTTCCTCAGGTCTGTAAACAGACTGCAATTCTAGGACCAGCATGAGGCACAATACCTGCCTTAGTCATCAGAGGAAGAAGATTCTAATAAAATAAGAATAAAAGGGGCCTTGGTCTGCAGCATCCTGAGGAGTGGATGTCATATTTTAGGGCACATTTCCCCAGTCTTGAGACATCCCTGCTTGGGAAGTGTACTTTGCTTATTGACACTCTAGAGAAGCCCATGTTCTCTCTGGAGCAGGGATCGCTCTCCTTTCCTCCCTTTATTTCTCACTGTATCACTGTCATCCTGTTGTTCATCGATTTCCTCAAGCAGGCACCAGTAACGTCTCCTTCGTCCTAGCCCTGAGATTTTAGAAAGTGCCACATTTGAGGCTCTTTCAGCATCAGGAGAATGAGACCCATCATTGTTACTGTTTTTTGGCATATTGAATATGCCACGGGGAGTTTGCCAGACTCTGCCATGCGGACAGGATACTTTTAGTAGACTGCCAGGTTCTCCAGATTTATTTATTTCTCAAATAAACTTATTTCTAAAAAAAATTTTGATCACTTGATTACTTGATTTCCTGTTAATCGTCAATTTGCTCAAGCAGGCGCCAGTAACGTCTCCATTTGTCCCTATCGTGTGCAAGTGTAGCCCAATGGCATCTGTTCATTCTAGGAACACAAATAGCCTCAAACCAATCGTTCATGATCTTGATGAAGAAGTCTGACCATCTAGTAGGTGGGCGGCCACATGGTCTTTTGACATCCCGTGGAATCCAGTGGGTAACGGCTCTAGTCCAGCGGTCGTCTCTAAATCTCATTACATGTCCAGCCCATCTGATTTTTGACACCTTGGCAAACAAGACAGCGTCCCTGATTCTTGATCGTAGATGGAGGTCGGAACTACGGATTCTTTTTCTCATTTGAGTGAAATGTGATACTCTAAGCATAGCTCTTTTGATTCCTCTTTGGAGAAACAGCTAAGAGGATGAAGAACCTCCGGCTCCAGGCACATCTCATTGATTCCACTGTTCTTCCTGCATTAACATATGCCTCAGAGACCTGGGCCCTACGCAAACAGGATGAGAACGCTATTCGGGTCTCCCAAAGTGGAATTGAAAAAAATTTTAATACATAAAAAGAAAGCAGGTTAGACACAAAACAACCAGAAGGAAATTGGGATCACCACTAATGTGTGAAGTCATCTGGATTTCACGTTATCTGCCACCAGTGAGGGATGCAATGACCAGGCCTTTTCTGTGATATTTGTACATGTTCATAGAGAATCAGATGGGCTGGACATGTAATAAGATTTGGAGATGACCACTGGACTAGAGCCACCGACTGAATTCCACAGGACGTCAAAAGATCACCTATCCACCCACCTATGAGATGGTCAGACTTCTTCGTCAAGACCCTGACCGATCAATTTCAGGCTCTTTGTGTTCCTAGAATGAGCAGATGCCATTGGACTACACTAGCACGCGACAGGGATGGATGGAGGCGTTACTGGCGCCCGCTCAAGCGAATCGATGAATAACGGGATGTCAAGTGATCAAGTGATCATAGAGAATGAACAATAGAAGCAAACTAACTTTAAAGTAGGCTGTTAAGAGCAGAAGTTATTAAGATCAGGAATGAATCTATAGTGGATAGTGAATACTAATTCATCCTTGACTCATTTCTGATAGCCTTGTTGACAGAAAAGAAAAACCCAAGTAGCAAAAAAAAAAAAAAAGAAAGAAAGAAAAAAAAGGCCAGGCCTTGTGGTATCTCAGTGAGCATAACTGCTTTTCAAAATAAAATAAACCAGCTCAGCAGTAGAGCACTTGCTAGCTAGCATTTGTGAAATGTTAAGTCTGATTCCCAGCACTGCTCCCCAAAAAGTACGCTTTAATCACTTTCCTTGTATCTATTTAGCCAGTCCAGGTTCATCCTCCTCCCACACCCACCTCCAACTCCATCTCATCACCAGTACCACCAGATATGGCCAAAAAGAAAAAAAATGGGGGGGAATTAGCCACACCTGGCAGTGCTCAGGGCTTAGACCTGGCTCTGTGTTCAGGGATCATTCCTAGCAAATTTGGGGGACCATATGGGAAGCCAGAGATCAAACTCAGGTCGACCACATGCAAGGCAAATACTCTACCCACTGTATTGTCGCTACAGCCCTCCAAAAATTTTTAAAGCAAAATAAGGGGCCAGAACAACAAAACAGCAGAGAGGATATTTGCCTTGCACAAGGCCAACCAGGTTTGATCCCTGGCATTCTGTATGGTGCCCCAAGCACTGACAGGAGTAATTCCTGAATGCAAAGCCAGGAGGAACCCTTGAGCATCACCAGTAGTGCCCTCCCCTGCCCCCGCCAAAAAATAATAGTAACAACTATAATTTTTTTAACAAAAGGCAAAATAAAACAAAACATGTCATAGGAAAATAACAAGATGGAAGTTTTATATTGTGAATGTGTGTGGTCATTTTGTATCGTCTGGCCTCATCTTTTACTACTTATTAGCATTCTTCACTTAAGGCACTATAAATTGACTTTCTTCTCACCTCTCATCTCTTGTACGTTCTATTCTCTCACCCATTCTGAAATACTGTCTTCCTTCCTCTTCACTTTTGCCCAAGTATTCCTATTTATCCCTCTAGGTTTCATTCTGCAGGAAATACTGTGATACTCTAAAGCTGGATTAGAAAAATAACCCTCCCATTAACCCCTGAGCCCTGTATCAAAATTGTCCATGTGCTCATCTTCACGAGCCATAAGACTGAAATCTTTTTGAGTTAAACTTCTTTGATCTTCTTTTTGGCCTTAGATCCTAGCATGTACAGTGTGCTTGGAGCATAGCAGGTGCCCACTGAATGGCAGACCCACTCTCACCATCTACACATGCCTGCCAACTTTTTCTGTTTCTTTCCTCAGGTCAAACCTCAATAAGCTGAAAGCAAATAAATGCTTCTGGCAAGAAATTCTGTTGCCATAAGTAATGGCACCAGTAAAGAAAACCCTGGTACAAATCAGAAAGTCCCGTCCTTCTTCTACTTTTTCCCTCTTGATTTAACTATCACCTCACCCCTCTCCTTATGCTCCTATTTATCAAGTGTAAATGTCAAGGATTACCTCATAGATTTTTCAAGACATTCTCTGTAAAAGCTTACCCAAAAAGGCCAGAGAGACAGCTCACAAGATAAGTTTTGGATGATAGAGCACTGAAGTCCATTCCCAGCACATGACCACTGAGCACTGCCAAGTGTGACCCAAATGCAAACACAAAACAACTTTACTAAGAAAGTTCTGTCAGAGAACCAAGGGCAAACTCATTATTTAACTTTACCTGAGAACGATTTTGTTTGAAGCAGTCCTAGCTCAGCAGAGAAGATAAACACTTGTAGGCTTTGCCATCAAAATAAGTGCAGAGTCTGAGCACTTCTCACCAGCTTGACTGACAGCACCTCCCTCCAGCACAACTTGAAGACATCCTTACTAGCCTCCCTGCTCTGGTCTGTCCTGCAACTCAGGGGAAAGTCTCATTTCAAAACAACTGATGTGCAAGCCGGTGTTTAGCTCCTTCTCTTCTGTTCAAAATTCTCCAGCAGACTTCCAATTCACTCAGAGGAAAAAACAAGTTTTCACTAACACAAAAGGTCTTGGTATAGTCAGGGTATAGTCCCCTGACTATACCCTCACCTCATGTTATTTATTTCCAGTCTCACAGAAGGCATCGATGATCAAATGGAAAATGATGACAATTTTTTTTCCATGTCTGTCTCCTCTGATGGTTTTTTTGCTTTTCTTTTTGTAGTGCAGGGAGTTGAATCCAAGGCTTGTACATGCAAGAAATTATACTATATCACTGCTTTTATATTTTATATTAACACTTCTCAATGACATACTCTCTGCTTTTTTTTACTTATTTGTTTACTTTCTATCCCTTACAACCAAATGACCCTCTTTGCTGTTTAGATCACTATTTTCCCACCCTTAGAACAGAACCTATAACAGAATTAATTATGCAGTATAAATAAGTGAAAGAATGAAGCAAACAAAAACTCATAGATTTAGGATCAGAGAGATAGTACGTATGTATTACTTAATTGCCTTGCATGAGGTTGATCCAGGTTCAAGCCTTGGTACTGCATATGGTCCCCTATAGCACCACCTGGAGTAATCCCTGAACACAGAACACAGAGACAGAAAGAAGCCCTGAGAACCCTGAGAACCACAGGGTGGGCCCAAAAACACAAAATATATACTGTGTTTTGGGGCTACCACCAGTACCTCCCTCCCTCCTTAAGTGTGTGTGTGTGTGTGTGTGTGTGTGTGTGTAAAATACTTAAACATAAAATGACTTGAATTTAAAAATCTTCTACCAAATCATTATTTTTACTAATCAGTAAATAATGCTACAAGAGTAAACTCTGGTCTTTGCAGCATTCTAAAATGATTCATGAGATAATCCATTAAAGTCAAGGATGAGGATAAATCCAAGCTGTCAAATGCAGTCAACAGGGAAGAAAAACAGCCTAAGCATAATGATTGGTTTTCAGTACATGATGAGTCCCATTCTCAGTTGGACCTTCATCTTACTCAGAAAGCTATTCATTTTGCCAATCATGGCCCTCGTCTATTCTTTCTTTTGTGGGAACAGTGGAAAGTAGGGCCTCCTATGCAATGTTCAGTGGGCAAGGGAGCTCGTCCTGGTCAGATCAATGCTCTACCCCAGCAATGCAATACTTCTGGGGTCACCAGGGCCAACTCAGTGGTGCTCAGGGCCCTCAAGGTCCTGCAGAGATGGTGACGTGAGGCCATGCAATGTCACAGATAAAACTCAGGACATAACACATAAACCATGTACTCAAAGATAGCTCATGCCTTTGAACCACCTCACCATTCCCATTCGTTCCTTTAGCAAATATTTTTTGCATATTTTCCTACTAAGTGCTAGGACACTATTCTAGGTATCAGGATCTGACAACATAATTACAAAGGCTTTTCTTTCAGAAAATTTTTATCTGAAAGGCATAATACAGACATTTCATAGAAAAACTAAAAAGTATAATGAATAAGCCATACTTAAACCACCCTTCTAACCAAATACACTCATACTGCATGTCAGCACGGGAAAGGAAGTTCCCCATTCCTGAGATAAACTTTAAAAATAAGTATATCCTGTCTAACCTCAGTTGTCAAAATAAATGAGACCTTGGGCCCTTTCCCCAAAATTGCTGACTTGATAGTGACTGTTTATCCTTGAATTTTGCAATGTCAGCATCTGCAAATACTGATGATATAGGTATAAATAATTATATAAGAACACTGCTATTGTTTCAGTACCCAGATCAGTTCACTAATGTAAATCTTAAGGGTTATTTTCCGCAAATACATTCTCTATTCTTTACTTGGAGAGCCAATTCAGAAAACTGTTCTTCTTTGCAAAACATTGCAAATATAGATCCTTTTATTTTATTAATGCTTTTATCTTCAGGTTTTCCTTTCACCAACTGGAACTATGTTACCTGAGAAACTGAAACACTAAAAAAGTCGTGTTCTACAACACCCAAAAAGAGAGAGAGAACAAAAGGGAATGCCCTGCCACAGAGGCAGGGTGGGATGGGGGGATGGGGGTGGGAGGGATACTGAAACCCATGGTGGTGGAAAATGGGCACTGGTGGAGGGATGGGTATTTGATCATTGTATAATCGAAATCCAAGCACAAAAATATGTAAGTCTACAACTGTAAAAAAATAAAAATAAAAAGTCATGTTACCTGGCAAACACATGATCCAGACCTTTTCCACCTAGGTTTGTCTTTCTTGTCTTTGAGAATTAAAAGAGATGGAAACATATCTTTTACTCCCAGTGGCTCAATTTCTATTCCTAATGATTTGTTTTTCAGTTACTGGATGATGTCTCCTTCTTGGCCAGCTCAGGTTCTGTTGTGCACGTGACATCCATTATAGACTCTTTGCAAAGGGCAGCAATGGCAGCAGCCAGGTTCTTATTCTATGCTCTGAACATCTGGTTTCTGTTGGGTGCCAGGTCACAGAGAATATGGAATTCTCCTTATAGTTTCCTTTTTTATTTATCAGCTGCCTTGACATATTCCAGTGCATTCTAGCATTCAGAGACCTGTCCTTTGCCACAAAATCATGAAGCTATCATTTGGTCAGACCATATGGATGGTCTCAACCACAGTGTTAAGAATTCACTCACTCATGTTATCCCCTGAACCACTGATCATACCATTTTATTTCTAACTTTAAGTAAAATAAATCTTCATGTCGTTTTGTCTGTCAAATATGAATACAAGTCACTCAGAAAAGGAAAAAAGCCCTGTGACCCTTAAATAAAAGGTCAAGGACTCCTAAATAGAAAATTCCTGGGACCTGAGCGATAGTACAGTGGGTAGTTTGTTTGCCTTGCACACTGCCCACCCAGGTTTAATTCCCATCATCGGATATGGTCCCCTGAGAACTGCCAGGAGCAAGTCCTGAGTGCAGAGCCAGGAGTAACCTCTAAGCATCAATGGATGTGACCCAAAATAGAAAGAAAGAAAGAAAGAAAGAAAGAAAGAAAGAAAGAAAGAAAGAAAGAAAGAAAGAAAGAAAGATTGTTCCTAGGTCAGCAACATCACAACCTTTGACGTGATTGTTATGCCCTTTTCCTCCTTGTTTTTTTTTTTTGCTTTTTTGGGGGGTCACACCCAGCGATGCACAGGAGCTACTCCTAGAATCACTCCTGGCCGTGCCCAGGGGACCATATGGGATGCTGGGAATCGAACCTGGGTCGGCCGTGTGCAAGGCAAATGCCCTACCCGCTGTGCTATTGCTCCAACCCCACCCCTTTCCTTCTTGACTTGAAGATCATGCAACTGACACGTCACTTTTTTTCTGAGACCCAAATTTTGGCTTAGTATTTATCTTTGACCCTGAATTGAGGCAGCTGTTCTCTCTATCTGTGCCCTCTCTCCTACTCTCTAAAGGAAGGTAATTATTCATTAACAACTGAGCTAAACTAGACAGACCGCATAGGAATAAGGGTAGAAGCTGAAAACCCTGGTGCAGGCTAATACATTCATACAAGCAGACACTAGTTTAATCAAGAGTGATAATGACAAATGATTGAGAAGAAAGTACATTCAATATAGTTTAGAGGCTAAGGTGGAAAACCTTAAAGGTAAAATGCATGTAAGGTATGAGAAGTGAGGAGTCAAGATTTCTGCTAGATGACAGAATAGGACTTCAAAACCATTTTCAGCTTGAAAGACTGAAGTGCATGCTTTGCAAATGGGAGCACCAGATTCAGTCCAGCAACGGATATGCCCCCTCTCCGTCCCCGCAATTTTTAAAATCACCTTGACTCTTTACAAAAATGAAATGCAAATAAAGCCATGCAAACAAAGATCTTTGGATTAAAGATTCAAAAAGGAAAAGATAATGAAAAAACTGGAGTGATAAAGTTCATAAGAAAATGAGGTAAGGGTCTAGGGAGAATTCTAGCTCAGTGTAATTCAATGATGATTAAAGAGTCTACATGTTTATTTGGGGTTGAAGGTTCTGACCTTGGAGCCACACCAAGCAGTGTGTAGTGCTTACTTTTGACTCTGCCCTCAGAGATCACTCAAAGTGGCAGGGATAGAACCCAGGTCAGTCATGTGCCAGGAAAGTCCCCTACCCACTGTACAACTGCTTCAACTCCAAGCATTTACAATTTAAACAGTAACTGCAGTGTAGTTCCTAAGTGAAGAAAGATGATGCTTTCAGCATCTTCTACTACACTAATAAGTCCACATGCAAAAACTCCTCTAAAATTACTATTCACACATCTTTAAAAGCACTTCCCAAGAGAAGAAACTTATAATTGTAGAGGTTTCAATGCGTTGTGCTCATAGCACACTCCGCATTTGGGAAGAGTCACTGAAAAAATATGCTCAATTACCATCCAGCATTCTAAGGAACTCACTAGCATGCTTTACATACCTGATCACCGGGTGTTCTCTGCAATCCCTTACTAATACAAGAAATTAGTAACTAATCAACACTGAGCACCTTATTTATCTTTGGACCTTCTTTTTATGAATAAATAGGGAAGTCAGTGGAAGACAGGCACAGAATGTGTGTGTGTGTGTGTGTGTGTGCGAGCACGCATGTGCGTGTGCGTGCATGCACCAGAAGCAATACAAACATAAGAGCAGTCAACTAAGTCAAAAATTTGAATTCTTGGTGAGTCTAGCTTTCGCCTTACACACTACTCCAGGCAAGTGTCCTTTCCCTCATTTCAGTGTCCTAAGCTGTAATGGAGCGAATAATGGCAGCCTCTGCGCCTACTAAAAGAGAAACTCTCAAGACAAATGAAGTGTCCTACAATCAACAGCCACCTATAGAGCAGTGGTGGAGTACAAGACAGTATAATTAAGCCCTTAGGAGAAAAATGTGCTCCGAGCTCTCCAGAGAGGAAAAGGAAGGAAGAAAAAAGTAAATGAGAAAGCAAAAAAAGAACATTGACTAGGAACCAAAGTCCTTCCCTGGGAGCTAGTTTAAGAAGTACATCTCTCCAGCAATATCCGTCCAAGGTATCAAAGCTTCTAAACACATCACTTGGTAATGGAGTGCAAGAGAGGTCACTGCTAAAGATGAGTGTGTATTCGAGGAGCCACAGAAATGGATGGCTTGTGAAATAAGTATAGATGCTTCTACAAGGGCAGTCTCTCTCTGCTATTCTCACTCACATCTACAATGTTTGTGCAAATGTCATGGGACAACATCAAAGAAGGAAATGACCATCACTGTGGGCAGCACATGAGACTATGAAATTAAGGGAGGGTAAAAAAGTATTAGGTTTCACTGAGAGGAGGATAATCTCTGTTAACGTGACATCTATTCCAGACCATTCCAGATAACACTTGGCCAATTTAATACTTTCTTTTGCCTCTTTTCTTCTAAAGACTGTGATCATTTAATTCCTATATAAGAAGAAAGAACCACTAGTCCTTCTAAACAATTACAAGCTGAGTCTACTGAAAATTATTTGGTCCACTGATTGTATACTGAAAAGTTTGGCAAACTGAAAAGTGGACCATTTTACAACTAAAAAACTCACAAGAACACAATATCTGAAAAAAACTAAGGTCTCTTCATTTCCACTTTGAAGCACTATTACTTTTCGTTAAAATGTAAATTTTCTTTCTAAATGGCTAGATGTGACTTTTACAAGTGTATGATTTCTGTCCACAGCTAAAAATAAAAACTATGTCATTCTCATGTCTCTCATTCTCTTGTCTCTATTAATCACTTTTTCTCTTTACATTTTACCTAATCAATAGGGACATGTCTATCGCTCTTCTAGCTGATTTCTATTATTCCTCATTACAGCCTTTGTTCCAATTCCTTGCTCCCCATCAGGTATTAAATATTTAGACACTGTCTCTAAACTCTCCTATGCCTGCTACTGTTGGGTAACTATCCTATAGTTGTGTAATCAATTAGCCTGGCATCTGATCCCTGTTTCAAATGTCTCTTAGAGGAAATTTAATTATGATTAATATCTTTTCATGACTTTGAAATTATATAGGCATGATTCCTTACTCAGTCAAGCATGTTAAAAATCATAAATCAATTTATTTTATTCCCTCTAGATGTGAGGAGACCTTTCCAATTCTCACTGAATTTTAACAACATAAAAGTCCAGGAATAATTAGATGAGTATACTTTTTTTTTCCTTTCCCTGGAAAACCTTTTCAGTAAGATCTTTGTGGTTCAGAGATTTGGGGAGATTTCAAGGAAAGCTGTACAAACACAATTTAAAGAAAATATTCTATAAAGACAGTGGGAAGAAACATATCTTCATACAAGACTAAAACTTCGATTGCAAGCATGCCCTAATTCATATTTCTGAAAGCTGCAGTAAATTAGATTTTTTTTTGGTAAATCAAATACTTTAAATAAATTCCCCAGAGTGGTTAATACACATAACGCTGATGGCAAATCTTTCTGTGAAGTGCAAAATGCATTTGTAATGAAAATGTATACTTCTTAACTCAGTGGTTTTAAATTTAGATTCTGGTGCTAAGTTTTCCAAAATAGGATTACCTTTTAAATCAATTTTGAAAGCACTTGGGGAAAAAGCACTTCACAAAACTTCTCCTGACCCAAAATTAACCATAATACCCCAGAAGAAATTTTTAACCTTCATCATTCCACCTGAACGTGCATCTCTGTAGCAAATATCCTTTCCCTGAAAAGAATTTTACAAATTTTGGAATAAGGCCAAAAAATAACTTGCATAGGTTTTTCAATGTATTTACTGTAGCCCTACCCAATAGGACCATACTATACATGAATTACTTAATTCTCTCTGAGAATATATCTTTGTTAACTATTGGCTAGAAACCACATATAAAATGAATGATATTGCCTGATAGTCATATATATTTATATATTGTATTCTATGTAAATCATAGAAAAGATTGTCAAAGTATTGAGAGATAGGCATATATCACAGTGCTAGACAATCAAATACAAGTTAGAAGTCTGATTGGCACTTCAGAAAAGCGTTTCCTTTTTTGATAAAAAGAGACAATTTGGAGGAAGCATTATCCCTTTTCTCTTTCCTGCCATGCCAACATGATTGCTGGAACTGGGCAGCCAGTTTGATCACAAGAGGCAGTAAGCAGAAAAGTAAGACTGAGAGACCCTAAGACATGCCTCACCCTCAATTATTAGCACATAGAACCCAACATATCAACCTCTTAAGTGAGAAAAACTCATTCCCCTTAGTTGAAGAGCATAGTGTGTAAACAACTCCCCACTGTAAATTGGGTGTGGTTTTTGTTATTCCTGACTTTAATCCAAATGCATTTTGAGATGACACTGTTCCTTCATCTCTTCACTGTGCCCTATATTATAAGGTACCAGGTCTTCAACCAGAAAAACAAGATCCAGATTCACAAATAAATCTTGGAAGACATCAACATGCTGCAGAGATGGCCTCCAAACCCCATGCCAGGCTGAACCTCATACTCCAGGCACCCCAGAGTGGAGCTGGTAAATCCCCACTCAACCACCCAAATAGAGCCCTGACAGCCATAAACTTCTAGAACTCCAGTCACTGCCTTGCTCACAGTGAATCTCCACGGGCTCAGATGAACCTCATTCATGCATGAATATATTGAAAAATTCAGGTATACAGGTTTTGTGACTGAAATCTCCAGACTCTCACAGAGTCAGGGATGGGCAATCTCCCCCTATTGTCATGTTTTTCCTGGGTCCTGGAAGTCATACCCACTGTAATTTCAAGAGAAAGCATGGGCACACATTTGGGACTGAAGCGTGCAGTGGCCGAGAACCATTCTGCTGGCCAGTTCCTGGGGGCAAACAGACAAAGGATAGAAGAACAGAAATAGGGCCCCAGGCTTAATTGATAGTCAGTTTATTTCTCTCTCCTCCCTAACATAGTTTGCTCTCTCCCCTTAATGCACAATTGTGGTCATAGTTTTGGTCATAGTCCTAGTGATCATAGTTTCATCATCCTAGTCTCCTCATAGACCTCAACGTCCTCTACACCTCTTACCCCTTACAGCATAGCTACATAGAAATCATGAATGTTGGGGTACACAAAGGTGGGGTTGAACATTGTCATAACAACAAACAGCGGTAAAGTCACTCCTTAAGGGGAAGTTCTAGGAGATTAACTCAAGGACAAAATCTCATCTGAGGGTTCAGCACTCCAGATTACTAGGAGATCCGCTCAAGGGCAGGATTCCATCTAGGGTGTATTGCTTTCTCCTTTCCTCTGCTAGTAATTCATTTAATTAATTGTAGTACATTTACTTCTTACAATATTTCTGGTCATTTTGCATGAACACAGAGATATATTAAGCTTAAAGTTTGACTCTTCCTGGGGACATCTTGCTGTATACCCCAGACTACAGTCCTCAAGCCAGGTTACTCTTTCCTAACCCCAGCAGGGTCCTTATTCAGTTACTTCTTTTTGGGTCATGACAGAATTTGTTCTATGACCATGCTCTTAACTTATTATACTTATGGCACTTAGCTTGACCCTTTCCAATGCCAGGATAGTATACAGCTTGCCTTAGGTCCATCCAGTCCCTTCATTGGGACTCTCCTTTTGTGGGTGTTAGGAAGTAAAGGCAACTGAGGCTTAAGTCAAATGAATCTGATGGATGCCCAGGAGTAAATATTATTTAGAGTCAATTAACTCCTGTGTTAACAAAAGCATAGCATTAACTGTCTTCCTGTGTCTATACAAAAAGGACATTGCTAAACCATGAAAATGACATAAAGGAAAGAGAAAAGCAGCATAGTATAATCACTGCTTGATGAAATTGGATGTGCCTCAGGTGAATTGTGGGGGTAGCTCAATAAACCTAAGCTGCCTGCGGGAGGAGCAAGGACAGCCCAATGTTATCCAATAGCCCACAAACTACATCTGGCACCATATAAGCACCTTAATTGGCCATGATCCAGAAACTCACAAGTAAACCTCAGAAGAAATCAGCAAGCTGCAGAGATACCTCCAGACCCCAAAGTCACCATTCAATTAGAAATTTAACTCCAGGGGCCGGAGCAATAGTACAGTGGGTAGGGCATTTGCCTTGCATGCAGCCAACCCAGGTTCAATCCCCGGCATCCCAAATTACTCCAAACATAGCCAGAAGAAATTCCTGAGTGCAGAGCCAGGAGTAACCCTGAGCATCACTGGGTGTGACCCAAAAAGAAAAAATAATTAACACCAGTTGTAACACCATTTTAAATTTTTCAAATTCCTGGAGTGTGTAGATTGTATAGAATGTAAAGTCGAAGGCAACCAATCCAAATTAAAATAAAATTAGCAAAAAAAAAAAATATTAGCACACAAGGCTCAACCTGTAACAATACATTAGTAATCTCTTATACAAGAGATTGTATCTCTTATACAAGTTATCTCTTATACAATAGCCCCAGGATAAGATACAACAATTTTCACACACTTTCTTCTAAGGAAATCTTTTCTAATTATTTTTTAAGAATAATTTTTAAAAAATAATTATTCATAAGAAACAACACAAAATAAATGATTTAAGACCTTCTGTTGGGGCAGTTATGGGTAGCGATTAGGAAAATTCAAAATAATGGTGGTGGAAAGGTGTTTTGGTATTAGGATTAGTGCTGGAATATTGAATGTAATAAAGTATTATGAACAACTTTATAAAAAATATAAAGTAACAAAATAGGAGACTAACACCCAAGAATAGCCGAGATAAGTACCAGGAGGTTTACTCCATGGATTGGAGGCCAGCCACACAAGCTAGAGGAAAAGGCAGCTCAGATAGAGAAGGGAGCACCATGTAAAGGGTGTTGGGAGGATCCTCCCAGGATGGGAGATGCATGCTGAAAGTAGACTATAGACTGAACATGATTGCCACTCAATGGCTCTTTTGCAAACCACAGCACCCAAAAGGAGAGAGAACAAAAGGGAATGCCCTTCCACAGAGTGGGGTGGGGTGGGGGGTTTGGGGGGTGGGAGGGGTTGGAGGTGGAGAATGAGCACTGGTGGAGAGATGGATACTTGATTATTGTATAACTGATACTCAAAGACAAAAAAAAAGTTACAACTGTATCTCATGGTGTTTCACTAATAAAATTTTTTTTAAAAATAAATTTAAAAAATTTTAAAAACATGCTGAATGTTTATAGTGCACACTGTAATAAGAAAAGGCTTTCCGTAAATATCTACATAACCCAAAAACAGGCTCTAACTTCTTTTTGGTGCCCCTATAATTCTGCCTACATGTATAAATCAATGTGGCCTCAAACTGATTCAAGTTTTACTAAAAATGATATAAATTTGATCAATTAGTGGCAATCACCCCAGAAATCAAATGTTTACTACATGCCAGAAATTACATTATGCCCAATATTCATGATAATCTGCTAAAGAAAATGCTATTGCTTCCATTTAAATTGAAGGAAACTAAGTCAAACAACTATGTCACTTTTTAATAATTTCACTACTAGTAAAAGCAGAACCAGACTTAGACATCAGAATTTTTTAATCTCAAAAACTGTGTTCTGAAACTTTTTTACAGTACTTGTGGAAAAATGAACTCAATTTGGTTCAAGAGGTAGCTAACTATAGCAAAGGTATTGATTACATGTGTATATGATATATATTATTACATATGTAAGAAAACACTATAGCGTCCATTCTCTTTTCTCTCTATGATGGTGTATAATTAAATTAATCTATCAAATAAACATGTCTTTATTTTTGTAACATGTGACATGTTTGCGGATTTTGTAACTGACATGTCCAGGCTTTCTCGGGGTCGAGATGGGTTATCTCCCCCCACCTCCCTGTTATTTCGGAAGCCCCAGCAGTCACATTCACACCCCAAAGCTGCCACCCAATTAAAAAGCTACTCCAGCCTTACTGTCCCAATAAAAATACTGAATGCTCTGAACAAACTCACAATCTTAGTACCTATATTGCAAACCATAATGCACAAAAATAGAGGGAGGCTCGGAGAGTGGGATACTGGGGGATGGTGAGAGAGAAATGGGGGACACTTATGGTACGAAATATACTGATGGAGGGATGGGTGTTGAAATATTGTATGACTGAAACTCAATCATGAACAACATTGTAGTGGTCTATCTCACAGATATTCTATTTTAAAAAAATTAAAGTAATGTGGAGTTCATGCCTGCTTCAATCAGTTTAATCAGTGGCTGAATAAATGTCAGTATTTCTACATTTAAAAAAATTTTTAATAAATAAAAGTGGCCTGAGGGCCCCATTTAGTATTGATGGGAACCCCCCCCAAAAAAAGGGGCTCCAATTCCTTCCAAAAAAACTAAACTTAAAATATATTAAAATTTTCTGATTGGAGGAAGCCTACCAAGTATTATGTAGGGAGCACGAGGACAACTCTTGGCAGTGCTCAGGGGCAATCCAGGGATAAATCTCAAGACTTCACACTTGCAAGGCATGCACTCCAACCCTTTGAGATTGTTCCCTAGCCCCCCAACTTTCCAATTTCTTAAGATTATCCTGAAAATTCCTTCCATAATACTGTCTTAGACAACACTTCCTTTCTTTTTTCATTCAAGGTCACTCAGGTGCCTCCATTTCACTACCTTTTAAAAACACTCTTGTTTCCACACTTCTGATTATTTCTGCCACATGTGTAGAAAATCTGAGTGAATAAGAGTGGGTGGATGGGAGCAACTAAGAAAAGAAAATGATAAGGAACATTAGAGAAACAGTAATACAACATCAAAATTACAAGAGAAGAGGCTTCAGGGTCTTTAGGCATAAGCAGATGGTCTGTGAATGGAAAGCAAGTTTGCCTGAGGTCCAGTCCACTTTGCATTTGAGTCTGGCATTTTCAAGCTGGTCAGCTTTAGAGACTGTGGAAAATGACATACCCAAAAGTCTCACAAATCATTTCCCCCACAGTCCATCTCATACATCATCTGGGAACTTTTCAATATTGTCTGATCTAGTTGACCAAATCTATGGCTAGGATGGCTAGAACCTAATAGGATGTTCTTAATAAATTAATCAACATAAAGACTCAAAGTTGTCCTTTGGAACCATAATGACTGCTTCTTGGCTCGAGGTAAAGCAAGAATATGAAAGCATCCACCTTTTCTGGTGAGGTTCCCTCTATGACTGTCAACCTCAGAATAAAAGGAAGCAGCAGAAGTGTCTGGGGTCCAGGAGATCTTGGGTAAGGCTACCAATTTCCTGGTCCTTCCTACACAGAGCCTCAGAAAAGGTGCAATTTAAAAGAGCCCCAAAATGCCAAATCTTCTCTCTCAAAAATGAAAATAGTTTAGAATATTCCTTTGGGGAGGAGTCACACCTCTAAGCACTTGTGAACATGCAGTGCCAGGGAAGGAACCCAGAGTTCCCACATGCAAAACATTTGAGCCATCTCCCCAGCTCTACAGGAATTTTTAAGTTCCCTTATTGTGCTTTTCTATACCAGTGAGTTTTCTATGATCATCATTTATGACTTTTACCTAAGTAAGTAAAATCTTTTTCATGAAGTTGACTACAAAACACATCCTAGAGTTAAATGAAAGCTCCGCTTGGTTCTCTCTCTTTTGGGACTATTAATACTGTTGGTTCCCCCACTACCCTCTATAAGTGGATAAGTGACGCCAAGACTCCATATGATGGGGACCCCAACCCTGACCCCCTAGTGACTTCTTGTTGTTTTAGGGACCTCTGAAGCCCAGGGAAAATGGATCCTGCTTAAGCAGAAAGCAAAACCCTTTTCCAAGGATAATTATTTTGTCCAACTCTCATTTTACACAAGTCTTTCTCAGAATTGACATTTCCCTTAGAGTGGCAAAGTCTTCAACTCAATGTCAAGTGCAGCGAAGCCTTCTATTTTCCTTAAAGCAAAAAGGTTTCAAATATATTTCACTATTCTGACAGCAGTGACAAATGGGACTTTAACTCTAATGGATTACAGATGGGTTTTCTGAACCACATAAAACTCCATGCAAATAGAGAACCACCAACATTTTTTTTTGAAATGTCAGAAATACTCATAGGGTTTTTCTGACATTTGCTTAAAAAAAAAAAAAACAATTACCAGCTCCCCTTTCTTCATTGCCTTTTTCATTTATTAACCACTGTAGAGTAATGCATGACAAGGAGGGACGGAGGCAGAAGCCAAAGTCAGGAAAATAGGAGGTTCCTTGACCAGGTCATGGTGCCAAGTGTACAAAAGAGGCAGCAAGTAAATGCCTCTAACCCATGGCTGGTGTGAAGTATGAACAATTGTCTGGCTTTTCCTGCAAATACAAGATGATAAATATGTTAGGCCGTGTGTTCAGTGGAACATCTGTAGTAGGCTTAGGAGCATGAAAGAAGTGATAACACTAGGTAAATGAGTAGGCGTTGGCTGGTTCAAATCCAAAATTTTTATAAAAAAAAAAATTTTTTTTTAAATAAAAGAAAGTGATGAACTAGCACCAAACAGTTCAGTAAGTCCTCAGGCAACGTGAGATATGTAGTAACAAGAAATTTAAAGTAAATTATTTTGTGCCTGCTAAGGGGGCAGGCTTGGGGGATGGGTGAGAAACTGGAGACACTGTGGAGGGAGAGTCACACTGGTAGTGGGATTAGTGCTGAAACACTGAAAACCTGTATTAGAAACAACTTATATTAGAAACAACTTTGTAAATCACAGTATTTTTATAAAGAAAAGATAAAATTTTTAAATAGGGGGGTGGGGAAGGCCAGTGGAAACACAGGTCAAATTTGCAGTCCACTGTATCACTGTATCACTGTCATCACTGTCATCCCGTTGTTCATGATTTACTCAAGCGGGCACCACTAACTTCTCCATTCGTCCCAGCCCTGAGATTTTAGCAGCCTCTCCTTCCTCATCTTTCTCATCGCTGCCATATTGGAGGCTCTTTCTGGGTCAGAGGAATGAGACCTGCTATTGTTACTGTTTTTGTCATATAAATACGGCACAGGAAGCTTGCCAGGCTCTGCCAAGTGGGCGGGATACTCTCAGATACAGTGCAACCCAGTGTAGTATAATATAACTGGCAACTTTTTTTCAAAGCCCAAGGTGGGGGTGGGTGTTAAGGTGATGCTCAGCTGGCTAAAGTGCTCACCTTTCAAGCACGAGTCTGTGAATTTGATCCCCAGTGCCACCACATATGGAGAGCACCATCCTGCAACTCCACCACTTGTGCCCAGCAACCCTGCCATCTGTGATTTCAGCAACATAAACAAATTTCCAGCTGCAACAGAGCCAGGGGATTGCAAGCACCATAACTAACTAAAAGAGTGCAATACCCAATAAACACCACAAGAGAAAAGATGTGTGAACACGTTGGCCATGAGAACAACCACAAGAAAGCACAGGCGTAAGCAGTGCAGCAACCCCCACTGAGCCCAACAATGGGATAAGGCAGTACCATGACTTCGGGAGTTAGAGTCCTGTAGAGGTGTGACCCCCTAGCACACACAACAAAATGTGTAAGCACCACAGCCAAATGTGTGTGCGGAACCACCACCCACTCTCAACAACAGCATCAACAGGAGAATGAGAAGGTGGGAAAGAATAGTACCTGGTGAAAAAGTGGAGAGGATAAAACACCATCCCCCCAAAAAAGCCTCTACTGACAGAGCTGACAGATCAGGAAGCCTCCTGTGAGACCAGACACTAATGCTCTGATCATGGAACTGCAGAGAGAGGGACCATCTAGACGATGTGCTGGAGGGTCTGCCAGGGACTTCAGAGCAGCAGCTCACTTCAATCAATATAAAAAGATTTATCAGAACTGGAGAGAGAGTACAAGACTTAAGGTGTTTGCCATGCATGTGGCCAACCCACTTCTGATCCCTGGCAGCATATATGGTCCCATGAGCCTGCTAGAGTGATCCTTCAGCACAGAGCCAGGAAGAAGCCCTGAACTTCCAGGTGTGGTCCAAACTGCCCTCCTGCAAGGAAAAAAAAAGTTTTATCAGAGCCAGAAAGATAGCACAGGGGTTAAGAGTACAGGGGTTGGGGCTGGAGCAATAGCACAGCAGATAGGGCGTTTGCTTTGCATGTGGCCGACCCAGGTTCAATTCCCAGCATCCCATATGGTCCCCTGAGCACCACCAAGAGTAAGTAATTCCTCAGTGCAGAGCCAGGGGTAACCCCTGTGCACTGCCAGGTGTGACCCAAAAAGCAAAAAAAAAGAAAAAAAGAAAAAGGTATCCGTTCTGCACATGGCAAAGCTTGGTTCAGTTCTCAGCACTGCTTATAGTCCTCTGAGCAGCAATAGGGTATGGGTATGACCCAAAAACAAATATGCTTTTTAAATCAATATTTTAACAACCTAGGACAAATTGAAGATTATCAGTTAGTAACAGTCTATGTTTAACCTGTTTTAAGTTATCACTCCAAGAAAAAAATTAAGAAGAAGTTATGATTCAACAAATTAGTCTTTCTTTGAGGTAAGATATGTTTTTCTACATTTCTGCCTTCAAAAAGAAAAACTCCAGGAGCTGGAGCTATAGCACAGAGGGTAGGGCATTTGCCTTGCACATGGCTGGCCCGGGTTCGATCCCCAGCATCTCGTATGGTCCCCCAAGCACTGCCAGGAGTAATTCCTGAGTGCAGAGTCAGGAGTGACTCCTGAGCATCGCCGGGTGTGACTCGAAAAGAAAAAAAAAGAAAGAAAGAGAAAAACTCCAAACAAAAAATAATAATATTCTTTGCCATCTTATTCATTGACAAGCAAAAAATAAGATTAAAAACATTAAGATGACAATATCATTAATAAGTACTCAAAACATCTTAAAGAAAGAGGTGATGTAGTGAAAAATCTTTCAACCTGGCTCTCTCAAATTACTTGGCTTCATTGCTCAATACCCAGATTCGTATTAAAGACAAGACGACCACAGTGGGCTGTTGGCAGGTAAGAATACTGTAGAAGCAGTGCTCTGAGAGAGAAAGAAGTACTCAGAACCTTCCTCATCTAATTCACTGTCCCAAACTATACACATACGCACATCTACCAATAACCAACCATTTTGCCTCTCCCTGTATTAGAAGCAATTAGCCAAGAACTGAGGAGCTATCTCAAAGAATTGGAACATATACCTGGCAGGCAGAGTCCTAAATTCAATCCCTGGCACCCTATGGCCCCCTGAGCAATGCCTCAAAAGCCCAGTGGCAATGCTAGGGAACTCCAAAACAGAAAGTAATTAGCTAAATTAATTCAGGGTAAAGTGTTAATGAACAACAATGGGAGATATGGGGTTTTTTTTACTTCGAGGTTCAATTTTTTAAAAATGAACCTAAAGAGAGAAATTCCTTTACACAAATGAAAGATTCTACAATGAGAAGGAAAATAAAGAAATCTTTTATCTATGTTGTCAGGCAAGGAGCCCTTTCAAAAAACTTGCCACCTGGGGCCAGAAAGACAAGGCTAAGGTGCTTACCTTGAAAGCTGTCAACCCCAGTTCAATCCCTGGCACCGTGTATAGTCTCCTAGCCCCAACTGGAGTGATCTCTGAGCACAGAGCCAAGAGTAAGTCCTGAGTACCACTGGGTGTGGCCCAAAACAACCCTCCAAAAAAAATGGCACATTGCTGTCCACCCAGTTTCTTCTTGAAAGAGCCAGCACCAGTTCCAGCAGACTTTAGAATTTCTTTTCAACAGGGGCCACATCCAATAGGGGGTGAGGGGAGGGAAGAAGATACAGTGTGGTCTCAGAATTAGACTCAGAGTTTCTCACACAATACTCATGTTATCTATCACTGGAGCCTGCGCTCCAATTCTGAAACATCTGTAATTAAAGATCTTTTTTGAGGGGTGGTTGGCAGACCTGGCAGTACTCAGGATTTACTACCAGCTCTGTGCACTGGGATCTGTCCTGAAGGTCTTGGGGGACCACATGAATGGAACCTGTGTCGGCCACATGCCAGTCAAGCTCCCTACCTGCTGTACTATCACTGCAGCCCTATTACTGAAGATCTTATCCAGAAAGCCAAACTCAGAAAATCAAGAGCTTCAGAATAAATGGAATACTGTTCACACCTCCCCAAGCACCTCTCTCTTTAAAAAAATAACAACCAAAAATAAACTATGTTAAGGTGACATAGGACTACATGGACTAACACTAGGAATATGCAGATTTGTCACACAGCTGAAAATCCGCTGAGTGTGGGGACCAAAGAAGGAAAAGAAAAATATCTTTTGATGTCTACCAAGTGGTGTTTAGGAGGCCAGGAGTCCCACAAGCAATTCTCTGCCAACAAGGTTATTCCTTCCACACCAGGGTCTAAGGAAACCACCTGGGGCCATGCAGCACCCAGGATCCCTGGGTGGGCCATGGTGTTGAGGACCTCCACAGCCACAACCAACATTGCTAAGATCCTTCAGGGCTGCACCCAGCAATGTTTACTAAGGGACCGTGTGAGTGCTGGAATAGAACCTGCCTAATAGGTGCCCTAACTGCTTAGTATTTTTCAGTCCCAAATGGACTATTTTGGACCCAGGACTATTTTGGACCCAGGAGGCCCTGCTCTTTCCTACATCTGAAATCCCATTGCCCTCTGTGGGGACCAGATTGGAACATGCAGGCAGTGTCCTCAGCAATAACCGAGTCATGATCTGAAAAAAAGAAAACCAAGCCTATCGAAGACAAAGCACAGGGCCTCTCGGTGTCAAAAAACAAGGCGGAGGTGAAACCTGTGCTTCCTGGGGCCCATGCCCACAACCCCTCTGCCGGCTCACTCCAGGCCTTCCTCTTTAAACACACAAGCTGCATCTCTCAGCCTTTAGCACACATTTAATAAGGACTTCTAGGCCGCTGGCTCCCAGCACCGCCACAGCTGTGACCTTAGCGGCACCCAGGCGGGATGTACTTCTAGGGCCCTATTTTCTAGTAAATGCATTGAAAGCCTCCAAGTTCAAACCCTCACTAAAAACTCTCTCCCTGACCTTACCTGAAGCACTAGAGAGTGGTTTTAAAGCCTGGTGCAAAACCTTCTCACAAAAAAAAAAAAAAAAAGAAAGAAAGAAAGAAAAGAAATTATTTAGGTTAGCCAAAGGGATGGAGGTGGGGGAGCAAGCAAGGAGCTTTTCCCTTTCAAACTATGGGAGAGCAGTAAGTAAGTCTCTCTTGGCAGTGGGAATTAGATTAGTTGGCCTCTCCAGCCATGCACTGAAAATGGGGAGCAGACTGGGGTCACGACTGTGCCCCTCGATAAAGTGGAGCAGCGCCTCCCGAGGCAAGAGGATCTCTTCCTAATTAAACTCCCCTTGTCTCCCAGGAGAAATCCCGCCCAGCCAAGAGCCCCTGGACCAAATGAGTCGCACAGCTGTGAGCGAGAGAACGGCACGAGGAAAATCGCCTCCTGGATGGGAGCTCTGCTCCCTGTCGGAAATGGCGTGTGAAAAGCCTGCGGTGGAAAAGGCCGGTGATGAGCTGCGCCCGGCCCTGAGCTGTGCTGGGTGATGAGCTGCCACAGGGGCTCTGGTGCGTGCACAGGCACTGCGCCCACTGGCGTCTCCCACGGCCAGGCGTCAGGACACAGCGACTAACACAAAGGCATTAGGAAACATTAAAGAATTCTGTGGTTGCAATCATTCAGACACCAGGAACCGAGTGTGAGGTGTGTGTAGACCAGGGAAGGGAATCCAGAGGCCAAGGCTGAGGGCTCCGGCAGCCCTGGCACCCCCAAAAGGTCCAGCAGCGTGGCACTGAACCAGGACGCCTTGAGACCAGGTTTGACTCAGCTGTGGGCAGACCCGTCAGCATTTACTTTCCCTCCTCTATACCCCAGGCCCTTGGCATCTTCATGCAATTTCCTTCCCAGACTAATTTTGGAAAATTCCCCCTTACTCTGTCAAAACATAGTCTCCAGAGTTCTCTCCCCGAAGTCTTTCCAATCAGCCAACCTCTGCTAACAGCTGACAGTGCAGATAACTTGCTTGTGGTAAAGAGGCACGCATGAGCAGGGTCTTCCAGAAGCAACGGTTCAACCAAAAATTGGATCTCAAATGCTCTGAATTTCAAAAAAGAAGCGAGAACTGGCACTGCAGCCTACTTACCCAAAGCCCATGCATTAGGCATGAAGCTAGGTCAAATCTTTGTGACCTGAATATAACTGAGCCCCAGTGCCACTTACAGCTAAAAAGAGCAAAACTTCCACGACATCTTGGAACTAAGTTTAATGATCTAAGGGTAGGAAGTAGGAGCAGTTTTAAAATCAGTGACAGGAAAGCAATGAAGTTATCCCCTTTGCTCCAATCCAAACTCTGTCTGAGGAAGCACGGAGTCAAGTCCACACTACACTACCCCCCGATGCAAAGCTAGCTCAAGATTACAGGAAAAATTGAGAAAGAAGGAGAGGCAGAGAGAGAGACAGACAGACAGACACAAACACAGACACAGAGACACGGAGACAACAGAGATAGAGAGAGACAGAGACAGAGAGAGATAGAGAGACAGAGACAGAAAGAAAGAAGAGTGAATGCCTACAATAGAGACAGGTTGAGGGGAATGTTGAGAGGTGGTGAGAGGGAAACTGTGGACACTGGTGCTAGGAAATGTATGCTAGTGGAGGGATGGGTGTTGGAACACTGTATGACTGAAACCAATGATAAACAGCTCTCTAGTGGGTTATCTCACTGTAATTCAATTTTTCAATTAAAAATAAAAAATAAATTTAAAAAGAAAATAAAAGATTACAGAAAAAACAAGGTCACAAGACTGCTTAAATCCTTCTGTCTAGAAAACAGCAAGAAATTGGTCTGTATTTAGAGGTAACAAGCAATATAAAATAAATTATTGTGGTCCTACTATCGACCACAATAGGCTTGAGGGGTGATTGGGAGACAATGATGAAGGGAAGGTGACAGTAGAGGTGGCACTGGTGTTGGAATATTGAATGTCTATAACAAACCATCATAAACAATTTTGTCAACCACAATGTTTAAATAAAGTTAGGGTTGGGGGGAAAAGAAATCGGTCAGCGTATTTCTATAATTTTGCATATTTTAAAATTATTCTTTATAATAAAGGTTTCCCCAATTATATAAATATAGAGTATGTTCTAGGGAGTATGGTACCGCCAGCAGGTCAACCTGTACCTGTGGGGCTAGTGCATCAGCAGCCTGATGGTGCCTTCAGACTTCTAGATACCCCAAAATTGCTGCTGTGCCCTTGGCCAGACCCCAACAACTTGGGGCCAAATTTACCAAGAAATTAAACAGCCAAAAATTAGGTATGTGAGACACATACCCACAAACCACCTCTGACTCAGCTATATAAACTCATTTATTGGCCTTATTTCAGAGACCCATAAGGAGATCAAAAGACACAGTTAGGGCCTGTAGCGCAGAAGTAGGCGGGAGCCTGTGACTGAGAGCTCTAGGCCCGCTTGGATCGGGACTGGGCCTCCTCCCCACAGGTCCCCTGTTTTCCAGAAGCTTGGCAGTCAAACCCACAAACTGCCCCTAGAGTCATGTAATCTCATCAATGGCCAAGACCCAGGGACTAAAAATTAAAACTCCCGAAAGAGATCTCCACAGAACGTCCTGACCCCCCGCCAAGCTGTCTTCACAGGGGTGCTACAGAGGAGAGTGGGTGAAATCCTTCCCCACCACAAGGCACCCAGCTCTGGCAGCCAAAAAACTCCACAACTCAACCACCGCCGTGTTCAAGGCCATTCCCCACGTGCTCGGGCCGAGCCTTACATATAAGTAAACATATTCCTGGACCGCACAGCCACTTAACACATCATAAAACACTCCCTACCTATTCTCCATAATTACCACACCACATTTGATGGAGTTCAGATAGTAAGCAACAAATCATAGATGGAAATACATATATATGCATATATACATATTTTCAGATATATATGCCAAAGTTCACATCACCCAAACTTTAACAACATGTTAGTGATATCCTATAGAATGTCTTAATGGCTCCTGCCAAAATAGAACCATCTTCACACTGTTTCTTATATGAACACTTTATTGTAAGCATGTTCAACAGTTCTTCATAACAGACAATACGAAATATATTATTTCAGTTGTGTTTTGGGACAGGGAATGGGGTTTGGGATGGAAACATCCCGAATTTGGTGGTGGGAAGGTGGAATGGTTTGAATATTGAATGTAATCAAACATTATGAACTAACTTATAAAATTTTTTAAATTTTTTTTAAAAAAGTAATGTGGAGTTCATGTCAAATTAAATCAGCTTAAATCAATGGCTAAATAAATAGCAGTGCTCCTACATTATTAAAAAAAAAAAGTAGAGTATGTTCTGGTGAGCCCTTACTTAGGTCAGAAAGGCATAAGGCAAAAAAAAAAAAAACAATTGCCCTTAATTAATATGAAAAATTCCCTCAGTATTCCCAGACCAAAAAAATAACCTGCTAAATCACATTTCCTTTTAAGTAACTTTTTTTAACATAAACCTTTGTCATAGAAAGAGCCAAAGCTATTACTAAAATAGGTCTTTTGTACAAGCAAAGCAAGCTCAAAACGTAAAGGATACCTATACATAAACATCCATATACTTTTGTTTTGCTTTTTTTTTGCTTCACTTTTGGTGGGTTTTGGAAAGCTGAGTGACTGTGGCAAACTTAATAAGGGATGGATATTTCCCTGTAATGCTTAGAGGTAGATGCTAGAGTGTAACAGTAAGAAAGAAAAAGTCAGAGGGCTGGAAAGATAGTACAATGGGTAGGGTTTCCTCCTTGCACACAGTCAACCCAAGTTCAATCCCCCACATTCCGTATGGTCCCCCCAACCATTGCCAAGAGTGATTCCTGAGTGCAGGGCCAGGAGTAACCCCTGAGCATTGCCAGGTGTGCCCCCCACCAAAAAAAAGGAAAGAAGACAGAAGATTCATGCTTGATTCCAAAGATCTTCCCCTAGAGCAGTGGTTGTGTTAGGTACTGAGGTTCACTGACCAGTGGAGAGAAAGAAGCTCCTCAAGCAGATGAAGATGGGTAAATAGGTAGAAAACAATGATAGTGAAATTAGACTGCATCCTCAGCATATGTAGAAAGAAAAGGTGAGAAGATAGAATGAGATATGCCCTCCTGGTATCAAGACATCTTTTTACGTATTTGAGGCCACACCCAATAGTATTCATAACCTCCTCCTGACTCTGTACTCAGCAGCCACTGCCAATGATGTGGGGGGATAGGTGGTACCAGGAATGGAACCTGGATCTTCCACATGCAAAGAATGTGCCCAATCCATTAAGGTATCTCTCCAACCCCAAGTCAAACTTTTCTTAAAATTCAAAATGACCTCCACCTAAAGGCTCTCCTAAGATGTCTCTCATGATCCCAGGATCATGGGAGACATAAGATCTGGCCTTATAAATATTATTTTTAAAACTGAAAATTTCTAGTCTTTCTTGAGTATGATTTCCCTCTTTCTCATTTTTAGAATATGAGTTATTGTTTCCATGACCATTAATAAAAACGAAACAAACCGTTTAAGTCCAGAAGATAAAATCTAAGGGCTACCTGAGAGGTAAGAAAGAGTGAGATGGGGAGTAGCCACAGGTTAGTGGGTCAGTGCGAAAAAGAAGAATGAAGGTAGAAATAAATAACTCTCTGCTTATACAGACTCAAGACCCCCTAAGACAGCACTCAGCACAGAGAGTGAAGGCAAGGTCCTCAATACATAGCACCAATTTATTCTGAAAATAAAGGCTGCTAATGAATAGGATACAGGTGAAACTGTACCTTTTGAAATTGTGTTCCCATGTGATCCTTCTCGCAAGACTCCTTTCACCTCTTTCACCCAGCTGAATGTAGATATACAAACAGGACATAAGAAAACCTACATTAAATATCTGTCTATCTTTAAGTGCTGAGCTTAAAACGTACAAAATAGGATTGAGTACTACCCACCTCCACCAGAGTGGCTGACAATTTCTTGAGTTCTAGCCCATTCTACAAAATATGGTGCCCCATTAAGTCGTACTGTAGGGCTCTTAAGATAGAAACCTTATAACGTCTCTTTTAGAGTCTCTGAATAAATCATTTATTCTCTATTTCTCATGCTTAGCATTTTGAATATCTTACTAGCAAACGAGATATTATACTAAACGGCAATATCAACCAGT
The DNA here is from genome assembly GCF_029834395.1 of Sorex fumeus. NCBI lineage: Eukaryota > Metazoa > Chordata > Mammalia > Eulipotyphla > Soricidae > Sorex > Sorex fumeus. The sequence continues at coordinate 46,051,022 of NW_026606155.1, read as the reverse complement.
GACTACACTCTACCCAGCAAAATCCATTTTTATTTAGGAGGGCAGCTAGAGTTTGCCTTACAACAGTGCCACCTAGTGTCTATATGTGAAACAGCACCAAATAAATGCATGAAGAATGTTATGTTGTAATACTTGTTTAATGCTTGTTTATGCAATGATAAAATACTTATAGATATGTGTTTTTCAAATCAAATTCTATTCCCATTAGTTTATGTATACTCCAAATATGTGTTTATATGTAAGTTATCCATGAAACATTTAAAGATCACACTTTAAAATACAGCAAGCGTTGGAGCCCAGAAATTGGCACAGGCTTAAAAATATCTTGGGCAAGTATGAGATCATGAGCTTAAGCCCCAGTATCACCTCTTTAAGCCCAGGAGAAACTGACATCCTCACAGTCTGGGATCCCAGGTAAGGTTAAAATGCAAATTAAAAATAAAATACAATAAAATATAGCAAATCTTTTCATACTATATACTTAGTGGGGGGTAAATGGCTTTCTAAATCAAATGTTCATCAAAAGACAAATGGATTAAGAGTTGTGGTATAGGACTCAATCACTGTCCCTGCTCTACCACTTCCCAACTAAATCTCTTAGGAGATTCAAGCCAAACAGCTAAAATTCATGGAAAGAGTAGTTCCCCCAAGCTGAAAATTCCAGAGTGCCCTCGAGAGGCAGAGAGGCCCTGCCCTGACAAAGCCGCACCCACACCCATAGCTGCAAGTGGAACCTAGATACTCAGGTTGAGTATACTCGGGTCCTCTCCAAGTCAGGGTGGGCAGTCTCTCACCACCCCACCCTGACCATACTTCCAGAAACCCAGCTTTCACGCCCACCTCTGGTATCTGCCACAATGTCAACAAATTGGCCCAGGCCATAGATTCTGAAGTCTATGAACAGGTCATGCAATACCTCCTAATTCCTCAGTACTGAATTTCCAGTAGGAGCACACCAAATTAGGCGAGAAAGTAACGTAGATAACAACTAGACTCAACAAACAAAAACAGTAACACAGAAGATTCAACTAGCAACAAACAGCTTAGTAAATTCTTAAACAAGCACTCAACTGTCCTGTGATGAGATATAACAATTTTCACATAAAGGTAAAGGTAAAGGCCCTCCCGTTGATCGTCGATTTGCTCGAGCGGGCCCAGTAACGTCTCCATTGGAGACTTTGTTGTTACTGTGTCTGGCATATCGAATACTCTCGGTAGCTTGCCGGGCTCTCCGAGAGGGGCGGAGGAATCGAACTCGGGTCGGCCATGTTGGCCGCTTGTAAGGCGAACGCCCTACCCGCTGTGCTATCGCTCCAGCCCTAATTTTCACATAAAAATTTTGATTTTTATGCTTACTGATTTTAATATTGGAGTTTTGTTATCTAATCGATTTTAATTCTAGAATCAAATCAGCATCTGTGGCTTTTGTCTACATTAAGATAAATTTTTTAAAAATTTAAAAACAGAATGACAGAGACCGTGGAGAAGAAAGTGTGGTATAATGTCAGCAAGCCCATTCAGTGAACAAAACAATAACACAGAAAGCTCAACCAGCACCAACTAACTCTGTAAATCCTCATTAAAGATAATGACTCTAGTGATACCATCATGAGGATGTTTAATGAGGTCAAAGAAACAATGGCACAGATATTTAATAAAGCACAAGAATGTATGAGTTCTGCAATGAGAACATGCCATCAGAAGTGAAGAATATGGCATGTGATATTAAAAAAAGTCAACAGAAGAAGGGCCAGAGAAATAGTACAGGGGGTAGGGCACTTGCCTTACAAGCAGCCAGTCTGAGGTTTGATCCCAGCAATCCATATGATCACCCAAGTACTGCCTGAGCACAGAGCTAGGAGTAAACCCTGAGCATCTCCAGGAGTGACCCCAAACCAAAACAAAAAATAAACCAACACACTCAACAGAGATCTAAACAGCAGAATAACATCATCTGAGGAAAAGATTGAGATGCTCCAAGATGAGATGCAAAGAAATCTCTAGAAAATAACAGAAGATGGAGTCAAGTCTGAAAAAGAATGAACAGCATACCAGTGAGCTACTGGATGAGTTCAAGAGGTACAATAACAGAATAATCAAAATTCTTGAAGAACGGGAAGGCAGATTCTAGGTAGAATCAGAAGGGGTTGGGGTGCTGGAACGATAGCACAACGAGTAGAGCATGTGCCTTGCACGCAGCTGACCCAAATTCAATTCCCAGCATCCCATATGGTCCCCTGGGCACCGCCAGGAGTAATTCCTGAGTGTATGAACCAGGAGTGACCCCTGTGCATCGCTGGGTATCACCCAAAAAGCAAAAGGAAGGAAGGAAGGAAGGAAGGAAGGAAGGAAGGAAGGAAGGAAGGAAGGAAGAAAGAAAGAAAGAAAGAAAGAAAGAAAGAAAGAAAGAAAGAAAGAAAGAAAGGGAAATAACTGTCTGAAGGCAATAAAAGAAGCACCACATCTCCAAAGGAACATGATACCACCAAACCTTCCAAGGTAGACTCATCTGAAATGAGAACTCTGGGGCTTTGTCAGAATGGGGATGTGCAAATTCCCCTTTCTACCTGAAGGCACCTCTGACCACAGCCACGCCCAACACTCTCCAACAAAAATGGCCCAGCTGCACAACTGAACCTCGTCATACTACCAAGCTACCAGTTTCTTCCAGATCTGTGACTCCTAGAATGCACAGCATCATATACAGCTATGTGACCCCTCCAATTTTCATATACCACTGTCCTCCCATTAGGATCACGGCATATCTGATGGGAAAGTCACACAGAAGATCAATGAGCCTAAACAATAACACAGAAGGCTCAACTTGCACTAAACCAGTACAGTCGATCTTCAGTGAGTGACTTTAGTAACACCATTGTGAGATATAACAAGTATCATAAATTAACTCGTATTGGTCTGAGTTTTGATCATTTCATTTGCCTTTGTGTTGTAACAAACAACTTGCAGTAAATTTGTTTGTGCCTGCAAGGCCTAAGGCTAGGGTGGTAGGTATAAAACTAAAGACACTGGTGGAGGGAAGGTCACACTGGTGGTGGGATTGGTAGGGGACTGGTGTGGAACATTTAATGCCCAGAACAATTGTCTTATGAACACAAAATTGCAGTGTTTAATTCTTTAAAAGTTTTAATCATAAATGTATTTCTTAAAGGCAACAGAAACAAAAAGCAAGACAAAAACACCCTACCCTGATCCCATTGTTGTAAGTGGCTCATCTAGGTTTAGCAGGCTGTCAGGCTAGGCCATCTCCTCTCTGCTACATTTCTTTCTATGGACATTCCCTGTAGTAGACCTCTAGGCCTGCCGTGACCAAATAGCTCAGGCTAGGGGAGTTCACCATTGGAAATTTATCCTCATGATTCTAAAGGCTATGCATCTGAGATCCAGATATTGGCAAGAATTGTTTATTCTAATCCTACTACCTTCTCAGTCCTCCCCATGTCATCCTTAGATTCCTTCAGGAAAGAGTCAGCTATAGATTTTAGGCCTTTCAAATTCCAGGAACATAGTCAAAGTCTCTGAGAACTTTCTCCCCAGTTCATTTAGGCCCTGAGTCTCTGGTTTAGCAGATAAATAAGCATCTGTAAACTGTGAGGGTTATCTTTGGCACCAATACTCCAATTTTTGCGAAAGATTATCCACAGCAAAGAGTATCAGGTTACTGGACAGAGAGATAGATGCTTGCCTTGTACCCTTTGGAGCAGGATTTGATCCCCAGTACCCCCATATGATCACTCTGCTATGAGTGATCCCTGAGGGCAGAACCAGGAACTATCCCTGAGCTCCACCAAATGTAGCCCAAAAACAAAACAAAAGTCATCAAATTACTAAACCCTACCATTTTAACATTTTATATATTTCCATGTAGTTTATTTTATGAATATATTCACAACATATGTATGACATACTAATATAGCTATGTATTTTGTATAACACAATTTTAGTATGATTTATTTTTATATAATATGAAAGATATTCATATGTCACTGTATCACTGTCATCCCATTGTTCATCGATTTCCTCGAGCAGGTACCAGTAACGTCTCCATTCATCCTAGCCCTGAGGTTTTAGCCAGTGCCATATTGGAGGTTATTTCAGGGTCAAGAGAATGAGACCCATCATTGTTACTGGGTTTTGGCATATCGAATACACCACGGGGGCTTGCCAGACTCTACTATGCTCTTGGTAGCCTGCTGGGTTCTCCAAGAATGAGAACTAGACAATAAGAGGTCACACGGCTGCAAATATGGCCTCGAACTTCTGGGAGCTTGGTTTTATAGTCTATGGATCTTGGGATCTTGGCCATTGATGGGATTACATGGCACTGGGGCAGATGGTGGGTGTAACTGTCTAGCTACTGGAAGATGGGAGATCTTGTTGGAGGCATCCCAGTCCAGATCCAAGCAGGCTTGGAGATCTCAGTCTCTCACACCTGTATTCCTCTGCTGGTTTCTTCAGGCGTGAGGCTCATCTGAGCATGTGGAGAGTGGTCTTAAGCATGGCTGTGGCTGGGTTCCAGAGGTCTTCAGCTGCCGGGGCTCTGGTCAGGGCAGAGAGGGAAACTCAACCCATCCCCCTCCAAGGGACCCTGGTGAGGACAGCCAGGCGCAGAGGCAGGAGACTCTGCATTGTTCTCTTTTGGGAGCCTGGTTTTAATAGTCTCTGGATCTTGGCCGTTGATGGGATTACATTCGTATGACATTCATATGTCACTTGAAGATATTCATATGTTGAAGTCAATCGTGTATCATGTTTATTCTTCAAATGCTAAATTATAAAAGCATGAGTGCACTCTGCCAAATAGATCAAGGACTAAGTCAGCATGATGAAAGTTCTCAACCTATCATATCTTCTACTTTTGATCCCCTTTCTCATTCGTTCTTTCTTTATGTTAACTACTTCCCCTATTCTCCTAACTTCAACTAGCCAAAAATCAATGGGGCTGAAAAAATCAGTCCTCAACCAACACTGTTGCATTGGTTACCTGGACCACAAACAAGGGGCAGGAGGCAAAGAAGCACCTCCAACTCCAAGTTCCAGTTAGCTGCAAACCCCCTGTCTAAGGCAAACCACAGGCAGAGCTCATCTTTCCTCTTCAGAGGAAAGAGCTTCAGGGATGATCATTTTGGCAGATGCTTCCTGATGCCTTTCAGCTCTATTTTAGTCACCTGAGTCCTTTTCTTCTGGTACCATGAAATGTATTACCACACACAGATGCGGAATATTTTTTATCAAAGGTGGGGGGAAATAATTGTATGCTTTTTAGAGCAGATGTCTGTAATTTTTTTTAATTTTTTTTATTAGTGAAACACCATGAGGTACAGTTGTAGATTTACAATTTTTTGTGCTTGGGTTTGATTATACAATGATCAGATACCCATCCCTCCACCAGTGCCCATTTTCCACCACCATGGATAATATCCCCCCCACCCCCATCCCCCATCCCCCCCTGCCTCTGTGGCAGGGCAATCCCCTGTGTTCTCTCTCTCCTTTTGGGTGTTGTGGTCTGCAAAAGAGGCATTGAGTGGCAAACATGTTCAGTCCATAGTCCACTTTCGAGATGTCTGTAATTTAGCACTGTTATAATCACCATAAGCCTTTATGGTCCACAGGAAGAACAACTAACTTAAGCCCAATTCCTCGTCAGTCACTTGTTGGGGGCTCTAGTTTGTCTGCTATGGCAAGTACCGATAATGGAAGAACTATGTGCGGGAGAACTCAAAACTGAGAAGAGACTATTTAATCACTCACAGATTTCAGTCACTCCCAGATGGCAAGCACCAGCTACACACACAGAGCTTGAGCTCCACAGCAGCAGAGTCGAAGGGCAGCTGATTCTCACACCAGTGTCTTCACTGGTTAATTCCCCAGATGGATGCTACGGCCAGGAGGTGATGAACATAATCATCACAAAAGGGATACGCCTGAGGAGATAAAACCATCATCAAAGGACAATATCTCCACCCTCTGCGAAATGAAAGGAGGAGTATTAGCTACAATGGCCCACTGCAAAGAATTAAGTGCTTTTCTGGGATGGAGAAGAGATGGAGATCTCCATCACTGAGAAAAAAATTCCTGTAGGAATTAAGAACTACACAAGAGAAGAGGGGGAACTGTTTCATGATTACTTTTTTTTTTTTGGTTAATATACAGATAACTTTCCATGCTGATGGTTTCTGTTTGGAAAAGGGAAATGAGGGGGAAATTCTGCACACATAGTCAAGCTGATGAATTGAAATTTAAATGCTAATTGAGTGTCAGAAAGTTACCTCTTTAGTGACTGAGTTTCTTAATGTCTCAAAGTTCAGATCTAAACTATAGTTCTAGCCCTTGTTCTGAATGTCAAAACCCTGACTTTCTTAGTATCTATGGCCTAATTAAAGAAGCACTGGGAGAGCAAAACCAATAACCTTTGTTAAATTACACCATTTTCCCAAACCCTTATCAATAGCAAACAGCAGAGACAAATCCCAGGAATCAAGATGAGGGAAAAACACATCCCCTGAGGCTTTCAACAATATATAGTAATCCTTAAGAAGAAATGTATATCACCTACCATATTCTCAGTTCTGCATATTGTTTTGTCATTTCAGCATTCATATTTTCTTGCACTGTGCTGGCTTTGCTGAGGACCTGCGCCATTGTTTCTGTGAGCTCATTAAACATTCTCACAATCGTGTTAGTAAAATCTAAGGTTTTATCGAGCTGGTTGGTACTGATTGAGCCTTTCGTTTTATTGTTTTTGTCCACTGAGCTTGGGAGGTTGCTGGGACTTCTTCGCATCTTCTCCCATAGGGTTTGCTGTGCTTCTACTGTGGTGTGACTGGTGCAAAATGTGGAGGAGCTCTAGTGTGGCTACATATGTGGAGCACGTAGAGGCTGCCAGGCCCAACCAGAAGAGAATCCTCCATTCCCCAAAAGGCACCCAGTTAGAAGTTCAGAAATCAGTCCACCTGGGAGAGTATGGTGGCAAGCAGAGGTTCAGGTACTGTGGATCTTGGCCCATTGAAATGACAGAGGCTGGGTGTGGAGGCTGCCAGGACTAGGCAGAACAAGAAGAAGTTCAAAGACTGGGGGGGGGGGGGGGGGGGGGGGAGGGTATGGTGCCGCCAGCAGGTCAATCTGTACCTGTGAGGCGAGTGCATCAGCAGCCTCATTGCACCTTCAGACTTCCAGATACCCCATGTTGCTGTTGTGCCTTTGGCCAGACCCCAAAAACTTGGGGCAAATTTTACCAAGAAAGTAAATGGCCAAAAGTTAGGTATGTGGGAAACACACCCACAAACCACCTCCAGCTCAGCTATATAATTGGAGGCATGGCCTCTCTGGTTCCTGATTGAACTGCTTAATGATCCCAGAGACTCAAAAACAAATCTCGAAACCCAACGGCTTTTGGCAGAAATGCGTTCCAGTCCCTGCGGTAGTTTACCAGTGCTGGGCCAACCCAGGTGGGAATAGGTTTCGTGACTTGGCCTGTTCCCCCTGGTGGCCCGGTGGCCACCATCCTCCAGAGGCCACTGGACAGTCAGGTTTGGGGCCGCAGTGACGAGACAAACAGGGCCTCATGGGATGGGGGTGGAGCCGGTCCTGTCCTCCCCACCCCAACGAGACCCCAAGTCATTGCCCACAAACGGCCTCTCTGGCTCCTGATCAAGCTGCTTAACAGCCATGATCCCAGAGAGTCAAAAACAAATCTCAAAACCCAGTGGCTTTGGGCAGAAATAGATCTGGACCCCACAGTAGGTTACTGTTGCCGGGCCATCCCAGGGGGAAAAGGGTATTGTCATTCCACCTGCTCCCCCTTGGCAGTTTGGTGACCGTCATCCTCCAGAGGCCATTGGACAGTCAGCTTGGGCCCGCAGTGATGAAACTTGTTGGGCCTCACAGGATGGGGGTGGAGCCAGTCCTGTCCTCCCCGTCCCAACGAGACCCCAAGTCATTGCCCATGAACAGCCTCTCTGGCTCCTGATCAAGCTGCTTAACGGCCATGATCCCAGAGACTCAGAAACAAATCTCAAAACCCAGCAGCTTTTGGCAGAAATGTGTCCAGACCATGCAGTAGGTTACTGTCACCCACCAGGCTTACCCCAGGGGGGGAAAGGGTGTTGTCCCTCCGCCTGCTTCCCCCTAGTGGCTCGGTGGCCGTCATCCTCCAGAGGTCATTGGACAGTCAGGCTTGGGCCCTCAGTGACAAGACATTTTGGGCCTCACGGGATGGGGGTGGAGCCGGTCCTGTCCTCCCCATCCCAAGGAGACCCCAAGTCATCGCTCACGAACGGCCTTTCTGGCTCCTGATCAAGCTGCTTAATGGCCATGATCCAAGAGACTCAGGAGCAAATCTCAGAACCCAGCAGGTTTTGACAGAAATCCCTTCAGATTTAAGTTTTAAAATTTAGGAATTTCAAAATCACACAGCCACTACTGCAGCCACGTGACATCATACGTTATTCATAACCAGCAATAGAAAACAAATTGTCCACTGTTGCCTTTTCAGCAGATCTGAGTGTTGGGGTAAAATCTCAAAAAATAATGGTGGGTCTGGTGTCAAAATATTGAATGTGATCAAAGTAGAGAGAGAGTAATGCGGAAATCATCTGCCCCACAGGTAGGGGAGGGTATGGGATGGGAGTATACTGGGGTTGTTGGGGGTGGAGAATGGGCACTGGTGAAGGTACGGGTGTTTCATTGTATGACCAAGACTTAGACCTGAAAGCTTTGTAACTGCTCTCACGGTGATTCAATAAATAAAATTATAAAAAAATGAAAAAAAAAGTAAGGTGGAGTTCATGCACAATTCAATCAGCTAATCAGTGGCTGAATAAATAGCAGCACTCCTACATTAAAAAAAAAATTCAAAGACCGGGAACGTGGCTTGTCAATAAAGCATCGCACTTGGCAAGAAGGAGATGGGTTCCATTCCTGGAGTCACACACACACACACACACACACACACACACACACACACACACACACAGGACTTCAAAGTTAAATGAAAACCTCCCTCAATACCTTTAAGAACATCACTACTTAGGAGAATTAAGTTACCTACTGAGTCAAAAAGCAAGAATCTTGAACACTTGAAATCTGTGGCCCTCTCTTGTCTACTGTGGCCCATAGGCAGTGTAACATCAAGGGTCCAGGAACCATGAATAAGGACAGACTTCCCAGTTAGAATGAACTTTCTGTGAGTGTCTTTGCAAACAGTCAGTGCCCATCCGTCTCAGAAGGAAAAATATAGTGCTTTTTACAGGATCATAGTGAAACACACACAAACACACACACACACACACACACACACACACACACACACACACCTTAGTGACATCTGTGAATGAAGGTAATTAGGCAAGTCCTCCCAGACTATTTATTTCTTAAGGTGTGGACAGAGATCTTTGACAATCTGAGGAGTCATTGTTCTCCCTGCTAACCCCAACAGGCAGCTAAAGTCTGTTCCTGAGCCTTCATAATAACCAAAAGCAGATCCATCATCTGAGACAAGCACCCCAGTGTAGAGAGGTTCTTGCTCCTGAATAGAACCATACTGTCACACATCAGCCCTTTGTTAGGCTGCAAAACAATTCCCCCAAAAGATCAGTCCTTGTTCCTTCCCACCCTGCCGAGGCCACTACTTGCCCCCACGAGCAGCTCTCCAGCACAGCCATGGACCGAGAGGCACACGGACCTAATTTGGAACCCAGCAGCTTTCAGCAGAAATGTGAATGGACTATGCATTAAACCACGGCGCCATGCCTCCCCCCCTCCTCCCGGGAAGGAAAGGGTGTCTGTCTCCTCCACCTTCCCCCACTCCTCCAGGCAGCACAGTGGTCGCTGCCTCAGAGTTTATTGGACAGCCAGGTATGAGCCGGCGGTGACAGGGCAACTGCGACCTCATGGGATGGGGGGGGGGGGGGGGAGGGCGGAACTGGCACACTCTTCCTGCCCCGCTGAGACCATAAGTTGCCCCCACACCACCCCCCCACCCCATGAGCGGCTCTCCGGCAAGGCCATGGCCCCAGAGGCACACAAACCAATCTCGAAACTATGCAGCTTTTGGCAGAAATCCCTCCAGACTTAATTAGTAAAATATCAGAAATCCAAAATCACGTGGCCACTATCAAGGCCGCTCGACATCATATGGTCTTCATAATCAACAATAGAAAACAAGTTATTTCACGATGCCTTTTCAGCAGGTCTGATTGTTGGGGGGAAATTCCAAATAATAATGGTACATCTTTTGTCAAAATAATGAATGTAATCAAAGTAGAAAGAGCGTTAAGTGAAAATCATCTGCCTCAGAGGCATGGGGAGGGGTGAGATGGGAATTATATTGGGGTTCTTGGTGGTGGAAAATATGCACTGGTAAAGGGATAGGTGTTTGATAATTGTATGACTAAGACTTAAACCTGAAAGCTATGTAACTTTTCTCACAGTGATTCAATAAATAAATTTTTTTAAAAAATCAATTCTTCTGGAACATGTATGTAGCACCTTTGAAGGCAAAGAGTTTGTAGGTGTGGTTAAATTCAGGATCTTGAGACAGAAAGATAATGATAATGGGGCCATTATCTTGAATAGCTGGAATTTAAAGGTACTCACAAGGTACTAACAAGTATCTTTAAGTATCTTGTAAAACGAAGGGAAGACTTGGCAGAAACAAAAGAGGAGACACTCACCATAGGGCAGATCAAAGAGATGTGGCCACAAGCCCAAGAATGCCGGTTGCCACCAGCAACAGGAAATATGGGCTCCAGAACAGACTACGGTCCCACCAGCACCTAGATTTCAACTAGATGAGTCTAAGTCAGACTTCTGGTTTCTCAAACTGAGAGAATAAATTTCTGATGCTTTGAGCCATCAAACTGTGGTCATTTGTTAGACTGAAAGCACACACCATTCACCCATGTTACCTAATAGTGTCTCCTGTAAACTCAGCAGAGCTTGTTTCAGACCTGGGAAATGAAGTTTAAGAAAAGGGAAAGACTGCAAAAGGGAAAGACTTGATACTTGGCCAGATATGTGGTTTAGTGGTAGAGTGCCTTACCAATGTGCGGCCCTGGGATCAATTCTGGTACCCTAAAAAATAAAAAAGTAACAACAGCAATAAAAGAACTAAGACTGCCACCTCTCTGTGGAGTTAAAATAGGGACAAATTCAGATGAGACTGGAAATTCATTCTGACAGGATGCAAATGCCCAACCTGTTTTGAATATAAAAACCTCACTTTGTCTTCTTCCTTATTGCATGTAAAAAACAAATCATCCTGGGTAGGAAGTTCAACTCAGAGACCAGGGATGCATGCAAGGACCAAAATTTGATCCCTGATATTGTGGGACCTGACATGGTCCCCTGAGCACCAACAAATATAACCCAAGAGGGCTGAGCACTGACAGATTAACCCTGGTAGCCTCCACACCACTGGGCCCAAGTAGCAACATATCCTTGGGCCTGGTTTACTGGATGGATATAGGTTTTTAAAGCCTATTTCTTTTGATGGGAGGAAGAAAATAAGGGACCAAGAATCAAGGTGCACCAGTACAAAGAGAGACCTAAATTGAACTTATCACTACCAAGAAATCGGGCAGAGTGATAGTATAGAGACTAAAGGGGCTAAGACACTTAAGGTATTTGCCGTGCATGCAGTGACCTTTGTTTATCCCTGGCATTATATATGGTCCCCTAAACACAGAGCCAGAAATAGAACCTGAGCATCACCTGGTATAGCCCAAAAATCAAACAGAAAGGAAGGAAAATAGAAAGAAAGGGAAGGAGGGAGGGAGGGAGGGAGGGAGGGAGGGAGGGAGGGAGGGAGGAAAAAGAAGGGAAAAAGAAAGAATGAGCAAGCAAGGAAAAAAGAAGTGGATCTAATCAGCAAAAGAAATATGTCAGCTTGGGCAGGGAATACTCTGAAAGAAGAGGTAAAGTTTCAGGGGCCAGAGAGATGATACAGAAGTTAGGACACTTGCCTTGCCTGCTGATGCAGCTTGGTTCAAGTTTCTGCATCACACAAGATGCAGAAGCACAATCAAGAGAAGCCACTAGCACCAAAAAAAAAAAAAAAAAATTCTTACAAGTAGGACCAAGTTCATTACTAGTTTCAAATTTCTTTTGCTATAGATTCAGCTGTAATCACTAACTTCCCCCCCCCCCCCCCGCCAAAAAAAAGAAAGAATTACCTCTAAGTCCTTGTTCCCAGGTACCTCAGAACATGATCTGTTCTGGAAATAGTCACCACTGAAGTAGTAAAGTCAGAATATGGTCATCACAGTGATATAGGCAGGTAGACAGAGAGGGAAGGCCCCCCTCAAGGCAATGGCAATAAATTTCCTGGGAAGTAATAATGGCAGTAAAATTCATGGGAAAACCACCTTGCAGAAAACAGGAACTAAAGTCCAGTAAGACTTCCATCTGGCCAGCGACAGACCTAGAAAAGGCAGGACCCCCCTCTCCCCCCAGAGAAGTTCCAGCAGGAACAAAAGGCCAAGAAAGGAATTTCAAAGAAGACCATCACCACTCCCAACCCTATACCCCTTGGCAAACCCCTTACAAATGACTGTTACTAGGTAGAAGCCCCACATGAGGCAAGTTGGAAAAACCCTATAAAAGCCACCTTGAACAAAGAAAGGGCACACTTATGTTGCTTGAGCCCAAGTACTACATGTCGCGCCCACATCTCCCCTCTTGAGATGTATACTTCCATATCTAATGCTGGGATGCATATAGAAGCTTCTCCATCTTTGAGGAGGCCCGCACTCTCTCTTGACTGAGTTACTCTATCCTCTCCTACTTTCTCTCCCTTTTCTCCTTCAAAACCTCCAAAAAAAATCTGTCTTACTTCACTGCTTGTCTACTCCTGAAATTCTTTTCTGTGAGGAGAGACAAGAACCCCGAGACCCTGGGTAAGTCCTGGGACTGGCTTCTTTCCAGCAAAGAGAAAATCCTCACTCCAATCTAAGTCCATGGCTCCCCGAGAAAACAGGTGTTGGGGATCAACTCCCATGCTTAGAAGACCAAGCGGTCTTGTGTGGCTTGACGGCCACCCGATGGGGTTGGCGGGGCTCTGGCCCATGCTGAGCAGGGATTCATCATAGACTGTATCAGTCTTAGTCTTCCCAGTGGGTCCTAGAGTGGCAGAGGTGGAAGGGGAGAAAGTGACTGTCTCTCTCCTCCCCACCTCACATAAGTCACCAATGGGGCCCACCGACATAAACAGGGTCTTCAATGTATGCCCTCATGGAGGGAGTGATTGAGCACAGAGACCACCACACACAGGAGGACAGTGTAAAGGCATCCCAGAGCTGTCCAGGGAATATGGAGGCATAGAACAGCTCACCCTCTGACCAAGGAATGCCAGAGACTACTGGTGAACCACAGGAACTCGGAAGAAGCAGAACGCTTGGAAAAAGCACAGACGGCTTCTCCATCAGGGGTTAAAGTGAGCATAGTCCAACAGACAACTTGATTATGGCCTCCAGAACTATGAAATATCATATGTCTTCTCATAATAAAGAACAATAATGTCTCTTTGTTACAGCAACACTAGGAAAGTAATACACACTGCTTTCCAAATGTGTAACACATGCCAGCATTTCCCAGACATATTCATTTTAACTATCACACCATTTTACCATAAATACCTACCCTGCACACCTTGACCACAGAGAGAGAGAAGGTGAGAGAGAGAGAGAGAGAGAGAGATCCACCAACACACAGGCAGTCACTACAGAAAGTAATTACTCCAGTGAATTAATCCGTTTAATGTACACTATCAAGAACTTTCAAACTTTCATACTAAAAGTAAACCTGACCTGTGAATGAAGTGAAAAACATGCCTCCCCCATGCTTTTACTTTGATGAAATATTTATCTTAAACAACATTACATTATTATAATTTGACAGCACCCCCCCACTTCAAACCTAGCACCAAGAGGAAATAATTGGCTTTATATACTCTAAGGCAGGGTCTCCTGCCTCCGTGCCTGGCTCTCCTCACCGGGGCCCCTTGGGGGGGGGGGGGGGGCGGGTTGAGTTTCCCTCCCTGCCCTGAGCAGAGCCCCGGCAGCCAAAGACCTCCAGAACCAGTCACAGCCATGCTGAGACTACTCTCCACATGTCCGGACAAGCCTCCTGCATGAAGGAACTGGCAGGGGAACCCAGGCATGCAGGTCCTGGGGCTGAGATCTCCAATTCTGGTCAGATCAGGACTGGGCCTTCTCCACCCAGATCCCCCATCTTCCAGTAGCGAGACGGTTACACCCACCAACTGCCCCAGGCGCCACGTAATCCCATCAACGGACAAGATCCAGAGACTACAAAACCAAGCTCCCAGACCTCTTATTGTCTAGTTCTTGCTCTCGGAGAACCCAGCAGGCTACTGAGAGTATCCTGCTCACACGGCAGAGTCTGGCAAGCTTCCCGTGGCATATTCGATATGCCAAAACCCAGTAACAATGATGGGTCTCATTCCCCTGACCCTGAAAGAGTCTCCAATGTGGTACTTGCTAAAATCTCAGGGCTAGGACAAATGGAGATGTTACTGGTGCCTACTCTAGGAAATGGATGAACAACAGAATGATAGTGATACAGTGTGATACAGTGATGTCTCCCAAGATAGTAGGCCAGGGGGATGAGAAAAAATCTGGGGATACTGGGAGAGGGAGGGGGATATCAGTGTTGAAACATTATATGCCTAAAACAACTTTGTAAATCCGTATCTTTATAAAACTAAAAGGAGAAAAAAAAGGCTTAAATTGAGTGTGAGAGAATGAGGAGAGAGAGAGAGAGAGAGAGAGAGAGAGAGAGAGAGAGAGAGAGAGAGAGAGAAAGAGAGAGAGAGAGAGAAGCAAAAATTTAGAGGGTTTTGCTTTTTGGTTTTTGGGCCACACCCAGTGGTGCTTAGGGATCACATCTGGCAGTGCTCAGGGAACCATATGGGGTGCTGGGGCTACACCCTGAGTCAGCCACCTGCAAGGAAAACACTCTACCCCCTGTACTATGGTTCCAGTACCATGGAGGAGAGAGTGGTTCATTTTTGTTGCTGCTTTTGTTTGGTTTGTTTTGGGGGCTCAGGGCCGCTTGGGAAACCATGCAGTGCCTGGGACTGAACCTGTGACCCCTGTATGCAAAGTGTGTGCTTAAGCCCACTGAGCTACCTCTCGGCATGAGCAAGACCTTTCTAAAAAGAAGACTAAAAATAGCAATTCAATCAGCATTAAGATTCTTTTTTTCTTAGGTAGGATAAGGATCATATCCTATAGATATTATTACTCATTTACATAAGATTGTATACAAGAACACTGAACCAGCACCTTTTGGTAAAGATTCAAAGTTATATATAACTATAGGTAGCCATTGAAAAGATTCTGGAAGAAAATGTTATTTTTTATTTTTTTAATAAAAGTACTCTGAAGGAACTGGAGCAATAGCACAACGGGTAGGATGTTTGCCTTGCACACTGCCGACCGGGTTTGATTCCCAGCATCCCATATGGTCCCCTGAGCACCACCAGTGGTAATTTCTGAGTGCAGAGCCAAGAGTAACCCCTATGCATCGCCAGGTGTGACCCAAAAAACAAAAAAAAACAAAAATAAAAATAAATAAAAGTACTCTGGAGGGGTCAGAGAGATAGTATAGGAATTAAAACTCATGCCTTGCATATAGTTAATCCCAGTTTCAATCCCCTCTTGAGGTCTCACAGGCCTCCAGAGCATCACTTGAGAAGTCAAAAAAAGGGGATAGATGAATGTTCTGTGTCCAATTCCAAAGTATGTGTGTTGGTGTTTTGGGGCCTTGGGGGATGAGAGAGAAGTTATTTACCTCAACCACTAAGCAATGCTTGGAGACATCTGCTGGGTATGCTACAATTTCACTCAGTTCTGACACTGTCTATTGGGTTATAGAGCCAGATCCCACAGATCCCACAGAATTCAGATCCACAAGTATGGGGCTGGAGCAATAGCACAGAGGGTAGGGCTTTTGCCTTGCATGAGGTTGAACCGGGTTCGATTTCCAGCATCCCATATGGTTCCCCGAGCACAACCAGGAGTAATTCCTGAATGCATGAGGTCAGGAGTAATCCCTGGGCATAGCTGGGTGTGACCCAAAAAAGAAAAAAAAAAACACAGATCCACAAGTCTGTCTTACACACACACACACACACACACACACACACACACACACACACACACACACACACTTCAATCACCTGTGGCAAAAACTACACTCTGAGCAATGACTGTAAATTGGGGTCCAATGTTTCCCTCCCTTAATTTCAATTAACTAGGTGGAACCAGATCACAAAACCCAGAGAAACACTTAACATTTGCTAGTTTATCAAAGCATATTAGAATGTATACAGGTAAACAACCAGATGCTGAAACGTACAGCACAAAGTCTGAGAGCATACCAAGCAAAGGAAGGTGTTTCTTTCCCATAGTTTTACTCTCCCGATGTGGATCAACTTCGCTGCCTGCAAATATCCCAAACCCTGTACTCCCTGTACCTCTGGGTGTACTTACACAAAGCTTTATCACGTCTAAATGATGGTTCATTAATTCCCCCTTTTTTAAAAATCCCCTCTCCCTTTCTCAAGAGAATGGGGTGCTGAAAATTCCAAAGTTCCAGTCACGAATTGGTCTTTCTGGTAAGAAACCCCACTCAGAAGCTTTCCAATAGCCCACCCAGAGTCATCTCATTAGAACAAAAGACACTCCAATCCCCAGGAAATTGACAAGGTTTCAGGAGCCCTGTCATAAACTGGCTTCAGAGAAGGAGTATCGAAACAAAAGAAGCTCTCTGCTTTTCTCATGCAGGAAATTACAAGGGTTTCCGGAGCTGTGCCAAGATCCACGGGCAGAGCACAATATGTATTTTCTATTATCTAACAGACATCAATAAAAAAGTAATATTTTAAAATAAGGTACATCCATATACTGAGAGGTCTAAGCAATTCATTTTAAAATGAGGTGGAGGTAGTTACCTAAGTTCGTTGCAGGCCCATTCTAATAGCCAAGATCTGGAAACAACCCAAGTGACCAACAGACAAGCAGACAAAGAAACTGTGATCTAGGGATGGAGAGAGAATACAGCAGGTGGGGCATTTGCCTCGCATATGGCTGGCCCCATTTGGATCCCTGGCACACTAGTTCCCCAAACCCCACCAGGATTAATGCTGATTGCAGAGCCAGGATAAACCCTGAGTACCACCACCATTTCATTTTTTTTCATTTCATCATCCTGTTAATCGTCGATTGCCTCGAGCAGGCCCCAGTAACGTCTCTTTCATCCTAGCCCTGAGATTATATTCAGGGCTCTTTAGGAGAATGAGACCCATCATTGTTACTGGTATTTGGCATATTTAGTAGGCCACGGGGAGTTTGCCAGACTCTGCCCTGTGGGCAGGCTACACTCGACAGCCTGCAAGTTTGTCCAAAGTAGGAATGAGATAATAAGATGTCCCGCGGCCGCGAATGCGGCCGTGCGGTTCCGGGATCTGGATTTTATAGTCTCTGAGTCTTGGCCGCTGATGGGATTACACGGCGCCAGGGGGCCAGGTGGTGGGTGTGACCCACGCCTACTGGAATTTGGAGGATCTGGGTGGAAGATGCTCGACTCCAATTCGAGTAGGCTTGGAGGTCTCGGCCCCGGAACCCGCGTGGCTTTGTCCCTCTGCCAGTACCTTCAGGTGTGCGGAGAGTGGTCTCAGCATGGTGGTGGCTGGTCCTGGAGGTCTCCGGCTGCCGTAGCCCTGGCCGGGGCGGGGAGGAAAGCTCAACCCGCTCCCCTCCAAGGGACTCCGGGAAGGAACACCGAGGCGCGGGGGCAGAGACTGCACTGCTCTCGTCCGGGATCTGGATATTATAGTCTCTGAGTCTTGGCCGCTGATGGGATTACACGGCGCCAGGGGGCCAGGTGGTGGGTGTGACCCCCGCCTACTGGAATTTGGAGGATCTGGGTGGAAGATGCTCGACTCCAATTCGAGTAGGCTTGGAGGTCTCGGCCCCGGAACCCGCGTGGCTTTGTCCCTCTGCCAGTACCTTCAGGTGTGCGGAGAGTGGTCTCAGCATGGTGGTGGCTGGTCCTGGAGGTCTCCGGCTGCCGTAGCCCTGGCCAGGGCGGGGAGGAAAGCTCAACCCGCTCCCCTCCAAGGGACTCCGGGAAGGAACACCGAGGCGCGGGGGCAGAGACTGCACTGCTCTCGTCCGGGATCTGGATTTTATAGTCTCTGAGTCTTGGCCGCTGATGGGATTACACGGCGCCAGGGGGCCAGGTGGTGGGTGTGACCCCCGCCTACTGGAATTTGGAGGATCTGGGTGGAAGATGCTCGACTCCAATTCGAGTAGGCTTGGAGGTCTCGGCCCCGGAACCCGCGTGGCTTTGTCCCTCTGCCAGTACCTTCAGGTGTGCGGAGAGTGGTCTCAGCATGGTGGTGGCTGGTCCTGGAGGTCTCCGGCTGCCGTAGCCCTGGCCGGGGCGGGGAGGAAAGCTCAACCCGCTCCCCTCCAAGGGACTCCGGGAAGGAACACCGAGGCGCGGGGGCAGAGACTGCACTGCTCTCGTCCGGGATCTGGATTTTATAGTCTCTGAGTCTTGGCCGCTGATGGGATTACACGGCGCCAGGGGGCCAGGTGGTGGGTGTGACCCCCGCCTACTGGAATTTGGAGGATCTGGGTGGAAGATGCTCGACTCCAATTCGAGTAGGCTTGGAGGTCTCGGCCCCGGAACCCGCGTGGCTTTGTCCCTCTGCCAGTACCTTCAGGTGTGCGGAGAGTGGTCTCAGCATGGTGGTGGCTGGTCCTGGAGGTCTCCGGCTGCCGTAGCCCTGGCCGGGGCGGGGAGGAAAGCTCAACCCGCTCCCCTCCAAGGGACTCCGGGAAGGAACACCGAGGCGCGGGGGCAGAGACTGCACAGCTCTCGTCCGGGATCTGGATTTTATAGTTTCTGAGTCTTGGCCGCTGATGGGATTACACGGCGCCAGGGGGCCAGGTGGTGGGTGTGACCCCCGCCTACTGGAATTTGGAGGATCTGGGTGGAAGATGCTCGACTCCAATTCGAGTAGGCTTGGAGGTCTCGGCCCCGGAACCCGCGTGGCTTTGTCCCTCTGCCAGTACCTTCAGGTGTGCGGAGAGTGGTCTCAGCATGGTGGTGGCTGGTCCTGGAGGTCTCCGGCTGCCGTAGCCCTGGCCGGGGCGGGGAGGAAAGCTCAACCCGCTCCCCTCCAAGGGACTCCGGGAAGGAACACCGAGGCGCGGGGGCAGAGACTGCACTGCTCTCGTCCGGGATCTGGATATTATAGTCTCTGAGTCTTGGCCGCTGATGGGATTACACGGCGCCAGGGGGCCAGGTGGTGGGTGTGACCCCCGCCTACTGGAATTTGGAGGATCTGGGTGGAAGATGCTCGACTCCAATTCGAGTAGGCTTGGAGGTCTCGGCCCCGGAACCCGCGTGGCTTTGTCCCTCTGCCAGTACCTTCAGGTGTGCGGAGAGTGGTCTCAGCATGGTGGTGGCTGGTCCTGGAGGTCTCCGGCTGCCGTAGCCCTGGCCAGGGCGGGGAGGAAAGCTCAACCCGCTCCCCTCCAAGGGACTCCGGGAAGGAACACCGAGGCGCGGGGGCAGAGACTGCACTGCTCTCGTCCGGGATCTGGATTTTATAGTCTCTGAGTCTTGGCCGCTGATGGGATTACACGGCGCCAGGGGGCCAGGTGGTGGGTGTGACCCCCGCCTACTGGAATTTGGAGGATCTGGGTGGAAGATGCTCGACTCCAATTCGAGTAGGCTTGGAGGTCTCGGCC
This sequence comes from Sorex fumeus, assembly GCF_029834395.1. NCBI lineage: Eukaryota > Metazoa > Chordata > Mammalia > Eulipotyphla > Soricidae > Sorex > Sorex fumeus. The sequence goes on along the minus strand of NW_026606155.1, from coordinate 46,031,217 downwards.
CCGGAACCCGCGTGGCTTTGTCCCTCTGCCAGTACCTTCAGGTGTGCGGAGAGTGGTCTCAGCATGGTGGTGGCTGGTCCTGGAGGTCTCCGGCTGCCGTAGCCCTGGCCGGGGCGGGGAGGAAAGCTCAACCCGCTCCCCTCCAAGGGACTCCGGGAAGGAACACCGAGGCGCGGGGGCAGAGACTGCACTGCTCTCGTCCGGGATCTGGATTTTATAGTCTCTGAGTCTTGGCCGCTGATGGGATTACACGGCGCCAGGGGGCCAGGTGGTGGGTGTGACCCCCGCCTACTGGAATTTGGAGGATCTGGGTGGAAGATGCTCGACTCCAATTCGAGTAGGCTTGGAGGTCTCGGCCCCGGAACCCGCGTGGCTTTGTCCCTCTGCCAGTACCTTCAGGTGTGCGGAGAGTGGTCTCAGCATGGTGGTGGCTGGTCCTGGAGGTCTCCGGCTGCCGTAGCCCTGGCCGGGGCGGGGAGGAAAGCTCAACCCGCTCCCCTCCAAGGGACTCCGGGAAGGAACACCGAGGCGCGGGGGCAGAGACTGCACAGCTCTCGTCCGGGATCTGGATTTTATAGTTTCTGAGTCTTGGCCGCTGATGGGATTACACGGCGCCAGGGGGCCAGGTGGTGGGTGTGACCCCCGCCTACTGGAATTTGGAGGATCTGGGTGGAAGATGCTCGACTCCAATTCGAGTAGGCTTGGAGGTCTCGGCCCCGGAACCCGCGTGGCTTTGTCCCTCTGCCAGTACCTTCAGGTGTGCGGAGAGTGGTCTCAGCATGGTGGTGGCTGGTCCTGGAGGTCTCCGGCTGCCGTAGCCCTGGCCGGGGCGGGGAGGAAAGCTCAACCCGCTCCCCTCCAAGGGACTCCGGGAAGGAACACCGAGGCGCGGGGGCAGAGACTGCCAGGTGTGGCACAAATACTAATCAACAGTGGAACTGAAGAGATAGCACAGCAGGAGAGAGAGTGCAGGGGACAGAGTGCTTGCCTTGCCTTGCCTTGCCTTGCCTTGCCTTGCCTTGCCTTGCCTTGCCTTGCCTTGCCTTGCCTTGCCTTGCCTTGCAAGCTGGCCCAACTGGGTTTGGTGCTTGGCATGCCATATGGTCCCCCAAAGACCACCAGAAGTGAACCCTGAGCACTGCTGAGTGGGGCTCCAAAACGAACAACAACAACAAAAAAAATGTTTAACTAAAAACGTTTAAATAACAAAAAAATGGATATTGGGATCTGTATTCACAATTAAATACTATTCAAATATGAGGAAAAGTTGAAATCCTACAATTCACTACAATCTGAGTAGAACTAAAGAGCATCCTACTGAGCAGTGAGTCAAAAGGAACAGGCCAAATATGGGATGATCTCTCTCTTATGTGGAGTTTAGAGAAGCAAAGGAAAGGAATAAACAAATGCAAGAACAACAGGCCCTGAGAAGCCTAGAAAAATGGGTTTACTAGTGGAGGAATCAGGAAGAGGGGAGGGACCTCCAGTGGTGGAGCGAAAGGAACCTTCTGGTGTGGATTGGGGATTTGAGAGAGTGAATATGCCTGAAATATTAATATCAGTCATATTATAAATCAAGATGCCTATATTTCTTCTAAAATTGAGGTAAAGTGAACCAACATGGAAGATGCTCCAAAACTGACCAAAAAAAAAAAAATTAGATTTCCTCTGCATGTTTGGTACCTAGTCCATAGTTTTCTGATTTTCTTCTCACTTTTCTCTATAAAGTTTTTGTACCTCAAAAAAGGATGAAGAAAAAAGAGGGAAAGACAGCAGAGAGAATAGTTAGATTTGTATGGCGTAGCTCCTCCTATTTTCTGATTTGGTTTCTCATTGTGTCAGAACTTACCTTGGAATATAGTGGAATAGAATACAGGGCAGATGGGACAACAAGAACTGGGCTTCCCTGTTTTGTCTTTACTGAAAGCGGATATAGTTCCTGTTTGCCCTGTGTACTTTGTCCAAATTAAGTTAGAATGAAGTTACTTCAGTCCCACAGTGTATGGGCTGGTGTACTCTGCTCTCTCTTCCCTAAACAGCAAAAGGAAGGTGAGGGTTCAGTAAATAAAAATAAATAAATAAAATACTTTTTAAAAAAAGAGCTGAGCTTATGGCAAATATGTACATTTTTTTAATCGTTCCTGAAATACAAGGTCACAAGTTCAATACCCCAGTACTGCCCACATGTTCCCAACATGGCCCGCCCAACTTCTTTGCTGTTTAAAAAATCCCCTGACACCACACCAGAATGTAACACACACACACACACACACACACACACACACACACAGCCAGGTGACTGTGAGTACAAACAATCAAATTTGTAAAACTGAACATGTACAAGCTCCTGATCCAGGAAGGCGACAACCACAGTCAGCCATCCCCACCTGCCCACTATAACTAAGAAACAAGCACAACAAAGAGAAGGAATAGGGCTAGGGGAAAGGAGTGATGCTCAGTGGGTACATACATAGGGGAAGAGAAAATATTGAGCAAAATCTGAAAACAGAAGCCCCCACCTGATTCAAACATGTTGAAAGTGTTCGCTAACACAGCAATCATTCACACACCCAGGAAATAAAGGAGTGTGAAAATCGGCTTTGGAATTCAGCAATGAGAAGTTTGGGCTCATAGGGGAGAGAGCTGAAGAGGAAGCAGAGTTCATCACCGTACAGTGCCCCTCAGGTGAGGCCCTTCTCCTTTCCAGCTACTTCCAGTCTCCAGCTGTCCCTAGTGTTCCTCCTCTCCCAGGCTCACAAGCATGTCGCTGGGGCCCTCAGTTAGCGGGTCAATGATGCTTCAAAGACATCACTCAGAATTCCAAATCTAGTCCCTTGGAAACTTCAGTACAGTGAATAAAAGTCTGAGGCACTCCATCACTTCATTTATTGCTTTTTTTTCACAGCTCATACTGGCATCTGTTCAGCCTAGGATTATTTAAGGCCTAACATTCATGGTGCTAGAGTGTACAGTGAAATAAATGGGGTTTCAGCTAATTAAATGCTGGCGCAAAGCTGAGGTGTTTGAAAAATCTCAAAATCCATCTATTACCAGCCTGTCCCAGAGCCAAGAGCTACTGCTGTTATATGACACAATAAAAGAGATGCTGTGTAAATTTTAAATATTTTATTGAACATAAATAATTAGAATATCTAACCATTTTCTAAGGCAGGAATATCTAGCAGCTAATGTGCGAAGAGCATTGCAGATGTTCACAAACTACAGAAATGTCAATTTGCTTTTAAGTTCCTTTTAAGCAATTTTTTACTCTAAAGAAGTAAACATTTATAACTGTGAATAAATGGTTTGTGGTTTGGGCAAATGTTTAGGAATATTCAATAAAGCATCCGTATAAATATTCAGTTATGGAGATAATTTGATTTAAATAGATGGTACTTTCAATAAATAAACATTGTTCAACATGAATAAACATTTTAAACAACCAGCAAGCATCAAAATCCAGCTGATGTTTCATGCAAATCTTTGGAAAACATTTTACTTAGCAGATTTTCTTACATACACGACACACTGTCAGTGGTTCTTTCATATTCTTTATTATCAGGAAAATCTGCATGAAAGGAACACCTTTTCTTAAAAGAATTCGCCTTTTTACAGCAGCATCCTTTTATCTTTTCTTCTTCAAGGAGTGCCGTGTCAAGGAGTGGGTGTAATGCGTGGCATTGCGGTATCCAAGGTTATGAACACAACCGCGGGAACCAGCCTGCCTGGATTCTAGCTCTCTCTGTCATAGACAGCTCTGTGACCTTGGACAGTTTAATCTTGTTTAAATCAATTTCAAAATGGAAATCAAGACAACCTCCTCATAGGAATGGAGATTAAAACAAGCTGCTGAACAATGCTGGGTGTGCCCCTCCCCCCAAAAAAAGAGTTTTTCACTTACAAATTAAAATAAGAACATCAAAGAGCCAGAGATAGTTCAAAGGTTTGAGTGGTTTGAGCGCATGCTGTGGATGCAATCTCCAGGACTCGTACCAAATAGAGTCCCCCAGTGAGGACCACAGGGTTGTGGTTCAGAAGTCAAAAAATGGGGCTGGAGCAATAGCACAGCAGGTAGGGTGTTTACCTTGTACACGGCCGACCTGGGTTCGATTCCCAGCATCCCATATTGTCCCCTGAGCACTGCCAGGAGTAATTCCTGAGTGCAGAGCCAGGAGTAACCCCTAAGCATCGCTGGGTGTGACCCCCCCCAAAAAAACAAAAAAAAGTCAAAAAATAAGTAAATTAAATATAATGATCAGAGAAGTAAATTGCCCAGCAAGCACCCTATAACTTGTTGCTATCACTTTAGATGATTTTGTACAAACTGAACTCTGTATTTGAATCATTTCTTTGTTTTCAGGTTTGAGGCCACAGCCAGCGATGCTCAGGGGTTATTTCTGGCTCAGAGATCATTCCTGGCAACCGGAGGTGGAGGGAAAGGTGGGGGACTGGATGAACCATAGGGAATGCTGGGGATCAAACTCAGATTGGCCACATGGTAGACGAACACCCTCTCTGTTGTACTATCGCTCCAGCCCCCTGAATCATTTAAAGCAGACATTTGGGTGTCCCTTGTTATAGCCTATAAGTAATTTCATTTGCTGTTGCTGGGAATGCAGAGTGCTACAACATTCCCAGAAAGCAGTTTGGTAGAAATAGCTATCAAATTTTGGAATATATATTTCCTCTAATCCGGCAACTCTACTCCTGGGAGCCAGTTAGCAAATATATAACTAGATCTGTATCCCTAGATGTTCACCACTGCGTTTATATAAGAATAAAGGGAACAACTAAACTACTATTAATAAATAATTAAGTAAATTACCATAAGCCCCACTTAATGAGACTTATCACAATGAGATTTTTTACCTTTGAATGCATAATTAGATTATTCTGCCTTTCTTTTTTTTTTTCTATGAGAAGGAAACACCTGTTCTCCTTTTTAAAACTACCTTCTTGAAAGTGCTTCCCATGGAAGGAGTCTGAGGGGAGGGGTGGGGTACTGGTGATGGTGGTAGGGAAACAGGGGAACATTGGTGGTGAGAAATGTACATTGGTGGAGGGATGGGTGCTGAATCATTGTATGACTGAAACCCAATTATGAACAGCTTTGTAATGGTCTATCTCACAGATATTCAATTAAAAAAAATTTTAAATAAAGTAAAGAGGAGTTCATGCCCAATTCAATCAACTTAGCTAATGGCTGAATAAATAGCAGTATGCCTACATTAAGTTAAAAAATTTAATAAAAAAAATTAAAAATAAAAAAGTAAATTAAAAATAATTTTTAAAGTAAATTAAAAATTAAAAAATAAAATAAAGCTACCTTCTTGGGTTAGCACAGAAGGTAGGGAGTTTTCCTTGCATGCAGTCTACTCAGGTTCAATCCCCGGCAGCCCATGTGGTTCCCCCCAAACACTGCCAGAAGTAATTCCTGAGTACAGAGACAGGAGTAACCTCTGAGCATCTCTGGGTGTGACCCAAAGAGCCACATAAATAAATAATGATCCCTTCTTTTTGGAGAAAACCCCAGTGCTGACAATTCTCTACCACATGCTAATATTTCTGTCTCTTCATGAACTCAGACCAGGAAAGGAAGAGTGACTTACGACTGGCAAATTTAGGGAGAATCATGACCTACTCTGCACAGTAACTCTCTTTCACCTCTCTAGTGAGGTCAGTCTCCCGTGTCTTTTTATCCTGCTGTCTGATTAAACAGTCCCTACAAGCCCACTCCAGCCCAGGACTACGTGTAACTGGATATATTGTGCTCAACACCAGATGTGGTATTAGCATGTTCCTGTATTTCAAATTAACCTTTAGTAACAATAGATGCTTGGCAATCTACTTAGCAGCAAATAGGTCTTTGACCAGTGCCTTTAGATGTCAGTCTTGGTTCTATATCTCGATTTGATTAGAACTTGGTCAAGGAAAAGGAAACCTTCTGAAGGGTCCCACATAATGACAAATTTAAACTCCGTGAATGAAGATGGGAATTGTATCTATTTTGTTCACCATGTTATTCCTACACTGCAGCCACCACCAAAGCAGCACTATCTCTTCTCCACAGGCCACTGAACCCCTTTCCCCCCATGACCCTCACACTCGAATTTCACTATCCTGAGAAGAAAGGAAGGAAGGAAGGAAGGAAGGAAGGAAGGAAGGAAGGAAGGAAGGAAGGAAGGAAGGAAGGAAGACGAAGTCTCCTGGCAATCATTTTGTAGAATGAGTAATTACCCACAAGTCATCCTGTTGCGTTGTCCCCTTTCCCTTCTGTGTAAACTCAAAAAAGGGGGCACAGCACACAGCAGCGGTGGCTCTATCTCTCCCGTTCGGTAGTCTCACGTCGCTTCCCCCACCCCGGGGAGGTCGATGGCGATGGGCAGGCAAGGGAAGGAACAAGGGTCAGGCTGGTTGGTCTTAGTCGCAGTTTATTCCAATCATACCAGTCTCCCTTCTCTGCCTCTACCTCTGCTTCTTCCTCCCCCATGCTACCTCATTCTCCTTCTCCATCCCCCTTCATCCTCCTTCTCTGGAGTCTGGATTCTGATCCTGATCTCCTTTCTCTTCCTTCTGATCCCCCAGCCCACTCTTACAGTACAGTTAAATCCCAAAGCATGAGGGGTTGGGGTAATAATTACACATAGGTGTGGTCACAATCAATAGGGATAGAATTCTTCCCCTCAGGGAAAGCCGCTCCTAGGACAGACCCTCTCTCAGCAGGAAGACCCACCCTAGAGCAGAATCCCATGGGTGTGTTTCTCCTCTCCTTGTCCGACAAGCATATAAGCATATATAATATAAATCATTTTGTATGGATACAGTAAGAAATATCTTAAACTTATAAAATTGCTCTCCTAGGGCCATCTTGATCTCAGACTACAATGCTCAGGCCAGATAGTCTTTCCCACCCCTAGCAGGATCCTAGTCTCATCGTTACTCTTGGATCATGACAGCATTTTTCTATGATCAAACTCTTAACTCATAGTTAAGAATCGTGGCACTTTGGCCTGGCCCATTTCGTTGCCAGGGTAGCTCACCACTTGCCCTGGGTCCATTCAGTCCCTCGTTGGGACCCTGCTTTTGGGGTGTTAGGAACTAAGGGCAACTGAGGCTTAAGTTGAGAAAGCAGATGCCCGGGAGTGAATAATATTCAAAGCCAATCAAATCCTAAGTTACAAAGCATAATGTTAACGGTCTTCCTGCATCTACACAAAAAGGGCACTGCTTTAAAGTAAACTGTTCATAAGGCACAAGGAGAGGAGAAAGGCAATATTTCACTCATACATATAAAATCATAGATTTCTGAGGAATCTAACCTTACAAATTAACAGAGTCTGATTAGGAGGAAATCTGATTAACTGGTTGGGGAGGAGAGCATAGGGAAGAATTTACAGATAAACACAATGGAATGGAAATGCCTCAGGAGCACTGTGATGGGTGTAACCAGATAAGCCTAAACTCCTTGTGGAGGACGGACAAAGCAATGTCATCCTACACCCTTCCTTGTTGTTGCTGCAGTGACGTGGAGGCTCACACTTGCTTGCAGCATGTGCACACTTGGTTGTGCTCGCTGGGGTCACACAGTTGATTTGCAATACTCATGGGTTGCCATCAGAGTCACACACTTTGTTGTGTTTTGGGGGATGATGCAAAACCAGAGTTCTTGATTGGGGAAGAGGGGCAGGAAGTAGAAACAAATTTTAGCTACATTAAACAGAAAAAGGTATGCTTCCGAATATCAGGTGGCAAACAAAGTTGATTTAAGTTTGGGACACTGTGGGGGGGAAAAAAGGACAGAATGCAAGGAAACAAACAACAACAACAACAACAACACAACAAAGCCAAAAAGCCAACGGAGCTCATTTATGAAGGGAGAGGGGATGGGGCAGATGTTTGGGGCCACACTTAGCACTGCTCAGAGCCTACTTCTGACTCTGTGCTCAGGGATCACTCCAGGTGGTACTCAGAGAACCATGGGTAGCTCTAGGGATTGAACCAGTGTCAGCTCTCATCAGCTTTCAAGGCAAGCATTTTCCCCACTGTATTATTTTTCCCACACCACCAAAGGAACTCAAGATGATGACTATTCCTTGAAGACACTTCCACAGACTGACCACCACAGTGGACACTCTCACAGAGTGATGGGAGCATCGTCTCTGACCCCGCATGTGTGGTATTTGACTCTTCTGGGTCTCCCGCTCATATACTCGCAGATTAGAGCAGGAATATTGAGCCCAAGAGAGGAGACCTGCCCGGGTTGAGGGTTGGGGGGGGCATTGGCCTCTGATAGGAAAGGGGACACTCCCTCCCTCCCACTCTCCAACACAAGGGTACTCAGAGAATTTCGGTGAGAACACTGGCAGAGGTGGGTTTGTAGGGCAGAAGTGAAGAGATTTCTGATTGCTTGCTTCTATTCTGTCCACGGATTTTGACAGAGAACTCTCAGCTAAGAGCAATGTTAGAGATGTGAGAAAAGAAAAATGCCTTTTGGAGATTATGTTTCAAGTCCTACAATCATTAAACAAACTACCCCAAAACAGTGAGATTTCTGAGTGCCCGAGAGGATGAGAACAATCATCTTGGGCACTCAGAAATGGCTCAGGGGCTTAAGTGCCAACTTTGTAAGTGTGAGGTCACAAACCACCACATGCCTCCAGCACAGTCCTGACACTCTACCTGCACTCCTGGCAACTCTGCTAACTGTGCTCTGTGATCCCTGTCCTCCAGCGATTTCCCAGCACAGCAGAGTCAGGTGTACAGCCCAAACACACCCCAACTTAAAAAAGAAAAAAAAGACATGGGGTAAGCACTGTGGCAGGGAGTGCGATCTCCCAGCAATCCCCACAGCAGAATATGCGCAAGCAATGCAATCAAGAAGTATGCCTGTGGCCAAGTGTTCAGGTACAGCAATCAGGCGTGCACACCCAACAGAGCAACAACAGCAATGGAGGAAGGGGAGGGAGAGGTTCTTCAAAGAATAAGCATTTAATTTCTCAGGAATCTAGGCTTAAGTAAGGCTGGACAGGCAGTTCTCCACCAGGACCCTCACAAGTGCTGTCAGAATGAGGCTGTGGTCATCTGGAAGGTTTGTTCAGACACAGACTGGCTCTGGGGCCAGAAATCCAATAGCTTGGGTGCAGAGAACTAGCTCTCTCAGCCTCTCACTCTCTCTCTCACTCTTTCTCTCTCTCTCTCTCTCTATATATATATATATACATACACACATATGTATATAGACATATACATACATTATCACATATATGTGCATTGACATACAAATGCATATATATTAATATAAATATTGAGTGTTCTATCCATGTGGTCCTTCCTAATGCTGGCTTCATAATAACTAGACTTTTTCCATAGCAGCTGGCAGAAGACACATTTTCTGATGGTCTCCGAAGTCACACAGCATCCTGCCTGCTGCCCTAGTGGTGAAAGCAGTCACAAAGACCCACCCAGACTCCAGGGAAGGGATAGGAACTCTATCTAAGGGCAAAAAAATCAAAGATGTGCCAGAGGTATTTCTGAACCTCTACAAGAAGAAAAACAAAACTACTAAAAAAGAATTGCAGAGGTTAGAGAGATGGTTCGAAAGGCTAGTGTGCATGCTTTGCATGCCACAGGACTGGGTTGGTTTCCTTGTACCACATGGTCCCTGAGCATCACAGGGAGTGATTGCAAGCAACAAGCAAGGGGGTAGCCCTCAAGTACAACTGGGCGTGACCCAAAAGCAAAATTTCTCTTAATTGGGTCAAAAAAAAAGGTTAAAAAAAAAAAGGTTAAGGCATGAGACTGGAGAGGTAGTACAATAGATAGGATACGTGCCTTGCACAAGGTCAGGTTTGACCTAGGCATCCCATATGGTCTCTTGAGCACTACCAGGAGTGATTCCTAAGCACAGAACCAGGAGTAAACCCTGAGCACCATCAGTTGTGGCCGAAAAAATAAAAAAGTTTAAGGCCTTAGACCTAGTTCAAATTTCCAACACCACATATGAGCACTGCCAGGGGTCACTCCTGAGTATGGAGTCAGGAGTAGCTCCTGAGCACTGCCAAGAGTGATAAAAGAAGAAAAGAAGAAGAAGAAGAAGAAGAAGAAGAAGAAGAAGAAGAAGAAGAAGAAGAAGAAGAAGAAGAAGAAGAAGAAGAAGAAGAATTGCAAGGCTGAGCTGAGGGCTCATTAGAGACAGGCAGTCATGAATTAAAGAGACAGACTCTTGTCTTATCCCACTCATCTATAGCTGCATAGCTACATCTCCATGAGGGAGGACAACTTGGTTTAACATGAATTTTGGAGATCGCTAGCATTTCTAGGACAATGTAAGTGCTCTGAAGCAGGGACCTGGCTTGTCTGATTGATGGCGAGGTCACAGGCATTAGAGCTGGGGCTGGTACCAAGAGTCCCTACTGTGTATCTGCCTTGGGATTGACTGGGCTCTTTTTCATAGCTTTCATCCGAGCTATTCCTTCTCTTTATGCTGCTTCTCCTGACACCAACCTCACCATATGACTTTGGATAGATCACTAACAGCTCGGACTTCAGTCTCTGAACCTATAAAGTGAAGATTAGATGATCTTTAAAGTCTCTTTGAGGTATAAAAATCATTTCTTTCTATCTCATCCCATTCATTTGATGCCTTCCAACAATAATGCCAAAATACATCAGCTGAAAATACATCAGCTCAGATGAAGGCACTAACACAGGTGCCCTCAGGTTTTACCTTACAACTGATCCACTTAAGACGCAGCCTCTGGAAACACATTGAATCTAAAAGCAAAGCCTCCTACACTCAATAAATCCTTGTTGTATTTCAGCAGGAGACCACAAAGAGAGAAGTATTGATGCTGGTGTTGTAAAGTCCCTAAAAAAAAAAGACAGATCTAGTCCATTCTTTTTGCCCTCTCGGGTGTCCATATCCTTTCTTAACTATCACCCAGCCCAGTTGGATAAATATATCTCTCTTTATCTTTCCACATATGTCAATCCCTTCCTTTCCTGAATCATTTTATTGCTCTTCTCCGAGCCTTCCCCCACTCTGTCTCTGCCTTTTCATTATTTAACACCTGAGCCTCCACAGAGGAGAAAATTAGGAGTAGGATGAAAGCAAGAGAGGGTCAGGACCAATAGAGACAAATGACACTGGGGCAGCAATTCTCACTGGGCGGCCACTGCATCTAGGAAGCTACTGACAACTGACAGGATGGAGATCTCAGGTTCTGAAGCAAAGTCCTGACCCGAAATGACCTGGGTTCAAGTCTCATCACTATTATTATGTTTGTATCTGTGACCTTGGACAAGGTATTTCTTAACCAGTCTACACCTCTGTTTCCTCATAAAACAAGTATGACCCTATCCCTGATTTCAGGGGTTTGGTGAGGATTACATGAAACGATATGAAGTGCCTCTTAGTAGGCACTACATAAATGAAACCTATTACTTATCATCATCCATGGAACCCAAATTCCAATACTAAAGACTTACTTGGGCTGGAAATATTGTACAGAGGTTAAGATGTTTGCCGTATATCCTACAGACCCCGGTTCAACTCTCACACCACATGTGGGCCCCCCAAGTACTGCTGGGGGGGGCACTCCTGAGTACAGAGCCAGGAAGAGCCCCTCATCGCTACTGGGTATAGCTTAATTCCCTGTCCCCACCCTCACTCAAAAAATATACTTATTCCTTGGGATTCAAGCAGGATATCTTGGCTTGCTAACAGTCCTATTCTCTATCTCTTCCTAGACCAAGATGTCTGGCTATCTTCCTGCTTTATTCTGTGAAGAGTACAGTGTCCATCTTGGGCTCCTGCAATGATTTCCCTGGTTCAATCATCTTCCCAATGTCCAGTCCTTCTACCATCAATTCCTGCTTGTGAATAAAATCCTGCTCCTCAAATCCAGACCCACAATGAATTCTGTCAGGAATGAAGCAGAATTCATTTTGTTCTCTCTCAACCAATTACTATTAGTAGGTTGGCCAGTTAGCTTCTTCAGAGACGTCTCCTTGGCACTGATCTGAAATAGTGCCTCTTCCACCTGCTCTCAACTTGCTCACTGCCTGCCTCTGAGTCCTCCTGCCATCCGCCATGAGCAGATATGCCCAAAACCTCAACTAAACAACTACCCTTTTCATATCTTTTCTACTCAAACAAGATCATTCGATCTCTCAGGGATATTCTCCAGAGGACATGTTCCCTGGCTCCTGTGCTTTAAAACTCTGCCTGTTCTTGGGGCCAGAACGATAGTACAGCAGGTAGGTTGCTTGCCTTTCATGCAGCCAACCCAGGTTCCATCCATCCCTGGCACCTGATATGGTCCCACCTAGCAAAAAGCCAGGACTAGGCAAAAATTAAGAGTAAGCCTTAAATATCACCAGGTGTGACCCCCACTAAAAAAAAAAAATAAAAATCCCTGCCTGTCCTGGGTCAGACAATCCAAGGTTACTTGGATTCCATCTAGGACCATGTCGCCAGGTTCTCCTGCCCACTACCAGGCTTTGTGTACGTTGCAGAGGGTTCTTCGCTCCTCCAGTGCCTGGAATTTTTTTTTAATTTTTATTAGTGAAACACCTTGAGGTACAGTTGTAGACTTACAAATTTTTGTGCTTGGGTTTCAATTATACAATGATCGAGTACCCACCCCTCCATCAGTGCTCATTTTCCACCACCATGAATCCCAGTACCCCTCCCACTCCCACCCCCATTCCCCCCCATCCCACGCTGCCTCTGTGGTAGGGCATTCCCTTTTGTTCTCTCTCTCCTCTTGGGTGCTGTGGTTTGCAAAAGAGGCATTAAGTGGCAATCATGTTCGGTCTGTAGTCTACTTTCAGCATGCATCTCCCATCCTGGGAGGATCCTCCCAACACCCTTTATTTGGTGCACCCTTCTCTATCTGAGCTGCCTTTTCCTCTAGCATGTGTGGCTGGCCTCCAAGCCATGAAGTGAACCTCCTGGTACTTATCTCGGCTCCAGTGCCTGGAATCTTGATCCAAGTCTCCTCAAACCTCTGCCAGGGCCAGGGAGAAAAAAGAATATGATGGAGGCTGCCTGGGGCAGAGGGGCAAGAAGAGAGGAGTGGAGAATTAAGTTGGACAATAAGATGGGGCCAGATCAAGGAAGGCCCTAAAAGAGACATGGCAGTCTACACTGAAACAGGCCAAGGAGACGGATGCTCGCAGGAGAAGGTCCTATTCCAGGATATGTAGATTGAAATGAGAATTTGGAGGTGAGAGAACCCGTCAGTGAGAGAAGCACAGTTCACAAAATTCTATTTATTTTCTTTTTTTGAGGGAGTCTCCAAGCAGTGTTCTGGGAACACAGAACTGTAGCAGTGACTGTCTTGGCCAGTTGGACCAATGACTCAATATAGGGACCTGAGGATGAAATGCTGCTTGGGCGCTGCAGTGCTGGGGATACTGAAGCCACTCCAGTGGTGCTAGGGCCTCCCAAGGCTGTACTTGGTGATGATTAGGGCACGATGTGGTGGCAGGACTCAAATACAGGTTGAGTGCATACTAGACATGAACCCTGATTGTTACATTCTCTTCCAAGCTCTTGACTCTTTTGGAAGACAACATAAAGGTTACTGTTTTTGCTCAGGAATAGATAATATATTGAACAATTTGAATAACATTTCAGAAAGCTGACAGATTTTTATCACCACACATAGAATGCCTGCGTATCCTTCAATTCCAAGTTTAAAAATCTCTGCAAATTTTACAACTAATCTGTACCTGGAAGAGTCAGTCCAACAGTAATTGAGGATTTTTTTTAATTGAATCACCATGTGACCAATACAGTTACAGAGATTTCATGATTGAGTTTCAGTCATACTATGTTACAACACCCATCCCCCTGCCAGCCTGCCTCTATGGCTGTCACCTCTCTCTCTCTCTCTCTCTCTCTCTCTCTCTCTCTCTCTCTCTGCAATACAGATACTGAAAAGCCATCATGTTCGGTCAGCATACATCTCCAATCCTGAAAAATCCCTTCCAATCATTACTGTCATAATGGTCACTTTTCTGTCTCAACTGCCCTCTCACCTAGCCCTTGAGGCAGGCTGTTAACTGTGGATCCTTTTTCCTGACCCTTGTTTCTCTACACTGACAGTAATGTTTAAACAAACACAACAACAAAGCAGGGAGTGGAGCAGTATGCTACCAATAGAAAAGAAAATCAAGAACAAATTTCAAGGCACTTAAGGGGCAGGGCATGGCCCAAGATTTAGATTCTTGGATTTGGTGGATATATAATCAGGAAGTATGACCATTTTCTTTTTTTTAATTTTTTGTTATTGAATCACCATGAGATACAGTTACAACGCTTTTATGTTTGAGTTTCAGTCATACAATGATCAAATACCCATCCCTCCACTAGTGCACATTTTCTACCACTAATGTGGCATTATGGTTTGCAATACAGATACTGAGAGGTTATCATGTTTGGTCCTTTATCTACTTTCAGCACACATCTCCCATCTTGAACGATCCCTCCAACTATCATTGACTTAGTGATCCCTTCTCTATTCTAGCTGCCTTTTCCCCCAGCTCAGGAGGCAAGCTACCAACCATGGAGCAATATTCCTGACCCTGTCTTTACTGTCTTTGGGTGTCAGTCTCATATTATGTATTTTATATTCCACAAATGAGCGCAGTCTTTCTTTGTTTGTCCCTTTCTTTCTGACTCATTTCACTTACCATGAAACTCTTCATGACCATCCACTTATAAGCAAATTTTATGACTGCATCTTTCCTAACAGCTACATAGCATAGCATTGTGCAGATGTACCAAAGTTTCTTTAACCAGTCATCTGTTCTCGGGCACTTGGGTTGTTTCCATATTCTGGCTATTGTGAACAGTGCTTCGGTGAACATACGGGTGCAGATGAATATGACCATTTGTCATCCAGGTGATCAGGAGCCTGGGAACATTTCCAAAAGAGAAAGGGTGAAAGTTTTATATTGATTTGTTCATTTCCATTGCTGGCAAAGAAGGGTGTGAAGTTTGTTTTTTTCTTTCAACAAATTTCTTGTGTTCTATTTTCTTTGGGGAGAACACACCTGGCAGGACTCAGGGATTACACTCAAGACTCAGATCCTGGCTCTGTGCTCAGGGATCACGCCTGGTGGGGCTCTAGGAACAATATGTGGTTCTGGGGATTGAACCAAGGTTGACAATGTGCAGGCAAACACCCTAGCTACTGCCCTGGTCCCAAGTTTGAAATTTCTAATCCTGGTGACTAGGTATATGTGGAAGTATCAGAGGAAGAAAGGGTGCCAATTTTGTTTTTGATTTTTTGTTTGTTTGGTTGGTTTTGGGGGGCTGTTTCGGTTTTGGTTTTTGACCCAGGAGTGGTCAGGAATCACTCCTAGCAGGTATGGGGGAACCGTAAGGGTTATGAAAGGCAAGTCACTCCAGCCTTGAGGGTGCCAGTTTGCATTCATTTGTTCTTTTCCAGTGCTAGTGAAGAGGGGTGTGTTTGTTCTTTCAAGGAGTTCTTTAATAAAGTGTCTTCGAGGTGCTTGGCCCCAGGCACATTAACAAGAAAAGGCAGAGCCCTGTTCTCATGGAGCTTACTTAGCAATGAAGAAACAAGAAGGCAAAGTTGCTGGAGGGCAGAGGACGTTTGCACAAATGAGGGGAGCATGATTTAGGGTCAGTCTGCATAGGCAACTCAGCAAAGAGGTGCTTGAGTTGAAATGTGTCTCAAGTTCAAACTAAAGAAATGAAGCCCGGTGGACAGGAAAGTCTGAACAGAAGCACTGCTCTTTTCCCTCTCCCCAGACCAAATTGGCCACATCTCCTCTTGTGTTCTTGGCTGGCTGTCCCCTTTGGAAGATGAACAGAAAGGAGTGTGATTACATATAAGAAAGATCATGTTGACAACTAATGGAAAGACAGGAGCAGGAAAAAGATTTGAGACAGTAGAGGAGAAAAGGCAGCATGGAAGCCGTGTTCATGAGCTTAAATCCCAAGTTGCTTCCCCTACTGAGAAGATAAAGATAAGTAATAAATGTGAACATTCAGACCAGCACAGTCAGACAGGCTTCAGCTAAATCTACATCTGGGGGATAGTAAAATCGCCTGTGGGCAACTCAAGGAGCCCAAGTCTTTGAATTGGGCTTTCATAGCAATGGAGCCAGATTTTCTTCTCTTGTCTGCACTTGGGTTGGCCTCTGTGATGTCAAAATAAATCAAGAAAAAAAGTTTTTCCTCAAGTAGAAAGCTTTCCAATGCTGATATCCTAGAAATCATGACTGCTGTGCTTTGGCAACTGTGTGACTTCCCAACAGGGAGTCCTGGGAATTGAGGTGATCTGGCGATTACAGATGAGGCAGGTCACAGAGCTCTAGAAAGTTCTAAAATAAAAAATGGATATACACTTACATAAGAGAGAATGGGTGTGGAGAAAATGTGAAAATATCATAGCCTAGGCTCCCCAAAAATGCTCCATAAAGTCAGAATTTTATCTCAAATCACAGAACTTTTATTAGCTGGCCGGCAACTACTCCCTCAGGCCGAGCCTGGATGATAGAGGTAGCCCTGCGTGTAAAAATCAATGTTTTTTTAAGGGACCAAACCATTTCTTGGAATTTTACTAGGTACACAAGCAAATTTACAGAAGCCAAAAACTGGTTAACTAAACAAGCTATTGGTTAACACAGAAACCAAAAAATAAAGTAGTCAAACAAGAACTAAAATGTAAGTAGTTAAAAAGTCAAGTACTTGAGTGGTTAATAAATAGTTAAATGGTTAAGTAATTAAATAAAGAGTTAAGTAGTTAAACAAAGAATAAAATAGTTAAGCGTCAATAAGATACTTATTAATCGATTGGCTGCAAAAAAAACTGGAAAAGAAAGTGGTTAACTACATTCTTTGACATGATTAGCTACAGTCATTATTTTTTTTCCTTATTCTCACCTGATGTCCCTACAGGTGAATGTTTTATGTCCTTTCTTTTTTTAAATAATTTTTAATTTTTACTTTCATGAGCTGGAGCAATAGCACAGCAGGTAAGGCGTTTGGCTTGCATGCAGCCGATCCGGGTTTGATTCCTCTGCCCCTCTCAGAGAGCACGCAAACTACAGAGAGTATCTTGCCCACACGGCAAAGCCTGGCAAGCTACCCATGACATATTGGATATGCCAAAAACAGTAACAACAAGTCTCACAATTTGTTGTGAGACATTACTGGTGCCCGCTTGAGCAAATAGATGAACAATGGGAGAACCGAGCTACAGGGCTACTTTCATAAAGTTATTCACAATAATTGATTACATTCAGTATTTCAACACCAATCCACCACCATCAAGCCTTCCCACCACCATTATTTAGAATATTCCCACCACCACTCAAGCCTTCCCCACAGGCAGATGCTAAATAATTTATTTTGTATTGCTTGTTATGAATAATTGACTAAAAATGATTCAAAAGCTACATCCATCCTTTAACATTCTTTATTGATTCATTTGAGTTTTGCATTTTGTCTTTCTGTCAAATGATTACATCCATTCAGGATGCTGAGGTCTGATCAGTCTTCCACAATAAATATGCAACATTTTTTAAAAATAGATAAGATTTATTGATTGAAAGTATAGAAGCAAAGTACAAGAAGGAATTTAGACTAATACCCAGATTTCTTACCCAGGGAACTTGATAGTGCATTTCACTCAAATAAGAAGTGACTGGGAATTCCAGGGGGAAAAAATGGTTGTAGAGGTCACTGGAAGAAAAGATAATATTTGCACTCCTATTTTCATTGAAGCACTATTTATAATAGCTAAGATAAGGAGAAAACCCAACAATGGAAGAGTAGGTAAAGATATAGTGTATAAATGAATGGGCATGGAAAATATCATGCTGAGTGAAATGAGTCAGAGGGTGAGAGAAAAACTGAAATATTGCACTCATTTCTGGGATATTTAAAAAAAACAAAGTACGGGACTAATATTCAAGGACAGTAGAAACAAGGGCCAGGAGGACTGGTCCATGGTTGGAAGTTTACCACATATAAGAGGGGAGGGGCTTTTAGGACAAAGAAGGGACCACTATGATAAAGATAATTTGAAATTATGACTCTGGACAAGAACTGAATGATGAAAGGAGGTAAAGGGATATACATGGTAACTTTTCAGTACCTGCATACAAATTATAAATCCCAAAAGTGAAGAGAGAGAGAGAGAGAAAGTGTCTGCCTAGAGGAAGGCTGTGAGAGTAGCTGCAGGAAACTAGAGATGTTGGTGGTGAGAGATGTACACTGGTAGGGATGAGTGTTAGAACATTGTATAACTGAAACCCAATTGTGAACAACTTTGTAACTGTATCTCACGGTGATTCAATTTTTTAAAAAAATTTTTAATGATTGATTATAATAAAAAAAATTTAAGTTTTTGGTAAACCATAAAAAATGACTAAAAAATAATAAAATAAAGACATGATTATAGTCCTAATGGAAGGCTACTAAGCTATAAAAAATATGAAATTTTGCCATTGTAATGTAATGGCAAATAAGAAATTGCAAATAAGAAACTGCTAAGAAAATGTAGTGGGGACTGGGAAACTGAAACTGACCCCTAGATTAAACAAGATAAGGGAGGAAGAAGCATTCCTTTCATGACCCCAATCAACCGAGTTAAGGGCCCACCAGATGTATGGGAGTGCATGGGAGTGAAAGCCTCACCAAATGGACAGGATATACTGACACTGACTGTTTTTCTTTTGGGCTCCTGAAGGCCATATCATGTGGGAAAGAAGCACTGGTTGTTTTCATTTTCCTCTGTATCCCCTGTATCACTGATAAGAATTTATGTAGATTGTAACCCACAGTCCACTTTTAGAGGATAAAAGGAGAGATCCTCTCAGCAAACAGGGCTCCAAGTCTCTTTCACTTTCAACTTGGGGTTCTCAGCGCTGAGCCTCTAATAAACTCACTATCTTATCCTGAGCTGTCTCTCTGTCTCTGTTCATTGGAGGCTCATGCCAGCACAACAATAACAGCATGGATGTTGTTAGAGAAGTAATTTTAAGAAAATAAGTCACAAAGAAATAAGTCACGAAGTCTACTATTCAATGACCAAATCTTAGGTGGCACTGCAATGCACTGCACTCCCATTGTTCATCGATTTGCTTGAGCAAGCACCAGTAACGTCTCACAACAAATTGTGAGACTTTTTGTTACTGTTTTGGCATATCAAATATGTCACAGGTAGCTTGTCAGGCTTTGCCATTAGGGTGAGATACTCTTGGTAGCTTGACAGGCTCCCCGAGAGGGGCAGAGGAATCGAACTCGGGTTGGCCATGTTGGCTGCGTGCAAGGCAACCGCCCTACCAGCTGTGCTATTGCTCCAGCCCATCCTATGTGGCATTAAAAAAAAAAAAAAGGAAGACAGAACCTATCCAAAACAAACTCTTTGATTGGGACCACAGAACTAGATTGCCAGGACAGAGGAGATACAAAGGATGGGGGCTAAGGGGGTAGGTGGGCAGAATTCCAATAGAAGGTACTGAAAGGGTTTCATTTTGGTAGCGGGCATCTTTCAGCATTTCAGTTGTGAGAATAGTGAAACAAGTCATTTTGAAAAAGCATGGGGGTGGGGGGGGGGAACCTCTCCTGAAACATGCAATAATGAAAACCAATGTCATTTCAATGGTGGGGGGAGGGGGAGGGACTAGACAATGCATTTAGATACATTTTGGATATCTCATGTGTGCCTTGGGGATATAAGCAAAAATATGTTGAGTATACAAACCTATATTAATAAGAATAATCTAGAATAAACACAGATTTTAGAAAAATAGCACAAAAGGGATGTCAAAATTTGAGTATAGAAAAGACTGCCCCCAAAGAAAACAGACTAAGATAAAGACTAATGCAAGGAGGTTAAGAGGGTGACCCTCGGGAAGAACAAGTATTCAAGAAGAGAAGATTGAGAAGAAACAAGACAGCTAAATTAGTCAGAACGGAGTCAAAGAAATTAAGGGAAAAATTCAAGAATAAGTGATCCAAAAGGTCAAGTGCCCCATAAAGGTCAAACAGAATGTTAACTGAATGTGTCTATTATATTTAACAACTGAGAAATCAGAACTAGCCTTTTCAACATAGGGGCAAAAAGCAGATTACTGAGGAGCAAAGGAAGGTGACAAAACTAGAAATCCCTTTTATAATAATTGATGCTGATTGGCAGGAAAGAACAGAAACAGGAAAAGTAGTCTGTAGAAGAGATGCTGGGTAGCCCAGCACATGTTCTTCTGTCTTCATTGTTTTCTAATGGAAAAGACACAATAGTATATTTATTCTACAATGAAAAAGTCAATGAAAAAGAAAGGAGTAAAAAATTTGAAAAGGGCTAGAGATGTAGCTTAGCAGTAGAGCACTTGCCTTGCATGTGTGAGGTCCTAGATTCAATTCCTGGCATTGTTCATGCACACAAATTTCCGAACACACTCACACATGAGAAATTTGATGGCATGAGTTCATCGCAGAGACTGGTAAGGTAGCACTTTAGTTCACAGACAGGTCTGGGATAGAAGAGACTCAGGACCAACACATAACAAAAAGCAAAGACTGGTGTTGATGCAAACAAATGTGTATGTAAGAGCAATCTCTGTCTCTTTCCTGGAAAATATGAAATAAGATTATCCCTAGAGCATGAGGAAATGCAAATGAAAATGACATCTTGGAAGAGTGCAAAAGGGATTAATGCAACGTCAGAGAAGTTTAGGGGGTTGAGAGCTGAAGTCACACCAGCTGTGCATTAGGATCACTCTTGGTGATGCTCAGAGGACTATGTGTGGTACCAACAAACAGGAGCAGGCTACATGCAAGGCAAGCACCTTACCTCCTGCCCTATTTCTCCAGCTCCATTCTTAACAGATTGCCAGATTGTTCACCCATTTAACACTGTAAGACCTAAACTGACCTCTATATCAGTTCCAGGATAGTTTGTGTAAATCCTCTAGCATGGCTCAGAAGCCAGGTTTTGGAGAGGATCACTAACAATTTGTGAAAAGAGTAGTGGGTTTGCAGGTGAGTTGTAGTACATAAACGTGGAGATCAGTGAATTAAAAACATCACTCAGAGAGCCATGAAGATCACAGACCCTGATGTGGTCTGGGTGGTGCTGGTGATCCCAAAACTGTAGGGCCTCACATCACCTCCTCCTCAGAACATAATAAAGAACCATCCAACTTGATTGACCAAGATTGGAGAGGAGTCACAGAGAGAGTTATAGAGCAAGTTAGAGAGAGGGTTGGAGAGAGATGGGAGAGATGGGAGAAATGAGAGATTGAACAAACAGCAACTAGTCAGCAATCAAAAATATTTTTCCAGACTTTCCAACCACATGTAGCCCACAAGGGCAAAACAGCCATTCAGGTGTGTTTCTCCTCTCCTTAGACCAGGAACTTAATTATCATCTTTAATTCTAGTTCCTAATATTTACCATTTTGTATGAACACAGCAATAGATGCTTTTAGGCTTATAGGGTGACTCCTGGGTACATCTCACCACAGACTCAGACTACAGTGCTCAGGCAGGATCAAACATTCCTAACCCCAGTAGGATCCAAATCTAGTTGTTACTTTTGGATCATGACAGAATTTGTTCAAGACCAAGCTCTTAATTTATAGTTAAGCATTACGGCACTTTGACCAGGCCCATTTTGATGCCAGGGTAGCTCATAGCTCACCGATTGCCCTGGATCCATCCAGTCCCTCATTGGTACTCTGCTTTGGGGGATCTAGGAAGTAAGGGAAACTGAGGCTTAAGTAGAGAGAGCAGATGTCCAGGAAATAATATTATCTGGCGTCAATCAACTCCCAAGCTACAAGCTTGTCTTTTTAACTGTCTTCCTGTATCAAAAAGTAATTGCTGGGACTGGAGTGATAGCACAGCGGGTCGGGCATTTGCCTTGAACGCAGTGGACCCAGGTTCAATCCCCAGCATTCCACATGGCCCCTGACCACATGGTCCCCTGAGCACCACCAGGAGTAATTCCTGAGTGCAGAGTCAGGAGTATCCCCTGTGCATTGCCAGGTGTGACCCAAAAAGAAAAAAAAAAGCAATTGCTCTAAAATTGCTAACCATGCAAAGGACATTAAAGAAAAAGACAATATTTACAAGTCAGAGTCTTGTAAATAAGACTTGTAGATAAGGAGACAAAGGTAATTGATATGTTGGGTGGCAATCAACAAACACAAACTCCCAGTGGCCAGGAAGGAAGGGCAAACCAATGTTATCCTACAAGGATGGCCATCAAGAGAGTAAGCAGTAATTCCACAGCAATGAAAGTGCTAAATGGCAGCCATGTGTGAGTAATAGGGGATACGACTTAAATGTTCTGAATTTGTTTTGTTTGGGTACTGCACCTAGCGGTGATCAGAAGCTTCTCCTGGCTCTGTGCTTGCCAAGGATCAAACCAAGGGCTCCTGTACATAGAGCACGTGCTCCAGACCACTGAACACTCTCTCTGGCTCCTACCTGTTTCTGATTGTAATTATTCTTCATATGGAAATAAGGAAATTGGGGCACAGGTCAAGTATAATTATGAACTGCAGATATAACTTTTAAAAAATAAAAGGACCGTGCTCGCTTCGGCAGCACATATACTAAAATTGGAACGATACAGAGAAGATTAGCATGGCCCCTGCGCAAGGATGACACGCAAATTCGTGAAGCGTTCCATATTTTTGGAAGGGGGGCGTTCTGATCCGTCCTTCACGCCCTACCGAGGTCACCAGTTGCCCCCCGCGAGCGGCTCTCCAGCATGGCCACGGCCCCAGAAGCACAAGGACTTAATGCAGAACCCAGCAGCTTGGAGCAGAAAAGTGAACGGACTATGCATTGATCCAGGCCATCAAGTCTGCCGGAGGGGAAAGGGTGTTGCCCCATTCGCCCTCTCCTCTCTGGAAAGAAAGATGGCGGCCACATGGGAGCCTTGTGGACAGCAGGTATGAGCCGGGAGTGTGGGGGCGACTAAAACCTCATGGGAAGAGGGGCGTTTCGCTCCGCCCTTCACGCCCTACCGAGGCCACCGGTTGCCCCCCGCGAGCGGCTCTCCAGCACGGCCAGGACTCCAGAACACAGAAACCAATTTCTTAACTATCTGACTTTCAGTAGAAATACTTCCAGGGTCAATAGGTAAAAGAGCAGAAATCCAAAACCAACATTTAATTCTTGAACCCAGCCGTAGAAAGCAAATCACTTCACAATGCTTTTTCAGCATATCTGATTTGGGGGGGGGGGGGGTAAACTCTAAATAATAGTGGTGAATCTTTTATTGAAACAATGAATCTAATCAAAGCAGATAGAGTGTTAACTAGAATTCATCTGCCTCACAGGGACGGGGAGGGGTGGGGGGTGGGGTTTTATTGGGGTTCTTCATGGTAAAAAATAAGTATTGGTAAAGGGAAATGTGTTTGATATTTACATGACTGAGACATAAACCTGAGAGCTTTGTAACCTTTCCCACAATGATTCAATAAATAAATTTAAAAAAAAATAAAATAAAATAAAATAAAAAAATAAAAAAAAAATAAAAGGACCTCTTTGTCCCCAAAGCTGTGCTGGTCTTCTTCCCCACCCAGGTCAGTTTATCTGCCACTATTCGAACCCAGGACTTGGCTTTCTCCATGCAAGCGCCCCAGGCGTTCTCTCAGACCCTGGGATAAAAGCAGCCCTGAGCCTCTGCCTCTTTGTCCCCAAAGTGGTGCTGGTCTTCTTCCCAACCCAGGTCAGTTTATCCGCCACTGTTCGAACCCGGGACTTGGCTTTCTCCATGCAAGCACCCCAGGTGTCCTCTTGGACTCTGGGACAAAAGCAGCCCTGAGCTTCTGCCCCTTCCTCTTCGTCCTCAACGCTGTGCCCATCTTCTTCCCCCCCACCAGCCTTTACCCCCCAAACACACACCAGGTTGCTGTGGGGGCGTGGCCTCTTCAGAAGTGGGCGTGGATTCTGTAGGAGTGGACGTGGCCTAATTTTCTTTTTTTTTTTTTCTTTTTGGGTCACACCCGGCAATGCTCAGGGGTTACTCCTGGCTCATGCACTCAGGAATTACTCCTGGCGGTGCTCGGGGGACCATGTGGGATGCTGGGAATCGAACCTGGGTCGGCCATGTTGGCTGCGTGCAAGGCGAACGCCCTACCCGCTGTGCTATCGCTCCAGCCCCACGTGGCCTAATTTTCGGGGGACAATGCTCACTCGGCCGCAGGTAGTTTACTCACACCAAGAAATCTAGTCCCCATACCTACACACAAACATAAAGAAACAACGCAAATCCCCACCAGATGGGGAGGATAATGAAAAGAGTCCAGAAGCCTCTGTAGGTGCTACTCACCTAAGGGAACTCTCAGACAAAGAATTCAGATATGAAGTTATGAAGATGTTCAATGAACTCAATGAAACAGTCAGACAGTTATCCAGTAAATTGAAGGAGGACATGAAAGAAACAATGGATTAGACAATTGAGAAAATCCGGGAAGAAATGAGAGCAGAAATTGGAAAGCTACACACAGAAATGCCTCGAATTAAAGATTCCGTAGATGAAATAAAAACCTCAGTCTGTGCCCTCAACAGTAGAATGACCACAGCTGAGGACAAAATCAGTGAGCTGGAAGATCAGCTGCACCAAGCCAACAGGCAACAACAAAGAATGGCAAGGGATCTCAAAATAGCTCTAGAGCGAATTAGAGTCCTAGGAGATGTTTCCAAGAGGAACAACATTAGAAGCTCAGGGAAACAATCCCAATGAAAAAGCCACGGTTAAACAAATCATTGCTGAAAAATTCCCGGAGCTTGACAATGCAGCCATTCAGGTTCAAGGAGCCCAAAGGGTGCCAGCTAAAAGAGACCCTAACAAAAACACTCCAAGACATATCATAGTTAGAATGATCAATGCTGCTGATAGAGACACAATACTGCAAGCAGCAAGGTCAAAGAAGGAAATCACATACAAAGGAGCACCTCTTAGATTTACAGCAGACCTATCAGAGGAAACCCTCCAAGCCTGAAGGCAATGGCGGAATATAGTGAAAAAAACTCACTGAAATGAATGCTTTGCCAAGAATACTCTATCTGGCTAAACTCTCACTCAAACTCGAAGGAACAGTACAATATTTTCTAGATAAATAGCAGCTTAGGAATTTCATAGATTCAAAACCAAACCTAAAAGAAGGGCTAAAGGGGCTACTATAAGACAAGACAAACCCTGCAAGCACAACAGACACTTACACAAAGATGACACAAAACCCCATAACAATAATCTCTCTCAACGTCAACGGTCCAAATTCACCAATTAAGAGGCACAGAGTGGTAAAATGGATTCAGAGACAGAACCCAACATTCTGCTGCCTACAAGAAACTCATCTCAACAGTCAGAGCAAACACAGACTCAAAGTTAAAGGATGTGACCTAAACCTGAATGCTTTGTAACTTTTCCCACAGCGATTCAATAAATAAATAAATAAATTTTAAAAATAAATAAATAAAGGATGGAAAACAATCCTGCAAGCAAACAGCTCCCCCAAAAAAGCTGGGGTGGCCATACTAGTATCTGACAACATAAAATTCAGGTTGAAAAAGATTAGAAGGGACAGTGAAGGCCATTTTCTATTTATCAAGGGATACGTACAACAGGAAGAAATCACACACTTAAATGTATATACACCTAATGAGAGAACAGCTAAATATTTAAAACAACTGCTAACAGATTTTAAAGAGGACATTGCTAGCAACACAATAGTAGCTGGAGACTTCAACATTGCCTTATCACCTCTGGATAGATCAACAAGAACAAAACTCAGCAAGGAAACATTGGCTTTGAATGAAGAAATAGAAGAGAAAGGTCTTATAGAACTAACAGGGCTTTACACCCCAAAAAAGAAAGAATACACATTCTTCTCCAGTGCGCATGAAACATTTTCCAAAATAGACCATGTGCTAGGCCATAAAACATACCTTAATAGAATCAGGAAGATAGAAATAGTTCAACAATCTTTTCAGACCATGATGCACTGAGAATAGAAGTGAATCACACACAGACACAGAGAACCAAATCAAACACCTGGAAATTAAACAACTCAATGCTGAACAATGAGTGGGTCAGGAAGGAAGTCAAGGACGAAATCAAAAGATATCTGGAAACCAATGACAATGAAGAGATGAGCTACCAAAACTTATGCAGCGAGAGCCGTAGTAAGGGGAAAATTTATAGCTCTACAAGCATTTCTTAGGATGGAAGAAAGGACCCACATAAACAACTTGACTTCACAGCTCAAGATATTAGAAAAGGATCAACAGAAGGAGCCCAAATCAGGCAGAAGGAAAGAGATCATAAAACTTAGAGCAGAAATCAACAACATGGAAACCAAAGAAACAGTCCAAAAGATCAATGAAACCAATAGCTGGTTCTTCGAGAAAATAAATAAGATAGATAAACCACTAGCAACACTCACAAAGAAACAGAGAAAGAGAACCCTGATAAACCGAATCAGAAATGAGAATGGTAATATCACAACAGAAACCAAAGAAATTCAAAAGATCATTAGAGACTACTTTGAAAGTCTGTATGCCACGAAACAAGAGAACCTAGAAAAATAGATAAATTCCTGGATTCCTATGATCTCCCAAAGCTGAGGCAAGAAGATCTAGAGTACCTGAATAGACCTATTAACATCAAGGAAATTGAAACTGTAATCAAAAGTCTTCCCAAAAACAAAAGCCCAGGTCCAGATGGATACACTAGCGAATTTTTCCAAACATTTAAAGAGGACCTATTGCCAGTTCTTCTCAAGCTTTTCCCAGGAAATTGAAGAAACAGAAACTCTCCCAAACAGTTTCTATGAAGCGCATATCTCCCTAATACCAAAAGGAAAAAAAGACACCACAAGAAAAGAAAACTACAGGCCAATATCCGTGATGAACATAGATGCGAAGATTCTCAACAAAATACTAGCATATAGAATTCAACAACTCATCAAAAAGACCATGACCAAGTGGGATTCATCCCGGAGATGCAAGGACGGTTTAACATTCGGATAACAATCAACAAAATCCATCATATAAACAAAAGAAAAGATAAAAATCATATGATCATATTAATAGATGCAGAGAAAGCATTTGACAAGAGCCAGCACCCGTGTATAATGACAACCCTTGTATAATGAAAAATGGGGATAGAAGGGACTTTTCCTCAATATAGTTAAAGCCATCTACCACAAGCCTACAGCAAGCATCATCCTCAATGGGGAAAAACTGAGAGCCTTTCCTCTAAGATCAGGGACGAGACAAGGATGCCCTCTCCCTCCACTGCTGTTCAATATAGTACTGGAAGTACTTGAATTAGCGATTAGGCAAGAAAAAGATATTAAGGGCATCTCGGTAGGAAAGGAAGAAATCAAGCTCTCACCATTGCAGATGATATGATACTATACTCAGAGAACCCTAAAACCTCTACCAAGAAACTCCTAGAAACAATTGACTTGTATAGTAAAATTGCAGGCTATAAAATCAATACCCAAAAGTCCATGGCTTTCCTATACGCAAATAGTGAGAGAGAAGAAAGTGACATGAAGAAAACAATCCCGTTCACAACTGTACCCCAGAAAATCAACTACCTAGGAATTAGCTTAACTAACAAAGTAAAGGACCTATACAAAGAAAACTACAAAATGCTACTTCAGGAAATAAAAGAGGACATGAGGAAATGGAAAAATATACCCTGTTCATGGATCGGGAGAATTAACTTTGTCAAAATGGCAATACTTCCCAAAGCACTGTACAAATTCAATGTGATCCCTATTACGATACCCATGACATTCTTCAAAGAAATGGAGCAAACACTCCTGAAATTCATATGGAACAATTAACCCCCATGAATAGCTAAAACAATTCTTGGGAAAAAGAAAATGGGAGGAATCAACCTCCCTAACTTCAAACTCTACTACAAAGCAGTAATAATTAAAACAGCATGGTACTGGAACAACGGCAGAGCAGCAGACCAATGGAACAGGGTTGAATACACTGACATCTCCCCTCAATCATATGATCATATAAACTTTGATAAAGGAGCAAGAAATATGAAGTGGAGCAAGGAAAGCCTCTTTAACAAATTGTGCTGGCAAAACTGGATGGCTACATGAAAAAAAGTAGGCTCAGATCTCTACCTAACACAACACCATGTACAAAAGTAAAATCAAAATGGATTAAAGACCTCAACATCAGACTGGAATCCATAAGGTACATTGAAGACAAAGTTGGCAAAACCCTCCATGATACTGAAGCTAATGGTATCTTCGAAGATGTCATGCCACTGGCCAAGCAAGTGAAAACAGAGATAGACAAATGGGGCTATCTTAAATTAAGAAGCTTCTGCACCTCCAAAGAAACAGTAACCAAAATACAAAGATAGTCTACAGAATGGGAAAGGATATTCGCCGAATACACATCCGACATGGGGTTGATATCAAGGATATACAAAGTACTGGTTGAACTCCACAAGAAAAAAACATACAGCCCCATCAAAAAATGGGGCGACGAAATGAACAGAAACTTCCTCAAAGAAGAAATCCAAATGGCTAAAAGGCACATGAGAAAATGCTCTACGTCATTAATCATCAGAGAGATGCAGATCAAAACAACAATGAGATATCATTTCACACCACAGAGACTGGCCACATCCAAAATAACAAAAGCAACAGGTGTTGATGTGGATGTGGCAAGAAAGGGACCCTCCTTCACTGCTTGTGGGGATGCCGACTGGTTCAGCCCTTTTGGAAAACAGTATGGACAAATTTCAAAAAACTAGAAATTGAGCTCCCATTTGACCCAGCAATACCACTCCTGGGAATATACCCCGGAGAGGCAAAAAAGTATATTCGAAGTGACATCTGCACGTCTATGTTCATTGCAGCACTTTTTATAATAGTTAGAATATGGGAAAAAACCTGAGTGCCCGAGAACAGATGACTGGTTAAAAAAACTTTGGTACATCTACACAATGGAGTACTATGTAGCTGTTAGAACAGATGAAGTCATGAAATTTACATACAACTGATACTACATGGAAAGTATCATGCTAAGCGAATTGACTCAGAAAGAGAGGGACAGACATAGAAAGATTGCATTCATCTGGAAAACATAAAGTAACAAAATAGAAGACTAACACCCAAGAATAGCCGAGATAAATACCAGGAGGTTTACTCCATGGCTTGGAGGCCAGTTGCACACTCTAGGGGTAAAGGCAGCTCAGATAGAGAAGGGAGCACCAAATAAAGGGTGTTGGGAAGATCTGCCCAGGATGGGAGATGCATGCTGAAAGTAGACTATAGACCAAACATGATTGCCACTCAATTCCCCTTTTGCAAACCACAGCACCCAAAAGGAGAGAGAGGAAAAAAGGGAGTGCCCTGCCACAGAGGCAAGGTGGGATGGGGGCATGGGGGGTGGAAGGGATACTGGGATTAGTGGTGGTGGAGAATGGGCACTGGTGGAGGAATGGGTACTCAAAAAATTGTGCTTGGATTTTCACTAGTGGTGAAAACCTCATGGTGTTTCACTAATAAAAATTAAAAAAAAAAAAGTAGAAGCAGAATCTCATCAATGGCCATGATCCAGAGACTCAGAAATAAAGCTCCCAGAAGAAAGCAACACAGAACGTTCAGATCCTGTCTAGGCTGTCTTCACGGGGGCAACTGGGTAGGGAGTGAGCAAGTTTCCCTCCCTGTCCCAAGAGAGCACCAGCAGCGGAAAACCTCCAGAACTCTGTAGCCACCATGCTCACAGCTGCTCTCCACAGGCTTGGATGAGCCTCACCCATAAGTGAATCTGCTGTATAATAATTCTAAATTTTAGAATTCCTGGAGAGCACACACGACCTCTTATACTCTACACCACTGATGTCCCAAGAGTAGCACATACAAGGACTTAATCCAGGATGAAATACAATCTTCACATACTTTCCTCTAAGAAAACATCATTAGACCTTTTTTTGCAGATTATTCATAATAAGAAACACAAAATTAATTGCTTCCATTCTGCTTTGGGGTCAAGTTTGGTATTTGGGGTAGAAATATTTGAAGTATGATGGTAGGAAGGTGCAATAGTGGTGGGATTGTGTTCTACAAAGCCTGGCAAGCTATTCATGATGTATTCAATATGCCAAACACATTAACAAGTCTCACAATGTTACTGGGCCCGCTTGAGCAAATCAATGAACAACGGGAGGACAGTGACAGTGACAGTGATTGAATGTAATGATTTATTGTGGACAATTTTATAAAAATAAAATTAAATTTAAAAAAAAGTAAAAGCATAGCTGGAGTTATACTACAGTGGGTGAGGCATCTGCCTTGCTTGCAGCAAAATGCCCAGATTCATTCTTCAGCTTCCCACATGGTCCCCCAAGCCTTCCAAGAAAAATGTCTGAGTTCAGAGTCAGGA
Source organism: Sorex fumeus (assembly GCF_029834395.1). NCBI lineage: Eukaryota > Metazoa > Chordata > Mammalia > Eulipotyphla > Soricidae > Sorex > Sorex fumeus. Next base: position 46,000,781 of record NW_026606155.1, on the reverse strand, counting down.
ATAAACACTGAGGGGCTGGAATGATAGCACAGCGGGTAGGACATTTGTCTTGCATGCCACCAACCCAGATTTGATTCCTAGCATCCCATATGGTTCCCTGAACACCGCCAGGAGTAATTCCTGAGTGCAAAGCCAAGAGTAACCCCTGTGCATCGCCAGGTGAGACCCAGAAAGGGACTCTCTTTCATTGTTGGTGGGAATGCCAACTGGTCCAGCCTTTCTAGAAAATAATATGGACATTCCTCCAAAAATTAGAAATTGAGCTTCCATATGACCCTGCAATACCACTTCCAAAATATATTCCGGAGATGCAAAAAAGCACAGTAGAAATGACCTCTGCACCTGTATGTTTACTGCAGCACTGTTCACAATAGCCAGAATCTGAAAACAACCCAAGTGCCCAAGAACAGACAACTGTTTAAAAAAAACTATGGTACATCTACACAATGGAATACTATTCAGGTGTTAGGAAAGATGAAGTCATGAAATTTGCTTATAAGTGGATGGACGTGGAGAATATCATGCTAAGTGAAATGAGACAGAAAGACAGGATAGACTTAAAATGACTAGACAGGATAGACTTAAAATGACTGCACTCATTTGTGGAATTTAAAATAATACAGTGAGACTGACACCCAAGGACAGTAGAGACAGGGCCAGGAAGATTGCTCCATGGCTGAAAACCTGCCTCATGAGCTGGGGGAGAAGGCAGTTGGGCTAGAGAAGGGATCACTAGGTCAATGATGATTGGAGGGATCTTTCAGGATGGGAGATGTGTGCTGAAAGTAGACTAAGGACCAAAAATGATGGCCTCTCAGTATCTGTATTGCAAATCATGATGCCCAAAATTAGAGAGAAAATAAGAAGGAAACTGTCTGCCATAGAAGCAGGGGGTGGGGTGGACTGGGGGTGGCAGGAGGGGTACAGGGGACATTGGTGGTAGAAAATGTACATTGGCAGAGGGATGGGCATTCCATCATTGTTATGACTGAAACTCAATCATGAAAACTTTGTAACTGTATCTCACAGTGATTCAATTTTTTAAAAAATGATCCTTGAGCTCACGGGGGTCACACCCACCAACTGGCCCCCTGGCACTGTGTAATCCCATCAACGGCTAAGACTCAGAGACTATAAAAACCAGCTCCCAGAAGAGAACAGTGCAGTCTTCTGCCCCCGCGCCTGACTGCCCTCGCCGGGGCCCCTTGGAGGGGAGCAGGTTGAGCTTTCCTCCCCGCCCCGACCAGGGCTCCGGCAGCCGAAGACCTCCAGGACCAGCCACCACCATGCTGAGACCACTCTCCGCACACATGAAGGTACTGGCAGAGGGACAAAGCCACGTGGGTTCCAGGGCCAAGATCTCCAAGCCTACTCGGATTGGGGCCAAGCATCCTCCACCCAGATCCTCCAAATTCCAGTAGGCGGGGGTCACACCCACCAACTGGCCCCCTCGCGCCATGTAATCCCACCAACGGCCAAGACTCAGAGACTATAAAAACCAGCTCCCGGAATCGCACGGCTGCAAGGGACATCTTATTATGACATCTTATTATCTCATTCCTACTTTGGACAAACTGGTAGGCTACCGAATGTAGCCTGCCCACACGGCAGAGTCTGGCAAACTCCCCGTGGCGTAACCAATATGCCAAATACCAGTAACAATGATGGGTCTCATTCTCCTAAAGAGCCTGAATATAATCTCAGGGCTAGGATTAAGGAGACGTTACTGGGGCCTGCTCGAGGCAATCGACAATCGTGATTCGTGATTCGTGATTCATGATTCGTGATCCTTGAGCTCAGAGCAAGAAGTAAACCCTGAGCACAGCCAGATTTGGCCTGCTCAAAACAAAACAACAAACAAACAAATGCTAACAGCAAAAGAAGATAGATTGGTTACTAACTTTATTCTATTTTTTAAAAAAAATTCAGAGGCAGGGAAACCAACTAAGAAAAGACCCTGCTTCCCAATGACAATCTGGGGAAGACAGATCACTGAAAAACAATCTCCTATTTCTGACAATAGTTGCAACCAAAACACAGTCCACCAATACAGATCAAAAACTAAAACTGAGACATAGTGGTTAAATTACTCAGTCCATAATGTCCTCCGAAGTGACCGAAGTCATGTGCCAAAGGATTGATCTTTACTATCCAGTCATGACTGAAGTCTACTTGGTGACTTCCCTCTCCTACCTCCTACCCTACACTCTGATCACTGAACCCAGAAGGAGGCAAGATCTAAAAGCCTTTGGTGTAGTACGTACCAGTGTCCCAGGGATGATTAGGAAGAAAGAAGAGTGAATCTGGAAGAGGAAACAACAAACACTCAGCAGAGTTAACAAAGATGGAGAAGAGCAGTGGTAGGACCCCAGGACGAGTCTTTAGCTCTGACACACTGGTTTAAAGACCCACAGCTCAGCAAGCACACCGAACCAAAGCAAAAACTCAACCCAGGGGACTAGTTCAGCCTGCTGACAGCTTTTGTTTGGACAATAGAACACATGCTTATTTATGCATTCCACTCAAATGGTCCATGTTTCCATATGCTTTCCAATTAGGAGAGATGACATAAAACTGTAAATATGCCTTTTCTTTAAAACTTACAAGATCTAAAAACAACAGATTCTTCTTAAGGTGCCTTTCAGTTATTGTGAAGTAACTGCAGCTCTTTATATAACTTGTTCAATTTTCCTCAGGCCTAATCATAGTCAAGAATGAGTTTTCACACCAAAGTTGTTAATCAGTTGTTCAGGAATGTTCTCTTATGATAAAAAGTATTTTTTAGGGCCAAAGAGACAGTACAGGGGCCCAAGCAATAGTACAGCAGGAAGGATGCTTGTCTTGCATGCAACCCATCCTGATTCAATCACCAGCATCCCATATGTTCCACCAAGCACCACAGGAATAATTCCTAAGCATCACCAGATGTGACCCCAAACTGAAATAAAACAAAGAGTACAGCAGATACTTCTCTTGCAAGCAGCCAACCTGGGTCCAATTTCCAAGCCCCACCAAGAGTGATCTCTGAGTAGAGAGCCAAGAGGAAGCTCTGAAAACTATTGGGTGTTGCACCAAAACAAATAAACAAAAATTATATTATATTTTTGCTTCTACATAGAAGACGGAAAACAAAAGATAGATTAAGAAGGCAGAATTTTTTCAGTTGGGGGGTGGGTCCCCTCAAGGAAGAGAAAACTATTCTTGTTTTTCATATGTACACAGGGCCTCTGAGCATAGGAGCATAAATTGAGAGACCATCTTTCTTTTATTCTGCCTACCTCATTCCGTTATGTCACCTGTCATGGAACAGTGTTGGGCATTGCAACTTGAAAATTTGGATTACAGATGTACAAACAGAAAACAGGAAAATCATCCAACTTCATTTCACTTACCCACAGTATTCTTTATATGTATTGCTGTTTCCTGACACTGGTGCTAAATCAAGTATCTCTCAGCCTAGATCTCCACTATAGGAGAACTTTGTTCCTTCACTTAGCCCAAGGCAGCTATATCTCAAAGGTTTTGAAGCTTCACCAGGTGAGAACAAGCTCAAAAAGGCAGAAAAATCATACCAGAGACAAGGGTCTGTGAGACAGAGATGTTGATTGAAGGCATAAATTGGTGAGTTTACTTGATTGAAGGAGGAAAAGGGCGAAGGTAAAATATAAGCTACAGACATCAGAGCTATAATATAGCAGCTAGGGTATTTGTCTTGCAGGCTGCCAACCTGGGTTAAATCCACAGCAACCCATGTGGTCCCCTGAGCACCTCCAGGAGTGATCCCTGAGTACAGAATGAGAAGTAATCTCTGAGCATCATCGGGTGTGGTCCCAAAACCAAAAATGTTTAAAAAAATATAGCTACACGGCTTGAGAGATAGTACCAAGGTTAAGGTACTTGTTTTGCAAAGAGCCAATCCTGATTAGAGTCCCTCCAATGCATGGGCTCCCAAGCATTGCCAAGAATAGTTGTTAACATCGCTGTGTATGACCCAAAAACAAATAAACAAGAAAGAGCTATGAGGCACAAAAAAAAAAAAAACTAAACTTGAGGGAGGCAGAAAAAGCAGGAATCGAATATTAAAAAATCGGTATGCAAGTACTGCAAAAGCTAAAAGGACAATAAGGCAACATACAGATTAGCAAGAGCAGATTTTATCCTTCCTCAGGCTGGCAGAACACACAAAGGAGATGCTGATCTGGAGCCCAGAAGCCAGAACTGCCAGAGAGGATTAGAACAGGAGGGAGGTCATCAATCCTGAACAGAGCCTACAGGGAAAGAGCACCGTCTGCAGAATCTAAAAGGACGGACGAGACTGAGGCGCCACCTGAGAACCATCAGAAGTTCCTGCCACCTGCCAAACTCAGTAGAATGCAGGCTTGATACAGAAATAACAGGAAAGTAATAGAGAATAAATGTGGAAGCAATCATAAATAACCAGGGGGAACTCAGATTCTAGAGGACTTAGAAGGAATGGAGAAATGGAATGATGAGAAATGGAATCAATAAACACAGACCCCGCACTGCAGTTGTTTGTGCTCTTACAGGGTTTGAAGCAAACTTTGCCCTGTTTGCATTTCTGAGACTTTCAGGAAACTCATTTCCCAAAAACTTACAATTAAATAGTTCCATTTCAAGTTACTTTTCCCCAGATGGGATAACTTTTCCCCTTGTTTCTCTCTCCTCCTTTACTGCTAAAATTTATCATCTGTTAACCTGCAGTTCCCTTTCTTCCAGAATATTAATGAATATAATAAATAATTGTACCATTTTCCCCAAACAACATGCCAAATTGCCTCCATGCGGAAGCTCTTTTTTTCCATAAGTTTTACTTCTGCAATCAAGAATTTAGCAGCAGGATGCTCTTCGTGTTATTACTTTGCAATTGCAAAACAGTAAAGCCTTTCATTTGAGAGATAGCCAGATTAAACTAATATCTAGGGGCCAGAGCAAGACTACAATGGGAAAGACACTTCCCTTGCACCAACAGACTGGGGTTCAATCCCAAGCAGCCATGGGGTCCCCACCTCCACATCAAACCCAGCAAGAGTGATCCCTGAGTGCAAAGCCAGGAGTAAGCCCTGTGCACCACCAATGTGGCCCAAAAGACAAACAAAAGAGTAAACTGTAACCAGAGCAATAATACAGAGGGTAGGGTGTTTGCCTTACAAGTGACCAACCACTGTTCAATCCACAGCACCCCATATAGTACCCAGAGCCTCACGAGAAATGATCACTGAGTACAGAGCCAGGAGTAAGCACTGATAAGTGTGACCCTTCCAAAAAAAATAGTAAATAAATGAATAGCTAAGTAAAATCTAGAGTAACTCCCTTATTGACTAAGTAAGGTTTCCCATTTCAGTTGTATGAATAGCTTAGAGTATAAATATATGTTTTAAGTTAAATGCTCCTGAATCAAGTGATACTGTTTTAGTCATATGATTAGTGAGACAAACTCTGGTAAAGAGAACAAGACATTGTAGGATAAAACCTATCCTAGAGGGTCTGGATCAATAGTTACAGCAGGTATGGCATTTGTCTTGCACACAACTAACCCGGGCTCAATCTCCAGGATCCCATATGGTTCTCCAAGGTTGGACAGGAGTAATTCCTGAGTGCAGAGCCATGAGTAACCCCTGAGCATCACTGAGTGTGACCCAAATACAAAACAAAACAAAAGCCTAGCCTAGAGACTCTGGAGAAATAGTAGAGTGGGTATGGCACTTACCATAAACACGGCTTGCCTAAGGCACCACATACAGTCTCTGAAAACCTAAGCAACACTGGGTGTAGCAAAAAACAAAAAACAAAGAACACAAAACCTGATCAAGATTTTTTTTTCCCTAATACTAGGTCTATCAATCCTGGTACCACACAATTCCACAAACACCCCTGAGCACACAGCAGGGAGTAGTAGCCTAAGCACCACCAGGATGGCCCCAAAACACTAGATAAAAACTTCAATTTTCCCATCTGGATAATAAGAATAACCCTGTAATTCTGACTATCTCAAAGAGTTTCGAGAGGGGACCCAGGATGCAGCTCATCTGAAGAGTACTTGCCTTGCATGTATGAGGCCCCGAGTTCAATTCTTGGCACCACACACTCAAAAATAATATTAATAGTTTTGGGGTGGTAAATAGTTGAGTATTCCTTACAAATGTAACATAAAAACAAATGCAGAGGGCCAAAGAGATATCACAGAGGGTTGGGCATTTGCCTTACACATGGTCAACCCAGGTTCCATCCCTAGCATTCCATGTAGTCACCAAAAATCCCCAGGAGTGATTCTGAGTGCAGAGCCAGGAGTAAGCCCTGATCACCACCTGGTGTGGCTCAAAAAAAAAAAAGTGCAGAGCTGGAATGGATCCAAAGCTTAATCCCACCACTTTCTGATCACTGAACTTGAGCAAATGGAAAGAGTAAAAGGACCTTCACCATGATTTATAATTTTTTTTTGTTTTTCATGACAACTGGATTTATTTATTATGCACATGTTTAACACCTGGCTTATATTTAAAAGGCCAACCTTGAGGAGGGGATGCAGAAGCCCTGCTCTTCCTCAATGATAAGGTAAGGTACAATTACAATTCCAAGCAAATCACTTGAAATCCCAAGAGTATAATCTCTTTCCAACTACATCTCTCCCTCACCATTTTTTATTGTTTGGTTGATATTGGGACCATACACAGAGGTGCTCAGAGGCTTAGGGCCTGGTCCAAGTTCAGTACTTAGAGGTCACTCCTGTGGTGCTCAGGGAATCATGAGGTTACCAGCAATGGAACCCAAGTCTCCAAGCATGCAAAACAAGGGTTTTAGCCCTATGAACTTTTTCCTGATAAAGTTCCCCAGCAGTTTTTCCTAAAAGCATCTTCTTAATAGTCATGATAATGATTGGAAATTATTCTTCTATCCCAACAGGTAAAGATCTGAGCTTGCTCTTCAAACCTGTGTTCTCCTTTGAACTCACATTTTGTTTATTTGTCTCTCTTTCTCTGTTTGCCTATTTCCACTCTGGAGAAGCTTATGTTTTCTCTTGAAACACACACTTCTAGCTTCCTATTCCCTCACATCTTTCTAAATAAGTTTCAACAAAAAACTATATTGCTTCAAGAAAAAAGCTGCCTAAACTGAAAAATTAATAACTCCTCTTAAGTGTGTAGGATTTATTATCATACAGAACAAACCATTGTCCCCTAAATAGGAGAGATGGCAGAGAATCACAACTTAACATAGAAGAAACCCATAGGCAGAAACCTCTGTGAAAACCAAGGGAACAAGCGTAATTTAAAAAGTGATGTACAATTCCCAGAAATTTAAATTTAAAACAAAAACAAAAGCCAAACATACTTCAGGGGACCCAGTTACAAAGGGGAAGTGAGGATGTGGATAAGAAATATTTTGTCAGTTTCACCTTCAAGAACCCTTCCAGGATCACACAGACAATAGAAAAGTCTCTGGTTTTCACTGTTCCTTTTTATTTTTTGGTGGGTCACACCAGGCAACGCTCAGGAACTACTCCCCATTCCATGCTTGTGTTAGCGAGAAGGTATATTTTCTGTGCTGGAGGGTCTCTCAAATTGAACCCATTGTTCCTGTCATCAAATCCCAGCTTTCCTTATCTCTTGCCATGACAGTGGTGTGCATGAGTGAGATTCCTGTGATCAGCACCTTGTCACTACCTGGGTGTCTGAGCCCTGCCTGAACCTGGGCTTTCCTGGGCATCTGAGCCCTGCCTGAATTCTGCCCCCATCTGGGCCTATGAGGCTGCCTGTACTCAGCCATCTGCCCAGGGATGCAGCCCTACCTGATTCTGCAGTCAGCCCGGGAGTATGTAGAGAAAGTGCAAAGAGAGAGAGAGAGAGCACAAGAATGATTGGGGACCTCCTTCTGTCTGCTACCATCTCCCACCCTTAGACTTCCCTTTAGCTCTTTTGATTGGCTACCTATTCCATGGGTGAGATTTAAAGTGATCGACTAAATTCACCTGGCATTCCACACTTCTGTATGCATTGCATCACTTGGAGCTCACTCTCAGAGGTGCTGGGGATGGAACCCATGCCTCTTGCATGCAAAGCCTGCCCTCCAGTCCTTTGAGCCATTCCTCAGATCTCCCTCTGGTGTTTTCTGCAAGAAGAAACTAAAAAAAACCCTTGTGATATATACCTGCGAATTCTGTTCTTCCTCACAAGGCCTGCCCTCCAGAGGAGCTATTTTGCCAGAGTCTCATTTATTGGGCACTTATCAAAGCCTGAGACAGCAGAAAGGCAATGCCCAACTCTAGTCTCCTCTGACCACTCTGTCCCCCACTAAGCTGGGCCAGGAGGACTGAGAACCACTGGTGACAGTCACAGCCCAGGGATATAAGCTCCTATCACAAGAGTGATACCTGATCATGGGTCCAGTATCCTGACCCTTTTACAGCACCTCTGGTCCATTTACCCCGTGCCTCTCACACAGTATATCATGAATCACTTTGAACGGAAGAATTACCAGGTATACTGGAAAGCCAAAAACACCAGTCTAAGATAAGAAAAAAACTGCTGGAGTCATCCAACCAGAAATTGAAAACCAGAGTTAATATGTTAAGCACTTTAATATAAGGTAGTCAACATGCAAGAACAGGTGGGAAATGTGAGTGGACAGGTGGAAAATCTAAAAATCAAAACGTGATCAAAACACAGTGACAGAAATGAAGAGTGTCACCCATGGGCTTATTAATAGTAGTAGGTAGACTGGACACAGCTGAGAAAGAATCTCTAAGCATAAGAATGACATTGAGGACAGAAAGATAGGCCAGAGGTGAAGGTGCTTGCCCTGCATACAGCTGAGTCCAGTTCAGATTCACATGGTTTCTGAGCATCACAGGGCACAGCCCCTGCATCTCCCAGCATCACCACCCTTCATCAAGCCCTTGCACTGAACCACTGTCTCTGGGCTATTGATGCAGGTGACGTGGTGATGGCAGATCTCTGTTTGTTCACGATTCCCAGATTCTTCAATATTTTCAAGAATGAAAATATTGAATAATAGATGCTCAGGTTCAGAGTTGGAAAGTAGGAAAGTGTATTGGAAAGTAGAAGAGAAAAGAAAAGAAGGTCTCCAAGTGGGAAGGAACTTCGTATCGGACCAAGTTAAGGGAAGGGAGTTTTGTGGAGGCCTTTTTAAGTCTCCTGGCATCCTTTATCAGTTGGCAAGTATTTACAAAAGATACCAGAAAATTACAATGATGTCTAGCTGGTCTAAATTTGGGGGGGAATTTTTGCCTCTTGTCTTAGTCTCCCTGTCAGCCTAGGCTCCAGCACAGAGTTTTATGTTTCTGGGAAGCCCTGGGAATGCTGAGACTGAACCGTGGGGGTGAATATGTGTCAGGTTGATGGGGGAGAGATGGAATATCTAGAGAGAAGAAACTTTGGCTTTCCCTCTCACTCGCAAGGGGAATTGAGGCTTCCTGTTTCACTAAGAATTACTGGAAGGAATCTCCAGGACCCCTCAGTACCACCTGGGAGATTTCCCCACCACACACAAAAAAAGGAATAATAACCTGAGGGGCTGGGGAGATAACTCAGAGGGCTGGAACAGAGGCTTTGCCTGCAGGAATCCTGGCAATCTCTGGCACTTCATGAAACCTTGAGCACCACCAGGTATGCCCCCCACCACGAACAACCAAAAAGTCTCTTTGAGAGTATGTCAATAGGAATTTCCAAAACTGAAAATCAAAGGGGAAGGGGGAGGGGAGAGAAGATTTTTAAAACCAGAGCATGGGAATAGATTGCTTATTTTAGGGGGGGGAAAGAAAAAGGTTTCTATTTTCCTCTAGCACCTGTGCTCCAGATTGACTAAAAAGCGTCAGCTACCATATCAGACTTCCAGGCTGACATTAGTAGAAAACTAGAGAAAAAATAAGTTTCTGAGAGTGACTCAGGGGAAGCAGGAAGACTGTGAACGGGCTGGGCTGGGCTTCAAGTTACTTGTATGTATCTGCAGGGCATTCACAGACACCCATGACAATATGCAAACATCAGCATGGAAAAAGCAGAAGTATGAATCATAAACTACAGTGCACTGGATCCAAACTCACTGAACTGGCTCTGTTACAGCTGGGAGGAACAGAAACTCAAACTTTTTCTACAAATGCCAAGTGCTTTTTATTAAGGAGAGAGTGAAAACAGTGGTATAGCTATTTATCCAAAGCACTAACTCAGATCTAAGCTGCAACCTCTGCACTTTGTAATGTCATGGTAAGGGAAGTGTGGGGTCAACGAGTCAGAGCATGGGATTCCTGGTGGAGGGAAGCTCACACTGGCGGGGGGATTGTTGTTGAAATATCGGATGCCTAGCACTCAATTATCAATAACTTTGTAAATCAAGGTTCTTTAAATTTTTTTAAGTGTTAAATAAATGTTTAATGTCTCTTCCTTTGGGAAAAAGGAGAAAAGGCTTTTTTTCTTTTTTTTTTTTTTAGAGAGGCCGAAGTATATTTATTATTTTTGTTTTTTGAGTCACACCCAGCAATGCACAGGGGTTATGCACTCATGCACTAGGAATTACACCTACTCCTGGCCGTGCTTGGGGGACCGTATGGGATGCTGGGAATTGAACCCGGGTGGCTGCGTGCAAGACAAATCCCCTTCCCGCTGTGCTATCACTCCAGCCTGGGCTTTTTTTTTTTTTTTAAGAAAAATTTTCCCCCAAGAATGAATGTTTTACCCTTATGCTGCTAGAACATGGAATATCAGATCAGTCAAACTCTGTATTCAGGATTGCTTTTTCTGATTGCCTGAATATAAATTAACAAGATGTGTCCTTGTGAATGCAATCATACCTGGAAGGTTTTTCAGGAGATTTTCTAAGTTATCATACACTGACTCTGCAGGCATTTTCTACAGGGTTTAACTTTTCCACAGCTCCTTTCCCAGCCACAGAACATTTTGGGATCACCCCTCATGAGCATCTGGCCCTATCGTCAGACCAAAGTATAACAGGATTCAGCTCTAGTCTGGGTTCTCTCCAGTCAGTCATAGGACCTCAAAATAGGTCCTGAAAATGAAACAAACTTCCTCTGTTGTCACTGGTGAGGCTAATGCCACACTTCACAGCAGTAATGCCAAAATAGAACCTAGGTTTAAAACACATGTGTATACACACACACACACACACACACACACACACACACACACACACACATACACACACACACACAAATTGTAAAGCACTGGACTAACAGAAAAGGAAAACCCCTTTTAGCAGTCAAGTTTAAGAAAGAAGAGTGCCTTCGGCTACTGTCTACTCCTCAGTCATTTCAGACCTATTATTAGCAAGAAATGCTTCTCTCTAAGCTAGCCATCTCTTCAGTGAGAGCAGTAACAACATTGTTGTGTTCTCAGTGCACCAGCCCACCTCCTTGTCTGGCCTGTGGTTCCCGTTATTATGTCTGCAGCTGCTGGCTTTCTTTCACTCCCGCTCTGCAGTCCTTCACCTGGGAGATTTCTCTCTGCAAATGTTTCAGCCCTGCCCTTGCGGAAGATGCCTGGAGTTACTCTGTTTTCATTTTCTGGAGCCAGGCTACCTGCTGAGCAGGGCCTCATTCTCCAGTATGTGGTAGCCCTCAGTATCAGCTCGGAATTGCCAGTGCAATTCTGGGCTACCTGAGAACCAGGGACTCAAATTCTAAACAACACTTCAGTTTCCTAAAGCACCAAAATTCCCTGTGTGCTCAATTTTAGGATATTTTCTCTCTCACCAATCTGTTCTACATCCCTTTACCCCAGAGAGACAGAAGTTCAGAACATGTTCTTCCAACCTGTTAGTTCCCCCCGAAGTATGTAACGTAAACCCCCGAGCTTTGTGAGGACATGCAGGTTATAAACAAGCACTACAAGGATAGAATTTAAAACTCATGCCAGGCAAGCTGGAGAGACAATCAGCAGGTGGGGCATTTGCCATGCACACAGTCAACCTGTGTTCAATCCCCGCATTACAAATGGTCCCCTGAGCACCTCAAGGTGTGATACCTCAGTACAGTCAGGAGTAAGCTTGGAATATCACCAAGTATAATTCACCCTCCCCCCACTAAATAAATAAATAAATAAATAAAATTATGCCAGAAGGGGCAGAAGGGCAGAGAGGTGATACGGGATCTGGGGATTAAGGGTTTGGGTTAGGGTTAAGGAACTTGCTTGTTGTGCAACCAACACCAGTTTGAATCTCTGGCACCACATATGAGCACTACCAGAAGTGATCCCTAAATAGCCCCCTGAGCACCATTGAGTATGACCAACCCTACCACCAAAAATTTGCCAGGCACAGATAGGTTCAATAGATGTTAACTATTAACCTATTATCTCCTGTGCAACTCCACAACTTCCCCTTCCTGCCCGTCCTGATGGGCCCAGCAGGACCTTTGCATGGCCATTATCAATACCCTCCCTACCATGCCCAATCATCTTCCTCATTCAGACACCAATAACCCTGTCTCTAACACTCATGGATGGAGAACTGTGGCATTCTGTTGCATGCACTATTCATTATATTTCTATGTGTGGAGTCGTTCAGGCCAAGCAGGCTTTATTTGCTGACACTGTGATTTATTATAAGTCACTTTACCAAACTGACAGTTTGCAGGCCCAGTAATCTGAATGCTGAATTTAAAACAATGTCAATCGGTACCAATGAATAACCCTTGCAGGAGAATTGTTGGTCATTTACAAGGTGCAGGAACAAGCCCAAAACTAACCTGGAAGCTCCCTTTGTACTTTCAGAGATGTTCCTTTTAATGAAGAGGATACAGTTGTAATACAATACAACTTTATCAGTGAAAGTATCAGAAATTAAAATAAAGTGAGCGATAAAGAGTTGTGTATGAAAAGGTGGGGAGAGGAGTCTAGAGTGAGAAATCATTAGATAAGAGTCATTGGATTCCAATTAAGGTAAGGTCAACTAGTGGGCATTAGAGGCAGAGAAAAGCTGAGGTGATATAAGTAAAGCCAAATAAAGGCCAGCCATGGACAGCAAAGACGGGCAAGTGGGGAAGAGAAGTAAGCCACCCCCCCTTGGACCTGTGCCAGGACAAGATGAGATCCAGGTGTGGATTTGCAGACGTTCACAAAGCTGGTTCCCTCTAGAGGGGAGACTATCCCTTCCCCTCTCTGCTGGCCCTGTCCAGAGACCAGAGAGGATTGGAGAGATAGAACAGCAGGAAGGTATTTGTCTTGCAATTAGCTGAGGGCTGTCAGCTAACTCCCAGCGTTACAGGTGGTTCCCCCAGCACAAGTCAGGGCTCACTACTGAGCACACAGCCAGCAACAGCCCCTGGGTACCACTGGGTTGGTCCAAAAACAAAACAAAAACACACAAACCAAAGAGACCAAATAAAGGGCAGCTGAAGGACAATAGTGAGGTAATGTGATTATTGAGGTGATCAGGTGACCCAGAGAAATCTCTTCCTGCCAGTCTGCTGGTTCCCAACGAGTCGTTCTTTGGTAACTAGAGATTGAAACTTCAAAGGTGAATGCTGTTCGAAGCGCTGACTAGATTATCATTTAACAAATGTGATTATGTCATCCCTTTAGGGGGTTATCTGGGTAGAATGGAAACCAGAAAGATCACCAGAAAGACAGGGAGGGCCTGGTAAGGACCCAGCAAGAAGTCAGCCAACCATCTGCACACCATAAAGAAAGAGACCTCACCAGAAACCCCACTAATCCTACTCCCTCTTTGACCTTCAAGTTGAAGTCTCCAGAACTATTTCTTTTAATGTTTTGCATTTAAACCACCATTCTGTGGTATTCTGTTATATACACAGGAACTTATAATACACACACACACACACACACACAACACACACACACACACGCACACTCAGAGAAAGAGAGAGAGATCCACCAGTGGTGAGGTAGGTAGAAGAGAAGAGAGCAAAATTGCAGGCATGTGTGCGGTCCCAAACACAATAACAGCATAAAAAATTAAAAATTACACTTCGAGAGAGAGAGAGATTACACTGGACAGTAATAGAGATACACTTTTGCTTTTTTTTAGGTTCACACATAGAATGTTCAAGGGCTATTTCCAGCTCAGTACTTGAGGGTTGCTGGCAGTACTTGGGGGCCTATATGAAGCTGGGGATTGAATCCAGGCCTGAATATAAACCACGCCTGTGCTCCAGCCTGTTAAGCTATCTCTTCAGCCCTGAAGAATTTTTTTTCTGTTTAGGTCACAGCTGGGTGATAGTCATGGGTTACTCCTAGCTCTGCACTCAGGAATTACTCCTTGCAGTGCTCAGGGGACCACATGGGATGATGAGGATTGAACCTAGGTCGGCTGCATGCAAGGAAAACACCCTACCTGTTGTACTATCACTTCTGCCTCAAGAATTCTTTTGATGATTTCCAGGGTCCACCTATGTGCTTCAACAGAAGTCCACAAGAGTCGTAGTAATTTTTATCCCATTCCAGTACAGTTGTTATAATAGATGGACTATCTCTTCCTAAAGTTTTAATGCACAGGGGTCCACAAACACTTAGGCACTTATTACACCAGTTCTAGGTTTATAGGGGCCAAAGATGATGATGTCTGCCTTCCAGCAGGCTCACCAAACACCAAGACCAAGAACACCAAACTGGCTGAACTCTTTCTGGTTACCTTTTGCTCACTGCACCTGTTGGTTGCAGATTACACAACTAAATGATAGGTTAAGGCACCCATTTTGCATACTGTTGACCTAGATTCAATCTGAGCACCACCAGGAGTGATCTCTCAGTACAGAGCCAGGAGTAAGCCCTAACCCAACAGGCCCCCAGATTTCTTGATGGATTGGGCATGAATATCAAGCCAGTCTTGAGATATTTTTATACTAGCAATGTCCAGATTTGTCTGCATTTCCAAAAGACTCCAAAACTCATTATTTGCGGTTGTTTTTATTTCTAGAAAGCAGAATAGTGACTGAGAAGAGTCCTGAATGTGAGATTTAAGTAAATTCCATGCCACCCCACTTTAAGCAAATAACCCAGTCTGGCACAGTGTCCACTGTAGATAAATGAAAATGATAACGCCTTACTTCAATGAATTCTGTGAAGATGTAGAGAAATGTGTGTATTTATGTGTATAGCTATATAAATAAGTCAGAAGTAATCATAAATATATACAAACTGTCTGCTATGCACTAGGATATATGCCAGCCCTCACAAAAGCCATAACCATAGCAACTCTGCACCATGGGCACAATTATCATCCTCATTTTACTAATAAGAAAATCAATGCTTTGGGGCTGGAGAAATTGCACAGAGGTTAAGATACTTACCCTGCATGCAACTATGGACAACAGTTTGCATCCTGCAACCAGACATGAACTCTGAGCATAGAGCCAGGTGTGCCATCCCCCACCCCCTCGCAACAGCATCTCCAGATGTGGAAGAAAGAAAAGAACACATGGAAGGAACTGAAAACTAAAGAATAAAAGAAGGAACAAAGGAAGAAAAAGTCTTAAGAAGCTACACAAGTCAAGGCCAGAAGAGTAAGAATTTAAACCTTGGCAGTATGTAGGGTGGGAGTGATAGTACAGCAGATAGGGCATTTGCCTTGCATGTGAACAACTGGGTTCCATCCCTGGCATCCTATGTGGTCCCGTGAGCGCCAGCAGGAATAATTCCTGAGTGCAAAGCCAGGAGTAATCCCTGAACAATGTTTGTGTGGCCCAAAGACAAAAAAAAAAAAAAACCTTGGGCAGTGTGACTCACAGTCGGTTTCAGGATATTAACCCTCCCAAGGTTCCCACAGTTTTTTGATCATTGCCTTTCAAGTCATTGGCATTTGTTAGAATCACAATTTAAAGGAGTTAATGCAAACTTTAGAGTTGATAGTTATGAGAAAGAGAAAGGGATGGATAGAAACTTAAGTAATGTTGATCTTTAGAAGGGCTTGAAAGACAATTCTCATCCAGGATGCTGCCAAGTCTATGCCTCTAAACATACACCTCCTCCGTCTGTCAAAGAATCCTCATGCACTGAACTGACTATGAAGAACAAATCTAAAGAAGTTTTCTTGACTTTTTGCTAACTTTAAAATTTGTATCAGGTGAGTTGTAGAGATAGTACAGCAGGTAGGCACTTGCCTTGCAACGAAGTCAACCCTGGTATGATCCCCAGCACCCAATATGGTCCCTTGCAGGAGTGATCCCTGAGCACAGAGCCAAGACTAGGCCCTGAGCACTGCCAGGTATGGCCCATAAACCAAACAAATTAAATTTGTCCCAGGTGCCATAGAGATAGTAGAGCTGATAGGGCACTTAGTTTGAAAAAGCTGGCTTTGGTTTCATCCCTGTACTGCATATGGTCCCTTGAACACAGCAAGCAGAACATCCTGAACACAGAGCCAGGATACATCCCTGAAAACAATCAGGTGTGGACCAAAGTACAAAAATTGTAATTAAAAAAAAAGAAAGAAACAAACAAAATCTGTCCCTAGACAAAGAGGTGGGCTGGAGCGATAGCACAGCAGTAGGGCGTTTGCCTTGCACGCAGCCAACATGGCCGACCCGAGTTCGATTCCTCCACCCCTCTCGGAGAGCCCGGCAAGCTACCGAGAGTATCTCGCCCGCACGGCAGAGCCTGGCAAGCTCCCCGTGACGCATTCGATATGCCAGACACAGTAACAACAAAGTCTCCAATGGAGACGTTACTGGGCCCGCTCGAGCAAATCGACGAACAACGGGAGGGCCTTTACCTTTACCTTTAGTCAAAGAGGTGGCACAAAAGGCTGGGCTTCATGTTTTGCATATTTGAGCCCCAGGTTTGATCCTCAGCACCACATGGTCCTCCAGTAAGAGTGATCCATGAGCTCTTCAAGGTGTGGTCCAAAGAACAACAGCAACAAAATGTTTCTCTTAGGGATCAAGGGCATAGCTCATAGAGTGCTTGACTTGCATGTGTCAGGCTCTAGGTTCTGTCTCTAGTACTCCCCACAACAGTTTCACCACAAAAATCATTCCTCTTAAGAACAGGATAGAGAGGAACCGGAGAGATCATACAGCAGGTAGGGTGTTTGCCTTGCATGCAGCTAACCCAGGATTCATCCCTGCCACCCAATATGGTCCCCTGAGCCCACCAGGAGTGATCTGTGAGCATAGAGCCAGGAGAAAGCTCTGAGCACTGTTGATGTAACCCCTGCCCCCACCCCTCCCCACCCCCAAAACACACACACACACAAAGAAACAGAGGATAGAGAGCAGTGGGCATACCAGGAATTGGGGGGTACAGAAATGACAAGCTATTGATTGAAGGGCACAAACTTCCAGTTAAAAAGATTAGCACGTATTAGTATATTACCTGGTGTTATAGCTAATAACATTTTCAAATATTTGAATGCTGCTCACAGAATAGAATTTAAGTGTCCTCCTCATTTGTGGAATATAAAATGACATGAGACTAACACCCAAGCACAATAGAGACAAGGACCAGGACGAATGCTCCATGGTTGGAAGCCTGCCTCATGAGCTGTGGGAGAAGGCAATTGGGCTAGAGAAGGGATCACTAAGTCAGTGATGGTTGGAGGAATCACTCAGAATGGGAGATGTGTGCTGAAAGTAGACTAAGGACCAAACATGATGACCTCTCAGTATCTGAATTGCAAACTATGATGCCCAAAAGTAGAGAGAGAATAAGAAGGAAATTGTCTGCCATAGAGGCAGAGGGTGGAGTGGGCTGTGAGGGAGGAGGAATACTGGGAACATTGGTGGTGGCGAATGTACACTAGCGGAGGGATGGGTATTCCATCATTGTATGACTGAAACTCAGTCATGAAAGCTTTGTAACTGTATCTCACAGTGGTTCAATAAAAAAAAAAAAATTAAAAAAAAAATTTTAGGGGCTGGAGCGATAGCACAGCGGGTAGGGCATTTGCCTTGCACACGGCCAAGTCAGGTTCAATCTCCGGCATCCCATATGGTCCCCCAAGCACCGCCAGGAGTAATTCCTTAGTGCAGAGCCAGGAATAACCCCTGAGCATCACTGGGTGTGACCCCAAAAAAAGTAAAGTAAGGCCCTCCCGTTGATCATCGATTTGCTCGAGCGGGCCCAGTAACATCTCCATTGGAGACTTTGTTGTTACTGTGTCTGGCATATCGAATACGTCACGGGAGCTTGCCAGGCCCTGCCGTGTGGGCGAGATACTCTCTGTAGCTTGCCGGGCTCTACGAGAGGGGCGGAGGAATCGAACTCGGGTCGGCCATGTTGGCTGCGTGCAAGGCAAACGCCCTACCGCTGTGCTATCGCTCTAGCCAAAAAAAACAAAAAAAAAATTTTTTTTTTTAAATATAAGTGTCCTCTCACAGAAATAAATGATCTTGACATAATCTGTCAAGGTAGTAGGTGTTAAGATGTTAATGCTACAGTGGTAATCAAAGTAATCAAGTAACATGAATTGTATCAAATCAACATTACATATCTAAAACTTATCCAATGTTATATGTCAATATTATGTCAGTAAAGGTGGTAAAAAGAATAATCCTCTTAAATCCCCACGAAAGAGTACCTCTTTTCTATCTTTCAGACAGGTAAGCAGGAAAATTTTTTTCTCTTAAAAAAAAACCAGGTCGTTGCTTCTGTCTGCAACAGCCACAAAAACCTCGAAACTGTGTGATGACTCTGCCATCTAGCTTCTTAAGCATATATCGCTGTTCACGGAAATCTCCAAAGGACTTTAGAGTTAAGCATTGTTCAGATTTTAAATTCTTTTGCTTGGGGCTGAGAGAGCTCCAGGCGAAGTGCTGCTTTGTTTACGGATGCTCAGCACAGAGTCCCCCTGCCTTCACCCAGGGGAGCAACCCCAGGGAACAGAGCTGGTAGTAGCTTCCAGCAACGCTGAATGTGACTCACAAAACAAAAATGAACAATAAAATGTATTCCATTAAGTTTGGGGGATGAGGGGATGTGTTGTTTGGCTTTTTGCTCATTTGTTTTTATTTTGATTGTTTGGGCCACATCCTGGTGTGAGACCATAAGTAGTGCTGTAACTGGGACTGAACCTGGTAGTTCTCATGCAAAGCAAATGTCTTATTTGCTGCACTGTCTCTCCAACCCTAGTTTTAAGTTTTAGCTCACTTAACAATATTTAGCGAGCTGTCTCACACACAAACAGCAATAACAGGAAGCATGATTCTCCTCAATAGAAACCTGTCCTTGTTTGAAAGGTCACTCTACAGTATTGAGAGACACCTGGTCAGTTGACATTTCTGCTTGTTAAAAAGTCAAGATAACAGCACTGTTAGTTTGTGTTAAAATCAGGAAATTACAAAAAAAAAAAAAAAGTGTGGGGGGGAATTAACACAAAGAGGAATGGGAATTTACTGTGCCCTGTTCCCAGAACAAAGGAACTTGCAGCACCTGTTTTCAGGATAAGGTTCCAGTAATTACGCAGTAACTGAGTCTGCTTGGGTCAAGATGAAATTCTTGCTGCTATTTCTCGCTTCTGTAACCTGCTTGCTTGCTTAGTAAAATTCTAGGATGTGGTTTTGCCAAATTAAAAAAACCTTGCTTTTTACTCTCAGGGCTCCCTTTCTCATCTAGGCTGCGTTTGAGAGAACAGTTACTGGCCAGCTTATAAAGACTCCATGACTTGAGACAAAAATCTTGACTCTGTGGAGTATTTGGGGGTGCCTGCCTAACCTATAGCATTTGTTTATCAAGAACCTGGATTGAGGGGGCCAAAGAGACAGCACGGTTTTCTTGCACACAGCACCCTGTATGGGCACCCAAATCCAGCCAGGAGAGATCCCTGAGAGCTGAGCCAGGAGTTAGCCCTGAGCACCCCAGGGTGTGCCCCCCCACCCAAATTATATTATCATCATGTCTTTATTATAATTAGTCTACACCTCTTATATGTGAAACATATAACTATATCTAAAAATAATAGAAAGCATAGCCTGTGTTTTTTTTAAAGAAAAAAAAGATTGATCAAAGATACAAAAAATAATAATAATAATAAGATGGGCTAGAGAGATAACTCAGTGAATTGACACATTCTTTGCATGTAAACGAACCCGAGTTCGATTCCTCCGCCTCTCTCGGAGAGCCCGGCAAGCTACCGAGAATATCTCGCCCGCACGGCAGAGCCTGGCAAGCTCCCCGTGACGTATTCTATATGCCAGACACAGTAACAACAAAGTCTCCAATGGAGATGTTACTGGGCCCGCTCGAGCAAATCGATGATCAACGGGAGGGCCTTTACTTTCACTTTACTTTGCATGTAAGAGTCCCCAGATCAATCCATAGCACCTCATGGTCCCCTGAACACCACTGCCCCTGTCCCCAACACAGAGCCTTCCAGCATTGCTGGGTGTGTAAACACAAAAAGGGGCAGTAGCGGTGGTCTATCTCTCCCGCCGCCCGCGTTTGGTAGTTTCTGGCCGCTTCCCCCATCCCGGGGAGGTCGAAGGCGATGGGCAGGTGAAGGAAGGAAACAAGGGCCAAGCTGGTTGGTGTCAGTTGCAGTTTATTCCACTTTCCTCTCCATTCTCCTCTGATTCTCCTCCTGATTCTTCCTCCCCCATGCTACTTCATTCTCTTTCTCTATCCCCCTTCATTTTCCTGCTTCCCTCATTCTCCTTCTCCTCCTAGCTCTAGAATCTGAATCTGGATCTGGACTCCCCAGCTCACTCTTACAGTCTAGTTAAACCCCAAAACCATGAGGGGCTGGGCTCACACATAGGTGTGGTCACAATCAATAGGTCTAAAGTTCTTTCCCTCAAAATAAATAAATAAATAAATAAATAAAGTTCTTTCCCTCAGGGGATGCTTCTAGGATAAATTCTCATTCCCCAGGATGACCCACCCTAGAGCAGAATCCTGTGGATATGTTTCTCCTCTCCTTGTCCAACAGACATATAAGCATTTTTAATATTAATCATTTTGTATGGACACAGTAAGAGAGGCATTAAGCTTATAAAATTGCTCTCCTGGGGTGATCTCGATCTCAGTCTACAGTGCTCAGGCCATATTAGTCTTTCCTATCCCTAGCAGGGTCATTACTTTTGGATCATGACAGCATTTGTCCATGATCAAGCTCTTAACTTATAGTTAAGAATCATGGCACTTTGGCCTGGCCCATTTCGATGCCAGGGTAGCTCACAGCTTGCCCTGGGTCCATCCAGTCCCTGATTGGGACCATGCTTTTGAGGTGCTAGGAACTAAGGGCAACTGCGGCTTAAGTCAAGAAAACAGATGCCCAGGAGTGAATGATATTCAAAGCCAATTAAATCCAAAATTACAAAATCATAAGATTAACTGTCTTCCTGTATCTATACAAAAGGAACTTTGCTTTAAAGTAACATTGTCCTGTCCTGTCCTCCCATTGTTCATCAATTTGCTCAAGCGGGCCCAGTAATGTCTCCATTTTTTGAGACTTGTTACTGTGGTTGGCATATTGAATACATCACGGGTAGCTTGCCAGGCTTTGCCGTGCGGGCGAGATACTCTCGGTAGCTTGCCAGGCTCTCTGAGAGGGGCGGAGGAATCGAACCTGGCTTGACTGGGCTGGCTGCACACAAAGCAAACGCCCTACTGCTGTGCTATCAAAGGGCTGGGCTGGAGCTTTAAAAGTAAACTATTCAAAAGATATAACGAGAGGAGAAAGGCAATATTAGCTTATGATACAAGTTCAGTGTCCTAGAAGGATCTGACCTTACCGATTAACAGAGTCTGATTAGGAGGAAAAGCTAATTAACTGGTTGGGGAAGAGAGCATAGAGAAGTGGTTACAGATAAACAAAGGAATGGGAGTGACTCGGGAGCACTGTGATGGGTGTAACCTGTTAAACCTAAGCTCCTTGTGGCAAGGGAGAAAGGGCAAATCAATTGTTATCCTACAGCTGGGTACGGCCACCCAAAAAATAAAAACAAAGATACCAATATTAAAAACTTTGGGGGGAGGGTAAGTTTTGAAGCAACACCTGATGATGTTAAGGAAGTGCTCAAGTGATCATAATGCTCATGGAACTATAGAAGGAGAACACAGAATTCAGATATTTTAAGAAACTCTGTTTGTTTGTTTGTTTGTTTTAATTTTTTTCTTTTGGCAGTGGGCACATCCAGCAATTCTCAGGGATTACTCCTGGCTCTGTGCTTAGGGATCACTCCTGGAGGGGACCATATGGGATACCAGGGATCAACCCCAGTCTTCACTGTACTATATCACTACATCCCCATCTTTGAAAAACTCTTAAGGAGTCAGAGGGATATATTAGACTAGGTGTAAGAGGAAGCAATCCCATTTCCCTGTGAGAACAGAGAGACAGAAAACTGCTGGTATTTGGGGGAGAAAAGAAAAAAACGCTTCCTCTATTGTCCTAGATTCAGTGACTGGAACTACAAATCAAACTGATAAAAGATGTATTCACAAGAGAAAAAATAGATTTATTTGTGTACATAAACGCACAGGAGTTCACAAAGAAAAATGTGGTTCAAAGAGGCAGCCAAACCTTGAAAATTTATATATGATCTTGGACTACACAAAGGGAAAGGCATTTTTTTGGCTAGGGTGAGAGGATGGGAGCATAAATTATGGGAAACTGGCCAGGAAATACACAGTAAAGAAGACTTATTCAGCAAGGATTTTAATAAAGAATTAATCAGTGCCTTCTGTATTGGTAAGCGTTGAGTCTTCTTGAGTCTTCTTCCTCATTCATAGCATGGAAGAAAGAAACACCTTTACACATAGTTATTTCCCTAATACCTGCAAATCTCTCTCTCTCTCTCTCTCTCTCTCTCTCTCTCTCTCTCTCTCTCTCTCTCTCTCTCTTTCTCTCTCTCTCTCTCTCTCATGTTGGATGGAGGGAGTATACCCAGCAGTGTTGAGGACTGTTCCTGGTAGGGTGCTCAGAATCCACGCCCAGAGGTACTCTAGGGACTATATGGTAATAAAAAGGCATTTTCTCTTTTGAGGATGAGGGTTGTGGGGGGTGGGGGCAGGCACACCCAACAATGCACAGAGGTTACTCCTGACTCTGCACTAAGGAAATACTCCTGGTGGTGCTCAGGGATCCACATGGGAGATTGGGGATCAAACCTGTGTCAGCAGCATGCAAGGTAAGTACTCTACCCATTATACGACGGCTCCAGTCCCTCTGATTTTTGGATTTTGAGCCACTGTGATATTCAGGGATTATTAAGGAGTCTGTGTTCAGGAGACACTCCTGGCAATGGTGCAGTGATTTACAAGGTAGGCCAATGCAAGCAAAGCAACTTAACCTCTATTATCTCAGGACCCCCGGGTTTTTTTTTCCAAGAAACTTTTGTGTAAGAGGACCAGAGGTATAGCTCAACTATAGAGCTATATCTTGATATAGCTATATCTATATACAAACAAAAAAACCACAAACACTGTTCTCCTGTTGTTCATCGATTTGCTCAAGCGCGCCCAGTAACATCTCCATTTTGAGACTTGTTGTTACTGTGTTTAGCATATCAAATACGTCACCAGTAGCTTGCCAGGCTTTGCCATGCGGGCGAGATACTCTCGGTAACTTGCTGGGCTCTCCGAGAGGGGCGGGGGAATCAAACCCGGCTCGGCCAGCTGGCTGCGCACAAGGCAAACGCCCTACCGCTGTGCTATCGCTCCAGCCCATATCTATATAACTAGAACTATATATTGCCTTGCCTGTGTGAGGTCCTGGGTTCAATTCCTAATGCTGCAAAAATAAATAAATAATTGTTGGGGGCTTGACCACTAATACGGCAGGTAGGGACCTTGCCTTGCAAGTGACCTACCTTGTTTGGATCCCCAGTACCCCATATGGTCCCCTTAGCCCGCCAGGAGTGATTCCTAAACACAGAGTCATGAGTAAGACCTGAGTACCACCGGCATATTCCCCCTGTCCCCCCAAAACAAAAGATTTCTGTTAAGCCTTATGGTAACCACAGAGATATGTTATATAGATATATAATCTACAATAGTAGATTCACAAAATATAAAGAGAAGGAAATCCAAGCATAGAACTTAGAAAAATCATCATTATGAAAGAATGTTGCAAGGGGATGAAAGGTACAAAATAGAAAACAATAAATGGTATAAATGAATTCTTATCAATCATTATTCTAGAAATAAATTAATTAACTTTTCAAATCTAAAGGTATAGAAGTCTTGAGATGTGTCTTAGCAGTGGAGCCCATGTCTTTTACATGTGAGGCTCTGGATTCCCTCACTACCACAGCAGAAAAAAAATAGGAAAAAAACATTAAATGATTGAATTAATTGAAAAAACAAAACTGGGCCAGACAGATAATAAAGGGGTTGGTTAAGATACTTGCCTTGCATGCAGCTGTTCCCAATCCAATCCTCACCAGGAGTAACCCCTAAGCATGGCAGGGTAGCACTGTAGCACTGCCCTCCCATTGTTCACCGACTTGTTCCACCCAAACCCAGTAACGTCTCCATTATGATACTTGTTATTACTGTGCTTGGCATATTGAATACGTCACGGGGAGCTTGCCAGGCTTTGCCGTGCAGAGGAGATACTCTTGGTAGCTTGCCGGGCTCTCCGAGAGGGGCGGAGGAATCGAACTCCGGTCGGCCATGTTGGCCGCGTGCAAGACAAACGCCCTATCACTGTGTTATGCTTTGCATCTACCCTAAGATTCAAAACTAAACTAATACAGCAGCACATGTTTGGCATAAAAGATAGCAAGTGATAGTCCTGTCTTCAAAGGCTGGGTGTAAGGAATAGAGTGTTCTGAACTTCTAACGGACTTTTGTAAAAATCAATTTAAGACTTGTGGAGCTACACCACAAACTTGCAAGGTTCTGTGGATTGGTGGGGGATGGGTTGGGGGGGATTTGGGGGAAGCGTGGGGAGAAGGGGAAAACTAGGAGATGGTAAGAACATTTAGATGGTAGAAGTTTGAGGGACAGAAGACCTAATTCAAAATAGGAAATAGGGGTAGGGGAACACAAGAGAAAGGGTGGCTCAAGATCCCCATTTCAAGAAGGGTCCCCAAGCTTGCTTCAGATCCTTTTACCTGGTGCAGAACCTTGTGTCAAAGATGCTTTGACTATTTTTCTTATACAAAAGTTTTGTAAACAATAAAACCCCAAAATAACAAGGAGAAGACCAACACATTATATTTACACAAACTAGGCTACCTAGAAATCACCAAATTAGCTACTCATAAGTTCTACAAAGTACAGACAAATACAATAACTAGAAGGGGCTGCAAGTTGGGGGAAGACAAGAACCCAGGATCAGACATGAAACACCCAATGCAGTCTATTGCATTTGCCCCTTTCAATACAGTGAGGTAGAGGTTTGCAAGTGCTTCTTGATGTCTCCTTTTTGGGGCCTAGAGTCATTGTCCTGCCCTGCAGTATCAGTGATTCACGTCATGGTAGCCAAAGGAGAAAAGGGCGGGGGGGTTCATTTAAGTTCTGTGATCCCTGCAAACCTCTACACGGCAGGGTATGGTACAAAATTCAAAAAAGATAAAGACGTGGTGGTGGGAAATGGGCACTGGTGGAGGGATGGGTATTTGATCATTGTATAATTGAAACCCAAGCACAAAAATGTGTAAGTCTGTAACTGTACCTCATGATGTCTCACTATTAAAAAAATAAAATAAAATAAATTAAAAAAAAAAAAAAGATAAAGAAAAAACAAGACCCAGTCCAGAAAAATGGCTCAAAGGGCTAGAGTACAAGTCTTGCAGAGGTAGCTTGGATTCCTATCCCATCTCCTCATGGTCTCCCAAGAGCCATATTGGGGCCATTCGTGGAACCCTTCCAAGTATGCCTTTCCCCAACAAAAAACTTACAGTGTTTCATATGAATTATATTTCTATTCTTTTCTAATGAAGCCTGAATGAAATTGAAAAGATAAAAGGAAATCATGACAAAACAATTAAATTCTTGTAACAGCTATCTTCATTACTAACATTTTCAACTCTAACCTTTTACAGTTTGGTGTTAATTTTTTCATTTTTCCTCAGTGTGCTTTCCTGTGTGATCAGTCAACTTGGTATGCGAGAACTACTCCCTCTTTTTGCTGGTCTAGTCCCCATTCTCTGGAGTTTGCATGAAACCCTGCACCACCACAAATCACATAACTCCCGTGCATTTTTTTTGTTTTATTTTATTTTTATAAAGTTGTTCACAATAATTCATTACATTTAATATTCAAACACCAGTCCCACCACCATGCACCTTCTTACCATCGTAAGAGGAAAGTGTGTGAAGATTATTGTGTTTCATCCTGGAGCCATTTAAGCCCTTGTACAGATTACAAGCAAGTATGTTAAACCCAAACAAATGTGTGCTACTTTTGGTACATCAGTAGGCCAGAGGTTGCTCCAGGAATTCTGAAATTTAGAATATGATTATAGAGCAGATTCACTCATGGATAAGGCCTATGTCATGCTCTTCTTGGCTGTTGATGAGATTATATGGCACCAGGGGCAGTTTATAGGTGTGACTGCCAAACTACTGGAAAACTTGGGAGCTGGAGAGAGGGAACCCAGTTCCACTCCAAGGGAGCGTGGAGATTTCAGTGTCCTGGGCATTTTGGTCCTTTAGTTCATTTTGATTCAGACAACATTTTAGTGAGATAGACACTATGGTTATGCTTATTTTCTAGATAAAGTTATTATCATATAGGTTGGTCCACATTTTATTATGGAAAACAATCTAATTAATATGTTTAAATACGAGTGGAAATTTTTCACTAGGTCAGCAAGAACCCACGCCTCCATTCGGAGACCAGACACAGTAACAAGTCTCAAAATGGAGACATTATTGGGCCCGCTCGAGCAAATGGATGAACAATGGGGTGACAGTGACAGTGACAGTAACAGCAAGAACTAGTTTGAATAATCAGATAAGCTGTAAACCAACTATTCCCCACATATAAATGAAAGAAAAACTGAATCTCAATATTAATCAAGAAAAGCTTTGGGGAGTGGAATTGTTATTTTGTTTAATTTTGAGGGGTCATAACTGACAGTGCTCACGGGACCATTACATGGAGAGACTTGGAAGCTGCCGCAGCTAGATTAAACACTGACCTATAATTCCTTATATGCTCTCAAAAAATGAGCCAAGGCTAGAGAGATAGTCCAAGAATCTGCAATACATGCTTTGCACGTGACCCAAAAACAAAAGAGGAAGAGAAATATGGAAGGGAAAAAATACAACATATACACATACAACGCAACACACACATAAAAACACAGCAAATACACAACACACAAAAAAGCACATAACACATACAACACAACACACAAAATATACAATGCATAGCAAACAATGCACACCAAAACACACCAAACACACACAACAGTATACAACACACAAAACCACACAACAGCACACAATAAAACACACACAAAAAACACACCGAAACACCACACATATACAAAACACAACACAAACAATAAATAACATAAAACACACAACATAGCACATGCAAAACACACAATATACAAAGCACACACATATAATACAACACACAAAACACACAAAAAACACCACACAACACAAAACACATAGCAAAATACAAGACACAAAATAAAACATACAACACAGCATACAACACACAACACACAAAACAAAATGTAAGATAGAATGTGGGGATTCAGAAATTCAAATGATGCCCCCTTTGTTAGATGTTTATTATTTCTAACTCTTACATAATTTTCTCCTCTGCTACTTCTCACTGTTCACATTTCTGTTTCTCCATCAATTGTCATAATTAGATGGATTAATAAGTGATTAATCCACTAATAAGTGACTTACACTTTAGTAACTGAACAGCCAAGTTAGGTGGTCAGTGGTTGGGTGGTTCAGGAAGCACTTTATGGTAAAAACACATGAAGCAAAGTCAAAAACACTGGTTGAGAACTGTTCTCTTAAGAAGACAAGTCCTCAAGGGGCTGGAGTGATAGCAGAGCCAGTAGGGCGTTTGCCTTGCATGCGGCCGACCTGGGTTCTGTTCCCAGCATCCCATATGGTCCCTTGAGCATTGCCAGGAGTAATTCCTGAGTGTAAAGCCAGGAGTAACCCCTGTGCATCGCTGGGTGTGACCCAAAGAGAGAAAAAAAAAAAAAAGAAATCTTTTAATTATTGGAGTGGGAGTGGATATTGAGTCCTTGTCTGTAAGTGAATTCCTTAAATCATCAAGAGTTGCAGATTTGGGAACAAAGGACATGGAGACTCTCAAAGGCACTGCTGCTTCCTACCTGCCACATCTTTCCTGAAAACAAAAGGGTAAAGTTGATCATTTTCCTGAAGAGAGAAGAAAGGAAAAGATGAAATATCCATAATAAAAAAAAATTGCAAATTGTACCAAACTAATAAAAAGTGCTCTTAGTTTTCTGTGAAATCTACTTTTGGAACACATTTTATATTACCCATAGCTATTTAAAAAGTAATTTCAAAGTATTTCTAGGAAGGTACACTGAACAGAGCGATCACGATCATCCTGTTGTTTGTCGATTGCCTCAAGCAGGCCGCAGTAACCTCTCCTTCATCCTAGTCCTGAGATTTTAAAAAGTGCCATATTCAAGGCTCTTTCAGGGTTAGGCGAATGAGACCCATCATTGTTACTGGTATTTGGCATATTAGGTACGCCACGGGGAGTTTGCCAGACTCTGCCGTGTGGGCAGGTTACATTTGGTAGCCTGCCAGGTTGTCCAAAGCAAGAATGAGATAATATGTCGCACGGCCGCAAATGCAGCTGCGAGCTTCTGGGAGTTTTGTTTTAACTGAACAGAGAATCAACTTTAATGCTTATTTTGTTATTACTATACTTGTATGGTAAGTATACTTGGGATATATAATTACTTGGTCATGTTCAACAATAATGCTCAATATAACCTACTGTGCCGTTATTTTTAGTGTTCTGAATAAAGATGTTTCCCTTATTTTTCCTGCCACATCCACCGGACTAACCTTACACTATTGGCATATCCTCAATATTTTTAAAATGTTAATTCTTAACCAACAAAAAATTTTAAGCTTTAGGATGTTGTGACTGTGGAACTTCGATGTATTTAGCTTTCTAGTCTCCGCAATACACATGTGTATTTCTCAATGTCTCCTAACCTTGGAGTGCCCAGTATAAATTGGGAGTGGGGGGGTGGGGGTTGAAGTCTGATATAGTCAAAGACCTGTTCTAGAGCCCTTTTCCTATCATATACCCTACTTAAGCTGACTTTTTTTTTAACTTATTTATTGAATCACTGTGGGAAAAGTTACAAAACTTTCATGTTTAAGTCTCGGTAATGCAAATATCAAACACATTTCCCTTTACCAATACTTATCTTTCACCACAAAGAACCCCAATAAACCACCCCCTCCCAAACCTCCCAATGCCTGTGAGGCAGATGAATTCGAGCTAACACTCTATCTACTTTGATTAGATTCATTGTTTTGACAAAAGATGCACCATTATACCTAGAGTTTACACCCCCCAAATCAGACATGCTGAAATGGCATTGTGAAATAATTTGTTTTCTACAACTTGTCACAAGAATCAATTGATATCATACAGCCACTATTGCGGCCGTGCGATTTTGGATTTCTGGTATTTTACTTATTAAGCCTGGAAGTATTTCTGCTGAGAGTCAGATAATTATGAGATTGGTTTCTGTGTTCTGGAGCCATGGCCGTGCTGGAGAGCTGCTCGTGGGGGGCAATTTGTGACCTCGGTAGGGCGTGAAGGACGAGCCAGGAACGACCCCCGTTCCCATGAGGTTTCAGTCGCCCCATCACGACCAGCTCATACCTGGCTTTCCATAAAGCTCCGAAGCGGATGCCATCTTTCTTTCCCAAGCTGACATTTTTTTAAACTCCTTTTTTTGCGTGTATATAAAATCTTTTGCCCTGTAAGCCTGTAGTTACTATTCAGGAGCAAGTATTTTAGCTGTTTGACATAGGTGTCCTCTCAGCTTTCCTATGAAGATAAACCTAGTATGTAGACATTTAGAGATGAGACTTCTTTGCTGGCTTGAGGTACTTATAGAGTTAACTGTCTAGCGAGCACTCTACAGAGCTATCAGCAGGCTGATAGAACAGAAATAGCTGAATTCTGAAAAGGAAGCCATGGGTTAGAATTGCTATGCTGGTATGACCCAAATGAGACTAAAAAATTTCTGTCTTCCCTGTCATTACTGTCCCATAACCAGAAGTCAAACACACTCCGTTCTGGTACTCACACAGAATTTTAGTTGTCATGATTGTGATACAGTGAAGATCTACACTTTTTTATAGTGCCAGAATCACAAACAGTACTAATGAGAATGCACTCTTTGAACTCATGGCCTCATGCCTAGAAGGCAAGCACTCTACCACTGAGCCCAATGGGACCTGTTGATCGGAGATCACACAACAGTTCAACTTGCTTCTTTAGTTCCTCCAATACTCCTACTGCTTCCAATACTGTTGCTCTTAATTCTGAGGTTACTCCAGAAGCTCTCAATTCCCATCAAACTCTGAATAGTTATATTGCTGCTCTCAAGATCAGCATGAGTTTTGTGGCTAAATGGGATTTTCTCACCATCAACATTCAAGTTACCATCTTCCACCCATTATAGGCCCCAGGATGCTAAAGACACATCAATATGGAATCATCAGAATTGTATTCAAATGAGTCTTGCAACTCAATGAGCATTCATGAACCAGTTACCAAAACAATCTGTCATTATTCCTTCACCTGTAAAATGAATACAAACTTACAGGTCTGTAATAAACTTCAATATTTTGTATTAGTGACACCTGTTGCACATTTTAGTACTAGTAATAAATTTTATTATAGCTGCTATATCCTTGAGAAAAAAGTTCCTGACTTTATTTTCTTCACTACCACACTTCATTATATACAGAAAGATCCTAGTGCCTTGCTGTACCATTCAATTTCTCAGATTTCTCTAATATAATTTCTAAATAGATTTAGACATGACTCTCAGATGTTTTTTTTAATTGAATCACCATGATAGTATATTACAAAATTGTTAATGATTACAATGTTACATCCATCCATGTAATTTCCCAGACGTAAGTGTCTTGATGGTGCTCATAGTGCCGTTTGGGGACTTAATCAGGCAACCGGAATTTTCCTCTTTAGTTAGTGAGCATCACAGAACTCATGTGCCTTGAACTGAAACTTTTGCTGTTAATATTCTAATTCTGCTATCCAACCTACACGATGCACAACAAAACATTAAAAATGAGAAGAAATGAAGGCAAGTGTTAAAAAAAAAGTAAGCTAAAAATATACTAGTTTCCAGACTTCTCCAATTGCGAATAGTGCTGCAAAAACAATTTAAAGATTTTAAGTTCCAACAAAATTTTTCACAAATTTGAGAAAAACATAGAATTACCAGTGAATATACACCTGCAACCCAATTACAAATAAGCTGGTAATTCACAGCAATTCAATAAATTTACAAATTATCAACGGGGCCAGAGGCAGTAGTGGATAAGGCTTTTTGCCTTGCATGCAGCTGACTCAGATTCAGTCCCAGAAATCCATATGGTCTGCTAGGTGTGGCCATAGAAGCATTTTTCTTCTTAGGAGAAAAAATCCTGAGAAGCGTCAAATGTGTGTCAAGCCCTCAAAAATAAATAAGCAACAGTAGAGTTGCAATAAGTAAAGCTAGTAGAATGAACATTAGTTTTGAGGAAAGATGGAGAAAAAAAGTATGACAAATCTGCAAATGCAGAATTTAAAGACAAAAAACCAATAAATGTGGAGATAAATGAGGTAAAGGCAAAAGCAGCTTGATAAATTATTGCCGATTCATATTTTCCCAAAACCGGTTTTGTATTAGCCTAGCATTCCTTCTTGCCTTTCAGTATGCTCCGGTCAAAAAACCTTTAGAGCTACTTCTCACTTTCAAGCAATGATCGGTAGCCTAGATGGAAAACTTTTCCTATTCTTACCACTCATTCCCAAATGTAAACTCATCTCAAATCATTTACTTTTATCAGCACTGGTAACAACCAACCTAGCTTTCAGGTTTTCAATTGTTTTACTGACCATTCTGAATGCTAAAGGTTTCAGGAATTCTTCCCACACTGCTGTTGCCTGATAATGAAGACATGTTTTTACAATCTTTATCACTGCTTTCAAACCCATCTTATTCAATATAAAAACTCATCTTCACTCCACTCTCAAAATGCTACTTCTGTTCTCAGAAATTTGATGCCAAGAGTCCTTCAATGCAGCCATAATTCCCTTTACATACAAAGGAGAAATTTCCATCTCTATTAAGTAGCCCATTAGCCAGGGTGGATTAACTTCTAGAGCAGGTTTTAAAGGATCCACCCTTCACACACACCCCTCCCTCTCCTGTGCCAAATCCAAACACACACATACACACACACCCCTCCCGCTCATGTGCCAAATCCAAATTTGCAAGTTTTATTCTTGCTGCCACCACTGATGTTTTTTGATCAGGAGTCTGTCTGAAACTATATGCTAAGATTTTCTATACAGCTTCCGTTAACAGCTAACGAAAGATAAAACCATCCATCACACCATACGTAATACGAACACACTGATAACTGAAGTCACTTTATTTTATGTACAAAGAACATCTGTTCCTGCTGCCGGGTAGATGTTTCTGATGACCAACTCCGGAAGTTCATTTAGTCCAACTAGGAGGGGAAAGCAAGTGAAAACAGAAATTAATTTAAGATGCTTTAATATTCCTTCTATTTTTCACATAATTGACTCTTGGAGGAACTGAGGCTAAAACTGGAGATTTCTTCCACCCCAACTATCAACACTACAGCCTAGTACACAACTTGCTGTGCAACCACCCAATTGTAGAACGAATATGGCAACGTTCCCTTCCCATGCAGTAACTGCCCATTAGGCTCAGTAAGTAGGCAAACTAATCATATGGCAAGCGTTCTGTTATCCACTATCCTCTACCAGTCCCTGAGATTGGGGGGAGGGGACTTCCTCCTCCCAACACCCAGCAAGAAATCCCAAGCCGGATCCGACTGCATCCCCAAAGGACGGCGTTGGCGGTACCTATCTTCAAGTTGGTTCCACTGAATATCCGCAATAAATTATGAACCAGGAAGTAAAGAGTTCAGACATTCAATACAAGGAACTCACGCCCACCTTTTTTGAGGTGCCCTGTCCTACTCTGCGCTCGGGCCTCACTCCTGGTGGGCTAGGGGGTGGGTCCTGGAGTCAGCGGCCGTGCAAGACCAGAGCCCGACCCGCTGTTCTATCACTCCTGCCCTCACTTCCACTAAATAAAGGGTAGAAAACCCAGTATCTGCCCCAAACCTCAAGCTCACATTCCACCTATACAACGCTATCAAAACATTTCGGGCTGGGAAATGGTGAAACACATTTACTCGGGTTTAAAAATCTCCCAAGACTACAGGAGATATCGGAAGACCAAAAAAAAAAAAAAAAGGTACTTTATAGGTGGCGGGTAAATTTAGAAAAAAAAAAAACCACGTTTCAGCTAAACCAGTCAGAGGAAAGGCGCGGCCGGAAGCACCTCCTCGAAGGTCTCTCTCCCTCGGCCCCCTCCCCACTCCCCTGGTCCGCAACCTCCCCGCGGCGCCCCCAGATAGGGACACGCGCCCGCGGGCCGTACCTTGATGAAGCCGATGTCCTTCGCGTACTGGCGGAAACACTGGCGGCACATGTTGAGGCCGTATTTCCGGATCAGGCCGTGCCGGTTGGAGCAGACGCGGCTGCGAGAGCAAAGGCGGCGTCAGTTCCCGGCGCGGAGCCCGCCCGCCCGCCTGCCCGCTCGCCCGCCCGCCTGCCCGCTCGCCCGCCCGCCTGCCCGCTCGCTCGACCGCCCGCCGTGATGGCGGCGGCGGCCCTCAGGCTCCTAGTTGGCCCCCACACACACCGCCACACGCCGCGCTCACTGGGCTTCCTTCACAAGAATCCCTCCCAGCAGCGGCCCGGGGCACCCCGCTCAACTCTTACTCACCAAGAGCGCGACCCCTGGCCGAATTTTCTCGGATGGCTCCAGTAGAGCTGCTGGTGACCCATCTTGCTCGCTCAGAGGCAACGACGCAAAAGGAAGGAGTGGGCCCACGCGTGCGCTCTTGAGAATTCTGGGCCCGGGATTTTACCCAGAATGCAGCGATGACAGATCACGCATGTGCAGTGCGGCGACCCAGTGAGTGCTGCCGCGCGGAAAATTGATCTAGAGTCCAGGGAGGGAGGGAGGGAGGCGGGGCGGAGCCGCGGTGACGTCACCGCAACACTGCCTTTAGAGCACTAATGCGCGGCAGTTCCCTCGCCGGGCGTGGTGGCGCGCGCCTGTAGTCCCAGCTACTCGGGAGGCTGAGGCCGGAGGATCGCTTGAGTCCAGGAGTTCTGGGCTGTAGTGCGCTATGCCGATCGGGTGTCCGCACTAAGTTCGGCATCAATATGGTGACCCTCCGGGAGCGGAGGACCACCAGGTTGCCTAAGGAGGGGTGAACCGGCCCAGGTCGGAAACGGAGCAGGTCAAAACTCCCGTGCTGATCAGTAGTGGGATCGCGCCTGTGAATAGCCACTGCACTCCAGCCTGGGCAATATAGCGAGACCCTGTCTCTTTTGAGCCCCAGAGTGGAATCGGAGATAATTTCTATCTAGTTTTTTTTTTTTTTTACTTTTAATAATTTATTTATAAATTTAAAAGAATTTATTTATAATCACCGTGAGGTACAGTTATGGACTTGCAAACTTTCGGGCTTGCATTTCAGTCATACAATGATCAAGTACCCTCCACCAGTGCCCATTTCCCACCACCAATGGTCCCAGCATCCCTCCCACATCCCTCCCACCACCCCCACTAACCAACTTTCGTTCTTTTACTTTACATTTACTTTGGAAAAAAAGAATTTTTTCTACCGGACTCAGCACTGACACCTACTGGGTACATTTATAAAATAACTTAAAATAGATTGTAATCGTTAGGAGCCAACAGTAGGGGGCTCTATGTTTTTTTAAAAAGTACTGTTTTCAATTTTTTTTTTAACTTGACACAATATTTGAAATAAACACACCATTCCAGAAAAGTAAAGGTGTTCTATATGCCTTCCCCCACCACTCTTGGCTTCGGGGCCAGACCCGGGGTTGCTCAGGGCAGTCCTGACAGGTTCCAGACCATATTAAGATTTTGCCATAGCAGCAGCTGAGGTCCTGGGGCCATCTTCTGGTAAACTATTCAGCTTTCCTCTGCAGCAACGCTACTGCAAGATCAAGATTGCTCAGATACACACAATCCTTTGCAGGCTGGCCAGTCACTGTGGTTCTGTGCTTGTGGAGCCTCATCCCTGTACCCAGAGGCATTGGCATAGTCTTGGACCCTTTGTCCAAGAGTCTATTGCTGATGGTTGGTACAACACAGCTGCACTGTCGCCCTGGAAAACTTAAACAAGGCCACCTTTGATGTCATCTTGTGGAGGACCTCTGAAAGAGTTGGCCAAGTGCCCTAGGAATTCACTAGCCACTCTGTGAGAGTCTCCGTGTAGGAGGCTTGAGCTCCATTTGTAGCCAGCACAGTTTTTATAGAAGAAAAATGAAGTAAATAAAATTTGTTTTTTAAAAAAGTGTCTTGTTTATTTCCATAATCAGTTTGCATGCAGGTTTACTTGAGACCACTGAAGGTTGTGACGTCAGAGGTTTTATTTGTGTAAAGAGTACAACTAAGTATTCAACTCCTTTGGTTTTTAGATAGTCAACTATGACCAAAATGAATATCAAATCCAAGTATGTCAGTCATTGAAAGTGGATGCACTAGAGAAAGGTTAGGATGGGAGGATATCAAAGTGTTACTTTCATTTTACTTTCAGCTCAATGTTATCTTAATAGTCAATAAAATATCTGACTTGAATAATTTGTGAATCATGTATTTATTTTCATTTAGTTATTAATTTTTGGAGACTGGTAGTTTGGGAGGTATTTTTTGCAGCATATATCATTGTACCACTCTGAAATCAGGTTGTTTGTAACTTGTAACTTTCATCCATTTAACACTTAATTTCTGAATCTGTGATAAATCACAACCCATGCTATAAATACCAAATAAAGGTTTGAGTCCCTCCTCGTGTATTCTTGGTTTTTCTATGTTCTTACCAACAGTCCAAAGATTTTCACATTTAAGAATTTTTCCAGCTCCCAACTATCTATCCCTAGTAGTTTAAAATACTTCTAGTTTTATGTTGATTTAGGCTAGTGTTCTTATTACAACTTACTCTTCTACATTACCTATTCAACAAAACACAGGCAACATAGTTGTTGCAAATTCTAAACTGCCAATTTTATTTTGCTTCTTTCTAGCCATTGATTAACTACCCTTTGTTAGATGCAGAGTAGTGTTGTCATGCTCTACATGCAAAATACCAAATGGGGGGGGGAGTAATTTTCATTACCTTTATTATAACAGTCAATGACATAGACCCAGGGTAGGAAATCAATGGATAACACTTTCAGATTCAGTAGCTTTAACAGGGATGCTTATTTAAGGGAAAACTTCACTCTGTCACCGTTGAACTGAAGATCGTTATTTCTGGGCACCATTTCACAAGCACGAAAGCCCAACCCAGGCAAAACAGAGTGGTAAATGCAAGGCCTGGGCCAATGTGGGGTAAGGTGCTCCCGGGTGCAACGTTTAAGGCATGACTAGCACCCAGGAGTGAGGAGAAAAGGTAGGGCCGTGACACGGGAGCTTTCTTTTCGACTCCGCCCCAACTCCCACTCCCGTTCCGCGCGCTCCCGGAAAGGGACGTTGCGCCCGGTCGTTCGCCTGTTTCGGAAGGTGCAAGCCGGGACCTCGAGCGGCGTCTCCGCAGGCCCGCACGCAGGGCCAAGACTCGGCTCCGCCGGGGAGAGGGGACGTTATTGGTCTCCGGAAGACGCGGAGAGCCAAGTGTCGGGGAAATCGAGATGCTTTGCGCCGATAGGGCAGGCACATCCGTGGACAGCTCGAGCTCCAGGACCCCGGCGGCGGCGCGGCCGGCCGGAAGATTGAATTTTCACCGCCTTAGTGGGAGCCGGCTGCCAAAAGAGGTGGGGACGAGGCGCTTTCACACTCCCGAGCTGGTGTCCCTGGTGGCCCGAGTTCCAGCATGAAGCTGCACTGCGAGGTCGAGGTGGTCAGTCGGCATTTGCCCACTTTGGGGTTACGGAGCCGGGGTAAGGGCATCCGGGCGGTGTTGACTCTGTGTCAACCGCTGTCCCGCGCCGGTGCGGAGCGCGGCGACCCTCACCCCGCCTGCCTGTGCATCGCCACCATGAAGGACAAGCGCGGGACCCGCTATGAGGTAAGGGGTGAGCGGGGGAGGCGGGTGATGCTCGGGGCGCCTCGGAGGCGGGCTGCTGGGGCATTCTGAGTGGCCAGCTCGGAGCTCCTGGACGGCTTCTGAAGCGCACTTTTGCTAGTCTAGTTCCGCGCCCCCCCCCCACACACACACACAACACAAAACAGCACACCCAGACTGTTCATAGATATCGTACCTTATTCCTTTATGTTTGAAAGTTACTGATCACACACACCCCCGACTGTTCATAGCTCTCCCTTTGAAAGTTACTGATCGTTCGACCTGCCTACACACACACACACACATACACACAGCGACTGGGAGTGACGTTCACGCACACACACCCCGACTGTTCATAGCTTTCTACCCTCTCCCTCTGAAAGTTACTGATCACACACACGTACACACACACACACACGACTGTTCATAGCTCTCCATTTGAAAGTTACCGATCTTCGACCTGCCTACACACCGCACGCACGCACACACGCACTTTTGAGGAGTAAACTATCTTCCTAGATTTTTTTTTAAAGACGCTAAGACTTTTGGAGTATGAGGAATGAATACAGAGATAAAACAGTAAATGCTGTGAGTTGCATGGTGATATTTTAAAATTTCGATTGCTTAGTATCCTTTGTCTTTTTTTAAAACGTCTGAATCTCGGGCTTTTTTTTTTTTTTTTGGTTGTTTTGTTTGGGTCCTGGGCTCTTTGCGATCTGTGTAACAGCGGGAAACTCTAGGAGCCATTGAAATTAACTTACAGGTGTGTGTGTGTGTGTGTGTGTGTGTGTGTGTACCTTTGGAGTATGTGCACCACGCTGCATTATATCGCGGTTTGTAAAGACCACCAGGGCTGCACCCAGCAGTGCGGGGGCTGGAACTCAGGTCTTTGAGTGGAGGACATGCAAATGGAGAGAGCCCTTGGAGCTCTCTCCAGCCCCAACACCAACATAGAACTTTGAAGGCAAAAGTATTTTGGGGTTTGTTTGTTTGTTTTTCTAGAGATGCATGTATGGTCCAACATATAGAGAGTAATTAATGTATTCCATCATAAATAAAAGGAAAGCGGACATACATATACAAACAGCAATAGATCCATTGAAAGAATTTGACAATATTCAGCATCTATATCTAACAAAAACTCTGAAAACTTGGAATAGAAGGAATATACTTCAGCAGATAAAGACAATATACACAAACCCATAATGATCAGATGAAAATACACAAAACCAAATGTCTAACATTCTAATGACAAAGATGAATGTTTTCCTGTCAGGTTGGGTATAAGGTGTGCACTCTCACTAGTATTAAGCAACATGGTAAAAGAAGTCTGAGCCACATTAATTGTGGCTAATAATAAAAAGCAAAGACAATAGAGGAGAAAATTGGAAAGGGAGTGAACGATTAGTATTTGCAGATGATATATATGATATATGTAAAATTCTTAAAGACTTCACCAAAAACCATCTATTTGAAACAATATATTTTTATACTCAGTTGTAGCCTACAAAACCTATCTATATACAAAAATCTGTTGCATCCTAATGCAAATTAGAGGAGAAAAAAACAGAAAAGTAGTCACTTTCATAATGTAAAAAATAACTATAGATTGGGGACTGGAGCGATAGAACAGCGGGTAGGGCGTTTGCCTTGCACGTGGCCGACCCAGACTCGATTCCCAACATCCCATATGGTCCCCCAAGCACTACCAGGAGTAATTCCTGAGTGCAGAGTCAGGAGTAACCCCTGAGCATTGCTGGGAGTGACCCAAAAAAGCAAATAAATAAATATAGAAATAGATTTGAACCATTAATTTTTTTTTAAGTTTTTCTTCGATATCAAGATTTACAAAGTTGTTTGCAATAGGATTTCAGGTATACAATGTTCTCACTTTCAATCTTGTGACCCCATCCCTCTACCAATACCCCCAGGTTCTATCCCTAACATCCCTTTCATACCAGGCATTCTGACAGGATTCGCTTATATTAAATTGGAGTATTTCATCACCCACACTTGCATCAAGGTTGAATTTTTTTAAATGACTTTTCAGATTCTTCCCCTTACGATGCATACTCTTTAAGACAAGGAGGTTTTACCCAGAGCTAGCTAAAATTGAATATAATTAGGTTAAAATCTGTATTAACTTCCCTCATTCATGGACTCAGTGTTTCAAATTCAAGTAACTTAAAATTTGCTTTCCTCCCATCAGCACAGCAGAGCCTGACAAGCTACCTGTGGCGTATTCAATATGCCGAAAACAGTAACAATAACAGGTCTCATTTCCCTGCCATGAAAGAGCCTCCAATACTGCAGCGTTGGGAAAGATGAGTAAAGAGAGGCTGCTAAAATCTCAGGGCTGGGATGAATGGATACGTTACTGGCGCCTGCTCAAGTAAATGGATGAACATCGGGATGACAGTGATACAGTGAACAACCCTTAGCAACCCTAACAACCTGCTATTTCTGGTAGTATTTTATAAGCCATTACATAGTATTTTACTCTATCAGAAAAACTAAATCTTTGTCTCCTCAAATCCAGTATACTGTTGAATCCTTTCCATTCTACTCCTGGGAATCTTTCAGGTTGCCATCCCCTCCTTCTGTCCCTGCCACCACTATTCTTTTCCTGTCTGTTCTTTTAAGGGATCTCCCTACCTCTACATTTGTCTTTGTCTCATCTCAATTTTCCTCTCACCAAAGTTCTTTACACTGAGTTAAAGGGAACTTTTCATTTTTTCACATGTTTTTCATTTGGGGCCACACCTAGCAGTGCCCAGAGCACTGTGCTCAGGGGCTCAGGGACCATATGTGGTGCTGGAGAATCAAATCCAGGTTGGTATGTGCACAGCAAGCACTTTGTCCCCTCTATTATCTTTGGCCCCAAAAAATATTTTTCAAAATGTAGATATTATCTTGTTTCTATCTTGAAGTCATTTCATGGATTTTATTGTTCTTAGGATAAAATCTTGATTGTTTTGTTTTGTTTTTTGGTTTTGGAACGTACACTTGACTATGCAGGGATCACTCCTGGCAGGCTCAGGGAATCATCTGGGGTGCTGGAAATTGAACGTGAGTTGGCCTCATGCGGTGCAAGTCGCTATCTCTGGCCCCTAAAATCCTGTATTCTTAACTTGGTTTACTGATTGCTTGCCTGTCATGTTACTTCTGATTCACCTTCTCCTTTTACTGCCTTACAGCTCTTCAGAGCTACCAAGCTCTGTCTTGCCTTCAAGGCTTTGCGCAAATTATTCCCTCTTGGAATTCCATCACCTCCTTAGTCAGTGCTTTGGAAATATGTAGTGCATAGTACCCAGGATTGTGGTTATACCTCTGACTCTGAGCTCTCTCACCATTTAAGGTCACCTTCATAATCTTCACTTGTCTTAATCTTTTCTTAAATACCTTGCAGTGCTCAGGGCATACTCCCTGATCTACACTCAGGGTTCACTCTTGGTGGGCTGCTGAGAGACTGACCATATGAAATGCCGGGCCAGTCACATGCAATGCAGGCTTCCTACTTGCTGTACTGTCTCTCCAGACCTCTGTTATGCTTTTGTTTTGTTTTGGTTTGGTTTCATTTTTTTTGGGGGGGGGGCCACACCTGGTGGTGCCCCAGGCTTACTCCTGGCTCTTTTTTCGGGGATCATGCCTAGAGGGCTTGGGGATCATATGGAATGCCAGGAAGGGAACCTGGGTTGGCTGCCTGCGAGGGAAACATCCCACCTATCATTTTAATTATATGTTCAATAATTATCTTTTCATAAAACTGACAACTTTAGAAGTATAATTTCCAATTGATATTTGTCACTATTGTTCCAAGTTCTCTATCATGCTACCTGGAATAGTGGTTTCTCAAATAATTGTTGAATTCTGAAACTGAAGCACCATCAGTTGTTTCGTTTTTGGGGGGGAGGGGGTCATACCCGGTGATGCACAGGGGTTACTCCTGGCCTTGCACTCAGGAATTATTCCTGGCAGTGCTCAGGGGACCATATGGGATGCTGGGAATCGAATCTTTGTCAGCTGCGTGCAGGGCAAATGCCCTACCCGCTGTACTATTGCTCTGACCCCCACTTGTTAAAAATTTTTGAGCACCTATTATGTGTGAATCACTTTTAACACCCTGGGAAACTTTGTTTGCAATAGTGAACAAAAGGAGGTGCGATTCCTTTCATGGAGTTTGTGATTTTGTGGGAGATGTAAGAGTGAAGTTAAGAAGGTAAGCCACTGCTATTGACAGTTTTTATGATAGCCATATAGTTGTGTGGGTAGTCAGGGGACACACACTTC
Source organism: Sorex fumeus (assembly GCF_029834395.1). Classification (NCBI taxonomy): domain Eukaryota; kingdom Metazoa; phylum Chordata; class Mammalia; order Eulipotyphla; family Soricidae; genus Sorex; species Sorex fumeus. The sequence continues at coordinate 45,959,226 of NW_026606155.1, read as the reverse complement.
CATTTTTCCCAGAAGGGAGGAGGAGAAAGGGGATATTCTGTTCTCAGTAGAAGAATGTTACCAGATATAATAACATATACCACAAACTAGATAAGGAGTGTAACCATTTCGATCACGATCACGATCATCCTGTTGTTCGTCAATTGCCCTGAGCAGGCACCAGTAATGTCTCCTTCATCCTAGCCCTGAGATTTTAAAAAGTGCCATATTCAAGGCTCTTTCAGGTTTAGGAGAATGAGACCCATCATTGTTACTGGTATTTGGCATATTGGGTACACCACAGGGAGTTTGCCAGACTGCCGTGTGGGCAGGTTACATTCGGTAGCCTGCCAGTTTGTCCAAAGTAAGAGTGAGATCATAGATGTCACATTTGCTGCCGCGCGCATCTGGGAGCTGGGTTTTATAGTCTCTGAGTCTTGGCCGTTGATGGGATTACAGGGGGCCAGTTGTTGGGTGTGACCCCTGCCTACTGGAAGATGGAGGATATGGGTGGAGGATGCTCAGCCCCGATCCAAGCAGGCTTGGAGATCTCAGACCCGGTACCCGCATGCCTTTGTTCCTCTGCCGGTACCTTCATGCGTGTGGAGAGTGGTCTCAGCATGGTTGAGGCTGGTTCTGGAAGTCTTCAGCTGCCGGAGCTCTGCTTGGGGCTGGGAGGGAAACTCAACCCGCCCTCTCCAAGGGGCCCTGCCGAGGACAGCCAGGCGTGGGGGCAGGAGACTCTGCGCGGTTCTCTTCTGGGAGCTGGGTTTTATAGTCTCTGGGTCTTGGCCATTGATGGGATTAAACCCACAAAACAAAAGTGCCTGCTATAAAGGCAGTAATGGGGAGCGGAGGTTGGGGGTCAGTGCGCTGGAGAAACTGGGGACTTTGGTGGTAGGAAATGTACAGTAGTGAAGGGATGGGTGTTGGAACATTACATGACAGGGCGGGGGAGCACAAAACAATAAGTGTAAGGACTAAAAACCAAACCACAGACTGGCAAAGTGATTGGCACATCCTAGTTGTAATAAATATTTCTGGTTTTGTCCTTTTTCTCAACCCCATGGTTTAAACAGCTAAAGGAGAACATTGAGCAATTCTTTACTAAATTTGTGGATGAAGGGAAAGCTACTGTCCGGTTAAAAGAACCTTCTGTGGACATCTGTCTAAGTAAGGTACGTTGTTGCATGAATTAATGTTTATCAGAGCAAAGAAATAACCCAGAGGACTGGAGCTCATGCTTTGCATGTGGGAAGCCCGAATTCAGTCCCTAGCACATGCGTTCTCCTGAGCACTGCCAAGGGTACCCCAAATCACAGAGCAAACAAAATTAAGTGTTGTGGGATTTTTTTTTCATATTTTAAAAAAATAAAATGCAGGGCTGAAAATACAGAACTGTTGGTAAGGCACTTGCTTTCTACACAGCTGAACAAGGTTCTATCATTAGTACCATAAATGGTCCACCAAGCACCACTTAGGAGTGATACCTGGGCACAGAGCTAGGAGTATTCTCTTAGCACAGCCATGTGTGGTGCCCAAATAAATAACAACACGTGAGTTTTGGGAATGACAAGACTAAATTTATGCTTCTACTTTCTTGGCATCTTTGACCTATATTTTCATTGTTTATTCAGTGTATTACCTCGGAAGTCAATAATCTTGTTTGTTAATCATATTGCTGTTGTTTCTCATCCTTTTGGAGATGTGGGAATGAACCAAACCTGATGGTACTGAGAGTGACTCCTGGTGGTGCTCAGGGGACCATCTGCTGCCAGGGATCAAATTCAGTCTCAGGACAAAGTGTGCAGTCAGCCTTTTGAGCCTATGGAGCAATCTCTCTGACTTTGCACATCTATGGTGTGCGTGCATATACACACACAGACACCCCCCCTCCACCCCATTTAATATTTTAAAATTTGTTTTGTGGTGCTGGACGTTGAACCTAGGAACTTACACATAATGGCTAGTGTTCTTAGCACAAATTTCCATCCTGAACATTCACCCTTCTCCCTGGCATCCTTTATTCTATACCAATGTATTATTCCAACTAAGCTTTTACCTGTTTTCATATTCTGCCTTCCATATCCATAGCTCATTCTTCACTGCACTCCCAAGTCTATAAGCCAGTTCCCAGAACCTCCAGACTTTACTCCACTTGTATATACTGCTACCAAAATTATCTGCTCCTGACATGTAATTCACATGTTCAGCATCTTTCAGTGATTTCTCACAGTGTTTTCCTCCCTCCATTTCTTTCTCATTATTTTAATTTGGGGGGAGGGAGTCACATCCAGTGGTATTATGGCTGACTTCTGATTCTGAGCTCAGAAATCACGCCTGGTGGGGCTTGGAGCATCATAAGAGATACCAGGATTGAACATGGCTGGCTGTGTGCAAGGCAAGTATCCTACCAACTGTACTATCATTCAGGCACCTTTTCTAAAATAAAGCTCATCCAATGTATACTCTAATGATTTAGTCTTTTTCAAAACTTCCATATTCCATCCAAATAGTGTCACACACTTAGCTTCCCAGATTTACTGAACATTCATTAGTTCTTTATATCTAAATTTTGGGAAACTTCTAAAGTATTCTTCAAGCAGTTTTTTTTTAATTTTTATAAGGTTGTTCACAATAATTACATTCAATATTCCAACACCTTACCCACCGCCATTATTTCCAATTTTCCCAACCACCACACAAGCCTGCCCCAATAGCAGGCCCTAAATAATTTATTTTGTATTGCTTGTTGTAAATAATTCTCTGGAAATGATTTTTTTAAAAAGGGTTTCCTTAGAAGAAAGTGTGTGAAAATTGTTGTATCTCACCCTGAAGCCATTGAGCTCTTATACAAGAGATTACTAACATGTTGTTACAGGTTGAAACCTGTGTGCTAATTTTTTTTAATTGAGATTGGTTTCCTTCTACCTACATCCAGTGGGTGCTATTCCTGGTACATCAGTGGATTAGAGTATGAGAGGTTGCAGCCACTTGCTCCAGGAATTCTGAAATTTTAAGTAAGGTGATACAGCTGGAATAAAATTTTAGCTGGATGGTTACTTTGGGGTGTGAGGCATCTCTGCAGCTTGTTGATCTCTTCTGAGATTTATTTGTGAGTCTCTGGATTATGGCTGGTTAATGAGTTTATATGGCACCAGAGGCAGTTCATGGATATGACTGCTAGTCTTCCAGAAGAACAGTGTGGTGTGTGTGTGTCTGTGTGTGTGTGTGTGTGTGTCTGTGTGTGTGTGTGTGTGTGTGTCTGTGTGTGTGTGAGTAAGGGGGGCAAGGTTGCCCATCCCTGACTGTGAGAGCCTGGGGGGGTGGGGGGGCGTGTGTGTGTGTGTGTGTGTGTGTGTGTGTGTGTGTGTGTGTGTAAAAAGGGTGCGAGGTTGCCCATCCCTGGCTCTGAGACCCTGGAGATTTCAGTCACAAAATCCGCATACCTGAGTTTTTCAACAGATTTACTCATGGATGAGGCTTGTCCAAGCCTTTGGAGATTGGCCATGAGCATGGCAGCGATTGGGTTCTGGAGGTTTTCAGCTGCCAGGTCTTTGTTAGGGCAGGTGGTGGGATTCACTCACCTACTCTGGGGTGCCCCAATATGAAGTTCAGTCAGACATAGGGTCTGGAGGCATCTCTCCTTCAAGCAGTTTTATGTATTTACTTATAAATAGATTTGAGTCACACTTAGTAGTTCCAGCCTTTTGTGCTGCTTCCTTGGCTCATAGATTTTTATGTCTGTAATGAAAGCTACTTAATTTTTTTGTTTTTTGGGCCATAGCCAAATGTACTCAGGGATCGCTCCTGGCAGGGCTTGGAGGATTGGTGCTGGGAATCAAATCAGGATAGGCTATGTGCGAGGCCTTTACCACAGTACTGTCTTTCCTGACCCCTCTTGTGTTGGTTTAATCAAAATAAAATTCTGAATGGTTTATATTTGCAGCCATTTTCAATAAATGATTGTATCATTTGTATTTTATAGACTTGTATGAATTGTCATTCTTGCTTTTTCTAAAACAATTTTACAACTTATTTCTTTATCCAGGCCAACTCCAGCAGTTTAAAAGGTTTTCTTTCAGCTCTGAGACTGGCTCATAAAGGTTGTGATTTTGATGCACCACTTTCAACACAAACACCAGTGAAGACTTCAGAATTTGAGAAATTTAAAACTAAAATGGTTATCACATCCAAAAAGGACTATCCTCTAAGCAAGAATTTTCCATATTCTTTGGAACATCTTCAGACTTCTTATTGTGGTCTTGTCCGATTTGATATGCGTGTTTTGTGTTTAAAAAAACTTAAGAAATTAGACTTGAGTCATAACCATATAAAAAAGCTTCCTGCTGGAATTGGAGATCTTATTTATCTTCAAGAACTTAACCTGAATGACAATCACTTGGAGTCATTCAGTGTTGCCTTATGCGAATCTACTCTCCAGCAATCACTTCGGAGTTTGGATCTCAGCAAGAACAGAATTAAGGCACTCCCTCTGCAGTTTTGCCAGCTCCGAGAACTGACAGATTTAAAACTTGATGATAATAAATTGATAAGATTTCCCTTCAAAATCGGACAGCTGAAAAACCTTCGTTTTTTGTCAGCAGCTCGAAATAAACTTCCTTTTTTACCTAGTGAATTTAAGAATTTATCCCTTGAGTACTTGGATCTCTTTGAAAATACTTTTGAACAACCAAAAGACCTTCCAGTTATAAAGCTGCAAATGCCATTAACTTTATTGGAATCTTCTGCACGGACCATATTATATAATAGGTAAGACTTTACATGTCTTAAAATTTTAGGTAACATTCTGGTATCATCATCGGTATTGGAGTAGGAACCAGTATGCAGGTTTTTTTTGTGGTTGGTTTGGGGGCTATACCCAACAGTACTAAGGGCTTACTCTTGGCTCTGTGCTCAGAATTTGGGTGGAACCTTATTGAGTGCTGGGGATTGAATTTTGCTCAGCATGCCAGGCCAGTGCCTTACCTGCTGTACTATTGCTCTGGCTCCCAGTAGTTTTTATTACTATGTTTTGTTCTGCTGTACTGGGGATTGAATCTTGGAAATTATGCATGCAAGGCAAGAGCTCTGCTGCTAAACTGTATCCCAAGTACCATATCTTGCTTTTTCTTTTTTGTTTCTAGACTACCCTTGGCATTGCTTAGGGGCAACTCCTGGCTCAGTCAAGAATCCCTATGAGCACTGTAGCACTGTGCTCTCGTTGTTCATTGATTTGCTCGAGTGGGCCCAGTAACGTCTCCATTGTGAGACTTGTCGTTACTGTGTTTGGCATATCAAATACGTCACGGATAGCTTGCCAGGCTTTGCCGTGCGGGCGAGATACTCTCAGTAGCTTGTGGGGCTCTCTGGGAGGGGCAGAGGAATTGAACCCGGGTCGGCCAGGTCAGCCACTGCAAGGCAAACTCCCTACGCGCTATGCAACACATGTGGTGTGGGGATCTAACCCAGGTCATCAGCATGCAAAGCAAGCTCCTTATCACTGTACTGTCATTCTGGCCCCAGTAGGAGAAGAGCTTTTGAAGCATGGCCTAACTCAGTTTTTTTTTTCTTTTTGGGTCACACCCAGCGATGCTCAGGGGTTATTCCTGGCTCTGCACTCAGGAATTACTCCTGGCGGTGCTTGGGGGACCATATGGGATGCCGGGGATTGAACCCAGGTCGGCCGTGTGCAAGGCAAACGCCCTACCCGCTGTGCTATCGCTCCATCCCTAACTCAGTATTTTTAAAGTATCAAGGTATGAGGCCAGTAATCTTCTATCCCCGACATCCCATGTGGTCCCCCATGCACCGCCAGAATTCCTGAGCACAGAACCAGGAGTAGTCCCTGAGCGTCGCTGGGTCTGGCCCAAATCCCTATGAGGTGTAAGTCAATTGAGCCCAGGCCTTATATATGCAAAGCATATGCTTTAACGTACTGAATTGTATCTCTTGTTCCACAATCCTTCTTTTAAATTGCTCAGGTGATTATATTATACAGTTCTGTTATAGCTCTACACTAGGGTTTCTCAAACGTTAATTAAATATCCATTCAGAACAGCTGAGAATCTTATTAAGTACATTGTTTTAAGTCCAGGGTGAAAAATCTGCATTTCAAACTAGTTTCTAGGGGAGCCTAACTGAGCGTATACTAGCAGTCCATGGCATACCACTTTGAATACTAAGGATCTAGAAATGAGGGTGTAACTATTGTTTTTACACAGTGATTCTCAGAATTTGAGAGTGTATTTATGACTGGAGAAACAAAGTATGTCAGAGACAGAGAACATGTTTGTGTTCAGGGAGTTGGGTAAGCAATCTCAAGACATTCTTAACATCTTATGGGGAAAAGAGACTTGATTATGATTGCATTGAGTGGGTTAAAAAGAATACAGCAGGCAGGGCCAATCCATTTTCCATCCTCAGCACCCTATATGGTTCCCCAAGCCCCACTAGGAATGATTCTTGAACACAGAACCAGAAAGTCCTACGCACTTCCAGGTTTTCCCAAAAACAAACCAAAATAATAAAAGCAGGAATTCTGAATGGTATAGGCAAGATGAAATCAATCTTCCTTACCCAGTCAAGAAAATACAAATAAATTTGACAGCTTTGGGGTGTGTGTGTGTGTGTGTGTGTGTGTGTGTGTGTGTGTGTGTGTGTGTGTGTAACTATTGCTTCAGCCCTGAATTTGACATTTTTAAAAACTTAATTCTGAACAGTTGATTTCTAAGGAGTCTTTATGGATTTTTTTAAAGAAATATGTCTTGCAGGAAGAACTCAGTAATTCTCCCGTTAGTCTTAGGAGAATTAGATGACAGCTTTACGTTTAAGTTGTTATACTGGCCAAATAAAATAGTGGGTTTTTTTGTTTGTTTGTTTGTTTTTGAGAAAATGGAATGAGAAAAAGGACTCGTTCTGTTCAATAGGTAATGGTAGCTTTACTAAAAGAAACTTTATGGAGGAATATAGATCCTTTTTAAAACACAATGTATATTATTTTCAGTGTTATTTTCTCCAGTCTTATCATTTGAAAGATAATATACCAAATCATTTCATCCTTAGAAAAAGGAATTCTAGGAGTTAGTGAGATAGTACAATGGGTAAGGTGCTTTTGCCTTGTATGTGGCCAATCTGGTTTGATTCCTGGCACTCCTGTAGTCCCCTGAGCCCACCAGTTGTGATCCCTGAGGGTAAGAACCTTAAGCACAATCCAGGGTTGCTGCCCCCTCAAAAAAAGGGTTTTTATTTTCCTGTGGTTATTCACTGTCAAATAACTCATATCCTATTAAAATCCTGAATCTAGTGAAACTTTTTTTTATTTTCCAAACTTCTTTTAATAGGATACCATATGGCCCTCATATCATACCTTTCCATCTTTGCCAAGATTTGGATGCTGCAAAAACTTGTGATTGTGGAAGATTTTGTCTAAACTCTTTTATTCAAGGAACTACTACTATGAATCTACACTCCATTGCACACACTGTTGTCTTACTGGATAATATGGGTAGTACACAAGCACCTGTTACCTCTTACTTCTGTTCTCTAGCCTGTTATGTAAACTCTTCTAATATGTTGAAGTAATAAATGATACCACAAAAATAAATTAATTTTATGGAGTTCATAAAATTGTATAAAATTCATTTATTTCATTTTATAAACCACTTAAGGAATAATATGTTTCAACAATGTCAAATTGAAGAGAAGAATGTGTTCCATGAGACCTTGACGTTAAGGCCTTAATTTTATTATAACCTAATTAATTTTGTTGTGAGGGTAATTTTGTTACTTTTATTATACACAACTGTTTTATTATACACAACTGTATAACTATAACACAGTTGTTTTATTGCAGTTGTATTTATTTCAGCCTAGGGTTTTTGAATGTGGGATTATCTTTTATTTTCTTTATGATTTTTGGGGGGGCTAGAGCAATAGCAGAGCGGTAGGGCATTTGCCTTGCACACAGCCGAGCCGGGCCGACCCCAGTTCGATTCCTCCGCCCCTCTCGGAGAGCCCGGCAAGCTACTAAGAGTATCACGCCCACACAGCACAGCCTGGCAAGCTACCCACGACATACTCAATATGCCAAAAACAGTAACAAGTCTCACAATAGAGACATTACTGGTGCCCACTCAAGCTACCCATGACATATTCAATATGCCAAAAACAGTAACAAGTCTCACAATAGAGACGTTACTGGTGCCCACTCGAGCAAATCGATGAACAATGGGAGGACAGTGCTACAGTGTGATTTTTTTTTTTTGGGCGGGGGGTGTCTGGGGGACACATCTAGCACTGCTCAGGGCTTATTCCTGGCTCTGCACTCAGGTATTATTCCTGATGGTTCTCGGGGGATTGTTTATGGTGCCAGGAATCAAACTCATGTTCACCATGTGCAGGCAAGGACCATTCCACTGTGTGATAATCCCTTGGGCTTATCTTTTAATGTTAAGCAAGTATTGATCCAAATCACTTTTCAGACAGTGCTTAGCACTTATTCTTGGCTCTGTGCTCAGGGATCACTCCTGGTGGATGCTTACCTTCATGAGGTGGGATACCCTTTTTTTTTTGGTGGTGGTGGTGGGGAGCTTTTGTGTCACAACTGGCGATGCTCAGATTATTCCTGGCTCTGCACTCAAAATTACTCCTGGTGGTGCTAAGAGGACCATGTGGAATATAATGAACATAGCGCCTCAGCTACTTAAGCCACATCACTAGGGGCTTACAGAAAACATGGTCCTTGTGGGACAATGATGTGACACAGTGGTAGAGAACTTGCCTTGAATGTGTGAGGCCCTCCCTGGGATTCATTTCTAGATATACCCACCAAAAAAAGGTGAAAACAAAGTAATTTTTGTTCTGTGGCATATATAAAAAAGTCTACTTAACCACATCTGATTTTCAACAAATTTAGACTGTTAAAAATGTGTTGAACGTGTATTGCTACTCCTACACTGTACCCCTTGACATTGTGTTCTTACTCAAGTTGAGCCACCCCCATCTTAGCCAACTTAAAATTCCACAAAAAAGCTGTGCCCTTTATCCTAATCTCTCCTTTATTAGTTTATTTTTTAGTTGATCATAAAATTGTTTTCATTTCACAGGAAATTATTAGGTTCACTTGAGTTTCAACCTTCCACTGATTTCACTCATAATTGTTTATCGAGTATGTTCTAAAAGATGAGAGGGGGGATGTGGTGAACAACATTGGGTTGTCCTTGCTCTTCCCGCAGGGAGCTTACAATTTATTGAGCTACTCCCACAACAGTGCCCCTGAGGTACACCCAAATCCAACAAGCACTGTAGCACTGTTTTCCCAGTGTTCATCGAGTTGCTCGAGCGGGCACCAGTAACATCTTACAACAAATTGTGAGGCTTGTGTTGTTACTGTTCTTTGCATATTGAACACATCATAGGTAGCTTGCCAGGCTTTCCATGCGGGTGAGATACTCTCAGTAGCTTGTCAGGCTCTCCAAGAGGGGCAAAAGAATCGAACCCAGGTTGGCTGTGCAAGGCAAATGCCCTACCCACTGTGCTACTAATAATCTTATATTGCTTTTCTCTTTCCTTTATATGTCTTTTGCATGGTTTATTTAGCAATGTCCTTTTTGTATAGACACAGGAAGACAGTTCATGCTATACTTTGTAACGTGGGAGTTAACTACAAAATAATACTCCTGGACATCCATATTTAATTGACTTAAGCCTCAGTTGTCCTTAGTTCCTAGCACTCCAAAAGCAGAGTACTGACGAAGGGACTGGATGCAAGACAAGCTGTAAGCTACCCTAGCATCAAAAAGAGACAAGCTAAGCTCCATAAGCATAATAAGAGCACAGTCATGGAACAGATTCTGTCATGACTCAAAAAGAAGTAACTGAATAAGGGTCCTGCAGGGGTTAGGAAAGATTAACCTGGCATGAGGACTATGGTCTGGAATATATAGCGAGATATCCCCAGGAAGAGCCAACCTTTAGCTTAATATTTCTCACTTAGTATCTCACTCAATATCATACAAAATGACTGGAAATATAAGAAGTAAATTTATTATGATTGTTTAAATGGATTACTAGCCGAGGAAAGGAGAAAGCAGTACACCCTGGATCACTTCTATAGGTATTCAGTGGACCACATGTGTTGAGATGTAAAGCAAGTACCCTCCTATCCAGTGTACTATTTCTCCTGGAACCAGGAACTGTATTTTAATCTTGCATGGCTAGTAGTCTTTACTGAACAAGTGCATTCAGAAAAAAGTAAAAGCTCTTTTATTCAATTTGGATTCTGCCTACATAATCACAAGCCAAAGTTAAAAGTCTTCATTTCCTTCCCCCAATTCCCATTAGGACCTATCCCAGAAGCTCTTCAGACACAAAGTCATCTAACATCTGTAACACCATATACCCTATTTTAAAAGTATTGAGACAAATGCAATATATATTTTCTTTTTTGGAGCCACATCCAGCAATGATCAGGGGTTACACCTGGTACTGCGCTCATGAATTACTCCTGGTGATCGGAGAACCTAATGGGATGAGAGGGACTGAACCCAGGTCAGCTGTGTTCAAAGTAAAAGCCCTACCCACTGTCCTGTCACTCCATCCCAACATTCCAATTCTTCTGGACCTAAATGAAAATGAGGGTTTCAGGTTAATAACTTAAAACTCCAGTTAATCACTTAAAACTTTACTTTGGGAGCTAGAAAGACAGGAGTATGGTGATTCACAGTATGGTGCTTCAGTGGCTGACCCAGGTTTGGTCTCCTGAGGTGCCAGGATGATCTGTGAGCACAGAGCCCCAAACACAAAGTGTTGCCCAAAAGACAAACTCCCCCAAAAAGGAATTTACACTTATTTCCTCAATTACAAACCACAGTAAGGTGTTGGGAGTCCGTACCTGAAAGAAAAGATTCGAGTAAGAAATCAGTGCATTTATTTTCATACAGGTAAAACAACTCTTAAAACATTAACAATATCCACATTTTTACACTCAAAAACAAGATCGGGACATGAAGAGCAAATAAAAAACAAAACAAACAAACAAAAAAGAACAAGACTGGAATAGGAGTGTGGCTCAGGGATACAGGAGGCATGCCTCGAACTGGGTGATATACTGGGTTTGGTCCCAGGCATCTGGAACAAAAACATGACAATAAACCAAGGAATGGGCAATTTAGAACTGGATCACTTGGCCCTTTCTTTTCTTATCTCCTCCCAGTTCAAAATGCTTGCATCTCTTAATGGCCAGCATCCTCTTGGATCGGCAGTTGGAGTCCACACACTCCAGCCGCAGCACGATCTTCTTGGTGGTCTTGGCCTTCTTGCGGAAGATGGGCTTGGTCTGCCCGCCATAGCCACTCTGCTTGCGATCGTAGCGCCGCTTCCCCTGGGCGTACAGGGACTCCTTGCCCTTCTTGTACTGGGTCACCTTGTGGGGCTGATGCTTCCCGCACTTCTTACAGAAAGTCCGCCGGGTTTTGGGTACGTTGACCATCGTGGCAGCTGGACTGTCGGCAGGATTAAAACTGCGGTCAAACACGTTCAATATGTGCCACACTCAGGAAAAACAACGCGCTTTCCCGAGTGAGAAACCCCCTCCCCGCCACGGGCGCATCCACCGATTTTCACTTACTAAGTGGCCACGCGCGTGTACGCCGCTTGGGGGTCCGGGACTCTCAGGAGCAGCGATGAGTCTTTCCTAAAAAAACCGCCTAAAGGAGCGGCACAGACACGCCCCGTAAGGTCAGTACCCCGAGGCTCGGTTTACTGTCGCGGCGTCCCCCTAATTTTTGTGGGCGGAAAGAGGGCCGGGACGCTTCCCTGGTCAGCCCTCCGCTCTAGGCCCCCTCCCCCTCCAGGCTCCGGTTGCCGGGAAGCGGGGTCAGTGCGCGAGGTGGGGCGACTGCGTGGGCCCGCCCCAGCGCCTTCTCCGACAACCACCCTCGCAGCACCATCTCCGTGAGCAGCCCTGAAGGCTGACGTGTCCTTAATTCGGGTGCCAGCCGACCCGGGGGCCGCCATTCGTCAGGCGCTCCCCCCTCTCCTCCGCCCCCCGCGCCCTTCCAGAAGAGAAAGGCCAGCTGTTGCGTTCTACCAAGAAGGTTGCGGGCCCCGCCTTCCCTGGCCTCCCAGGTGGTCTGGCCCCTGTGCCCCCGTTTCGGAGCCTCGGAGGCCCTCCCAGCGGGAAGTGTCACCAACGCAATCTCAGTTTACCTGAAAATTCGGGTCTTTAAGCTCCACTCCCCTCTGAGCGCTTCTAACCGGAAAGGGAGGAAAGCAGCGGAAGTAGAAGCGACCTCTGAGTGACAGGACCACAGTCCAATAGGCTGCCGACAGCCACTGCCTGGCGTCTCTGGGTGCGTCCGGAGACGCCAATCAGCGGCCCGAGGGGCGGGCCGGAGGGGTGTGGGCCCGAGGGCCGCGGTGCTCCGCGGGCCAGTCGCGGATTGTCAGAACGGTCGGCGGCCGAGCAAGCGAGGCAGCGCCGTTGGGTCCTGCCGGATTCCCGGCCCGCGGAAGGATGAGAGCGCGGAGGACGCCGGGCCCCGGGCGTCGCAGGTGGTGAGACTTGGGAGCTGTGGGGGCCGTGGCAGGACTTCTTCCGGGATCCGTGCTGAATGGAGAGGACCGAAGCGACCCCGAGCCGCAGCTCCTAGCGGCGGGGCGCTGCCCCGCCTGGCTCGGCCAGCCTAGGATGTGTGGGTGCCGGGCGGCGTCTGGGAGTTGAGCGCCTTCGTGCCTCAGGACCCCCCCGGGGCCCCGGGATGAGTTAGCGAGAGCCGCCGCGGGGGTCGGTTGCTCCAGCCCCAGGCCGAGGCAGCGGCAGCTGTCCACCCTCCCCCGGGCCGTGCCGGAGCCGCTCGTTCCCTTCCGCGCCCGCTCGCCCGCGGCGCCGGCCCGGGAGACCATGAGGTTCCGCATCTACAAGCGGAAGGTGTTGATCCTGACGCTCGTGGTGGCCGCCTGCGGCTTCGTCCTCTGGAGCAGCAATGGGCGACAGCGGAAAAACGAGCTCCTCGGCCCGCCGCTGCTGGACGAGCCGGGGCGAGGGGCGGGCAGCCGGGCCGCTGAGCATCCCGCCGTGTCCGTGGGCATCCGCCGGCTCGCCAACGAGTCGGCGGCCCCGCAGCGCGAGGCGGACAACCAGACGCTGCGGTACCGGTCCTTGGTATACCAGCTGAACTTCGACCAGACGCTGAGGAACGTGGACAAGGCCGCCGCGTGGCCCCCGCGAGAGCTGGTGCTGGTGGTCCAGGTGCACAACAGGCCCGAGTACCTGCGGCTGCTGCTCGACTCCCTTCGGAAAGCCCGGGGCATCGGGGACGTCCTAGTCATCTTCAGCCACGACTTCTGGTCTCCGGAGATCAACCAGCTGGTGGCCAGTGTGGATTTCTGCCCAGTGCTGCAGGTGTTCTTCCCTTTCAGCATGCAGCTGTACCCCAACGAATTTCCGGGCAGTGACCCCAGAGATTGCCCCCGAGATCTAGATAAGAGAGCGGCCCTGAAGCTGGGGTGCATAAACGCCGAGTACCCTGACTCTTTCGGCCACTATCGAGAAGCCAAGTTCTCACAAGTGAAGCATCACTGGTGGTGGAAGCTGCATTTTGTGTGGGAGAGGGTCAAAGTTCTTCAGGACTACGATGGTCTCATGCTTTTCCTGGAGGAGGACCACTACATGGCCCCTGACTTCTTCCATGTCTTGAAGAAGATGTGGGGATTGAGGCAGAAGGAGTGCCCTGAGTGCGATGTGCTCTCCTTGGGGTCCTACACGCCCGTGGGCAATTTCGCAGGCATAGCGGACAAGGTGGACGTGAAAACTTGGAAATCCACTGAGCACAATATGGGCCTAGCCTTGACCCGAGAGGCCTATCAAAAGTTGATCCAATGCACAAACGCTTTCTGTACTTATGATGACTATAACTGGGACTGGACTCTACAATATTTGACTGTCTCTTGTCTTCCAAAAGTCTGGGAAGTGCTGGTTCCTCAGGTTCCTAGGATTTTTCATGCTGGAGACTGTGGCCTGCACCACAAGAAAACCTGTAGACCATCCACGCAGGGTGCCCAAATTGAGTTACTCTTAAACAATAATAAACAATACATGTTTCCAGAAACTCTAAGTATAAGGAAGAAATTTGGTATGGTAGCCCCTGTAGCAGCTAGGAAAAATGGAGGGTGGGGAGATATTAGGGACCAAGAACTCTGTAAAAGTTATAGAAGATTGCAGTGAGAAAAATCAGTTAACAAAAGCGAAAGTGACAGTCAAGTTTTGATATTTGTCTGAACAGAATATACAGTTTAAAAAGGGGGTTTAGGGACTGACTTCTGCTTTAATTTTTTTTAAAAAAATTATTGTAAAAGGTATTCAGATATGTAATATTTTCCAGTTATGTCTGATTAAGATTTATTACACAAATCTTCATTTGAAAAATTTTAAAAAATCTATCTGCTAAAGGTAATTATTGTTAATTGGATTAGAGGAAAGGGAATTTTATTTAAATCATATTAGTCTTTTTATCTGGAACTTTATACACTTTTCCACTTTCAAAACATTTTAAGTACAGCAAAATTTAAGATTGTCATAGCAGTAAAAAGTATTACAATGAAATTGCTAGAGTATTAATGAAATAAACCCAATTTCACTATTGACACAGTTATAGGGATTGCTTTACAGGATTTATAATTCAGAAGTTGTTATTTGCTAAACACCCCAGCAAAACAGCCATTTTCAGTATTAAGGATTCCTGTATTACTGTGTTAAGATTTGCCTGTGCTTTGGAAACTTCATAGACACACTTTCTTTTGGAATGTATTTGATTGTTAAGAAAGTTTCAAATTTACACCTCAATGTAGAAATACAGTGGTTTCATTTTTATTTTCTGTTAGTGCTGCCAAAATAAAATATTCATTTTTGCATAAAAAGATTCCTTATCGTTTTGCAGAGTAAGTTGTTTACACCAAATTTCAATTCAAAGCATTCTCAAAGTTTTAAAGTTAGTATTACATACTCATATTATTTGTACATTGTATAACAGTACAGGAAATAAAAGGAACCCAGCTCTCTAAGATTAGCAAGATTACACAGATAACAGGGGGGGAAAAAAAGCCCTGTAAAGTGAAAGAACAGTCTAAATTGTTTTCAAATGATACAAAGTTCAGTCATGCCAAGTGAAACATACTGTGGTGCTTGCTGTAGTTTAACAGAAATCTTGTGTTCTGTTGCTTTTTGGGCCACACCCTGCTGTGCTCAGACCTTAACTCCACTCCTGGTGGTGCTTGGCCACCAGGAGTGCAAGGCAAGCACCCTACTATTGCTCTCCCTCCGTGAAATCATACTTTTTGAAAGGACACAGTAATTGGAAGCAGATGACTGAACAGTCTCCCAGTTTGGGGGTCACACTCTTTGATGCTCAGAAGTTAAATCCTGGCTTTGCTTGGGGGGAGGGACCATATGAGATGCCAGGGATCAAACCCAGATGGGCACCTACCTGCAAGGTAAGTGCCTTACCTGCTTTATACTATCTCCAGCTTCTTTTCTATGTATTTAAATGTTTTCCTTAGCTGCATGTAAGTTGGTTCAACCAAAAATCCAAAACCAGTTTGTGTAGATCCATTTCAATCTGAGAAAGCAGCATATTAGTCTCTTTTCACTGAGTTAAGTCTGGTTGAAATATGTATTCTCTAAGGTGAGGCAAATAAAATTCTGTTTTATGTGCTACCTTTATATTGCCCCCAGCTCCATCTGGCTTCAAATTTTACCAAAGTTGTAAATGAAAATCAATGAATTGTCAGACTTTGTACCACTTTTTTGTGTGTGCTCTAACCTCCCCAGTTCAAAGGACTAAAAAAGTTACAGGATATCCAAGACTAAAGTAATTGTTTGAATCAGCACATGGCCTTGAGTTTAGCAACCAGGTCAGCAAAGATTTTACTTCCTGGGGCTGTAGTGATGATAGCGCAGTGGATAGGGCATTTGCCTTGCACTCAGCCAACATGGTTTAGATTCCCAGCTTCCCATGTGGTCCTCTGAGCACCACCAGGAGTGATTCCTGAGTGCATGAGCTAGGAGTAACCCCTGAGCATTGCTGAGTGGTCCAAAAAGTGAAAAAAAAAATTTACTTCCTGTTATCTTTTAGATGATCTAAAACTTACTAGATTGTATTTAGGGTGCTTTGGCTATTCTCAGCTGTTCTTGGTTGCTCCTCTCCAAAAATCTTTTGAGAAATCTAGGATTATCTCCTGGTTACAAAACTTATAATTTAACCAGTCACAGAAACTACCTGCAGCCCTTTTAAGGTGTTATAAAACAAACTGTTTACAAAACAGGCGTTTTGTTGTTTTTGTGTGATATATAACAATTTTGCTATGTGTACAGACTTCTAGATTTCTTTACCCTGTTCTAAACTTCCTATAAGTATTCTATAAAATCAAGATGTTTTAGAAATGTAAGTTTCAAAAGTTTTAACTAAATTTGCAGTCATTACAGAATAACCCGTATCACATACTATGTTTTGTATGACAAAAAGATTGAAAGAGTTGAAACAAAAATAGTTTAATTCAGTGTATTTATATTATTATTGGTTGGGCTGCTAGTTAGTAAAGTTCATTTCGCTAAGAATTTTAACATCCTGGTGACATTCATAAATATTCTGAGATTCTACTCTTCCACGTAACACAGTATTTCTAGTGAACTGCATTCTTAGTGATTATGTGGTACACGCCATTTAGGGATGTTCTAAAACAAAGGAAGCGAAGACATACATATAAGTTAACTTTATTAAATAGTGAACTCCATTTTATCAATATATTAATCATAAAATATCTTTATGATCAGGAAACTTTGTATAAACCATCTAGATCCAAAATAAAAATTAAACATCTTGTTTCCCCTTTAGAATAATACAAATTTTAATTTTTTTAGCTTTTGGGTCACATCCAAGTAGTCTTATTCACTATACTCTATCCAGCCTCCAAATTTTAATTTTATACTTTCTTGCACATCTCATTTAAAAAATACTTAACAGGACTTAACAGGACCTATTTTAAGTTTTATTCTTTTACCTTTCTAGACATATATAGAATTAATCCAAGTCATACAGCAGAGAATTCTGAAAGCTGAATGCACAGTTGGTCACATGATCCTTAATAATTTGCACACTACCGTCCAGCATGTTGGTTTCTTTAATTGTGTCAAAACCAGGTATATTGTGAACTCTAGTTTTGTTTGGTACTGAAGATAAGTAATCTTCATCAAATTCTTTCTCTTCAGTTATTTCTTTTCCTTTCGAATTATCTTTTTCATCCTCTGAGTAAATAGCATATTTTTCTTGTTTATATTCTGTTTTCATTTCTGATTCAGGTTGCTGAGACTTTCCAGACAGTATTTGAGAGCCATCAATAGATTCTTGTTGCAAGCATGCAACTGAATCACAACCATCTGTTTGTAGTACTTTAACAATAAAGGATGAATCAGAATTACTTTTTGAGGTGGTAGGAAATTCTGTATTTTCTTTTTCTGCAAGATGACTTTCTTCATTGACTGTTTCTTCTTTTTCATGAAGCTGATCAGATTTACTGTTTTCTTGCAACTATATTAAGAGAAACAACAAATATTTCTTTGATACAAATCGAAAATTAAATTGAAGGACCCATAGAATTAAGTGTTCAGGGGCTGGGGTGTTTTTGTTTGTTTGTTTTTTGGTATTTTTGTTTTGAAGTCACACCTGACATTGCTGGGGCCACTCCCCACTGAGGCTTAGGGGACACTCTAGCCGGGTATCATACCTTGGACTCCAGTATATAAAGCATGAACTTTAGCCTTTTCAGTCATCTCTCCTCCCCATAAGATTTCAGATATGAGGGAATAAATAACCCTTCCAGACCTACAATAGCTTCCAAGCTTCTATCTCAAAAGTTACTCTACAAATGCATTTAACAATGCAAAAAATAGAAACCTGGAAATTCCAATAAAACCCTTCCAAATAACTTATTTATTTATTTTTGCTTTTTGGGTCACATCCAGCGATGCTCAGGGGTTACTTCTGGCTTGGTGCTTGAAGTACCATATGGGATGCCAGGGATTGAACCCAGGTCTACTGGGTCAAGACAAATACCCTACCCACTGTTACTATCACTCTGGCCCCCAAATGACTCATTTTTATTATGAAATAATGCAAACTTTGAACATAGTCACAATAATTAATCATTTTTCATTAAAGACATTCTGTGACTCTCAGAGGTAATACCCCCACCCACATTCATACATCAAAGTCAGATCGTGCTTTTACTATATAATTTTTTTTTACAATATTGAATTTTGGATACAAAATTAAGACTAGAGGGAGAAGTATAGTGGTTAAGATGATTGTCTTACATGTGGCCAACCCCATTTTATCCATGGCACTACATAGGGTCCCAGAACACCACTGGGAAAGAGATACATGAACAAAGCCAGGAGTATGCTTAGAGCACTAATATGTGTGGCCCAAAACCCAAAAACTTTAATTAAAAAAATTAAACTTAGGATTCAACTAAGAAAGAACATACACATTAGATGATGTGCTTTCTTTAGTTTAAAAGAGTCAATTATTTACGAACTTCTGAAATGTTAGTTCCTTTCCATTTTTAATTGAACACGAGATTTAATGAGATAACACAAAAATGAATTCACATGTTAAACTGCTAAACTTAAGTACAAAAATTTAAGTGATTTGGGGGCCGGAGCAATAGCACAGTGGGTAGGGCATTTGCCTTGCATGCGGCCAACCCAGGTTGGATTCCCAGCATCCCATATGGTCCCGTGAGCACCGCCAGGAGTGATTCCTGAGTGCAGAGCCAGGAGTCAGCCCTGAGCATTGCCAGGTATGACCCAAAAAGCGCAAAAAAAAAAGAAAAAAATTTAAGTGATTTGATAGCTTTAATCATGTCCTAAAAATCATTACTCTTCATATCCATTCATACCTTTGCATGAATTTCAATTTTGCTGTCAGTAACCTGTAGAACTTCTATTAATGGTGGGGTTAGAGGCTTTGTCTGTTTGAATGGAGAGCTCATGACTTCTTCAAGAAACTCATTAACATTATCTTCATTGACAAAAAATCTTTCCTAAAATAAAAAGGGAAAAAGTAGTTTGCCTTATAAGCCAGATTTCACACAGTTGTACCTAAAAACATACAATTTCTCATGTAGTTCAGGATTACACTTTTTTTTTTCTTTTTGGGTCACACCCAGCGATGAACAGGGGTTACTCCAGGCTCTGCACTCAGGAATTACTCCTGGCAGTGCTCAGGGGACCATATGGGATACTGGGAATCGAACCCGGGTCAGCCGTGTGCAAGACAAACGCCCTACCCGCTGTGCTATCTCTCCAGCTCCCAGGATTACACTTTTAAAAATACTGTTTTATGTGTATATCTTGGGAAAGGTTGAGGGCACACCCAGCGGCGTTCAGGAGCTATTCTTTAGTTCTGTATTTAGGGGTTCTGTACCTGCTATGCAATTTTCCCAGGTGAAGTCTTTTTTTGTTTTTTGTTGTTTTTATTTTTTTATTATATTTTTTATTATTTTTTTATTTATTTAATTTTATTTATTTTTTAAATTTTTATTAGTGAAACACCATGAGGTACAATTGTAGACTTACAAATTTTTGTGCTTGGGTTTCAGTTATACAGTGATCGAGTACCCATCCCTCCACCAGTGCCCATTCTCCACCACCAATGATCCCAGTATCCCTCCCACCTCCCTATCCCCCCCCCATCCTGCCCCGCCTCTGTGGCAGGGCATTCCCTTTTGTTCTCTCTCTCCTTTTGGGTGCTGTGGTCTACAAAAGCAGCATTGTGTGGCAATCATGTTCAGTCTATAGTCTACTTTCAGCATGTATCTCCCATCCTGGGTGGATCCTCCCAACACCCTTTACTTGGTGCTCCCTTCTCTTTCTGAGCTGCCTTTTCCCTGCATGTGTGGCTGGCCTCCAAGCCATGGAGCAAACCTCCTGGTACTTATCTCGACTATTCTTGGGTATTAGTTTCCTATTTTGTTACCTTATATTCCACAGATGAATGCAGTCTTTCTATGTCTGTCCCTTTCTTTCTGACTTATTTCACTTAGCATGATACTTTCCATATAGTACCACTTGTATGTAAATTTCATGACTTTATATTTTCTAACAGCTGCATAGTATTCCATTGTGTAGATGTACCAAAGTTTCTTTAACCAGTCATCTGTTCTCAGACACTCGGGTTTTTTCCAGATTTTGACTATTGTTAACAGTGCAGCAATAGAAGTGCAGATTTCATTTCGACTATACTTTTTTGCCTCTCCGGGATATATTCGCAGGAGTGGAAGTCATATTCTTAAAGGGATTTTTCACCCAAAGAGAATTAAGAAGCAGTCTATCATGGCAAGGTTTTAAGCTGGCAAATAATATTTTACATGCTTATAAAGTAAATATTTTCAACTATGTACTACATAGTTCATAGATAGGAAAGCAAACTCAGAGTCAGATGTGAATTTATTTAGTTTTTTAGGCACAACTGATGCTCAGGGCTTACTCTTAGTTCTGTGCTTAGGGATCCCTAATGGCAGTGCTCAGGGGACCATATGGGGTGCCAGGGATCAAACTTGGGCCTCCATGTGCAAGGCAATCAACCTACCTGCTGTATTATCTCTCCAGCCCCAGGTAAGGATTTAAATATCCAGCTCTGAACTGGGGCTAGAGGAATAAATAGCATGGCAGGTAGGGCACTTGCCTTGCATCTGGATAAGGATTTAAATACCCAATTCTGAACTGGAGCTAAGGGAATAAATAATTCGGCAGATAGAGCGCTTGCCTTGCATTTGGCAGACCTGGGTTTTATCCTGGCACCCTACATAGTTCTCTGAGCTCTGGCAGGTGTGATCTCTGGATATAAAAAGCCAGAAGTAAGCTCTAAGCACCATAGATGTGACAACCCCTCCCCCAAAACATCCCAAATAAAATTAATATCTGACCCGGTCATACAGTGCTGCTTATGTTCCTGTTTTTGGTTTTGTTTATGGGCCACACTTAGCAGTTCTCTGGTCTTATTGCTGGCTCTTGAGCTCAGGAATCACTCTGGGAAGTTTTTGGGAAAGAAATGGGGTGCTGGGGAAAAGACTCTAGTTAACTGTGGGCAAAACAAGCACCTTACCTTCTGTATTATCTCTGAAGCCTCCCCTAAAGGCAATATTTAAACTTATAGACAGAGGTCATTTTCCGTTTCGTATTCTAGCAAAATATCTTACCTAGGCTATCATTTTGACTTATTATTATTTTGGGGCCATGGAAGGCCAGAGCCAGCGGTGCTGAGGGGCTACTCCCAGTTTTATGTATTAGTTTAGTCTTTATTAGCATAAGGGAAAACAGTATTTATAATGTAAATGGTAGTTGTCATTAAAATACAAAGTATTGGACAAAACTGTTATCATTCTAATGGTTGATACTATTATAGACACACTGAAATTCAGTGGTCTTAGAGCTCTAGGAAAGTTCCCAGTAAATGTTTAAGGGTAATAAATATATTTCTATTTGCTATGCATAAGTAATAATTCTGATCACCATAACCACAAATCAGTCTCTTTACATTGTAATTATTTTCACATGATGCATATACTAATTCTGGGATTGAAAAGATAGTACAAGTACAGTGACTAAGGTGCTTCCTTGCATATAGCCTACCCTGATTCCATCTCAGGGACCATTTAAGATTCCCAGAGCAGAGCCAGGAATAGGCCTTGAGCACTGCTGGCTGTGGTTGCCAAGAACCCTGCAAAACTGTGTAATATATTAATTCCGTATCTATTCACCCCCTTACTCCTGTGATTAAAGAACAAAACATTAGTTTTGGACCAAAGAAAAGAGCTCAAAGGGCTGGTCTCATGATTTGCAAGCAAGAGCCCTGAATTTGATCCCAGGTACTGCATAGTACCCCCATCACTTTTAGGGAGCACCCCCATCCTGCTACCAGCACCAAGTTAGGAGTAGCTCTTGGCAGTATAGGCACAAAAAATAAAAAATATTCAGTGAACCATAAAAAGAAAAAAAAATGAACATCAATCTTAATAAAAATGAAAATTGGGGGACTGGAGAAATAGCATAGCGTGTAGGGCATTTGCCTTCCACACAGCTGACCCGGGTTCGATTCCCAGCATCCCATATGGTCCCCTGAGCACTGCCAGGAGTAATTCCTGAGTGCATGAGCCAGGAATAATCCCTATGCAAAAAATAAAAATAAAAAATGAAAATTAGGGACACAGTGATAGTATAGCAAGTAAGGAACTTGTCGTTCAGAGAGCTGATTCAGGTTCAATCCTGAATCCACATAAGGTTTGTGGTTATGTAGTTTCCTGAGCCCCACCAGGAGTGATCCAGAAGCACAGAGCCAGGAGTAAGGGCTGAGCACCACCAGGTGAGGACCAAACAATGAGTGCCCCCCCGAAAAGTGATTACAGAAGTAATTATAAATCTGTTTCAGGTTTCCAAGATATAAACAAAGCTGCCTAATTGTAGAAAATTGGATTAAAATATATATTCCTTACTATTTTGGGGGGGGGGGGAGCTACACCCTGCTAGCTTAGGGGTGACTTCTGGTGTGATCCAGGGGATCATATGTGACACATAAATTGAACCCAGGTCAGCTGTATAAAGGCAAGCACCTTACCTCTATACTATCTTAGTATTATTCCTTAGTGTTAGTATTCTTAGTATTCTTTTGTTGTTGTTGTTGTTGTTGTCTTTTGGGCCACACTCAGTGTTGCTCAGGGTTTACTCTACTGCTTGCTCTGTGCTCAGAGATCATTCCTTGTGGTGCTTGTGGAACTGACTATATGTTGTGCTGCCTGGGAACAAAACCCAGGTTGGCTTGCATGCAAGGCAAGCACCTTACCAGCTGAACTATCTCTTTTTGCTAAGTATTTGCTTTTTTCCTCAGTAGTATTTTCTGAACAGTTTATCCATAAAGCTGCTTTTCACAGTGTTATTTTATTTATTAAAATAATTACAGGAAAATGACTGCCCTTTCCTTTAATTTCTCCCTTTTAAAGGATAAACTGGGGCTGGAGCAATAGCACAGCGGGTAGGGCGTTTGCCTTGCACGCGGCCGACCCAGGTTCAATTCCCAGCATCCCATATGGTCCCCTGAGCACCGCCAGGGGTAATTCCTGAGCGCAGAGCCAGGAGTAAATCCTGTGCATCGCCGGGTGTGACCCAAAAAGCAAAAATAAATAAATAAATAAAGGATAAACTGATGTCATTTTTCTATTTTATATTCTCACAACATATCTTACCTCGCCTGGCTATTTACTGATAGTTGAGTTTTAGGCATATAATATTCAACACCAATCCCACCAATGTCAACTTCCCTCCACCAGTGTTTCCATATTCCCTCCCCAATCCGACCCTCACCCCATCCCCACCTGTCAACTTGACAGGCATATTACAAAGTTTCAGTGGGAACAGTTTAGATCTCCTTTTCATTTTGTTGAGTCCCTTTCAGAGGGATAACTATTGTTTCCTCTCATGCTGCTTATCTTTTTTACCAAGAGCTTCATTGTGATGTCAGGCTGGGACTTCTGAGAACTCTGCTATTTCACTCTCCCAATGGAACACATCTGGCCTCACATTCTTTTGTCTGTTTTCAGCAAGACAAGTATTCATGATGCTTTAGCTCACTCACACCAAGGACTAATCAAACAGTTTTGCAGCAATTTTGTCCTGATCCTTGACACCCAGCTCCTTGTAAACAGGATAT
Source organism: Sorex fumeus (assembly GCF_029834395.1). NCBI lineage: Eukaryota > Metazoa > Chordata > Mammalia > Eulipotyphla > Soricidae > Sorex > Sorex fumeus. Next base: position 45,935,485 of record NW_026606155.1, on the reverse strand, counting down.
CTGGATTTCATCTCTGGTACCAGAAATTAACCTGCTGAAAATTTGGGTGTGTGTCACAAAGACCTGGGACTGACATCTCCAGGCTTTCTCCGAGTGGGGAAACCTCCTAATTACCATTTTGTTTTATTATTTTGGGGGAGGAGCGAGAGTCAGCGGTACTGGGGGCTACTTCCAGGTCTGTGCTCACAAGTGATGCCAGGGATCCAACCCAGGCCTTCCACATACAAAGCATGCACTAGATTCCTTGAGTTGTCTTTGGCTATTTTACCATTTTCAGAGGGTTTCAAATTGCCCAATCCTCACAGAAGATACCATCATTATAAGAAACAATTTATTAGCCAACTTTCTAGCGAAACAATAAATAGGGATTGACAAGTAGTACAGGGTAAAGCACAGCCCAACTATATTCCAATTCCAAGTAGAGTGATCCTTAGGCACAGATCTTGTAGTAGCCTCCAGCAACATTGGGTTGGACCCAAATCTCACCTCATTCCGCAAAAAAATGAAAACAGTGTAGTGAAAATTTTGACATTTTTAAACTCAAGTTAAATTTTTTTTTAATTTATTTATTTTGCTTTTTCGGCCACACCCAGCAATGCACAGGGGTTAATCCTGGCTCTACCTACACTCAGGAATTACTCCTGGCGGTGCTCTGGGGACCATATGGGATGCTGGGAATTGAAACCAGGTAGGCCACGTGCAAGGCAAACACCCTACCGGCTGTGCTATCGCTCCAGCCCCCTAATTTTTTTTTTAATCTGTGCAACTAATGTTTCTAAGAATATACCCCCTGAATATTGGTATGTATTTTTTCCAAAAGCTAAAAACGCTACATGGAACAAGATAAGAACATCAATTAAAATCATCAACTGTTCACATTAGTTTTAAAAGTTACTTAACAGGGGCCATAGTGAATATGGCAGGTATGGCCTTGAGCTTCATGCAACAGATACAATTTGGTTCCCAGCACCCTCATGTAATGTCCCCATCCCCTTCAGAACTGATCCCTGAGTCCAGAGTCAGGAGTTAGCCCTGAGCGTCTCTGGGTGTGTTCCAAACATCAAAAAACGTTTTTAAATGAAAAAGTGACTTCTGCAAAAAGAAAAAGGCCTATTACGTATTTATTGAAGGAAGTGCCCTCAACGTTCAGATCCAGCTTCAGAGATCTGAATCCCCAGAAATCCAACGTAGTCCTCCTTAGAGGTCAAGAACTCCAAGGAAACAGCTATATTAAGAACAAACACCTTGGGAGATTTTTAATCCCATGCACTTGAGGAGATATATTTGAGTCCTTTGTTTTTCTCAATACAATACCCAGATGTATCATCTACAAGTCATTATGAAATAAATTACAGCGGAAAAGGCTCTGCTTAAAATAAACCGCGAGGGGGTGTGTAAACACTGCAAAATTTAAGAGACGAATGAAACACGCATTCCGAATCTTAAGATTTTAAAAAGAACTGCAAGTTACCTCCAGAGACTCGTCGTTTAAACCGTAATACCACTCTCTCCAATGTCCATGGCTCTCTGGAGATTTGGCCAGCTCGATCACAGCATTGTTTGAAGAGATGTCAATGACCGGTTCTTTGGGGCTCAGTTTATTCTCTGGAGCAAACTGCAACAAGAAGGAATAAGACACGGAGTCCTCTGTGGAGAAGCCTAGTTTGTACCGTTGGGGGCTCAAGTCCCCTTGAAGACTTTGCGGCTGGATGCGGGGCACTCGAACGAGCAGAGTCAGGGACTCTCCGTCCTGGTCACACTGCAGAGGGGGGCACAAAGCTACCCCGCGACCGGCGTCGGGGCCGCCCATGGCTCCATCCAGCGGCGCCACGTGCGTCTCCGAGCCCAGATCGCCGCACACGTTTACTCGTGGGTCCGCAGGAGAAAGGCACGGGGAGCCCCTGTCTCCGGGGGGCGCTTCCTCCTGGCTGCTCGCAGCGGTCCCTACTCGCTCTCCACTGTCGCGTCCCTCCGGCGCGGAGACGAGCGCCTCTCCGGCTGCGGCGGGCGAGTCGGGGATCGCGGCGTCCGCAGGCGCGGCGTGGATGGGACTCGAGGCTCGATCCCCCACGGACCCCCCGTCCGGGCCCGCCTCCCCGTCGCCGGCGGAAGCGCAGGGAGCGCCGTCAGTTCCGGGCGGCTCTTCCGGCTCGAAAGCGGGTCCCCGGCGCGCGGCCCCCGGCGCCACGGGCAGCGTGATCACCAGCTGCCGCCGGGCCTTGTTGAACTGCGCTTTGCCGCGGCTGTCGTCCACCGCATAAGGGAGCGAGAGCCGCAGCCGGTAGTCGGGTTTCCTCGAGTCGAGGCTCAGAAGCTTCCCGGTCACTTCCAGCGCCGCCTGCTCCGCCGAACGGAGCAGCGGCAGCTCGATGGTGACCACCAGCTCCTTGGGCACCGGGCTGGGGGCCGAGTCCCGCGAGCAGCGGTAATCCTGGAGGTCCACGTGATGGCGCTGCACCACGCTGTAGCGAGGCTCGGTGGGGGCGGCTGGCGGGACCGCCTCGGGCCGCGGGGGCGCGGGCTGCTGGCGGGCCGTGGAGTCCCCCGCCGCTGCGGGGTAGGGGTAGGGGAAATCGGGGAGAGGACTCTCGGGCTCCCCGTCCGGCCGGGCAGGGGCGCCCCCAGGCAGGGGCGTGCGGAGCACGGCTGCCTCCGGGGTCCCCTTGTACTTGATCTTCAGGGTCTTGGCATTCCGGCGGTCCAGCTTCACGTGGAACTGCCGCTCAACAGCATCCAGGGCCGTGGCATCCAGCATCTGGCGGAAGGGCTCGTGACGCCGGGCCAGCGCGAGCGTGTCCGGGTGGTAGACCACGTCGTAGACGGTGTAGCGGGTGCCGCCGCGCCCGGCGTACTCGCGGCCGGGGGCCAGGCTGTAGGGCAGAGACCAGTGGCTGCCGGCCACCGCGGCCCCGGCGCCCGGCCGGCAGCTGGGCGCGCCCACCAGCGCGTTGCTGCACACATTCACGAAGCAGCGCCGCGCCCCGTCCAGGCTGGTGCGCAACACGTGGCCCGGCTGCGGGTGCACGAACCGCACGTCCACTCCGCGCTCACGCTCCAGCGCGGTGATCTCCTCCTCGTAGCGCCGCCGGTTCTCCGGGTCCGTGAGTTCCTCGGCGTACTCGGAGAAGAGGCGCCGGAACTCGGGGTCCCGGAAGGCGGAGGTGAGGCGCCGGACCTCCTCGCCGCTGAGGTCCAAGTCGTCCAGCGGGGAAGGGACGGTTCCCCGGGCCATTCTGCACCGGGGCTCTTCGCTGTCCGCCCGAAGGAGGTCAATGTAGGGTGCCAGTGGGGTCGGGACAGACCGCGGAGTCGTGCGTCCGCCGAGAGCCGGGTGCGGGTGGCTGAGTTCTGTAACCGCCGCGGCTGTGTGCTTGTTGCCATAGTGACAGCGACGCCACCCGGGAGGCGGGGCCGGAGTCATGGGAGTTGTGGGAATGCGGGAAACAGCCTTGCTTGCTTTAAACAGGATTCCTGCGCCTTGGCAGCTGCTTGTGCAGAATATCTATCACCTTGCTACATGATTCCCTGCATTGTGTGCGTTTTTCATTCCAAACCGTACTTGAAGGTAGATCTGATCTCTTCCCCCTCCTCCACTTAAGACGTGCAGAATCACATGGCTAATGTGTTTGAGGGCAGTCTTGAGTGGCAGTGGTGGGAAAATTCAAAGTAATGGTGGTGGGAAGGTATAATAGTGGTGTTTGAATATTGAATATAATAAATTATTGTGAACTTAATTTTTTTTTAAAAAAAGCTTTGTTTTGGTTTGGGGCCACATTAAGCTATGTTCAGGACATACACCTGACTTGTGCTCAGGGATCACTTCTGTTGGGGTTCAGGAGACTGTGGTGCTGGGGATTGAACCCGTGTTAGCCACCTACAAGGCAAGCACCTTATCCACCATACTACACTCTGGTCTCTATTTTAAAAAAATGTTAAAACCTCTATCATATAGGTCTTACAAATTTGTCTAAATCACTTTGAGTGGGCATGCTTTGGGAGCCACACTCAGCAGTGCTAAGGGGCTACTCCTGGATCTATGCTTGAGTCACTTCTGGTGGTCCTCAGGGAACCAAAGGCAATGCTAGCAAAAGAACTGGGATAGGCAGTATGCAAGGCACACACATAAACCCCTGTACTATCTCTGTGGCCCATGAAAATACAGTATAAATTCTAGGCAATCTTTTTTTTTTCTTTTTGGGTCACACACGGCGATGCACAGGGGCTACTCCTGGCTCATGCACTCAGGAATCACTCCTGGCAGAGCTCGGGGGACCATATGGGATGCTGGGAATCGAACCCAGGTCGGCCGAGTGCAAGGCAAACGTCCTACCCACTGTGCTATCACTCTAGCCCTTCTAGGCAATCTTTTAAGAATGTGAAAGAAATAAAATTTCACTCTTCCTTTGTAAGCCTCATACACAATGATTGGTTTCAACATTTTTAATTGAATCATTGTGAGATAAGCCTTTACAAAGCTATTCATGATTAGGTTTCAGTCATACAGTATTACAACATCCATCCCTCCACCAGTGTATATTTCCCAGCACCGGTGTCCCTAGGTTCCCTCCCATCACCCCATCCTCAGCCTGCCTCTATGGCAGGTACTTCTCCCCACCCCCCCCCATGCTGTGTGTGTGTGTGTGTGTGTGTGTGTGTGTGTGTGTGTGCGCGCGCGCGCGCACACGCGTACACGTCTTTCTGTCTGTGTTTCAAGTTGCTTTCGTAACTTTAAAATTATGGACTTTCCTTGTCCTCCCCTACCCCAATGAGACCAGGAGTCGACAGTCACTGCCCACAAACGGCCCCTCCGGCTACTTATTAAGCTGCTTAATGGCCATGATCCCAGAGACACAAAAACAAATCCCAGAACCGAACGGTTTTTGATAGAAATCCCTCCAGACTTAATTATTAAAGTTTCAGAAATCCAAAATCACGCGGCTGCGATAGTGCGACATCACATGCTATTCATAATCAGCAATAGAAAACAAATTATCTAATGATGACTTTTCAGCAGGTCTGAGTGTTCGAGGAAAATACCAAATAATAGTGATGGGTCCGGTGTCAAAATATTGAATGTAATCAGAGTAGAGAGAGAGTAATGTGGAAATCATCTACCACACAGGTGGGGGGAAGGGGGTATACTGGGGTTTTTGGTGGTGGAAAACGTGCACTGGTTAAGGGATGGGTGTTACATCATTGTATGACTGAGACTTAAATCCGAGGCTTTGTAACTGTTCTCACAGTGATTCAATAAATAAATTTATAAAAAAAAAAATTACAGACTTTTTACCCCTTGCAGTGCCAGGGATAGAACCCAAATGAGGCATGTCCTAGACAAGTTTCAGCTTAAAGACCTTATCAAACACGAACACATTATACTATTCAAATGACAGTGGTTTATACCTGCTGTTTAGAAATGAGAATATCATTTAGAATTCCTATATCTTGTTGACATTATACATCAAATTATGCACTGAGGTAGGTTCATTTTGTGGTTTTTCTAAGTAAAGGCCCTGTGCTTTCATTGGAGTCAGTGCTCTCCACCTTGCCAAATGTTCTGCCATATGACGTATTTTTTCCCAAAAGGTGTTCTTTTGAAAATGATAATATGGAATTGTGGAAAAGCCCTTCCTGAAACAAATTATTTCATTGTCTAAAATCAATCCACTGGGAAAAATCTATTATTCTTATTGAAAATATAAATGCTTTATTAGGAGGAAAGATCATGAATATTAAGTTCATTATCAGTTATTAATCTCTTAGCACAAACTGTTACTTCCTTATTCAGTAAATGCACAGGGGACCTTTTCAGATGCCATCAGGGAGACAACTGTGGGACAAAAGAGATCAGGAAGAGATGGACTGTGAATTATTTAAGCAAGTGATATAGTCTAACTCAACACATCGCTGAAACAATTCTCATGAAACATTAGAACAGAATTTTCTGCTCTGCTTAGACTCATTTTAACCCATTAATGAGCTTAGCTCTCAGTTTAAAGCACAGTTCTAGAAAAATGATATGGTATAGCTTTAGAAATTTGAGAATTACTGTCCAGTAAGGAAGTGAAGGTGATACTGACCTCAGTCAGATAATCCACAGTTGGCTTGGCTCAGACTGTATGCCCAAGGTCACACAGCTGTTCCACCTGTTTTGTTTTGTTTTTTCATAAATAAGGGAAACCATGAAATTCCAGTGAATAATAAGCCTTAGCACAGTACATACTTAGTGTTGCCACCGATTAACAGCATGTTGGGAAGTCTATCATTTCTTTCCCCAATAAAGCTCTGATCTTTCAATGCTGCTCCTTCACTTTTGATCTTTCTAACCCCTGCTTCAGTTGCCTTGCTTCCTCCCTAAATGCACCTTACTGGTCCTCAAAAGTTCTCAGAAAATTTATTGTAATTAAAGAAACATTTGTTCAAGGAATGAAGGGACACTTTGTGTCCACATAACTTTCTACCCACCTTGGGTATTTAGCTCTATACTTCTCAAAACTGGAACAACTACATGTCTATGTAATTACACTTTCATGGCTCAAACTATAAAAAATTTATGTGTAATCTAGTTTTAAATTTATGTATTGACTTCATCTTTTTTTTTTTCCTTTTTGGGTCACACCCACCCAGCGATACTCAGGGATTCTCCTGGCTGCGCTCAGGAATTACTCCTGGCGGTACTCAGGGAACCATATGGAATGCTAGGAATCGAACCCGGGTCAGTCACGTGCAAGGCAAACGCCCTATCTGCTGTGCTCTCACTCCAGCCCTTGACTTCATCTTTAGTCAGTTTTCAAGCAAAATCTTGGTCTTCTAACATGACATTCCTTGTAACATTCTTTCTAATGTTTCTACTTTAGAACATATCTCAAATTACTACTTTGTCCTTAATCACTGACAAGTGATTCACTTGTCACTACATTTATATCAAATTTCCTTGAACAACATTTCCTTCAGTGTGTCATTTTATTTTATTTTTATTTATTTATTTATTTTGCTTTTTGGGTCACACCCAGCGATGCACAGGGGTTACTCCTGGCTCTGCACTCAGGAGTTACTCTTGGCAGTGCTCAGGGGACCATATGGGATGCTGGGAATCGAACCCGGGTCGGCTGCGTGCAAGGCAAACACCTTACCCGCTGTGCTATATCTCCAGCCCCTCAGTGTGTCATTTTAATTTTTTCATCAGTACCTCTTCCAAAGCTAATTTTATTATTTATTTAATTTTTTACTTTTTGGGTCACAACCAGCGATGCTCAGGGGTTATTCCTGGCTCTGCACTCCTGGTGGTGCTTGGGGGACCATATGGGGGACCATATGGGATGCTGGGGATCAAACCGAGGTCAGCCATGTACAAGGCAAACGCCCTACCTGCTGTGCTATCGCTCCGGCACAAAGCTAATTTTATTTTTAAAAACATCTTTATCCCAGGGACAGAGAAATACTCCAGAGAATAAAGCACTTGCCTTATAAATGGTTGTTCCTGGTTCAATCCCTGGCACATCATATGATTCCCCTGAGCACTGCCAGGAACGACCCCTGAACATGGAGCCAAGAGTGACTCCTGAGCACTGCTAATAAGATACAAAGTCTTAGGGGATATGGTGCTGCCAGCAGGTCAGTCTGTACCTGTGAGGCGAGTGCATCAGCAGCCTGATGGTACCTTCAGACTTCCAGATACCCCAAATTTGCTGCTGTGCCTTTGGCCAGACCCCAAAAACTTGGGGCAAAGTTTACCAAGAAAGTAAACAGCCAAAAGTTAGGTATGTGGGAGACACACCCACAAACCACCTCCAGCTCAGCTATATAATTGGAGACATGGCCTCTCTGGTTCCTGATTGAACTGCTTAATGGCCATGATCCCAGAGACTCAGAAACAAATCTCAAAACCCAACGGCTTTTGGCAGAAATGCGTCTGGTCCCTGCAGTAGGTTACCGGCTCTGGGCCACCCCAGGTGGGAATAGGTTTTTTGCCTTGGCCTATTCCCCCTGGCGGGCCGGTGGCCGTCATCCTCCAGAGGCCACTGGACAGTCAGGTTTGGGCCCACAGTGACAAGACACACGGGGCCTCATGGGATGGCAGTGGAGCCAAAGAGACCCAACGAGACCCCAAGTCGTTGCCCACGAACAGCCTCTATGGTCCTGATCAAGCTGCTTAACGGCCATGATCCCAGAGACTCAGAAACAAATCTCGGAACCAGTGGCTTTTGACAGAAATGCGTCCAGACCCCGCAGTAGGTTACTGTTCCCGGTGGCCACCATCCTCCAGAGACGATTGGACAGTAAAGGTTTGGGCCTTCAGTGATGAGACATGCAGTGCCTCATGGGATAGGGTTGAAGCCGGCCCTTTCGTCCCCACCCCAAGGAGACCCTGAGTCACCGCCCATGAACGGCCTTTCTGGCTCCTGATCAAGCTGCTTAACGGCCATGATCCCAGAGACTCAGGAACAAATCTTGGAACCAAGCAGGTTTTGGCAGAAATCCCTCCAGATTTAAGTGTTAAAATTTCGGGAATTCAAAGTTGCGCAGCGGCCACTACTGCAGCCACATGACATCATATGTTTTTCTTTTCTTTTTTTTTTTTTGCTTTTTGGGTCACACCCGGCAATGCACAGGGATTACTCCTGGCTCTGCACTCAGCAGTTACTCCCGGCGGTGCTCAGGGGACCATATAGGATGCTGGGAATCAAACCTGGGTCAGCCATGTTGGCTGTGTGCAAGGCAAACGCCCTACCCGCTGTTCTATCTCTCCAGCTCCCTCATGTTTGGTTTTTTTTTTTTTTTTTTTGCTTTTTGGGTCACAACCGGTGACGCTCAGGGGTTACTCCTGGCTCATGCATCCAGGAATTGCTCCTGGCGGTGCTCGGGGGTCCATATGGGATGCTGGGAATCGAACCTGTGTCGGCCACGTTGGCTGCGTGCAAGACAAATGCCCTACCCGCTGTGCTATTGCTCCAGCCCCTCATATGTTATTCTTAACCAGCAATAGAAAACATATTGTCTACTGTTGCCTTTTCAGCAGATCTGAGTGTTGGGGTAAAATCCCAAATAATTACGGTGGGTCTGGTGTCAAAATATTGAATGTAATCAAAGTAGCAAGAGTATTATGGAAATCATCTGCCCCACAGGTAGGGGTAAGATTGTGGGATGGGGGTATACTGGGTTTTTTGGTGTTGGAGAATGGGCACTGGTGAAGGGACGGGTGTTTCATTGTATGACCTAGATTTAAACCTGAAAGCTTTGTAACTGCTCTCACAGTGATTCAATAAATAAAATTATAAAAAAGGGGAAAAAAAGATACAAAGTCTTTAGTTCAGGCTCTTTGTAATTATTAAGATTACTCCTATATTGAACACTCTGTACCTCTAACAACTTTTTGTCATTATGAATTCCTTTTAGGCTGTCAAACTTTTTGTCAGAAGATTTATGTCAAAATTGAGTCTGTCATTTCAGTGACACAAATGCTAAGTATGGGTTGTTAGTGATTACACACTCAACAGCAGAACTTGCTGCTTTTCAAAGTTAGAGATGAAAATATGCTGAAATGTTTTTTCCATGAAACTTTATAAAGTACACTATCAATAATAATTATATCAAACTTTATAAAATATAAACATTATAAAGTTTATTGTAATTTTATGGTAACTTAATATCTAAATTACATAAAATACAAAACTAAGAAAGTTGATGAATTTATTTATCAAAATTACATAATATACAAAAAAGAGCAGAAAATCGATGAATTTATTTCTTCAGATGGTCTTTAAGAACTCAAAAACCTTGAAGTTTGCTGTAAACAAAATATTTATAAAAATAAACATTTTAGAAATTTGTTATTGTACATTTCTTTGTTGGGGGGTTGGCAGAATTGGGTGATACTCAGGGGCTACTCCTGGTTCTGCACTCAGGAATTACTCCTGGTTATGCTTGGGGGACCATATGGGATGCTGGGGATTGTACTCAGTTTGGTTGCATGCAAAACAAATAGCCTACCCACTATACTATTGCTCTGTTATTGTACATTTCTAAATATTTAATTATAATTAATTTTAAAAATAGGTCAGTACATTGTTCCAAATTTGAATGGGGACACAATAATAAATAAGTCAGTTTCACATTCCAATTCTGTTCTCCAAAAACAACTGTAGTAACAATAAAGATGATGTAATCCTGGCTGTTTTATTTTGAGAGAATTTGGGGCCATATACAGTATAGTTTGGGGGATACTCCTGGCTCTGTGCCTGGGGATTGATCCTGGTGGTGCTCAATGGATCACCTGGTGCCAGGATTGAACTAGGTGGGCAGCAAAAATAGGAGGCCCTGCTTCACTCTGACCAATACTGAATGCCTCTGAAGCAGCATGGCCCCTGAGTGAACCCTGAGCACCATCAGATAGAGCCCCCAATCAAACAAACAAACAAAAAAACACATTATTGGTGGAATCAAAGAGACAGTATAGTGGGTAAGACCCACTCAGAAAGTTTTCCTGAATAACCTAGTACACACAAAATAACCACAACAGCGTCTTATCTAGAAAATTCCCAGTGGGTCACAAAATATCAGCACACCCACAGGCCATCTTATTTGTAAGCGAATAATTCTAAGGGAAAGCTATTTCTCCTATTTTTGTGGCACACTTACCTGTCTTCTACAGTCTTACTGGAAGGATAATAAACCTTGAATGAAAATCCACTTCTTGGAAATGAGCCCTTTGAAGAGAAAAAAAAAATGAATGTAAGTGAAGGCTTTTTAAAAAATAACTGCTATTTTTTCTGTAATATTTCTTGCCCAGGACTTAAATATTTGTAAAATGTGACTATAAAACAATGAGAAAAAAATCTATGTGATCATTGTAGAGAAGGTATCACTATAAGTATTTCCACTTGAAGCAAAATTCTTTCAAGTCAGAGATAGGACAGTGTAATGCTTAGGAATGCCTCTATCAGAATTAAGAAATAAACTTTATTGTGTGGTGCTAAGTATACATAAATACATTCAAACTTCATGTGTAAAAAATCTCCCTGTCCCTCTCCAGTGAAATTTTGGATTTGCTGTCCTTCCATTGTGCCCTCAAAGTAAATGAGAGCAATTAACATACATAAGTCTCAAGTCTTGACTGGACTAGTTGTCTATCAGTCCTGGTGTCACTGGCACTAACTCAATGCCAGATCCATCTCAACAATGTGACTAAGTATCAAGAAGGGATAAAGCAGTGTCCAAAACAAATTAAGAGGATAGGTGTTGGAACACGTATGGAAATAAGTATAGAGTGTTCATGTCTAGCAATTTTATTTTATTTTATTTTTTGTTTTTTGGGTCACACCCAGCAATGCACAGGGGTTACTCCTGGCTCTGCACTCAGGAATCACTCCTGGCGGTGCTCAGGGGACCATATGGGATGCTGGGAATCGAACCTGGGTTGGCTGCATGCAAGGCAAATCACTCTACCCACTGTGCTATTGCTCCAGCCCCATGTCTAGCAATTTTATCTGAAAGTAATTCCAAAAATATCCAAGATTCTTGAAGAGAAAAGTACCTGCTTGGATTTGTAAATGTTCGTGTTTTTTGTTTTTTACAGAAGACATCATATTACTTTATAATCATATTCTAGATTTAAGAAACTTCCGTATGCAACTTAATTCAGTTTCATTAATAGTCTATTCTACTTAAATAATAATTTAATTATTTTAAAGACAATATTCGAAGACAAATTATGACTATATCACATTATTGGCATTCTTACAGGGTTTATGCAGAGGCATTCAGTATTGGTCAAAGTGAAAGGATCGTATTTGTCTGCAATGACAAGTAGATCAGGCACAGGATACACTCGCAAAGCGAAGTCATATGCCCAATACACCGGGCATACATAAAGAGGTAGAGGAGTGAGGTGTCCTTGGGATAAGATGGTCTTTACAAACTACAAAAGAATGATACAAAAGAAACTTCAGTCATCTGAAAAGTTACAATAGCTAGTAAATAATTAAATACTACTTCCCAAAAAGACCAAGAAAATTTGAGAAACAATTAGGAAGATGTCAAATTATAGAATCTGGGAAACACTGATAGAAAATGAGAAAGTTTGCTCTTCAGCCCCGTGTTCTCTCTTGAACATGAAACTTGCTCATCTCAGTTTCTTTGCTTTCTTTCCACTCTAGAGAAGAAGCCTGTGTTCTCTCTTGAACATATACTTCTCCCTCTCTCTCACCCCTTTTATCTTTCTAAATGAGTTTCAATAAAAAACTAGCTTTACACACATACACACACATAAACCCCCCAAAAATGAATTGAACTCTCTCCAGCGTTCTAGAAAAAACCTAAGACTGCTCAGTTAACACTAGATACGATAAAGCTACTCCCCCATATTGTCATGTTGGAACAGTTATACTTCTAGCCATATGATGAATTCATTGCAAATTCTATTAATCCAGATAATGTCATCCTTTAAATAATACCAAGAAAAGACAATTAGCGATATAAACTTTAAATATTATAAAATAATACAATAATGTGTACAATCTAACTCTAAACTTCTCAAATGGGAATACATGTAATCAAGGATTGACAACTATCTTAGAGAACCTTTAAACTAAGGAACAGCCAATATACATACTCCTGATGCAAACTTAGTCATTCTGAAATATATAATATACATATAAACAGTTAAGGAAAACAATCATACTTTCTTTTGTTTGTGGGTCACACCCAGCACTCAGGGCTTACTCCTGGTTCTCTGTTCAGGGATCACTCCTGGCCGGCACAGGGGACCATATGTTGTACTGGGGATGAAGTAGGGACAGATGCATGCAAAAGACTCCTACCTGCTCTACTAGCTCTCAAGCTCCTCTACATATATTTTAAAGTATAAGACATAAATTGTACTTATTTATTTTTTAGGTTTTTCCATCGCACCCAGCAATGCTTAGGGGTTATTCCTGGCTCTGTGCTCAAGAATTACTCCTGGCAGGCTCAGGAGACCATACGGGATGCCTGGGATTGAACCTGGGTCAGCTGCATGCAAGGCAAATGCCCTACCTGCTGCACTATTGCTCCAGCCCCCAAAACATAAATTTTAAAGGCAAAACAAGAAAATTTAATGATCCTGGGCTATCCTCTGGTCATTAAGAGATATTTTAGAGAGAAGTTAAACTTTAGTAACAAAACTTACTGACAACATTTTTAATTTTTTTCCCCCAAACTATTTTGAACTATAAACATAAAAATGCAAAAAAGCATTAATCAGCTTAAGAAATTCAATAGAGGCTGGAGCAATAGTGATTCTTGAGCACAGAGCCAGAAGTAGACCCTGAGCGCTGCTGGGTATGGTCCAAAAACCAAAAACAAACAAAAAATTTAATGCAATGCAATATGTAAGGCACTTTAATGAAGAATGATAACTTACATGATTAGGAATATCCAAATTGCTGCTAGGAAAACGAACACAGTTTCTACACATTTTATTTACTAAGTCTTCACGAAAGACAATAATTTCTTGTGTACAATATTGAATTCTGAAATGGAAACAGCTGAATTAGAAAAAACTGAAATAATCAGGACATCTTTTTATGACATCTTATTATCTCATTCCTACTTTGGACAAACTTGCAGGCTATCGAATGTAGCCTGCCCACAGGGCAGAGTCTGGCAAACTCCCTGTGGCGTACCAAATATACCAAATACCAGTAACAATGATGGGTCTCATTCTCCTAAAGAGCCTTGAATATAATCTCAGGGCTAGGATGAAAGAGACGTTACTGGGGCCTGCTCCAGGCAATCGACGAATAACAGGATGATGAATGATGAATGAATGAATTTTAAAGGCTAAAATGCTTTACGTGGGCTGGAGCGATAGCACAGCAGGTAGGGCATTTGCCTTGCACGAGGCTGACCCTGGTTCGATCCCCGGCACCCCGTATGGTTCCCCAAGCACCCCCAGGAGTGCAGAGCCAGGAGTAACTTCTGAGCATCGTTGGGTATGACCCAAAAAGCAAAAATAAATAAATAAATAAATTTTAAAAATTCTTTACAAAACAAAATATTCCTGCTTTCTATTGTCTCCACAGGAGTGATTCTGGAGTACAAAGCCAGGAGTTAAGCCCTGAGCACAGCTGGGTGTGCCTTCCCACAAACCAAAAAAAAAGAGAAAGAAGAAAGCTAGTAATTAGGGCTAGAGAAAGTTGCAGAGGATTATAGAGAAGGAAGTATAGATTGGTGACCATATTACGAATATAACCTGAAGCCTTCCTTTAAATTTTTAAGTAGAGACCAAAGAGATAGTAGAGAAAGAGAGAGAGAGAGAGAGAGAGAGAGAGAGAGAGTATAATGGGTAAGGCACTTGTCTTGCACCCAGCAAATACAGGTTTTATCCCTGGAACCCCATATGGTCCCTTAAGCACCACCCTGAGTTCAGAATTAGAAGAAAGCCCTGAGCACTACAGGGTGGGGCACCAAAACCAAACTACATAAATTGGGAAATTTATGAGTGGGTAAATGAATACATGAATCTGTAATTTGCAAGAAAGGTCCGAGTTAAAGATATAAATATGAGACTTATCAATACAAAGATAGTATTTAAAACCAGGGGCCTGGATAAGGTCACCAAAGAAGTAAGTACAGGCAGAAAACACAGAAAAACAGAGGACCAAGGGTATTTTTTCAGTAAGAGACTGACTCCAGTAGGAGGCACAGAAAGTATTTATGTGTATAATCTTCATTGTCCCCTTGGAACTTCTTCTTACAGGATGTATGAGAATGACTTTTTTTTTTCTTTTTGGGTCACACCCAGCGATGCTCAGGGGTTACTCCTGGCTCTGCACTCAGGAATTACTCCTGACGGTGCTTGGCAGACCATATGGGATGCCAGGGATTGAACCCGGGTCAGTCGTATGCAAGGTAAATACCCTACCTGATGTACTATCACTCCGGCCCCAAGAATAACTATTTTTAAATTGATTATTCAAGCTTCTAAATGTATTATTAAGAAACTATTTAAATAATTAAAATATTTTAAAAGATTTTTTTTGTGGGTGGGATCACACCCAGTAATGCTCAGCGATTATTCCTGGCTCTGCACTCAGGAATTACTCCTGGCAGTGCTCAGGGGCCCAAATGGGATACTGGGATCGTACCCAGCAGCCACATGCAAGGCAAATGCCCTACCCATTGTACTATTGCTCCAGCCCCAATATTTTAAGTTTTAAGAAACTAAAAGAAATTTTTACTTTTATTGTCAATCAAACTTGAGAGATCTGGGCTGGAGTATAGTACAATAGTTAGGGTGCTTGCTTGCAAGCAACTGACCCAGGTTGGAACCCTGGCATCCCAGATGGTCCCCAGCACCACCAAAAGCATTCCCAAATGCGTATCCAGGAGTAACACCTGAGCTCCGCTGGGTGTGGTGCCCCCTGCTCTGTTAAAAAAAAATTTAGAGATCATTTTTCAGAATCAAATTAAGAGGGACAAATAATAAAATGAAATACTAATATTTACCTGCAGGGATTAGTAGTAAAAACTGAAAATGGTACTCGTTGTCTGAACTCATTAGTGATGCTTTCAGCAAGTGGAGGCCTATAAAACAAATTATGTAATACAGTGTATACTTTAAATTGCACAAAATTTTGTTTACTGTTTCAGGGAGATCATTGAACGGGCTGAAATATGTATTACCTGAAGAGACATAGGTTTAATCCCCAAAACTACATGGTGCCCCAAGCATACAGTCAGAGGTAAATCCTGACCACACACCAAATAGGGTCTCAAAACCAAAACAACCCCCAAATTTTGTATAGTATTGCAAATATTTGAAAAACTTGCCTTTATGATCATCTAATCTTTGATAAGGGGGCAAGAAAAGTGAAGTGGAGCAAGGAAAGTCTCTTTAACAAATTGTGTTGGCAAAACTGGATGGCTACATGCAAAAAAGTAGGCTCAGATCTCTGCCTAACACCATGTACAAAAGTAAGATCAAAATGGATTAAAGACCTCAACATCAGACCGGAATCCATAAGGTACATTGAAAACAAAGTTGGCAAAACCCTCCATGACATTGAAGCTAATGGTATCTTCAAAGATGTCACACCACTGACCAAGCAAGTAAAAAAAGAGATAGACAAACGGGACTATCTTAAACTAAGAAGCTTCTGCACCTCCAAAGAAACAGTGACCAAAATACAAAGACAGTCTACAGAATGGGAAAGGATATTGGCTGAATACACATCTGACAAGGGGTTGATAAAAGGATATACAAAGTACTGTTTGAACTCCACATGAAGAAAACATCCAACCCCATCAAGAAATGGGGCGACAAAATGAACAGAGACTTTCGTAAAGAAGAAATCCGAATGGCTAAAAGGCACATCTACGTCATTAATCATCAGGGAAATGCAGATCAAAACAACAACGAGATATCATTTCACACCACAGAGACTGGCCCACATCCAAAAGAACAAAAGCAACTGGTGCTGGCGTGGATGTGGTGAGAAAGGGACCCTCCTTCACTGCTGGTGGGAATGCCGACTGGTTCAGCCCTTTTGGAAGTATGGTCGATTCTTAAAAAATTAGAAATTGAGTAGTATAGCTCCCATTTGACCCAGCTATACCACTCCTGGGAATATATCCCAGAGAGGCAAAAAAAGTATAGTCAAAGTGACATCTGCACTTGTTTGTTCATTGCAGCACGGTTTACAGTAGCCAGAATCTGGAAAAAACATGAGAGCCCGAGAACAGATGACTGGTTAAAGAAACTTTGGTACATCTACACAATGGAGTACTATGTAGCTGTTAGAAAAGATGAAGTCATGAAATTTACATACAAGTGGTACTACATGGAAAGTATCATATAAAGCGAAATGACTCAAAAAGAGAGGGATAGACATAAAAAGATTGCATTCATCTGGGGAACATAAAGTAACAAAATAGGAGATTAACACCCAAAAGTGGCAGAGATTAGTACCAGGAGGTTTGCTCCACGGCTTGGAGGCCAGCCATACATAGTAGGGGAAAAGGGAGCTCAGATAGAGAAGGGAGCACCAAACAAAGGGTGTTGAGAGGATCCTCCCAGGATAGGAGAAGCATGCTGAAAGTAGACTATAGACTGAACATGATTGCCACTCAATGCCTCTTTTGCAAAACACAACACCCGAAAGGAGAAAGAGAACAAAAGGGAATGCCCTGCCACAGAGGCAGGGTGGGATGGGGGGATGGGTGGGAGGGATACTGGGACCCGTGGTGGTGGAAAATGGGCACTGGTGGAGGGATGGGTATTTGATCATTGTATAATTGAAACCCAAGCAAAAAAGTTTGTAAGTCTACAACTGTACCTCATGGTGTTTCACTAATAAAAATTGAAATAAATAAATAAATAAAAGAAAAACTTGCCTTGGTAGTATAGAACCAAATCCAGGATCCTCTGGGCCAGGAACAAACACGAAACGACTACTGTAGCAAAATTCAACATAATTCATTAAAAAAAATTAACAACATTCCTAGTAGTATAAAAAAAATCAATTGCTTTAAATTAAAACATGCAATTTAAAATTTTTTTCTCATTATATTTCATTAGATGAACTACTCCCATTCTCCACACACTGTTCAAGAGATCTGTTTGTGATAATGGAAATATTTTCTCTCTGCACTAATTATATTTGAACTGTAGCTAGCATAAGTGATGTACTATATCTTAAACATTATTTAAATTTATATATTTAAGTGTAAAAGGACATATGTGGCCAGAGACTATCATTAAGTGAAGCTTTAGACCCTCTGAAAAATGTCAGTAAGAAATTAAAAAACAGTCCGAGTGTATGCTTTGCAAGTGAAGGCCTGTGTTTGGCACCACTTGGTCTCTGAATACAACCAGGAGCTCCCCCTGCGCTGATACAGACCCTGAACACTGCTAGGTGCCATGCCAAAAGATCTTCACCCAAAGTATATACATATATGTGATTGACATTATTACTTTTCCTTTATGGGGGGCAAGGGGAGTGGGAATAGAGAGAAATGGGGTGGTTTGAGCCACACCTGGCAGTGCTCCGGGCTTCCTCCTGTCTTTTGCACTCAGGGGTCATCCCTGGCAGGCTTGGGGAACCATATGTGTTTTAGGGATCAAACCTGGATAACTCACATGCAAGGCAAACACCCCTACCGCTTATCACTCGGGCCACTCCTTTTACAGTTTGTTATGACTTTAGTACAGTGTAATGAACACCAGCAGAAGGTCAAGCTAATTCTATCTCCTGGGTATATTAGTTTCCTCAACCTTTAAATTTAATAATTACTGACAAAGGATTCACTTTTTAGTTGTTTTTAAAAAAATAAGCCCGTTTAAATAAAAAACAGAGAAGTAAAAATCATTACCTTTGATGAATATTTGGATGTTCACATATTATATCTGCCAAAGCTTTTAGGGAATCTAAAATTTTAAACAAATATTTAATTTGTATATACTGCACATAAAATTGTATTACATTTGATTAGCTCTAACCCTACTTTGACAAAAAAAATATTTAGCATTAAAGCACTGTCCTCCCGTTGTTCGAGCGGGTCCAGTAACATGTCCACTGTGAGACTTGTTACTGTGTTTCGCATATCGAATATCTCATAGGTAGCTTGCCAGGCTTTGCCATATGGACGAGATACTCTCGATAGCTTGCCAGGCTCTCTGGGAGGGGGGAGGAATCGAACTGGGTCCGGCAGGTTGGCCGCGTGCAAGCCAAACCCCCTACCCACAGTGCTATTGCTCCAGCCTCCCCCCCACCAAAAGAAAAAAATTACAGGCAATTTTTTTTAACATTTTACTTTCAGTAAATATAGAACACTTGTTAAACAGTCCCTTAATACCTTTCAAAGCTTGAACTTGGTTTTTCCCATATGGAGCAGATGAAAAATTACCACATAGTATAAAACAGGTTGGAGGTGCTGGTGAATAACCTAAAACATGAAAGAATAAATATAAATTCTCTAGTATAGAGACCAGGTTTAAAACAACATAAACTTGCCTTTCTGCCATTATAATAACATTCATTTATTTTCAGTACTACACACCAGGTAGTACTGAAGGCTCAGGGATTACTCTGGAGGTGCCTGGACAACCATATGTAGGGCAAGGAATCAAACTTGAGTCAGCTGCATGCAAGACAAATGCCTTTACCCACTATACTATCTCTCTGGCCCTAATAAAAATATTTAAATAACTTGCTCAGGGGCTGGAGCGATAGCACAGCAGGTAGGATATTTGCCTTGCACATGGCAGACCCAGGTTCAATTCCCAACATCCCATATAGTCCCCTGAGCACCGCCAGGAGTAATCCCTGTGCATCGCCAGGTGTGACCCAAAAAGCAAAAAAAAAAAAAAAAAAACCTTGCTCGTCAAATAATAGTAATCATAGTTCTCACTATTGAGTACTTACAAAGTGCTTATGTCCTACAGTGAATTAATCCTCACAAAATGCCTATATGCTGAATATACCCTGCCCAGGGTTATTGGCTGTTAAAACGCAGTTCTCTCAGACTTGAAGCTCTTCCTTTTTTCTTTTTTGGAGGGGGGGTTTGTTTTCTGTTTTGGGGTCAAACCTTGCAGTGCTCATGGCTTACTCTTGTCTCTAAACTCAGGAATCACTCCTGGTGGGATTGAGGAATCGAACCTGGTTGGCTTTGAGCAACACAAATGTCCTATGTCCTATTCGATGTACTATTGCTATACAGCCCCAGACTCCAAGCTCTTAATCTCTTATTCTCTCTTAATGTACTTAAGACTAATTACTATTCATTATAAACATATATACACAGTTATTTTTCAAATGTGAAAATTAAGTCTTTTAAGATGAACTTACAAGCTACCTTACTTCTGAGTCATAGTAATATCATTACCAGGTATGGATTCCAGTTCTCACAACCTGGGAAGCATGTGCTATACCACTGAATCACATCCCAGGTCCCTAGATCAACTTAAAACACATAAAATGATTGTGTGTGTGTGTGTGTGTGTACTATTCCTCCAGCCCCAAAATAACTGTTGTAAGACATGATCCCATATACGAGTTTTAAAAGAAAATAAACAATGATACTTACCAGCAAACATGGTGTTAAGTTTTTCCAATACTTCTACTTGGTCCAACCAAACATCAGATACAAAAACAAACATGGCATCTTTATTCTCATCTTCTAATTGTTTGAGTTTTGTAGAACTTTTCACAGATGTATTAGAAGGCCCTCCAAAAAAATTAATATTTCCATAGTATGCCCTAGGTAATTAAGTATTATACATTATTATCTTCTATGTTGTCTTCAAGATTGGAGATAATTTTAAAAATAATTTTACAAATCTAGATAATTTATAATAATACCATTTTCTCATGTAAATAATACCACAAAAGTATAGTCTTTGTAATGCCTACAAAGTAAACACATTTGGGACTAGAAATCCACTGTGCCACTAAGCATAAAGCCTGGGCTTGATTTCTAGCACTGGGGGAAAAAGTTAAATGTTCTAAAATAAGAAAGGAAGCAAAACAAAAGCAGAAAATATTTAAATGGTAGGTTATATCTGTGTCTTTAAAAACTGAGTGAAACATACAAAAAGGTCCTATGTAACTGAAATTAGGAAAAATAGGTATGCAATTCAACAACACCTAGTAAAAGACTCCAAAATAGTCAATGGCCTGACTAAGCAATTCCACAACTAAAAATCTATTCTAGGTTTGGGAAGATAACTCCAAGACTGAAGAACATGCTTTGTGTAGGAGTCACAAGTTCAAGTCATTTTATAAATATACACACACATACCGAATTTTTAAGAAATCATTTTTTAAGGAATTAATAATGTCTGTGAAAACTAACCTATATCCCAGAATGGAAAAGTGGAGAAACTTAAAGTTTCTCAAGAGAGAAGAAATCAAGGTAAAAATCAAGGTAATTATGAGTTGGAGTTAATTCTTTTTTTATTATTTTTTTTTTTTGGTCACACACACCTGGTAATGCTCAGTAGATACTCATGGCTTTGCACTCAGGAATTACTCTTGGCAGTGTTTGGGGGACCATATGGAATGCCAAGGATTGAATCCAGGTTAGCCGCATGCAAGGCAAACGCCATCACTACTGTAAAATTGCTCAGGCCCCTAAAGTTTATTCTTGTTATTCACTGTAGTTCTGTTACTGCAAATACTGCATTAGGAATACTGAACCTTTTATCCTAAATAAAAAAAATATATATATATATAATACATATATGCAAGCATCAGAAAGACATGATCTTAAATCCTTTAAAAAAAATTCCAAGAGTTTATTTTATTTTATAAAAGAGAAAATGAGGGGGCTGGAGCAATAGCACAGTGGGTAGGGCGTTTGCCTTGCACGCGGCCAACCCAGGTTCAATTCCCAGCATCCCATATGGTCCCCTGAGCACCATCAGGAGTAATTCCTCAGTGCAGAGCCAGGAGTAACCCTTGTGCATCGCTGGGGTTTTTTTACAAAAAAAAAAAAAAGAGAGAGAGAGAGAAAATGAGGTTCATAATCAGAAGTGTTTAGTGTATTACCTTTGTCTGCCCCATTAACATGAGTAAGAGTTGGAATTCAAACCCTGTTCAAAACTCCGAGAGTTGGGCCAAAGAAATGATAGAGGGGTTAGGGCATTTGCCTAGTATGCGGCCAACCTTGGTTCAAATCCTTGAAATCACATATTGTTCCAGTGAGCACCACCAGCAGTGATTCCTGAGTGCAGAGCCAGGCGAATGCCCTGAACATGGCTGGGCATGGCGTCACTGCCCCCCCCACCCCCCACCCCTCACAACATCAAAACAGAGTAAAGGCCAGTGAAGCTGGAGTCAATCTGCCAGCTTTCGCATGCATATAAAGCCTAAATTTCTAGATCTCATTTTTCGCTTCTCTTTCCATTCTGACACAAAGCCTGATAATATTTCACAAGTATGATTACCTATATTACAAAGTTCCTAGAGTTCAATTTAAACATGTTTATACCTAGTAGTATTAGAGGGTTCAGTGGGTGGAAATCCAAATGCATTAACATGAAACACTTGATCTTCAAACCAACCTGAAACAAAAAAGGAACAAATCACTTTTATTTATCTTACTCTTCTGAAAAGATAAAACAATGAAACACAAACCTGTTATGACAGGCTATCATCTCATCCTGGTCCACTAACTACAGAGGGAACCAGTCTGACTGAGCTACAATGTAACTTCAGATTTAGAGATGTCTCAGTTCTACTTAAGAAGTTTTCACTAAATAAAAATAGATCCAGAAATGAAACTTTTTTTTCCTTGGCTTTTGGATCATAACTGGCAATGCTCAGGGGTTACTCCTGGCTCTGCACACTCAGGAATTACTCCTGGCAGTGATCAGTGATCCATAATATTTCGTTAGGCTCCTAAAGAAAACCCAGGCCAATGAGCAATCAGGTTTTTTTTTTTTTGTTTTGGGTTTTCAGGTCACACTTGGTAGTGCGTGGACCTATTCCAGACTCAATTCAGTTTGGTTCTTGAGGGTCATTCCCCACAGTGCTCCAGGGGGCCCTGCCAGGTCAGGGATGGAACCTGGAACTCCCATATGCAAAGGCTGTGTTGTGTGTCAGTCTTTTGAGCAATCTCTTCCTTCAGTTATTTTATTATGAAAACTATGCATAATCAGTGTTCTCCCAAATTACATTACGATACTATTCTTAAAATTTAAAAATGATTTTGGTGTAGAATGACTTAGACAAGAAAAAAATGAAAGACTTACCTTCTGCTAAGACAAAACAGGACTCTGTGTATAAACCACTATGAAACTGGTACACAACAGTCAAAAAAAATCTATTTCAATAATTGAGGTAGTGATGAAGTCAACATACATTTTGAGGCCAACAGGACTGTTAAACAATATATTCAGAAACTTCACATGTGAAACTGCATGGGCCGTGACTTTTGTAATAAAAGTTTTAAGTTCAAAATGTCTCCAGGTCTGATTCTAAAAGCCTGCTAATACTGTCAAAACAGATCATTATCAAAATAGAATAAATTTCCTCAGGGATCTAAATGGATTCTCCCAACTAAAGGGAAATGAAAAATGTTTCTTTTATTTTTTTTTTTGTTTGTTTTTCAGCCCACCTGGCAATGGCTCAGGAATCACTCCCAATGTGCTCAGACCACCAAGTGGTACCATGGATAAAACCAGGGTCTACTGCAAGCAAAGCATGCGCTCAGTCCCATCTCTCTGGCCTTGTGGCTTTTACATCATGTCTCTAAATTCAACACTACCACCACAAATATAGAAGTTATACTGGAAAAAACAATAAGCAGACTTGAGAATGATCTGTATTCAGTTACCCCAGTTTATGTAACATAGATCAAAAAAAAAAAGAAGGAAAGAAAGCAAAGGATATAGCTTTACTGAGATCTACTTGCACTGTTCCTGTTGGATCTTCTAGAAAATATTTGCCCTGAAAAAAATATATATGTCCATATCAATCCATGTACTACTACAACAAAATTAAACATTGAACATTTTGGCAACAGAATATAGTACAGACTTCAGTGAATTTAAAAAAATATATGTAGTTTCTAGGCCAACTTTCCCTTTACTAGTTTGGTGAACTCCAATCAATCACTTAATTGAGATTCAGACTCTCTGTCAGTGTTTGGGAATGACCATTAAAGATCAAGTAATGCAAATACTTGCTGGCTTCCAAAGGAGCACCTCTCCACGTAGCTTCACCAAAGAGTCAACAGCACCTCAAAAGAACAAGGGCATGGTCTGCTGCTATGCTTGTTCAGAAACCCAATACTGTCAATTCAACCAGAAACCACAACCTAATTTTATATTATATAAACTAGTCCTACATACACCTTCTTGATATCCCAAGAAACCAAAAACAGATGAAAAAGTAACTTGTGCCTAAGGTACTCAATGAATATATTCAAAGAATAGTCAACAATAGTCTCTGGTAAAGGCCCTCCCGTTGATCGTCGATTTGCTCGAGCGGGCCCAGTAACGTCTCCATTGGAGACTTTGTTGTTACTGTGTCTGGCATATCGAATACTCTCGGTAGCTTGCCGGGCTCTCCGAGAGGGGCGGAGGAATCGAACTCGGGTCGGCCATGTTGGCCGCTTGTAAGGCGAACGCCCTACCCGCTGTGCTATCGCTCCAGACTATAAAATCCAGCTCCCGGACGAGACCAGTGCAGTCTCCTGCCCCTGCGCCTGGCTGTTCCTCCCCGGGGTCCCTTGGAGGGAAGCGGGTTGAGCTTTCCTCCCCGCCCTGACCAGGGCTCCGGCAGCCGAAGACCTCCAGGACCAGCCACCATCATGCTGAGACCACTCTCCGCACACATGAAGGTACTGGCAGAGGGACAAAGCCACGCGGGTTCTGGGGCCAAGATCTCCAAGCCTACTCGGATTGGAGTCGAGCATCCTCCACCCAGATCCTCCAAATTCCAGTAGGCGGGGGTCACACCCACCACCTGGCCCCCTGGCGCCGTGTAATCCCATCAACGGCCAAGACTCAGAGACTATAAAATCCAGCTCCCGGACGAGACCAGTGCAGTCTCCTGCCCCTGTGCCTGGCTGTTCCTCCCCGGGGTCCCTTCCAGGGGAGCGGGTTGAGCTTTCCTCCCCACCCCGACCAGGGCTCCGGCAGCCGAAGACCTCCAGGACCAGCCACCACCATGCTGAGACCACTCTCCGCACACATGAAGGTACTGGCAGAGGGACAAAGCCACGCGGGTTCCAGGGCCGAGATCTCCAAGCCTACTCAGATTGGAGTTGAGCATCCTCCACCCAGATCCTCCAAATTCCAGTAGGCGGGGGTCACACCCACCACCTGGCCCCCTGGCACCGTGTAATCCCATCAACGGCCAAGACTCAGAGACTATAAAATTTAGCTCCCGGAACCACGCAGCCGCATTTGCGGCCGCGCGACATCTTATCAGGACATCTTTTTATGACATCTTATTATCTCATTCCTACTTTGGACAAACTTGCAGGCTATCGAATGTAGCCTGCCCACAGGGCAGAGTCTGGCAAACTCCCCGTGGCATACCAAATATGCCAAATAACAGTAACATTGATGGGTCTCATTCTCCTAAAGAGCCTTGAATATAATCTCTGGGCTAGGATGAAAGAGACATTACTAGGGCCTGCTCGAGGCAATCGACGAATAACAGGATGATGAATGAATGAATGAATGAATGAGTCAACAATACATGAAGTGAAGAATATATTCTGTACTCTCTACAAGTGTTATAAGTAATCAATACTTTAGCATTCCGAAGACTGAAAATAAAAGTTTGATACTATCAAGTTTATTATTTATTTATTTTTGGCTTGGGGTGTCACACCTCGCAGTGCACAGGCTTACTCCTGGCCATACATAGCACCAGGGATTGAACAAGAGTCAACTACATGCAAGGCAAGCCCTTTAACCTCTGTGCTACCTCCCCAACCTTAATGGTATTATATTTTACTTACCTCCCTCAACTGAGTTATCATTCCAAGAACTATCACATCTCCAATTTTGGTTGTACTGCCCAATAAAGTTTCTATTGTTTTAAGCTAAAATAAAGCAAAATAAACTATTAGAGATAGGAAATTTTCTTTTAAGAAACTAATAAGTAAATGTTGCATTTGCACATAGAGTAGAAAATCAAATAAAATTCAGAATTATATATATATATATATATTTTTTTTTTTTTTTTGCTTTTTGGGTCACACCCGGCAATGCACAGGGATTACTCCTGGCTCTGTGCTCAGGAATTACCCCTGGCAGTGCTCAGGGGACCATATGGGATGCTGGGAATTGAACCCGGGTTGGCCGCGTGCAAGGCAAACGCCCTACCTGCTGTGCTATTGCTCCAGCCCCCTCAGAATTATATTCTTATTGTACAAAAAGCTGTATGATGGCTTGGAAGAATTATACCCTAAAGAAACACCACATCAACTCTGGCCTTTGCCAATGACTGAAGTTTCGTATCACATTCTGAATCATGATAAGTACATTTGTTTTCAAATTTGTGGGACCCAAGACACATGGTATGGTCGTGATGTATATTATATGCCTATCACGTATGGGAATATACAGCTCAGTTACTTAGTTAGAAATCAGTGATTCAATTTCAGTTAAAGTTCAATAAATTAGATTTAAGCAATAAATATTAAACCTCCACCCTATAAATAATTAGGGTAATGCTCTAACCTGGAATTTGCTTCCACTTTCATCAGGATGAGACCCGATCACTGGAGGAGTAAATAATTCATGTCTGTGTGTCCTCTATAAAGAAATTAATATTCACATGAAATATTAATGCACATTTAAAACTAAGCATACCAAACAAAAACAAAACAAGAAAACCCAACAATTAAGCAGTACCGTGATCAAGGGCTGTCTTTAAAGTAATGTTACAAAACTGAGGTGAACAATGTCTACTAAAATGCTAACTAAAAAAATGTTTAAATCCCTTACAGTTAGTAGATAATACAAGGGTTGGAGATAATAAAGAGGTTAATGCTCTTGTCACATGCAGCCCTAAAAATAATAATTAATTTTTTAAAAAAGAAAACACCAATTAAGCACAATCCCTGGCTTATCAAAAGTAGATGACAAACGTTAACTACTATTTTTATTATTATCATTATTGTAAACGGATATGTTTCTTTTTTTATTTCTGTATCTCCTTACATGGTTTCAAGCTGAGATCAGTAATAGTCTAACAAATGACAAACTTTGAACTACAAAATTTCAACCTTTAATTATCCTTAAGTCTTATCTAAAGCTAAGACCATGCCCTTCCCCAATTACCTGGTGTAAAATGGTATAACGTTCACGAAACAGCTCTGCTTTATCTCTTGCTGTTCCAAATAAACTTGGTGGAGGTTGGTTGGTCAGTAATAGACTAGAAAAAAAGAAACATTCATTTATGACTATCATAATCAACAAGATAGACCAAAAATGAAACATGAGATGATATACCCTCTAAAAATGACATTCATGTTTAAAATTATTTAAAATTAGCTTAAAATCAATAATTGTACACTTACGGAAGAAATTTTTTTCTTTCTGAATTGTACACAAAGCGTGGAATATCAAATGCTCCTATGATATTGAAAATATGTTCTCTGAAAAACATCCCACAAAAAACACAGACACAATTTACTAAAACATCATTTCAGGTGAACGTGACATTTGCAATATAATAATGTTTTATTATATATACATATATATTTTTCACCAATCATATATAAAATCTCTTATAATGCCAAAATATAGGGATAATAATTTTAGCTTTCCTCAAAAGATAAATGCATTACCAATACTCTCAAGCAAACAACAATAACAACAAAAAAAAATCAAGTTGAAAGACAAGTTGGGTGCTTGCCTTGCAAGTGGCAGACTTGGGTTCAATATCTGGCATTGCCTAAGGTCCTCTGAGCACTGGCAGAAGTGATCTCTGAGCATAGAGCAAGATGTGAGCATCATGAGGTATGGTCCAAAAATCAAACAAAACAAGAAAGTTGTCTAACATCTAGGAACTAGAGAGGCAGTTCAACAGCCAGAGCACATGTTTTGCATGGAGAAAGCCCAGGATTTCCAGCACCACCTTGTCCCCTGAACACTGTGAGGAGTGATCTCTGAGCATCGAGGCAGGAATAGTATCTTAGAACTTCCAGGTATAGTCCACAAAGCAAAAAGAATATCATGTTAAAAAAGAACATTTATGTATAAAATACACATCACATCTTAGGGACCAGAGCAATAATATAGTGGATAGGATCTAGCCTTGAATACAGTCAACCTGGGTTTGATCCATATGATCCATACGATCCTCAGAGCCTACCAGGAGTAATCCCTGAGTGCAGGACCAGGAGTAAGTCCTGAGCACTGAAAATGTGCCCCCCTTACACACACACACATACACACACACACACACACACGCGCGCGCGCACACACACAAGTTTTAAAAAAACTCTTCTTCTATATGTACAAATATATATTATGTACCTTTATTTTATCAGTTACAATATTATTAAAGAATAAGATTCATTTCAAACATTGTTTTTTTGGTTTATTTCTTGGTTGTGGGCAACACTTAGTAGTGCTCAGGGCTTACCCCCTGCTCTGTACTCTGGGATCATTCTAGCAGGACTCAGAGAATTGTAGGTGGTACTGAGGATCAAACATGGGATGGCTGTTTGCAAAGCAGCTGCCTTAGCAGCTATATTATCTCTCCCTTTGAAAGAATTTTTAAAATGTTTACAGCATCACAGTTGTGTAAGGCCATGAATTAAATCCCTGGCACAGCAACAAAATAAAAATTAAAAATTAAACCAGTATTACATAACTGTTTCAACCTTTAAAAAGTAAATAAACCACCTTCCCTTTGATCCCTGGCACCTATTATAATAATATATTATAATGGGGTTGGAGCAATAGCACAGTGGGTAGGGCATTTGCCTTGCACGCAGCCAACATGGCCGACCCAAGTTCGATTCCTCCGCCCCTCTTGGAGAGCCGACAAGCTACCGAGAGTATCTCGCCCTCATGGCAAAGCCTGACAAGCTACCCGTGACGTATTTGATATGCCAAAAACAGTAAAAGTCAATTTGCTGTGAGATGTTACTGGTGCCCACTCAAGCAAATCGATGAACAACGGGAGGACAGTGTTGTTATAATCATTATACATATATGTACATTATAATAAAATAAGTACTCAGGACTAGGGATGTAGCTTAAAGGTAGCTCAGAAGAATACATATCTTACATATGTGAGGCCCTGACTTCCATCCCCAGTATCACATACACAAAAATTAAATATTAAAAAATAAAGCATTAAAACCACAACACCCAATAAGAGAGAACAAAAGGGAATGCCCTGCCACAGAGGCAGGGTGGGATGGGGGTAAGGGGGGTGGGAGGGATACTGGGATCCGTGGTGGTGGGAAATGGGCACTGGTGGAGGGATGGGTATTTGATCATTGTATAATTGAAACCCAAGCACAAAAATGTGTAAGTCTGCAACTGTACCTCATGATGTCTCACTATTAAAAATTTTTTAATAAAAAAAATAAAATAAAAAATAAATTAAAAAAAAAAAGCATTAAATAGCACCTCTAAAGAGTAGCTAAAGGATACCAGGGAAGAGCTTCTCTTATCTACATACATTGTTTCATCTACAGACTGGCTGCATTCCTGGACTGCTGCTTCCACTACAGATCTTTCAATCATGTTTGATGACACTAAAAAGAAAATTTCAAAATCATATTTTTAAAAGATACATAAAAATCAATTTCCACAAATTGTTTTACAAACACTCCTGTGACCTCCTGGATTTAATGAGCTACATCAGTATAACTTCTTATCACAATTGCTGCTTCAGTAGGCACGGTAATAATAATAGCTAGCCCTGGGGCCAGATGTAAAGTTCATGCCTTGCATGCTTGAGACCTGGATTTCATCCCTGGCATCCACAAAGGAAATAAAAAATAGCTACCGCTTATGCTTCTAGTAAGTGTGTACTATACTCTGTGTGTTACTGTAGGTCATGCTGAGGGTGAAAGGTTAAGTATTGATAAGACATTAAGTATTTAACAAAAATATCCCTGAACAAAGTCTGAAAGAGGAAAGGATGGACTAAAGAGACAGTATAGGGAGTAGGATGCTTGCCTTGCATAGCAGCATACTAGACTCAAGCCCTGGCACCCCATCAGTTACCCTTATCCCTGCTAGGAGTGATCTCCGAATGCAGAGCCAGGAGTAAGCCCTGAGGACCACTGGGTATGGTTTTCCACCCCCACCCACTCACCCACCCACCGCACGGCACACCAAAAATGAAAGAGAGAGTCACCTAGCTTAGTTCTATTTTGTTACCCAAAACATCTGGGAACCCTAATTCAAATAAAACATTGTAACAAGCATGCATAAAAATGAGTGATCATAAAGGAATAAGAGGAATTTATCAAGAGAAGTATAAAAGAAGGGCTGGAGCAATAGCATAGCCGGTAGGGTGTTTGCCTTGCATGCATCTGACCCGGGTTTGATTCCCCCAAGCACTGCCAGGAGTAAATCCTGAGTGAATGAGCCAGGAATAACCCCTGTGCAACACCGGGTATGACCCAAAAAGCAAAAAAGAAAAAAGAGAAGTATAAAAGAGTTTCTGGGAATTGGAGATTACCCCTTGGGAAAAGGTACTGCCACAGGTATATATCCTAACACAGGGACATTCTGATACTGAATCCTCAACTTCTGCTTCAGTCCATGCATATAATGGAAGATGTAGAACTTCTAACAACTTAAGAGCAATCAAAACATATTACTTACAGGGCTGCTTTTCAACTGCATCAATGATCTTATCCAGTGCATCCTCAAGCTCCACTTCACTGATAGACTGGAGAGCTTCTATAAGGTACTTAGTAGCTTCACTGACAAGAGAGGGAATAGAAAGAGGATATCATTAGCAATTAAGTATATAAGTTTTATACAAAACACCATCAAATACTCTCATCAATCTTGCCTTGAAATTAAGATAGTCATTCCTTCCTTACAAATAGTACTTATCTTTCTTGTGCTTACTAAACAGTTTCCTCCTTTTATGTCATCAATTTAAGATTTCTTTTCTATTCTTTTTTTTTTTCCTTTGGTCCATCCGGCAGGTCTTGCCTCTCTGACGGTCGCTGCAGCAGGGATTGCAGCCAGGGATGCAGAATTGATGGGGACTTGAGCACCTGAGCTTCCAGCAGCATCCCCTACCATAGCTGCAACCTTCCTGACCCTTCCTCAGCCTGCCGAGTTGGAACCTGGGCCATGCCGAGACGGAAGTCTTAACCTAAATCTCCTTAAAGCCTCAAAGCACATCCTTGTTCTCAGAAGACCAGTCAGTCCTTATGCAGTCACCACTCCATTCTGAAATTGCTAAGATCCCACATATATACTTTGATCTTACATATGAAAAATGCCCAATATTATTACTTGACATTTGAAACAGAGTTCTGTCTGCCTCAATGTCCTGATCAAAATACTCAAATATATATTAACTTAATAATGCTAAGAATGAACAATCTGCTTATGTAGTTAGTTACATGCTAATCTGTATTTGGAGCATGTAACATGCTTAATATCAATATGGTTGTTAATAGTCATCATACTAACTGTTCTATGGTGTGAACTATTTGCTTATTATTTCATATATGGGTATCACATCTCTCCAGTTTATTGTAGATGATGATCCTTGGGAACTGGAACTGTGACAATCTTAAGCATACTGATGATGGTCCATAAACAAATGTTAAGTGAGTCCCTAACATTGCACACTCTTTGGGTAGATCTTGGCACAGTACTTAGGACAGACCAAAGTCTGTGAAGCTATAGAGGATCTAGTCTCTGCAAATCTCATTAGGTCCATCATCATTTCCTTCCACCTTCTACCTGAAGTATGGGCTGGACCATATGACTTTTTTCTACCAATAGAAACTACCAAGAGTGATGAAACATTTTATTTAATCATGTCTTTTTTCTTTTCAGTTTTTCCAGTCATAACTCCCAGTAGTGCTCAGGTATCCAAACGGGGCCTCCCACATGAAAAGTATACTCAGACTATTGAACTACCCCTCCAGCACCACTTTATCATTATTTAAAAAAAATAAAATTTGGGGGCAGAGAGGTGTAGGTGCTTATCCTACAGGCAGCTGACTCCAGTTCAATCCCTGATACTGCATATGGTCCCCTTAGCACCAGGAGGAGTGATCCTTGAGCTCAGAGTCAGGAGCAACCCCAGTACCCTGGGTGTGGCCCAAATACAAAACAATTAAAAAGGCATCAAGCAAAACATCTACTAGAAGTCTTCTATTAGACTCCTGATAGCTTCATCCCACAGAGTAAGAAACTCAGGATCACCAGCAAAGATTAAAGCCTTCAATTTAACAGTTTTCAGACAACTGAATCCTGCCAACCTAGCAATGGCTCTAGAGCAAATCCCATCCAGTGAACATGAGATGACCTCATTTTGACTGTGGCTGAGGAATCAGCTAAGTCTAACGGAATTCTGACCCAAAGAAAATGTGAGATAATAAGAATGTGCTGTTAAACCTCTACCTTTTGGGGGCTGGAGAGATAATACAGCACACGAGGTATCTGTTTTGCATATTACCTATCTGGTTGATTGATTCCCATCACCCCACATGGACCCCGAGCTCTCCAGGAGTGATCTCTGAATCCAGAACCGTGAGTCACCTCTAAGCACCGCAGGTGTAGCTCAAACCCACTCCAACCAAGTATACACACATACACACACACACACACACACACGCATATATATATATATACATATATAAACAAAAGCATACATCTTTTTTAAAAAAGATTTTATGCTAAAAATCTTGGAAATATTCACACTGTAGAACCAAGGAAATTGGATATGGGCCAAAAGTGCTAAAGAAAATCTTAAAACCTGGAAGAAAAAGCCGCAGATCTAGGAACAAGCTTCAAATTTATCCATTTGTTTAACTCCCTAGAAACTCTTCCGTGACCCAAGATTGCAAAGGCTGGCGGTCCAAAATTTCTCCAATGTATTCAATTGACAACTCCTGACAAGCACCCGGCCTGGTGTGAACGCTCAGGAACTGCATCCAGTAGCGCGGTTTCTTAGGTTTCACACTTTGCACAGGCTGAGACTTCTGGGACAGGGCAGTGTCAAGTCGCAGAGATCAGGAACGGTCGCGGATGTCCACTTCTCACCTGCAGGCGCGCCTTGTCCTGCCCAGTGGGAAGCAACGCGCCGGCCCAGCGCATCATAGGCTCGAGACCCAGACAGACTGACTTGGCCTCCGGTAACTTTCTTAAGGTCGGTGAGCTAAGATCTAACCCCCTCGCGGCGCTTCCGGCGGCTTGGCCGGCCGTCTGGTCCTGACTCAAACCTCCTGCCCTGCAAGCTGCCCAAACAGACTCACCCCCGGAGCAGAAAGCCGCGCAACTTGAAGGCGGAGAGGGCCCGGCTCCGCAGCCGGTCTGTCGCCATGTTCACGTTTTGGCGCCACGGCAGCTGCCCCGCCCCTTCCTGGGATGATCACGCCCCTCCAGGCCACGCCCCACCAGGGCCACGCCCCACCAGGGCCACGCCCCACCAGGGCCACGCCCCACCAGGGCCACACCCCGAGCCGCCCAGCCGCCGCTGTCCCGGATTCTCTAGTATACCGTGCTCCCGGTGCCACCATACAGGTTGGTCCTTTTCAGGGGCTGGCGGTGGCCGTGATCTTTGCAGGCTGATGGAGGAGGTGATCCAATACATTTCCAAGGCCTGACCATCGAAGACATTGCTATTTCTCTCTAATTCGTTCTTTGGTACCTAACTCTTGTTGACTCCAACTGCCCTGGAGCAGCTCCATGGAGAGATCTGTGTGTGGAAAAATCAAGGGCCACAGCCAACAATCTGTTTGCCTTCCGTTATGCCAGCCTGTGTGTGAGCAGTTTCGGAAGCTGTTTCTTCCAGCCTTAGTGAAGTCTTCAGAATGTTGCAGCGTGACCAGACTGTTGACTTTGCACACTCAAGAGAGACTGAACCACCCCACGAGGCTATTCCTAAATTTCAGAACTACAGAAATTGAGATAATGAATGTCGTGTATTTGCTCCACAGAAACTGTGTGAGATAATGTCATGTATTTGCTCCTGATGTCATTCAGGCATCCTGAAAGAGTCTGAATTTTTAATTATATCCTCTAGGAGAGCCTGGCAAGCGACCGAGAGTATCCCGCCCGCAAGGCAGAGCCTGGCAAGCTACCCGTGGTGTATACGATATGCCAAACACAGTAACAATGAGTCTCACAATGGAGACGTTACTGGGCCCGCTCGAGCAAATCGATGAGCAACGGGAGGACAGTGACAGTGACAGTGACAATTATATTCAATAATAACTAAATTATTGTTTAGATGCCATAGTGACAATAATGTGATATATATGGATATCTCTCAGTTTTAGGAAATGAATGGTGACATGGATACTAAAGTGTGCTAATTTTTAGGATGCGCAACTTTCAAAATTCAAAGTAAAAAATACACACACAAATATTAAGTTGTGATAGCAGTATTAAGAATTATTAAATTCAAGTAGAGGATACTTAGGTATTACATGAACTGTTTTTTTTTAACTTTGACTTTTATATTAAAAGGTAAAGGCCCTCCCGTTGATCATCGATTTGCTCGAGCGGGCCCAGTAACGTCTCCACTGGAGACTTTGTTGTTACTGTGTCTGGCATATCGAATACGTCATGGGGAGCTTGCCAGGCTCTGCCATGCAGGCGAGATACTCTCGGTAGCTTGCCAGGCTCTCCGAGAGGGGCGGAGGAATCGAACTCGGGTCGGCCATGTTGGCTGCGTGCAAGGCAAACGCCTTGCCGCTGTGCTATCGCTCCAGTCCCGACTTTTATATTAAGAAGTCAATTATAAAAAAAAAAAGAAAGATAAAGAAACCAGTGAGGGGGCTGGAGCCATAGCACAGCGGGTAGGGCGTTTGCCTTGCACGCAGCCAACATGGCCGACATAGGTTCGATTCCCAGCATCCCATATGGTTCACCCAAGCCCCGCCAGGAGCAATTCCTGAGTGCTTGAGCCAAGAGTAAACCCTGAGCATCGCTGGGTGTGACCCCCCCAAAAAAAAAAAAAGAAAGAAAGAAACCAGTTATAGTGGCTAGAGAGCTGGCTCAAGAGATTGCAGCCCATGTTTTGCATGCCTGAGGCCTGATTACACCTAGTGCCCTCACCCAAGCCCCAGCACTAGACCAGGAGTAGTCCCTGACTAAAATGGGATGTGGCCCAAAAGAATAAAATTCTGAGATAAAATGATACCTTGCACTCTCTCACATTTTGGGTGATTCCTATTCCCACAAAGTCTTCCTGTACGTGACTACCTCATGAAGTCTTTTTGTTTTGTCTGGGGGGACTACTCCCAGTCTAGTGCTAGATGGTCCCTACCAGTAGTGCTTTGAGATCAAACCTGGGGTTCCAGTATACAAGCATGTGCTTCTGCCCTTTGTGCTATCTCCCTGGCTCTAACTCCTTCAGTCTTAATTATCCTATGAACAATTATCTGAGCATGACTCCAAAATTCTTCTAGCCCCTATCTCTCTCAGCCCTCAAATCCAAGTGAGAGAGCTCCAAGGCCGGAGCACAAAACTCAGGTTTGATCCCCAGCACTTCAGGGCCTCCTGTCTGCTAGCAGCAACATCCAAAAGTACAAAACAAAAATCATGCCAAAGGTAAGTCCTGAGTTCACTGGGAGTGGCTCAAAAAGAAAAAAGAAAAATTGGCCAGGGATCAAAGGCAAGGCCTCACATATGCAATGCATGTACTCTACCCCATCTCAGCAAAAAAATATATATTTTTATTGGGGCATAATTTACATTGCAAATATCTGAAAAATGCAGTTTAATAAGCTTAATGTATAATTCATGTAACCACTACCCAACTGTACAGAGGACATTTCCATTTCCCAAGAACATTCTCTATACCCCTTTCCATAAATTCCATACCCCCAACCGATCTTGTTTCTGTTTTTAAGCATGATATATTAGTTTTATATATATTTTGAGCTTCATATAAATAACTTTGCTAGAATTCTTTTTCTCAGGGGTGAGCACACACCTGCTATTTGGCTCTGTGCTTAGAGTCTGTAAGGGGTATTAGGTATTGAACTGGGGTTACCTGCATTCAAGGAAAACACCTTTACTAGCACTCAGACCATAGTTTTGTATTTATGCAAATGAAATAAATTTTCAGGGAGTCTTTTTTTGGTGGGGGAGGGGAGAACCTGAATAGTTCTCAGGGGCTATTCTGTGCTTAGGGTTTATATGAGGTAGCAGGGATTGAACAGGGGCTGACTATATGCATGTCAAGTACTTTACCCCCTATATTATCTCCAACCCCCATACTATCTACTAAGCCCCAAGCAGGGGACTTATATGTATGGGTTTGTCGGGTTTCTCTACCATAACCCCCCCACACACACACCTCAGTTTTATGAGGAATAACTGACAAGTGAAATGTTGTGATTGAGGTTTACAGTGTAATTTGGAAATGGATGAGGCCAAACCCAGGGGTGTTTGGGCGCTACTCTTGGTAAAGTGCTTGGAAGACCTTGTGGTGCTTGGGTCAAACCTAGGATTTCCACAAGAAAAGCACAAGCTCCAAACCTTTGAGTTATGTCCTTGGCCCTCTGCTAGCAGTCTTAGGATTTTTCAGGAAGGCACACTGAGGAGGCTGGGAGTCACGTGGGAGTGTGCTATTAAGCTATTAGAAATGACAATGGCTTTGGTTTTTTGTTCAGTGTTAGGGATTAAGCCTGAGGTCTCCTGCATACCAGGCATGATCTGTAACACTTAGACACATTTCCTTAGTTGTATGTGTGAGGTGATGTTGGGGTGGAGGGAAATAAAATCATGTATGCTAAGCATGAATTTGTTGGGTTTGAGGGTTTATTTGGTTTTTTTTTTTAATTGGATGGATTTTTTGTTTGTTGGGTTGGTTGGTTTCTTCTTGGAGTTATAACTGGCAGTGCACAGGTCTTACTCCTGACACTGTGCTTAGGGATCACTGGTGGTACCCAGGGTACCATATGAGGTACCAGGGATCAAATTGGGGTCATTGCATGCGCCTTAACAACTATACTATCTCTCCAGCTCTAAGTCTGCAGGTTTTGCAGTCCAAGTGAGAGGCCTAGTCAAAGCTATGGTTCACGATCTAGTGAAGAGGTAGAGAAGACCTCTCTTCCTTCTTTCATTTTCTCACACTTTTCCTCTCACCCTTTACCCCAAGTTTGCTAGTCTCAATTTTGTAATCCAAGGTGAAGGGGGTATCATCTTTCCATACCTGTCCCCCACTTTTTCTTTAAATCTGCACCACACAGATAAGTGAGAGCATTCAGTATTTGTTCTAGCTCTGATTTACTTCACTTAATATGATGACCTGACCCCCAAGTTCCATCCAAGGATCAGAATTGGCAGGTGTGGGTGTTTGGTGATTCCAAAGTGGCTGGACTTGAAAAACCAAACACTCACTCACAAAGTCCTAGAGGCAGGATTTATTTCACGTCAGGACCCAGGTGGAGTTCATGCTCTTTCGGTCTGGCCCAGGAAAAAGGTGAGAGCTCAGTTTTATAGAATATTTGATCCGGGGAATGAGGAATTTGCAGACAGCAAAGCCAGAGAGTACAGAAACAGAAATTCTTATGCATACTTTCTTTGCAGACCAATAACGCCTTGTGGACACTCTGTGCCCATTCTATGGTCACAATGAAGAGCACCATCCCCTACTAGCAGTTTGTTTCTAGCATCCATTCATTTCTCCTGCTCAACTGTTCATGGAGGCAGGGTGAGCAGGGACCTAGTGCCCCTAACAGGGGGCCATACAAAGTGCCAGGAATTGAACCAGGTTGGTGGCGTGCAAGAAAGTGCCCTACCTGTTGTACTATCCAGTTCTACAAATAACTTAATTTTAAAATTATTATTATCATTATTATTATTATTATTATTATTATTAGGTTTTGGGCCTAGTAATATTCAGGGCTAATTCTTGGATCTGCACTCAGGGCTTACTGACTCCTGGCAGCGCTGGGGGAACCATATGGGATGTCAACGTTAGAATCTGGGTTGGCTGCATGCAAGGGAAGCATCCTTCCTGCTCCATCCCCCTGACAATCTCTTTAAAGGTTAACTCTTTAAAACCCAACTCTAAAGCACTGACAGAATTAGCTTCCTGCTGACCCAAGTTTTACTTCAGTGCAGCATTTTGTTCTAAGACCTAGTCCAAGTCTCTACAGGAGTTCCTTAGAAAATAATCTCAGCGAGGGATAGACATAGAAAGATTGCATTCATCTGGGGGATATAAAATAACAAAATAGGAGATTAATACCCAAGAATAGCCGAGATCAGTACCAGGAGGATTACTCCATAGCTTAGAGGCCAGCAGGGCATTCTAGGGGAAAGGGCAGCTCAGATAGAGAAGGGAGCACCAAATAAAGGGTGTTTGGAGGATCCTCCCAGGATCGGAGATGCATGCTGAAAGTAGACTATGGACCGAACATGATTGCCACTCAATGCCTCTTTTGCAGATCACAACACCCAAAGGGAGAGAGAGAACAAAAGGAAATGCCCTGTCACAGAGGCAGGGTGGGATGGGGGGATGGTGTGGGAGGGATACTGGGATTAGTGGTGGTGGAAAATGGGCACTGGTGGAGGGATGGGTATTTGATCATTGTTTAATCGAAACCCAAGCACAAAAATTTGTAAATCTACAACTGTACCTCATGGTGTTTCACTAATAAAATATAAGCTACCGAGAGTATTCGATATGCCAAACACAATAACAACAAAGTCTCCAATGGAGACATTACTGGGCCCGCTCGAGCAAATCGACGATCAACGGGAGGGCCTTTACCTTTTTTACCTTTATATATATGAAAAAGAAAATAATCTCAGCAGGTGGGCTATATGGTCCTTGTTAAAAATACTCAGA
Organism: Sorex fumeus; assembly: GCF_029834395.1. Lineage (NCBI taxonomy): Eukaryota > Metazoa > Chordata > Mammalia > Eulipotyphla > Soricidae > Sorex > Sorex fumeus. The sequence continues at coordinate 45,897,008 of NW_026606155.1, read as the reverse complement.
ACTTTAGTGTGGTGTAAAAGTACTTGAAGAATGGGATGACTGTATCCAATAGAACTTGATTCAATAGTGAAATGTGATTTAGCACTCTTTACAAATCCTTTGCATGGGGCCGGATAGATAGTACATCAGGAAAGGCGCTTACTTTGAACATGACCCACCAGTATTTCTTTCCCCAGCATGCCATGAGAATCCCAGAACACCATTAGGAGTGATTCCTGAGTGCAGAGCTAGGAATAAAACTTGAGCATTGCCAGGCATAGCCCAAATCAAACAAACAAAAAATTTAAATAACTAAAAAATGCCCTGCAACAGGAGGCAGACTAGGTATTAACGCCTGACTGTGACTTGTTTTAGGGGGGGAATACATATGTCCTATAAATATCTGATATATCTGATACATGCGATATATATCACATATTCATATACATATACATATATATCACATATTCACACCATTCTACGAATAGTTTTCTGTGCCGGGGGTCGATTGGAAAAGGCAAACCCTCTATTAGCATCAATTTATTAACATACTGATGACCGATGTCTATCACAGCAGCAGCAGAAGCAGCAGCGGCGGCGGCACGAGGCGGCCGTCCAATCAGAAACAGCCTAAGATCGCACCGACCAATCAGTGCCACCCTAAGCGGAGCAACGGGCCACCCGGGGGAGCGGGCAGTAGGAGCCATCCAGCAGCGTCCGAGGAACCTCCGTGGCCATCTTTCGAGCACGTCGAACCCGGAGCAGCTCGGGGCTCGCCTCGGCGCTCCTGGGCACCGCGGGTCCGGGCCGCCGCCAGCCGCCCGCCGCCGCGGCCCTGCTTCCGCCTCCCCAACAATCTCGACCCTCGCCGCGTTCCGTTCGTGCGCGGAGGAGCGGGGCGGGAGGAGAGGCTGCGCCCTGGGCCGGGGCTGAGACGCGTCGCGAGCGGCCCGGCCCAGCGGCTGCGCGATGGCGGACGCGCAGCTCTTCTGCGTGGCCGAGGAGCGCAGCGGCCACTGCGCGGTGGTGGACGAAAACTTCCTCTACGTGTGGGGGGGCTACGTGGTAAGGGGAAGAGGCGGGACGGGGCGGCCTGGCGGCGGGAGCCCGCCGGCCCGGGGCCAAGAGCGGACGCCGGGCGCCCGCCTCTCCCCGGCGCCGAGGAGGGGGCCGGTCCGCGGCCGAGGCTCCCGGCGCTCCCGGGCCGGACGCCGCCCCACTCACGCTTCCTCGGTGGTAGCCTTCCAAGGCGGCTTCGCGGGCGCTTCCCGGGGACTCTCCAGCTCCCTGCCCGCCCCCCAAGCCGCTGCCTCCTAAGCCCAGAATCAGTTACTGCGTGATTCATTGGCTTGACCTGTTTGCGCAGACTGAAAGGCACCCCGAGGACGCCGTGTGGTTTTTATATACATATATGTATATGTATATATATATATATATATATTATTTCCCTTATTCTTGTGGCGTAATTCGACATATCGAAATCCCCGAAGCCTTTAAATATGACCTAGCATTTTTTTTTCCGTTAGGCTTCCTTTCTAGTGGGTAATGAGCAAAGCCCCCCTCCCCCGTCTCAAATATAGCGTGTGTGTTGAAAAATTCTTATCACAATGAACGTTTGAATGTACGTACTTGGTTTTTCTGTGATCATGGGATTATCGAATCATGGATTCTCCAGCTGGACAAATCGTTCAGAAATATATGCCTACGCCCTTAGTGTACAGATGATTAAAGACAAAAAAAAAAAAAAAAAAAGACAAAACCCGGTCTGGAAGTTCTAGTGAAAGTAGAACGACGTCTCTGTTTCTATATTATTATATGTGATGTAACCTGATTGAGTCACTCTCTGAAATAAAGTACGTACTGTCTATGCTAAGTGATTGTCACATGCAGGTTGGCTCTCGATGTTTCGATTGTGTCTTTAGTGCAGAATGAGGATGGAAAAAATGAAAACTAACCTTTGAGTGCCTACTATACCTGGCAAGTGCTAGGAAGCGTTTTATCCCTAATCTTATTAAGTCTTAAGGATACGTTGTACGTAATATCCTTATTTTTAAAATGAGATGGATGAGTCATTGAATAGAAACAACTTAAGTCACTATTTGACTTCAGGGCATCAGATTCCAATCTTAAGTATATTGAATTTTTCAAAGTTTTTTTTTTTCCCTAACAGACTAGGTTACTATGATTTCTTGTAATATTTGCACCATTTGTTCTTATAGTCTATTTTGGTGGTTGCGCAGAAGAAATATTTTGACCATTTTTGAACAGCCACTTGGAAGTATAGATGAACTTACAAAGTTCATCTGCTACATTGATTTTTGATATTGTAAAAGTAATTTTTTGTTTAAAACTAGTGTTCTTCAATAGTTAACATCTGGTGACTATAGTTTTTTTGAATCCATAAATTTAATGTCTGAATTTTTGTTTGGTTTTTGGTCAGACTCAGTGGTACTCAGAGCTTATGCCTGACTTGGGCTGGAGTATCACTTCTGGTAGGGGTTAGGGTATTAGATAATGTGCTGGGGATCAATCGCCAGCCTCTGCTTGCAAGAGAAGCACCTTAACCCCTATACTATTTCTCCAGCCCCCAATTCTGAATTTTTTCATCTAAGTTTAATTGTGAAAAGGTGTGATTGGTAAGATGGGAAGTCTTCAGGTGGTTGTCATTAAGTAGAAATATTTTTCCCCTACTACTTTTACCTCCACGAATGGAGTGTTTCTAAGAACCATTTTAGAAGGGACCACACAGATTTCCATCACGTCTACTACTTTTTGATTTCCAAGGATTATTGTTGCTGGAAGTCAGGCCACAGAAATAAGGGAGGACTCAGTGAATTTCATCTCTCCTTTCCGAACTTCTCGGAACACAGAAATTAGGGAGGACTTGGATGGGAGACATAGTTCAATGAGTATAAGGCACTTGGCTTCCACATGGCCAACTCAAGTCCTGGCACTGCGTATGGTCCCATGAGCACTGCCAGGAGTGATTCATGAATACAAAGGCAGAAGTAAGCCCTGAGCACCACTGTGTGTGGCCAAAAAAAAAAAAAAAAAGAAAAGAAATAAGGGAGAACCCAAGTAAATTCTTGCTTGGCATTTACTTTACCAATACCTCCAAGTGGCCAGTAAGGTCACACCTCACACCAGTCTGATTCATCTGCTTGGTCTGGGAATTAAACTCTGCCAACTAAGTCTCAGGAATAGCAGCACCTAGGCTGGAATGAAATTGAGCTCTTTGGTTCTCAAGAGACATGAGTCACCTTGAATGCACGGTTCTTATTTACTCATAGGAAAAAATTTAAGAACAAGATAGCATGTGGATAAGAGCAAAAAAGTTATCTTAAAGATAATACATATCTGAAGCATGGGTGTGGGTATTCTGGGAGTTATTTCTACTTGATCTTTGAGCTAGTTTTTTTTTTTTTTTGAGTTTTTTGTTTGTTTGTTTGTTTTGGGTTACACCTGGTAATGCTCAAGGGTTACTCCAGACTCTGCACTTAGGAATCACTCCTGGTGGTGCTTGGGTAATCATGGGCTGCTGGGGATCAAACAAGGATTGACCATATGCAAGGGAAGTGCTCTACCCACTCTACTAGCACTCTGACCTTTGTGGCAAGGGTTTTTAAGGAGTGAACTAAAGGGGAGACTCCATAAGGGTTTAGGTATAGCTTGTATGATTTTAGGTGATGCTAAAGTTGTACCATATATAAGGACTAAATGTTCATACATCTTGTGTATCATCGGCATCTGTGCAGCTAGTGAGTGTGTGAATTAATATGTATTATGTGCTTGATGAGGGGAAAACTGAAAATAGGGTCAGAGTTTTGTTCTCCAAGCATACTTCAGTAATTGGTTGAAACTGGCTTTTTTCTCTCTTCAGTTACTTGAGATGATCCTTTTATCCACCTGATAACAGTTCTCCATTCTGCTTTTCTTACCTCATTATCAGTAGTTAAAATATGTGTTAGGTATCTAGGTGGAAGAGAGACGAAGACTTAAAAGAAGAAATGCCATAGAGAGAAAAATAATTATTTTAGTAAATTTTTTGTTCAGATTTTTCTGAATAGAAGATAGCTAAATGATCATGGGATCTGGGAGTGATGCAATAGTAAGTCATTAAGAATATGGTCACTTAATTCTAAATTATATCTTTTAAATGCAATTTTCCTTCTCATTAACACAGAGTCTACAATGAACATTTTAAGTTGATAAACATATTTAATCCTAGAACTTTAATGGCTCATAATATTTGTTTAAATTGTTCATTGCTCTATTGTCACACATATTCTAAAGGACATTATCAGAGTATAGCTTTGCCTCTGAAGGTAAGAGTAGCCATGCTGATTAAAGTAAAAGGTAAGTTTTATGTGATGCCAAATATTTTTTTGTTTTTAGTTCTCCCATGTTCTTTCCAAATTACTAAGTCATGCAAGGCTCAGTGCTGCTTCTAGGAATATGTAAACATTGTGAGTGGTATCATGGCTTTGTTGAGAAAAAGTGGTATGTCAAGCATATTTGTGGATGATAAGCTTTCCTCTATGACTTAATCATACCAGTAGTTTTAATTACATAACAACTGATATTAAGACATTTTGCATTTCAGAACATACATACATAAATTATATTAAATGCATATTTCTATTATGGATATGAAATTACAGGAAAGAAGCTTTGAAATTTTTAATTTTTTTTCAAAGAAAAAGTGGGAGGCAAATGGTGCAACTTTTATCGAAACAATGAAGCTAGTCAAAGTAGATAGAGTGTTAACTAGAATTCATCTGCCTCACCGGCATGGGGGGGGGAGTTTATTGGGGTTCTTCGTGGTGAAAAATAAGTATTGGTAAAGGGAAATGTGATTAATATTTGCATGACCGAGACCTAAACCTGAAAGCTTTGTAACTTTTCCCACAGCGATTCAATAAATAAATTTAAAAAAAAAGAAGTAATCCCTGTGAATCACTGGGTGTGACCCAAATAGCCAAAAATAAATAAATAAATAAATAAATATGAGAACTTCCAAAAAAAAAAGTGGGAGGCTTGAAGAGTGAGGCATTAAAACATATCACAATATTATAATAATCCAGTCATTACTCATGTATTGAGATAGTATGATGAATTGGAAAAGAAATTACATAAACTGCCAAACTTGCAGAATTACTTTGTAGAATTTCAATCCTAGAAAAAATGATTCCTTATCCAAATATGTTCCTGGAAGAAGGGAAAGTGATATTGGTGTTATAAGATTAAAGAGTTATATGTAGGAAAATTAAACTATACCAGAAAAAAATTGTGACTTATGTAAAATCTTAAGTTGGGGAAAGAAAATTTGTCCAAAGAATAGGTGATAGGCAAATCAAACTTAAGAAAACACCATAAACTGAGAAGGCAAAATGACAAACCAGGAAAGGTATTTGCAAAGTAAGTGACAGGAAAATTTGCCATTGTAAAGTGAGCAGTGAATATGCACAAGCAGTGTACAAAAGAAATACAAATACAGTATGAATCAACAAAACCCAATTGAAAACAGCAATGAAGTCTTCTCCATTTTGCAGAGATTAAGATGATGCTGGGCAATTGAATTTTACATAGATTAGCAAAGGGAGTACAAATTTGTATAACTTTATTTTAAGAGAAATTAGCAATATGTATTAAAAACCTTTAGTGTGTATACTCTATAAAACATTATATATTCCTAGAAAATCAAATAGGTCATTTTTGTCATGTGGGTGCCTAGAATTTAACTCACCTTCCTTTGTATTATTTATTCCCCATGGAATGAGTCTTATTTGGGTAATAATTTAGTTGTTGGACTACTTCATTCCTACACTGGTATAATGTGACTTTTATAAAGATAGGATTTGTATTTTCCTACTGTATCTCATGCCTAGAACTGTACATAACTCAGTAAAGCTACCCAATTAAGAAAGAATCTGAAAAAACCCGGTGTTCACTTTTACAGTCTCTTTTGCTAGGTTGTAGGTAGCTGGCTTGACCTCAGAATTCTCTGCTAGAAGTAGAAGCAACAGTTAAGATGTAAAATCAGGCTTGATGGAGGGTACGTGTTAAGATCAAGGTCCTCCATAAAATGTGATGCCATAATTGCAGTATGATGCCCATCAGTGACTTCAGCAGTTTATTAATGAGATCTTTTTTTGGTGTAGTTTTAGACCTTGCTTCTCCTTTGGCTGAATTTTCTTTTCTGTGATGGTTCTGTGAACTAAATATTTCTTCTTTCTTGGGCAGGGGGTGGAGAGTGTGTGTGTGAAGGGGCTACACCTGTGCTGCATGATCCTTACTCCTGGCTCTGCACTCAGGGGTCACTCCTTGGAGTGCGTGGTGTACCATATATTGTTGCTGGGGATTGAACCCAGATTGATAGCATGCAAAGCAAGTGCCTTATCCCACTGTATTGCTCTGGCCTTGCTTAATAATTCTTAAGTTTTAATTCATTGGTAATTTGAAATATACTAATAAATGTGTAAAGTAAGTATAAATTAAAGGCAAACATTTGTTCAATTTGCAGTAATTAAGAAAGATTATTAGATGCTTTCTGTTTATCCTTTATTAAATTACTCCTCCAATCCCATTTTTTTGTTTGTTTTTGTGCCATATCTAGCTGTGCTCAAGGCTTTTCTCCTGACTCTGCACTTAAGGGTACTCATAGTGGGGTGGTGGGACCATACGAAGTGTTGGAGATTGAACCCCAGTCAGATGCATGCAAGGCAAGTGCCTTCCATGCTGTATTATCCAGTCCCTCCAACTCCTATCTTTATAGGATATTGCTATATTGATTTCTTGTTGATTTTTTTTATTATATGTTTGCATCTCTAAACAGTATTTATTTTTGGAATATCAATTTTTCTTTTCTTTTTGGGTCACACCTGGGAATGCACAGGGGTTACTTCTGGCTTTGCACTCAGGAATTACTCCTGGCAGTGCTCAGGGGGCCATATGGGATGCTGGGAATTGAACACGGGTTGGCCACATTGCAAAGCAAACACCCTACCTGCTGTATTAGTGCTTCAGTCCCATGATTTGTTTTCTTTCATGACAATTCTTTAGTTCACATGTTGTTAAGATTCATACATTGCTTGGATTTTGGTGATATGTAATTTAGGCTGTATCAATTTATGCTTGCTATCCTAGCCAGGTTGTTCAGTGCCATGTGGCTGAATTTAATTTTATGAAAATCACTCTGGATTTATCCATCAAATCAAAAGTAACCCTTAAGCACTGGTTTGGCACCAAAACAAACAAAAAATTTCAGTTACAGTTATTGGGTGAGGTGTTTTATATGTGTTCATTTCATCAACTTTGCTAATTACACGGTTCAAATTGCCTGTATCTTTATTGCTTTATTTCCTGTTCCATCAATTAGTGTCATGGATATTAGGAATTCCTACTGTGGGTATAGTAGCTTTTCTGTATGATCCAGTAAGACTTTTTTTTCCATGTATATCTGTATTTTTATGCTTACCTTTTTCAGGCTTTTATGAATTTATAATTTTATCTTTCTAGTTAATTGTACATTTTATGGCTTTGTAATTATCCTCCTTGTAGAAATATTTACCTTAAAATCTATTTCATTAACATTAAAACATCTATGTAGCTTGGAATAGTATGACAGGGTATTGGTAAATATCAGAATAGATGCAAATGTCAAAAGATAAAAACTTCTTTTGATGCTTATTTTGAAAGGAGGACTATTGAAGGGGTCATCAGACTTAAAACTCTTCGAAAGATTTTATCTATGGGAAGAAGGAAATTAGTAGCTTTTGAATATTGTTAAGTATTAAAATAGAAATTAACTAATCAGTTAATATATAACTAGAAATCATATAGTTTCTATAAAGTCAAAGCAAAGAGAAGAATTAAAAAAAACAAAAGAAATGGAAAAAACAAAAAATTTAATTGTTTTATAAAATCCTAAGCCTTTGTTATTTCAGATATTCCTTGTTTTCAGTCTATTAGTTCCTAATGTAGTCTTGTTTTGTTTTCTCAGGGCAGAGGGACAGGGCATGAGTTGATGCAGGAAATCAAATCCAGAGCCTCATACATGCCAGACCAATATTCTACCCCTACTCCCAGCCCCCTGATCTTAATTCTGATTAGACTTAGTTTTCCCACTTTATGTGTTTAAAATTCTTTTTAAAAATATAGCCCATATTTTGGTTTATATTTCTGTATACATTTATTTACTAGTCCTCTCTTTGTAGGGTGACTTTTTTTTCCTTTTTTGGGTCATACCCAGCGATGCTCAGGGGTTACTACTGGCTTTGCATTCAGGAATCACTCCTGGCAGTGCTCAGGGGACCATATGGGATGCTGGGAATTGATCCCGGGTCAGCCGCGTGCAAGGCAAACGCCCTAACCACTGTGCTATCGCTCTAGCCCCATGTAGGGTGATTTTAACAAGAAGTTTTAAGTGTAATAATTGGGATTGAAAAACTAGATTAGTCTGGGTTATTGGAAGGTGAGAGGTAAGATACTGGATATAGCCCTGTAGTGAGTTGGAAAGGTTTGTTAGAAGTATGAGAGTAGTAGGACTTAAAAAGGTTTTTTGTGGGTTTTTTTTTTTTTTGGTAAATTTATTGGGGTGGGGGTTGAAACACCTTAGAATGCTTAGGGCTTATTCTTGGATCTGTGCTCAGGAATCATTCCTGGCAATGGTCAGGGTACCACATATGGTTCAGGGAATGAAACTGGGGAGTCATCTGTATGCAAAGCAAGCATCTTTATCCCACATACTGTCTCTCTTGTCTCAAGAGGAAGTGCTTTTAAAGATGAGTAATATCAGGGCATATTTGAGTACCGATAGGAATGATCCAGTCAAGAAGGAAAACGATATAGAAAATAAGGCATCATTTAGAAGAAAAATATGTAAAAGAATAGGAATTAGTCTCTTCAGTTCTTTAGTTCACTGTGCTTCTGCATTATTGTTTTAAAAAGTAGTGAAAAGAGCTTTTTAAAAAATCAGAGTAGGAGACTAATAGCCAAAGGCAGTGGAAACAAAGCCAGAACTGGTCCATGGTTAGAAGCTTGCCACAAGTGGTGGATGGGGAGGACAGTTAGTACAAAGAAGAGACCACTATGACAATGATAGTTGGAAATGATCTCTCTGGACAAGAAGTGAGTGCTGAAAGGAGGTAAAGGGATTTACATGATAATTTTTCAGTACCTATATTGCAAACCATAATGCCAAAAAACAGGGGAGGTGGCTAGAGGGAAACGGGGGACATTGGTGGTAGAATATGTACACTAGTAAAGGTATGAGGGTTGGAACATTGTACAATTGAAACTTCATCATGAACAACTTTTTATAACTATCTCATGGTGATTCAATAAAATCTGGGGGGAAAAATCAGATGATGGATACTGGAGAAATATTACAGAAGTTAAGGCATTATCTTGCTTGCAGCCAATTTTGTTTTGATCCCTGGCATTGCATGTGGTCTTCTGACTGAGTACCTTCTAAAGTGACCCCTAAGCACAGAGCCATGAGTAAGCCCTGAGCACTGCTGGGAGCGACTCAGGCAGAGCCTGGAGTAGTCCCACAGCAGTACCAGCTATATCCCCAACACTTTCACAAAGAAAAACAGGTGCCACTGCATTTTTAGAATTGTCGAATTGCCTACATCCTATATTGGGGTGTGTAATTTCTTTATTTTGCTTCTTTTTAGTCCATGACCTCTTTTCCCTGTAGCAGTTTGCATTCTCTTGAATAGTTTTTTTCCCTTTTTAAATGAAATGTCTACTTCACTCAAACACATACACACTAAAATGAAGTAAGCATGGAGTTGATTTAACCAGTATTAATCACACATTCACTCATATCAACAGACATCCCTTTTTCCTATGTATAAAGCATTGTCCCAGACTCTGGGAACAAGACAAACATGATTCATGTACTCCTTAAGCATATACTTTAGTGGGTGGTAGTTGGTGTGATAAAGAATGAATACTTCAAGGCCATGTGTAGAATTATGTGAGACCACTTAATAGAGACATAATCTTTTTTTCAGCTGTTGTTATTGTTGCTGTTTCTGGCCATACCAGGCAGTGATCAGGGGACCATGTGGCACTGGGGATTGAACCTGCATCTCCTGCATGCAAAGCATATGCTCAGTCCTGGAACCTTTTAATTTTTTTTGCAAGGGGGAGGGGGAGAGCACATCCATTTGTGCTTAGAGCTCTATGCTTAGGGATCATTCCTGGAGGTATATGGAGGAACATATGCTATACCAGGGATTGAATAGATCTGGTGTATGCAAGGCAAGCTCCTTGTCCACTATACTATGTCTCTGGCCATCTCTTAATTTTATTCTAATAAACTAAAAAGCGATAACATTTAAACTGATTATTAAAGAATGAGCAAATAGACAAATTCTGGGGAAATGTTCCAAGAGAAGATCACAGATGAAGCCCCTAATACAAGGAAATTGCACAGATTTAGGAACTCAAGATGAAGTTAGAAAAGGTATCAAGTACTATGTAGCACAAAATTATAGTAGACTATCCTAAGAATAGTAGGGAACCATTGAAGGGTTTTAAATAGAAAAGCCACAGAATCTGTTTTTATAATATTCCTATAGTAAAGGTGCCCACATGAGGCTAATGGAGTCGGAGATGCATTAAGCCTTAAGATCATGTAACTGACTCATCTAACAATTATTCTTTATTTGGTCATCTAAAGTGGCTTCCTCAGACATGATTGATGTTTTCTTGGAATTAGTAGAACGATTTTCTTCCTTTGTATGTGATTACAGGGAAGGGGGAGAAAGAGCTAATAGTTCACTTTTTTATTTAATTTATTTATTTGTTTATTTATTTTTGCTTTTTGGGTCACACCTGGCGATACTCAGGGGTTACTCCTGGCTCTGCACTCAGGAATTACTCCTAGCGGTGTTCAGGGGACCATATGGGATGCTGGGAATCGAACCTGGGTTGGCCGCGTGCAAGGCAAATGCCCTACTCGCTGTGCTATCACTCTAGCCCCTCACTTATTATTTTAACAGCAATAAGAAAATTGCCTAAACTTCCATAACATTTTATTAATTTATGTATCAGATAGCCTTAGAAAAAAATTTTTTTGCTCATAGCAGTAGACCCCAGAAATAAGGTGGTATAATACACATATATCATACCAGGCATTGAGCTCAGTAGCTCATGCTTGCTCTGGGTACTTTCTCGGTCACTTAGCCATCTTTCAGGACTTTGTTTTGCCAGGATCCTTACCAGCAGGGCTGTCAGGATGATGTCATCACTTGCAGGTACTACTGGAGTTGAACTCTTTTCATTGCTTTGAAGTCTTTTTTTTTTTCCTCTTTATGGCAATCAAAAACTACACGACTCTTCTTAGTTTATGCAATGTCACTAAGGTTTGAACTCATTACCTTGATCTTTCTGGCCCCTTAAAAATTTCTAAATTGTTTTTAATGCTATTTTTAGAGACCAAACAGATGGTACAGGAATTAAGGCACATACCTTGCACGCAGTTGACCTTGGTTTGATTCCTATGGTCCCCCAAGTACTGATAAGAGTAACCTCTGAGCAGTACCAGGCAGTACCCTCAAACCATTCATAAACCAAACTATTTAAAATTATCGTTGCATATTGGACCATACCTGGTTGTGCACAGGATTAACTCTTGGCTCTCCACTCAGGGATCACTCTTGATTGGCACAGGGGGCCATACCAGGTCCTGAGACGTCTAAACCCAGTTCCACTGTGTGCAAAATAAATTCCCTACCCAATGTACTATTGCTTCAGCCCTAAAATTATTTGATAGACTCAAGAAATTTTGACAGGTTTATGCAAGGATTTATTTTAACTCCTAACTTTTGTTTTTATTGTGGAAGTCACACCCAGGAGCCACACAGAGCTGGGATAGAAGAACTTCTTGGGAGAGCATGCCCTATTACTGAGCCACATCCCTGGTTCAGTGGTTGATATGCATGTATATAAGTATGCATGTGTGGTGCCAGAAATTGAACCTAGGGCCACACATGCAAGGCGACTATTATACCACTTGGCCACATCCCTGACCTGCTCCAATCCTGTAGCCCCTAAGGTTTTTTTAACTTCATAATCTACATTCTCATTTTGACTAGTTAAACTTTTTTGGATACTCAGATTCTACATTTTATAAATACCATGCCATATACATAGTAGGCACTCAGAAAAGATGTTAGCTGAATCAAGGTGATAAACCAATCTGGCACTGTTCCTTATACCTTAAAATTTTTCTTTTCTTTATTCCTTCCCTTTATCCTGTTTTGCCTTTTCTGGTTTTGTTTTGTTTTTTAATCTAATGATGTTACTTTTTTCCTTTAGCTTTGTAGTTTTAGTCATCTGCCTCATAGGTAGTTATTTGACTAGTTTCCCTTACCTATTACATAGAATCCCCTTTTCAGTTTCACTTGTCGTGAGTCCTTTTCTTGACATTCATATACTTCTATTTTGTATTCTAAATCTTTTTTCTCACTTTCTCTTAGAAAATGCCTTTATGTTAAATTTTTTATCCTGTTAATCTTTTTAATAGTATTTTTATTGCAGTTCCTCCATCCTGAGAAAATATTTAACTGTTACTATATAATTGATAAACATAATTTTATGTATTCTATGTTTTTAGTCTATTGAAGACAATGAAGTATATTTGCCTAATGATGAAATTTGGACCTATGATATTGATAGTGGGTTGTGGTAAGTAATTTTAAATTGGAAAATGTCCAATATTAATATTATAATTTTTTTCATAAACTAAAGGGTATTTAGGATGAAACATAGAACATACTGCGACATTGTCTCCCCTTTATTTTTAGTGCTTTATTTTATTTTACTGTCTTTCCCTCTATCCTTTCTCCACCTTTTGTACTTTATCATGCCTTTCAAGACTAAAGCTATCTCTGAAGACTGTTTATTCTACTAAGTGTTCCTGATACTGGTGACAGTAGAAGAATTTCTGTCATTCCCCAACCCCCGGACCCCTCACCCAGTAGGTTGAAAATTCTTTACCATGAACCTTAGAGTTTTTGCTGTATTGGCTTCCATTACATGTTAATTGTAATTGTAACAGTGTTTATTGAAAAACTACTCATGGAAGTCAAAGGGAGTTTTATTTTGACTTTCTTAAAGTTATGGAATTCCATGTTATTCTTGCTGCAGGACAATGCACCTAATGGAAGGAGAGCTCCCTACCTCCATGTCAGGAAGTTGTGGTGCTTGCATTAATGGAAAGTTGTACGTTTTTGGCGGATATGATGACAAAGGATACAGCAATGGAGTAATATTTTCTTTCAATTCAGGAGTGAAGCAAAATGTAGTTTTACTGTATTGTTTCATATCACAAGTTTGAAAGTATTTTTAAAAGAAGATATTTGTTGAAATTATTTATTTTATGATTCTTAATGGATAAAATATAGAGTGAAAATGCAGTGGTTTTGCTCTTCTGTGTCTCTCTGCTCCAGATTTAAGTATATAATTTGTTGTTATAAATAGGTCAAGAGAATAATGGGGAATTATCTATTTCAGGGTGTTCTAGATATTATTTTTGCTTCTAAAGAAGTCTCATTTTATCAAGTATAAATTTTTACCTTTTAAAGTGAAAAAGTAATAGTAGTAATTTTGTATTTCAAATCCTCTCGATGTAAATTTAATTTTCAAGTAGCCTCTCTCCTAAGTGTCTTCTCCTCTTTTAAAAGCTTTATTTTGTTAATTTGCGAAGAAGAGATGGAAACTACATTTGGGAAAAAGTCTCCAAAGTTGAAGGACAGCCACCCACACCACGTGATAAACTTTCCTGCTGGGTATACAATGACAGGTAGTTCGGCAAAATCTTATTAACTGCATTTCAATTTGGAACCCTGAGAAAGAATCATACCATAGAAAAACATAGTGGAAGCAACTGTTTGGTTTTCTAAGCTGTATTTATTTTTTTTTGCCACAGCCAGTTGTGCTCAGGACTTACCCCTGGCTCTGCACTCAGCGATGTGTGTGTGTGTGTGTGTGTGTGTGTGTGTGTGTGTGTGTGTGTGTGTTCCTTTTTCTCCTTCCTGACATAAATGTGAGTTTATTCTTTATATTGTTCTGTATCCCTGCTGTTTTTTTCTTTTAGGTAACATTATATCATGGATGATCAGAGAGCTAAGACAGCAGGTAGGGTGCTTGCCTTGCATGAGGCCAACCCTGCTTCAGTCTCTGGCACTGCAGTGGTCCCCCAAGCATTTCCAGGAATGATGGAGTGATCCCTAAGTAGAGTTAGGAGTAATCCCTAAGTTCCACTGGGTGTGACACAAAAAAGAGCAAAAAAACTTTTTAATATATACCTATGTATATGCATATACATAGGTATATATAAATAATCTTTAAAATTTTTTTAAAAAATGAACAGTCTTCATGAGTTATCTAGGTGTTTGTGTATACATACACCTTCATTTGTATATGTGTGTATATAATGAAGATTTTTCAGTTAAATCTCAAAATATCTAGTTAGAAAGCATATATATATATATATGTGTATGTGTATATATATACACATATATATATATACACACACATGCTTTGGTTTTTGAGCCACACCTGACTGTGCTCAGGGATTATTACCTTGAGCTGTGAGCTCAGGGATCACTGCTGGCAGGGTTTCCAGGGTTTGAGGGACCATTATGGGTGCTGGGGATCAAATTTGGTTGGATTCATGCAAGGCAAGTGCCTTACCAGCTGTACTGTCTTTCCAACTCCAAAGCCTATTTTTTTAAACAGCTGCATAGTATTCTCCTTTGTTGGTATACAGTAGTCTAACTTTTTCCCATGTATGAAACAATGAAACAGTACTTAGATTTTAATGGCTGTGTATGTGTATATGTGTGTGGTATACACACACACACGCACACATATATAGTGAAAAATTTATTTTTTGCTTTTTGGGTCACACCCAGCAATGCACAGAGGTTACTCCTGGCTTTGTACTCAGGAATCCTAGCAGTGCTCAGGGGACCATATGGGATGCTGGGAATCGAACCCGGGTTGGCCGCAGTAAGGCAAATGTCCTACCCACTGTACTATCACTCCAGCCCAGCAAATCTTTCAATTGGATAAAATTTCAGAATTTGATTGCTCGGCTAAATTAATGTACTTATAATTTTGATAAATACCTAGTTTTCTAGGACTGCTTAACAAGATATCATAAAACTAAGTGGCTTAAACAACAGAAATGTTGGTTAAGAGTTTTGGATTCTAAGATCAAGGTGTCAGACGTTGGTTCCTTTTCTTTCTTCTTGGTTTTTTTTGGGGGGGTAGGTTGTTTGTTTGCTTTGTTTTGGGGCCATTCCCAGGGACTATCAGGGGTTACTCCTGTCAGTCCTTGGGGGACCATATGGGATACCAGGGATTATACCCGGGTTGGCCGTGTTCAAGGTAAGTGCCCTACCTACTGTACTATCTCTGGCCCCTAAAATAAAAGTGCTTTGTATTTTGTTTGTTGTAGATTGAAACAATTTTCATATGTTTCAATTTTTACTAACATTTATTAGAATGATTTAACATTATTTTCTAAACATGATATGGGGCTGGAGTGATAGTACAGCCAGTAGAGTACTTGACTTGTATGCAGCCAACACAGGTTTGATGTCTGGCACCACATATAGTCCCCCAAGTCCCTTAGGAGTGATTCCTGAGCACAGAGCCAGGAAGAATCCCTGGTTCTGAATATATATATACATATATGAATATATATACATATATCACTTATATATACATAAAATATGTATACATATGTGTGCATATGTATACATAAGTGATATATGAATACATATATACATATATCACTTGTATCACTTGCCATCCCATTGTTCATAGATTTGCTCGAGTGGGTACCAGTAACATCTTCATTCGTCCCAGCCCTGAGTTTTAGCAGCTTCTCCTTACGCGTCCTTCCCAGCGCTGCCACATTGAGGGCCCTTTCAGGGTTCAGGGGAATGAGACCCGTTATTGTTACTGTTTTTGGCATATCGAATACGTCACGGGTAGCTTGCCAGGCTCTGCCATGTGGACTCTGCAATATATATATATAGGCTGGAGCGATAGCACAGCAGGTAGGGCGTTCGCCTTACAAGCGGCCAACATGGCCGACCCGAGTTCGATTCCTCCGCCCCTCTCGGAGAGCCCGGCAAGCTACCGAGAGTATTCGATATGCCAGACACAGTAACAACAAAAGTCTCCAATGGAGACGTTACTGGGCCTGCTCGAGCAAATCAACGATCAACGGGAGGGCCTTTACCTTACCTTATATATATATGTATACTCACATATATAAACATATTTTTTACGTATGTATATATTTGTGGGTCTTTTCCCTCTGGCTTTTATCTGTTCTTTATTTTTATTCTTCGTTGATTAGATTAAAATTTATCCACATGTATTTTCCTTTGTATTTGCCCTACTTGAAGTGTGACTGAGCTTCTTGGTTTGGTGGATTGATACCTTTCATGAAGTTCAGTTAATTCTTAGTAATTATTAAAATTTTCTTCTATATACTTACAGGCATGCCTTGCTTAACAATTGGGATACGTGTTAGGTGATTTTTATGTTCAAATGTCATGAAGTATAGTTATACAAACCAGATGGTATGCTCCTTGACCATATGGTATGGCATATTGATTGAGTTTTGTTTATACCATACTATTGGATAGTGGTCCTTTGTTGACGAGAATATTATTAATCAAAATTTGGTTGTCCGTTCTCCTACTGGAACTCCTGTAATATGCATCTGATACTGTTTCACAAAGATTGGGTTTCCCTTTACTTCCTTCCTACTCTTTTCTTCTCTTTGTTTCAACTTGATTTGGGCAGATGTTGAGCCACACATAGTGGTGCTCAGGGCTAACTCCTATTTTTGTGCTCAGGGATCACTTTTTAAAAAAAAATTTTATTAGTGAATCACCATGGGGTACAGTTTCAGACTTATAAATGTTCGTGCTTATATTTCAGTCTCAAGGGATCACTTTTTAGTGGGGCTCTGGAATCATAAGGAATGCCAGGAATCCAACTTAGGTCATCTGTGTGCAAGGCAAACTCTACGTACTGTCCTATGGCTCTGGCCCTTGATTATTTTAATTGACCTATCCTTATATCTCTGATCTTTTCCATTACTTCGTTGTATCCTGTTAAGCCTAATGAATCCTTATTTCTGCTGTATTGTTTTTTATTTCTAGTGTTTACATTTAGTTCCTTTTCATGGCTCCATCTCTCTACTGATATTTTTCATTTCTTCCTGCATGTTTAAAGGTCATTTTAGATATTCAAATATCTTGCCATCCCTTTCCTCCCTTGATCTGGTTCACTTTTATTTATGTTGGTCTGTTTTTTTATTTTGGGGCCACACACAGTGATGATGCTTAGGGATTACCCTGGCTTTATGATCAGGGATTACTCCTGACAGGCTTGGGGGATCATTTTGGGTACTGTGGATTTGACCAAGGTTGGCTGTGTAAAAGGCAAGTGCTCTACCTGCTATACTATCACTTTGGTCCTGGGTCATATTATTTTTTTTCACATATCTTGTAGATTTTTCATCATTAGAAAAAAGTTTAGTGAATATTGGAACAAATCATATTTATCCCCAGAAAGATCTAGTCCCTTTCTTTTCCAGACTGCTAGAATGATTTGATTTGAGACAGTATATCTGCAGTTGATCTAAAACTTTATTACAGCTTTAGTTTGTTTCAGTTTTGCTACTAGCTTCAGATGTGTTTTGATTTTTTTTTTGGGTGCTACCTCTGACTCAGTTTAGGTACCCAGAAACACCTGGTCTTCTAAGAGCATGAGCAGAGGTGCATGCACATGTATAGGTTTTTAGAGTGAGGAAAATGAACTCTTTCAACTTTCCATAAAAAAGTTGAACTTTGAAAAGTGTGTCGTTTTTGTCTTTCAGCATAATATATTTTGGTGGCTATGGGTGTAGGAGACACAATGAACTTCAAGACTGTTTTGATGTTCATGATGCATCTTGGGTAAGACAGTAATCACTGCTTTAATATTTTTCGCTCTTTTTATTTATCACTAATTTAGTGTCTGCATAATGTATTAGAAATAATGATCCTAACTTTTCTCAATTTTATTTTGTTATAATTTACACCGGAAAAATGTGTTTTCTCTCTTTTGCTTTTGGATTTTGCTAGTGGAGGTTCCCCTCGAGATATTAGTCTTCATGATTACTGGAAAAATTGTTTCTTATACCTCATTAATCTGTTAGACAGTTTGTAAAGGCTCAAGGAAAAGCTGGACAAATTTTGACTATTTGCCTCCCTTTAGGTATGTTTGTCAGAACTACAGACTGGCCTCAGTATAAGTTAGCAAACTGGCAATGACGTTACTTTTCCTACTTACGCTTTTTGTTTTTTTGTCACACCTGGATGTCCTTAGGGCTTGCTCCTAGCTCTGCATCTTGTCCTCAGCATATGGGGTACCTGGGATGGAACCCAGGTTGACCAAATGCAAGGCAGCAAATGCCCTAATTGCACTACTTTCACTCTGCCCTCCTGTAGCACTGTAGCACTGTCCTCCCATTGTTCATCGATTTGCTCGAGCGGGCCCAGTAACATCTCCATTGTGAAACTTCTTGTTACTGTGTTTGGCATGTTGGATACGACATGGGTAGCTTGCCAGGCTTTGCCATGCGTGCGAGATACTCTCAGTAGCTTGCTGGGCTCTCTGAGAGGGGCGGAAAAATCGAAGTCAGGTTGGCCAAGTTGGCCGTGTGCAAGGCAGATGCCCAACCACTGTGCTCTCACTTCAGCCCCTGCCCTCCTACTTACTCTTTTTCTTTTTGGGTCACACCCGGCAATGCACAGGCGTTACTCCTGGCTCTGAACTCAGGAATTACTCCTGGCATAATTACTCAGGGGACCATATGGAATGCTGGGAATCGAACCTGGGTCGGGCGCGTGCAAGGCAAATGCCCTACCTGCTGTGCTATCGCTCCAGCCCCATGCCCTCCTATTTATTCTTATTGGTTAGAGAATAGGCTATTATTAATGAAAGACTTCATGACTTATAAAAGTAAAATATATTTTTGGGTTTACCCATTGACTTTTGTTCACAGCCAGCTGTGCTGAAGGGTTACATGCTGTACTATTGCTCCTGGCCAGAAATATTTTAATATATAGTACTGTAGCACTGTCCTCCCATCGTTCATCAATTTGCTCAAGCAGGCACCAGTAACGTCTCCATGTGAGACTTGTTGTTACTGTTTTTGGCATATCGAATATGCCATGGGTAGCTTGCCAGGCTTTGTCGTGCGGGCAGGATGCTCTCGGTAGCTTGCCGGGCTCTCTGAGAGGGGCGGAGAAATCGAACCCGGGTTGGCCGCATGCAAGGCAAATGCCTTGACTGCTGTGCTATTGCTCCAGCCCTTGTTCAAGTTAATATATAACTTGAAAAAATGTAACTTCACCACCGAGATGTATAAGAACTCTGCAGATTTACTATCTGTGTAAACTCACACAAAAGGAGGCACGGCACACAGCGGCGGTGGCTCTATCTCTCCCGCTGGCCGCGTTCAGTCTCACCCTTCTCCTGCCCCA
Source organism: Sorex fumeus (assembly GCF_029834395.1). Taxonomy (NCBI): domain Eukaryota; kingdom Metazoa; phylum Chordata; class Mammalia; order Eulipotyphla; family Soricidae; genus Sorex; species Sorex fumeus. The sequence goes on along the minus strand of NW_026606155.1, from coordinate 45,877,452 downwards.
GGGAGATCGATGGCAATGGTCAGGCGGAGGAAGAAATGAGGACCAGGCTGGTAGGTATTAGTCGCATTTTATTCCATTCCTCTCTCCATCTACACCAGTCTCTCTTGTCTGTCTCTGCTTCTGTCTCTGCTCCCGTCTCTCTCTCTCCATGCTACTTTATTCTCCTTCTCCATCCCCCTTCATCCTCCTCTTCCTTCTGATCCTCTCTGAACATCCAGCCCACTCCTACAGTCTCGTTAAATCCTCTCTTCAGGAGGAATTGGGGGAACAATTACACATAGGTGCGGTCACAATCAATAGGGGTAGAACTCTTAGCCTCAGGGAAGGCCGCTCCTAGGACAGATCCTTTCTCAGCAGGAGGACCCACCCTAGAGCAGAATCCCATGGGTGTGCCTCTCCTCTCCTTGTCCAACAAGCATATAAGCATATATAATATAAATCATTTTGTATGGATACAGTAAGAAATATCTTAAACTTATAGAATTGCTCTCCTAGGGCCATCTCGATCTCAGACCACGGTGCTCAGGCCAGATAGTCTTTCCCACCCCTAGCAGGATCCTAGTCTCGTTGTTACCTTTGGATCATGACAGAATTTGTCTATGATCAAACTCTTAATTTATAGTTAAGAATCGTGGCACTTTGACCTGGCCTATTTCGCTGCCAGGGTAGCTCACCGCTTGCCCTGGGTCCATTCAGTCCCTCGTCGGGACCTTGCTTTTGGGGTGTTAGGAACTAAGGGCAACTGAGGCTTAAGTCGAGAAAGCAGATGCCCGGGAGTGAATAATATTCAAAGCCAATCGAATCCTAAGTTGCAAAGCATAATGTTAATGGTCTTCCTGTATCTATACAAAAAGGATATTACTTTAAGGTAAACTGTTCATAAGGCATAAGGAGAGGAGAAAGGCAATATTTCACTCATATATATAAAATAATAAATAAAATAAAATAAAAAGAAGACCACCGTCTTCTTCGTGCAAAATTCTACCTCACGGAACGAGGAGAAAAGAATGCAAGGTTTAAGAAGACTCCCAGAACAACCACCAACTGGGAACTCTTTGGCTCTGTTGCGGCAACATGGGAAGATGCCGTCATTGACAACATTGATGAAGAATACGATCGAATGATTCAGCACCTCCATGATTGTGCAAGGAATGCCAAGAGAGAGATAACCACAAAAAACCGTCTTTCTTCGAACACTCTTGAACTTATTCGCCAACGTGGCTTGGCACGTGCCTCAGGCAACCACAAACAAACGTCCGAACTGGCAAAACAGTGCAGAGAAGCCATCAAGGATGACCTCAAAAACAGGAGAGCAGCAGTACTGGTAGATGCAGCAGAATCTGGGAAAAACATTCGTAATGCCCGCCTGTCCTTCACCAACTACAAAACCAAGATGACTGCCCTCCGACATCATGATGGATCTATAACATCTTCCAGAAGGGCAATGGAGAAGATTATTCATGACTTCTACTCAGATCTCTTTAATAACCACATCCACTTGCCCACATACCACATACCACATGATGGATATGTCGTTCCCAATGTTCTCCCTTCCGAAATCCAACATGCCATCTCGTCAGTAAAGAAACAAAGAGCACCTGGCCCAGACAAGATCAGACCTGAACACCTGAAGAACTTACCATCAGTACTCATCAATACATTGGCTCGACTCTTCACACGTTACCTGTCTGAATGCAAGGTTCCATCCCAATGGAAAACCAGCAAGACTGTACTACTATACAAGAAAGGAGACATCCACGACATTGGCAACTATCGCCCAATCTGCCTATTGTCTGTTATCTACAAACTATTCACTTGAGTCATCCTGAATAGGATTAGCAGAACACTAGATGAAGGACAACCATGTGAACAAGCTGGATTCTGAAAAGGATTCAGTACCATCGACCATATCCACACAATAACCAAGCTCATTGAGGTATCTCGGGAGTTCAAGATGCCACTCTGTCTAACGTTCATTGATTTAAAGAAGGCCTTTGATTCTGTTGAGACGGAAGCGGTCATGGAAGCCCTAGCCAATCAGGGCGTACAAACTCAATACATCAGGATCCTTCATGAGCTCTATTGCGGATTCACTACCAAGATCTCACCATTCTACAAAGAAGTTATTATCCATATCAAGAGAGGGGTTCGGCAGGGTGATACCATTTCACCAAAACTCTTCAGTGCCACCCTCGAGAACATCATGCGACGACTGGAATGGGAAAACATGGGAGTGAAGATAGATGGTCGGCAACTACAACACCTCCGCTTTGCTGATGACATCGTTCTAATAACACCAAACATCAACCAAGCGGCACAAATGCTGAACGACTTTGACCGTGAATGTGGAAAGGTCAGACTACAGCTGAATCTTACGAAGACAATGTTTATGAGAAACAGCCTTGTTCCTGATGCTCCATTCGCTCTCAATGGAACCACCATCTCCGAATGCAACAGTTATATATACCTAGGTCGAGAAATCAACATGATGAATGACCTGGCACCTGAGTTGCGCAGGAGGAAGAGAGCGGCTTGGAATGCCTTCAAGAGCATTGAAGAAATAACTAAAAGGACAAAGAACCTCCAGCTACGAGCACATCTCTTTGATTCCACCATTCTTCCTGCATTAACATATGCCTCAGAGACCTGGACCCTACGAAAACAGGATGAGAATACTATTCGGGTCTCTCAAAGAGGAATCGAAAAAACTATGCTTGGAATATCACGATTCACTCAAATGAGAGATAGAATCAGGAGTTCTGATCTTCGTCAACGCTCAAGAATCAGGGACGCTGTCTCATTTGCCAAGACATCAAAAATCAGATGGGCTGGACACGTAATGAGGTTTACAGACAACCGCTGGACTAGAGCCATTACTGATTGGATTCCACGAGATATCAAAAGATCACGTGGACGCCCACCTATAAGATGGTCAGACTTCTTCGTCAAGACCCTAAATGATCGGTTTGAGGCTCTACATGTTCCTAAAACGAACAGATACCATTGGGCTACGCTAGCACGCAACCGGGATGGATGGAGACGTTACTGGCACCCGCTCGAATAAATCGATGAATAACGGGGATTAAGTGATTAAGTGATATAAAATCATAGATTTCTGGGAAACTGATCTTACAAATTAACAGTCTGATTAAGCGGAAAGCTGATTAACTGGGTGGGAAGGAGAGCATAGGGAAGACTGTTTACAGATAAACACAATGGAAGTGGAAGTGCTTCAGGAGCACTGTGATGGGTGTAACCAGATTGATGGGTGTAACCAGATAAACCTAAACTCTTTGTACCCCAACACTATCTGCTAACATATTTCATTATATATTATTAGTATAAATGTATGTTGTATATTTCATGTTATATACCTTTGGATATGAATATATATATTTTTGTTTTTGTATTTTTTGTGCCATACCTGGCAGTGATTAGAGCTTAGTCCTTACTCTCTGCTTGGGGGTCACTGTTGGCAGTGCTCAGGGACCGTATGTGGTTCCAGGGATTGAACCTGGCTCAGCTATTTGCAAGGCAATTACTATATCTCTGGCCCTGGATGTGGTTATTTTTTAAAGTTCCCATGTATTCATATGTTTTTCTGACTTTTTAAAATGAAATATTATCTGGGTTGGGAAATAGTACAGCAGGTACTGGTCCCCCAATGATTCCTGAGCAGAGAGGCAGGAGTAAGCCCTGAGCAAAGAGCCAGGAGTAAGCTCTGAGCACAGCTGGGTGTGGCCCAAAACACCCTCTAAAATACTTTATTTAGTGCCAGGAATTGAACCCAGGGCTCCCCCATGCAAAGAGTACACTCCAACCCTTTTTGCCATCTCCCTGTCCTTAACATATACTTACAACATTGCTACTTGCACTACAATTAGAATACTGAATGTATACTAAAGTTTTTGATATACAAGTGGTTTAGTACAAGTACTAAACTAAGTAATAGAGCATTTTAGTAACCTTAACTATAACTGCTAAGTCTTTATCTTGCAAACATTTTGGTCTTTTAGAAAATAAGAAGGCAGGAGAGATAACCCAAGAGGTAATGTGCCTGTCTTGCATGCAGCTGACCCCAGTTTGATTCTGGGTACTGCATATGAAACCCTGATCCCTGCCACTCAGTGATCCCTGAACACAGAGACAGGAGTAAGCCCAGGGCACAGCTGGATGTGAGCTAATGGCCCACTTCCTCGAACAAAAGGAAGAAAATAAGAGAATGAGCACTAGTTTGATTAAAGAGAGCCTTGTTGTTTGGATTATTAGAAGTCATTGAAACTTAATAGAAAAAATAATCTAACCCCCATCCAATATTTTCTCTAATGGCAGTAGTTTAGAATTCTAACCATATGCTTCAGGAAATTATGTCTCAAAATAGAAATATCTGTCCTCTTCAATTTTTTTTAAATTGAATCACTGAAATAGACCCTTACAAAGCTGTTCCCAATTAGGTTTCAGTCATACAGTATTCCAACATCCATTCCCCCACCAGTGTACATTTACCAGCACTAGTGTTCCAAGTTTCCCTCCGATCATCCCCTATCCCAACTCCTCTTCAATTTTATTTTTTTTTCATTTTTTATAATTTTATTTATTGAATCACTGAGAGCAGTTACAAAGCTTTCGGGTCTAAGTCTCGGTCATACAATGAAACACAAGTACCTTCACCAGTGCCCAATCTCCACCCCCAACAACCCCAGTATACCCCCATCCCACACCCTCCCCCTACCTGTGGGGCAGATGATTTCCGCATTACTCTCTCTCTACTTTAATCACGTTCAATATTTTGACACCAGACCCACCATTATTATTTGAGATTTTACCCCAACACTCAGATCTGCTGAAAAGGCAAAAGTAGACAATTTGTTTTCTATTCCTGGTTATGAATAACATATGATGTCACGTGGCTGCAGTAATGGCTGCGCGATTTTAAAATTCTGAAATTTTAACATTTAAATCTGGAGGGATTTCTGCCCAAACCTGCTGGGTTCCGAGATTTGCTCCTGAGTCTCTTGGATCATGGCCGTTAAGCAGCTTGATCAGGAGCCAGAAAGGCCATTCGTGGGCGATTACTTGGAGTCTCGTTGGTGCGGGGGGAGGACAGGACTGGCTCTACCCCCATTTCATGAGGCCCTGCGTGTCTCGTCACTGCAGGCCTAAACCTGACTGTCCAGTGGCCTATGGAGGATGGCGGCCACCAGGCCGCCAGGGGAACAGACCAAGGCACAAAACCTATTCCCACCTGGGGTGGCCCAACACTGCTAACCTACTGCAGGGACCGGATGCATTTCTGCCAAAAGCCGCTGGGTTTTGAGATTTGTTTCTGAGTCTCTGGGATCATGGCCATTAAGCAGTTCAATCAGGAACCAGAGAGGCCATGCCTCCAATTATATAGCTGAGCCGGAGGTGGTTTGTGGGTGTATTTCCTACATACCTAACTTTTGGCTGTTTACTTTCTTGGTAAACTTTGCCCCAAGCTTTTGAGGTCTGGCCAAAGGCACAGCAGCAATTTGGGGGTATCTGGAAGTCTGAAGACGCCATCATGCTGCTGATGCACTTGCCTCACAGGTACAGATTGACCTATTGGCGGCACCATACCCCCTTCCTCTTCAATTTTAACAGAGAAAATTCTCTGAGAACATTGGAGTCAGTAACTAAAGTTTTACTTTACATTTTATCACATTATTGAGCCACTCTCTGCATTTAGTTTTATGCCTATAGTATAGTATAGTATAGTATAATATAGTATAGTATAGTATAGTATACTATATGCCTATAGTATATGCTATATGCCTATATATATAGTATATGCTATATGCCTATAGTATCGTATCGTATCGTATAGTATAGTATAATATAGTATAGTATAGTATAGTATAGTAACATAGTAACACTGGAGCGATAGCACAGTGGTAGGGCGTTTGCCTTGCACGCAGCCAACATGGCCGACCCGAGTTCGATTCCTCTGCCCCTCTCGGAGAGTCCGGCAAGGTACCGAGAGTATTGGATATGCCAGACACAGTAACAACAAAGTCTCCAATGGAGACGTTACTGGGCCTGCTCGAGCAAATCGATGATCAACGGGAGGGACTTTATAGTAACATTTAGTTCTATCTTTAAATTTTTTTAAATTCAATTTTTATTTTGTTTTGTTTTGCGCCACCTGGGTAGTGCTCAGGGCTTAACTCCTAGCTCTGTACTCAGGAATCACTACTGGCAATGCTTGGAGTACCATGTGGGATGTTAGGGATTGAACCCTACTTGCTATACTATTTTTCTGGCCTCAGCTCTGTTTTTTTTAAAAAGTACCTATTATGTAATGACACTGTGGAAATCTGAAAATTATAAATGTCTTAAATATTTCTGTTTTAGGAAGAGCAGATATTCTGGGGATGGCATAATGATGTTCATGTATTTGACACAAAGTCACAGACTTGGTTTCAACCAGAAATTAAAGTAAGTATTTTAAAAAGTTGCCTTTCATTTGTATATTGATTGATACTTTAACAATGTTTTTAGGGAACAGAAAGAGAAGAGTACAATAGACCTGAGAGCATGTAAAGAAGGCTTTGTGTGTGGGATTCAGTTCTGGGCACAGGACGGTTCAGTTCCAGGCACTGCTGGGAGCACAGGATTAGCCAGATTAGCACTAAGTACCACTGACTGTGTCACAAAAACAAATACAAGTAATAGTTTTTGGGGGGAGGGCATGGCAGGAAGGAAACTGGGGACATTGGTGGTGGGAAATGTACACTGGTGAAGGGAAAGGTGTTAGAACATTATAAGACTGAAACCCAATCATGAACAATCTTGTAGCTGTTTATCTCACTGTCATTCAATTTAAACAAAAATAATAGGCAAAAATTATATATGTTAGTTTAAGCAATAGTGAATTTACATATAACTAGAAAGTATCTTTTGGAATTTCTTGTGCAGTGTAAGCAAGAGCTATACTTATAAGGTTCTCAGAAGCTCAGAAACTGGAGCAAGTTATTCAACACATCATGGTACTTTGCAGCTATTTCTTGGCTTCTCTCTGCTTTTCTTTGTGTACTATTTCTGTCTTTGGAAGAATAGTTTGCTCATTTAAGAAGAGTATGACTCTGGATACTCAAACAACTTATACTGTTATTGCATAGGCTCTCAGTGACTTTAACTTTAACTGTTTTTTGAAAAAAGGGCTGAGCATAGTCTTTATATTATTCAGATTATATCTGTCCCTATTGCCAAAACAAAGAGTGACCAAGTCACAGTCTCAAGCCTATCTCTCTGGGACTAAGGCTTTATCACTGATAAATTCACCAGAACTCTGTAGATTGGAATTATTACCAGACAAAACCAAAATGGAAATGCATAAAATTTGATGCATTTTAATTTATTTTGATTTAGGGCCACATCCAGCTGTGCTCAGGACTTATTCCTGGCACTGCACTCAGAGTGTTTGTGGAGGAGAATTTTGACAATGTTTAAACATTAATTTTTTTATTGAAACACCATGATTTACAAAGTTATTCATTGTTGAATTTTAGGTATACAATTTGTTAACTCTATCCCATTATCGTTGCTCATTTCCACCAATGTCTAATTTTCTCTCCAATCCCCAGCCTGCCTCCTTGATAGGCACATTATTAAGTTTGTTAAAGATTAGTATTTATTTGTTATTTAATTTTGGATGCCTTACCTGCTGTACTATCTCTTCAGCCCCAGAAACCACTTTTTTTTTCCTTTTGGGTCACACCCGGCAATGTACAGGGGTTTCTCCTGGCTCTGTGCTCAGGAATCACCCCTGGCGGTGCTCAGGGGACCATATGGGATGCTAGGAATCAAACCCAGGTTGGCCGCGTGCAAGGCAAACACCCTACCTGCTGTGCTATTGCTCCAGCCCCAGAATCTCTCTCTCTCTTTTTTTTTTTTGATCATACCCGGCTCAGGAAATACTCCTGGCAGTGAGAAACCACTTTTAAAAGGTGAATAAATTTAATTCTAGAGAGTAGTATAGTACTTGTGTATAATTATTACTATGTTAAATGATATTTTGCATATGGTTTTAATTAACTTACACTGGTAATAGTAACTAATCAGTGAGGGATTCCTTATTCTGAGCACAAAATATTACTTCCTTTCACATGTTTTCAATTTTTGCTTTCTATTTACTGATCTTTGCTTGCAGGGTGGAATTCCACCACAGCCACGGGCAGCACATACTTGTGCAGTGCTTGGAAATAAAGGCTATGTCTTTGGAGGACGTGTTTTGGTTAGTGTTTTTAATGGAAATTGTCTTTTTATATGCTATGCTTCTGATAAAATTTGCTCCTGATATTTTGAAATTATTCAATATACAAATAATCTAAATTAAAATGTCATTCAGCAAATTGGTTACTTATACTTTACTCCCAAATAGATTATTTATGAGTAATCATTGATAATTATACAGGATAATGAAAAGCCTTCATTTTAGTATTCTCAAAAAAGTTTGATTTGTCTTCTAATGCAATTACTTTAAGTTTATTTCTTTCTGCTTTGAGATATTAATGTGGTGTCTCTGTTAATCTCATTAATGTGTTGTGTTGTTTCCTAGTATATAAACTTCTGGTGTTATAAATAATCTATTTTCAATCTGAATTTAGTTTTAGCCCATGAAAAGTATAAAACACTAACTTGATACACTTTTATTTTAGCAAACTAGAATGAATGATTTGCATTATCTAAATTTAGATACCTGGACTTGGTCTGGAAGGTAAGTTTAAAATTTAAGTGTTTTAATCTATAGACATTTCTTCATGGGTGTATGTTTCTGTGTGTGTGTGTGTGTGTGTGTGTATGTGTGTGTGTGTCTGTTTGGCATAATCTAAATTTGGGTGTCTAAAACATAACTTGCATTTTCCCCCTCTAGGCCATTTATATAAAACATTATGTATTAATTTAAATATATAATTGTTTTTAATCAAACAATATAAAACAAGAATGCTAACAGTTGGAAATTGATTACGGGAGGTACTGATTTTATAACTATATTAGGTTCTTCTCAGTAGATGAAGGAACAGTATAATAGGGCAATCATATGACATTTTATTATGGCTCATTGTCTATAAAATAAATTTACCTAGCTATCAGTTCAGCTCTTTATATAAAGAGGTAGAATTAGAATCCGAGGGGCCAGAGCGGTTGCATAGCTGGCAAGATGCTTGCTTGCCTTGCAGTTGGCAGACCTGCATTCCATCCTGAGCACTGTCAGGTATGAAACAAAAACAAAAAAAGGATTAGAGTCCTAAAGTATAAAACTATCAAAAGAAAATATAGTTGGTTATCTTTAATTTGCCCCTCTCTCCCTCTCCCTCTCTTCCTCTCTTTCTCTCTTTCTCTTACTGTTTCTCCCCTCCCCCTTCCCTCCCCCCCTTCCTTCTTTCCTCTTTGTTTTTGGACCACACCTTCTAGCTCTGTACTCAGGGATCACTCTTGGCAGGGTTTTGGGGGACCATATGGGTTGCCAGAGATTGAACCAGGCTGTCTGCATACAAGGCAAAAGCCCTTGGACTTCCTGCATGCAAAGCATATGTACTAGACCTTTTTGTTTGTTTTTTTTTGGACACACCCGGTGATGGCAAGGCTCATAAGTTACTCCTGGCTCTGCACTCAGGAATTACCTCTGAACCTTCTGGCATGCCAGGGATCCAACCTGAGTCAGCTGCATGCAAGGCCTTACCCACTGTACTATATCGCTCCAGCCCCTGCTCTGGACTTATGAGTCATCTCCCACCTCAAGTTTGTTTATTTAAAAAGTAGAAAAGAAAAGTTTGCTGGAAAGTAGGAGAGAGAGGAAAAGTAACTCCCCATGTGGGGAGGAACTTAGTATAGGACTAAGTTGATAAACTTTTTAAAAGATGATATAAATCTAGATTAAAAAATGAAGACTGATTTGTAACATTGCTTAATAATGAAATATTTGGGGGCGTTATAGATAGTACATTGGGTAGGACGTTTGTCTTGTATGTGGCAAACCTGGGTACAATTTCCAGCATCCCCTGAGTACTTCCTGGAATAATTCCAGAATGCAGAGCCAGGAGTAACTCCTGAGCATCACCAGGTGTGGCCTCTGCAAAGAAACAAAAAATTAAAATTTGTTTTTGGGGCCATATCCAACTGTGCTCAGGGCTCTTAGTTTTCATTCTATGTTCTATAGCCAGGTTGGATAGAAATTAAGAGGGAAAATTCTTTTAAATTTATCTAAGAATTTTAAGAATGTTTTAAAAATATTCCTATAGGTAAGATTAGGAATCAACATTTTTTTTTCTTTTTATTAGTGAAACACCATGAAGTACAGTTGTAGATTTACAATTTTTTGTGCTTGGGTTTCGATTATACAATGATCAAATACCCATCCCTCCATCAGTGCCCACTTTCCACCACCATGGATAATATCCCCCCCACCCCACCCCCATCCCACCCTGCCTCTGTGGCAGGGCATTCCCTTTTGTTCTCTCTCTCCTTTTGGGCGTTGTGGTCTGCAAAAGAGGCATTGAATGGCAAACATGTTCAGTCCATAGTCTACTTTCAACATGCATCTCCCCTCCTGGGAGGATCCTCCAAACACCCTTTATTTGGTGCTCCCTTCTCTATCTGAGCTGCCCTTTCCCCTAGAATGCCCGGCTGGCCTCTAAGCTATGGAGTAATCCTCCTGGTGCTGATCTCAGCTATTCTTGGGTATTAATCTCATATTTTGTTATTTTATATCCCCCAGACGAATGCAATCTTTCTATGTCTATCCCTCTCTTTCTGACTCATTTTGCTTAGCATGATACTTTCCATGTTGTACCACTTGTATGTAAATTTCATGACTTCATCTTTTCTAACAGCTACATAGTACTCCATTGTGTAGATGTACCAAAGTTTCTTTAACCAGTCATCTGTTCTTGGGCATTCAGGTTTCTTCCAGTTTCTGGCTATTGTAAAGAGTGCTGCAATAAACAAACAAGTGCAGATGTCACTTTGACTATACATTTTTGCCTCTCTGGGATATATTCCCAGGAGTGCTATTGCTGGGTCAAATGGGAGCTCAATTTCTAATTTTTTGAGAATCGTCCATACTGTTTTCCAGAAGGGCTGAACCAGTCGGCATTCCCACAAACAGCGAAGGAGTGTCCCTTTCTTGCCACATCCGCGCCAGCATTGGTTGCTTTTGTTCTTTTGAATGTGGGCCAGTCTCTGAGGTGTGAGATGGTATCTCATTGTGGTTTTGATCTGCATCTCCCTGATGGTTAATGATGTAGAGCATTTTCTCATGTGCTTTTTTGCCATTCAGATTTCTTCTTTGAGAAAGTTTCTGTTCATTTCATTGCCCCATTTTTGGATGGGGTTGGATGTTTTCTTCTTGCAGAGTTTAACCAGTACTTTGTATATCCTTGATATCAACCCCTTGTCAGATGTGTATTCGGCAAATATCCTTTCCCATTCTGTAGACTGTCTTTGTATTTTGGTCACTGTTTCTTTTGAGGTGCAGAAGCTTCTTAGTTTAAGATAGTTCCATTTATCTATCTCTGTTTTCACTTGCTCGGCCAGTGGCGTGACATCTTTGAAGATACCATTAGCTTCAATGTCATGGAGGGTTTTGCCGACTTTGTCTTCAATGTACCTTATGGTTTCTGGTCTGATGTTGAGGTCTTTAATCCATTTTGATCTTACTTTTGTACACGGTGTTAGGCAGAGTTCTGAGCCCATTTTTTTGCATGTAGCCGTCCAGTGATGCCAGCACAATTTGTTAAAGAGGCTTTCCTTACTCCACTTCACATTTTTTGCACCTTTATCAAAGATTAAATGATCATATGATTGAGGGGAGATGTCAGTGTATTCAACCCTGTTCCATTGGTCTGCAGTTCTGCCTTTGAGGAATCAACATTTTTAAAGTAATGAGGAATTTTTTCCCCTTCAGGTCAGAGCCTTTAAAAAAAAATGAATACATTGCCTAAGTTTTTATATTTTGTTCTTGTCACAGGATTTCTATCAAAGGAGAAAACCCTAGACATCGGTCATGGCATACTCTAACAGCAATAGCTGATGATAAGCTTTTCCTATTTGGTGGACTAAGTGCAGATAATATTCCTTTAAGTAAGTCAACTAAAATTTAGTCTGCATAATTTTGTTCACTGCGTTTGATGCCTAACATCTCTTTCTTCATTTGTTTTATGAAATCTGGGTTACATTAATCTCCATCTATATACTCACCTGAGGTATAATTTTATATAGGATCTGGAAACTATTTTTTTTTCAACAAAAACTTAGGACATTGTCTGTGTATCTGCCAGTCTACTGACCAGCAAATTTTATAATCTAGTTGGAAAAGCATTAGTTCCCAGGAGGAGATGTTAATTGCATATTGTTATCTCTCTTGGCTTCTTGGTTCTAGTTGGATTTGGATCCAACCAGAACCTAACATGTATTCAATTCAGTTGGGTTTGTTTTTTTTTTAGCATGTTAGCCTCACAGATTTAATGTTTTTGATTTCTATTTACTATTGTTGGACATTGATTTATGGAAAACTAAGTGTCCAATCACTTTCTTTCATATTCAGATTAAGATGTCATCATATGATGGTTGGCAATGTGGCTTAATGACAAGGCACATGCTTTGAAATACATGTCTCTTGGGCTCAGTCCCGGCCACATCATGCCCCCCACCAGAAGCCCTCAAATATTGTTTATATGGATATTATATGATACCAATAATTTGTTTTGGGGTTTTATTAATTGTGAAATGGCATTACGGTTTTGTAGAAGTACTCTTTTTTTTTTTTTTGGTTTTTTGGTCACACCCAGTGATGCACAGGGGTTACTCCTGGCTCATGCACTCAGGAATTACTCCTGGCGGTGCTCAGGGACCGTATGGGATGCTGGGAATCGAACCCGGGTTGGCCGCATGCAAGGCAAACGCCCTTCCTGCTGCACTATCACTCTAGCCCCAGTACTTATATTTTGAGGAGTGCTTGCTATAATCTCTGGGGAGGAAATAAGATCTAGCATTTTAACTCAGCAACAAAAATAACAAAGACAAATGGAGCTCGTGGTAAATTTTTGGTAGTTGTTGAATCTAATACATGTGAGGATTTATTCTTATGTTCACCCGAATTTTGTATATGTTTAAAAATTTTTATGAGGGGGCTGGAGCAATAGCACAGCGGGTAGGACGTTTGCCTTGCACGCAGCCAACATGGCCGACACAGGTTCGATTCCCAGCATCCCATATGGTCCCCCGAGCACTGCCAGGAACAATTCCTGAGTGCATGAGCCAGGAGTAACCCATAAGCATCGCCGGGTGTGACCCAAAAAGCAAAAAAAAAAAAAAATTTTATAAAACACATTCATACGGTAGTCTTTTTTTTTTTTCCCTTTATTTTATTTTATTTTTTTTAAAGTTGTAGATTTACAATTTTTTGTGCTTTGGTTTCAATATACGGTAGTCTTATAAATGTAGAATCATTACTTTGGGGAATAAATTTTAATTTTATCCTAATCTTAATTTCTGAAATGTTCTGACGTTGACAGGTGATGGTTGGATTCATAATATTAAAACAAATGGCTGGAAACAGCTTACTTACTTACCAAAAACAAGACCCAGGTAAGTCTAGAAGCTGACACATAGTTCAGTAGTTAAGAATTTTTAAGTATTGAATATATATTATATAGTGTTTAATACTAAAACCATAAATCATCAGAAAGAATATTTTTCAAATAAACATGATGTAAATGAAATAAATATAATTTTAATTATATCTGATAGAAATATCTTTTCAGTTTCTACTCATTTTTTATATATGAAAATGTCTTTTATGTAAATTCAAGATCTTGCCAACTAAATCTGAAAAGACTTAGAATTAAAAGTATCATAATAAAAAGTATCATAATATTGCTGTATTTAATAAGTAGATAAGAATGAGATATTAGCAACTTTTTGAGTGAGCTTTAGAGCATTTTATTGAGGAAAATTGCTTTCATGTTTTTCAAGTATATGCCAGATTATTATTTTATTATTGTATAAATACCAATGTGAAAAAAATATTAATGTGAATTTAAAAAAACAGTAAATAAAAACAATGTGCTTATATTGTACTACAAAGAAAGTCATATTGGTACTATAATTCTTAGTTTGGTAATTTCATTGAGTAGTATAATAAAGATATGTTAATAGGAAAGTAAAATTTGACACATTATAATTTAACATTGTTATAGTTAGCAATAGACTTTATTCTTCATGTAATGTATTTCAGAACTTTTAAATCATAAATATGCTGTGTGAAGTCAATTTAATGATGTATGTATTTTAGCAATTCAATAAATGATAAGTAACTTATAAAAACACTCAATGTGTAAATATCTCAGTGCATATATGTTAATATGCACAATTCATCTAGAATTTATTATAAGTTTATGATTCTTACATTTTTATTTATGAAGTTTATTGTATTTCAGCAATTTTAGATTTTTTAGAAATTTGATACTTTAAAGAATTTTATATTAATATATTGGAATCAGAGTTCTAGTTCTTGCTCAGCTTTTTATTTCACTTTGAGAAATTCACCTAAAGAAACTGAGCATCTTCTACTTGTCTGAGGCCTTGGGTTTGATCCCTGGCATACAAAAGAAAAAAAACTGCATCATTTTCTTTTATCTGTGAAATGAAAGAGTTGAATAGATAAGATTTTTTTCTCTTCTAGTTATTTGATTGTTGGAATGCATTAATTGTAGGCCAGAGTGATAGTAAGAATGTTTAATTTTTTAATATTCCTATTTCATATTTCAATCCTTAATAAGTAATTAGAGCAACAAAACTATTATCAATAATATATTAGTTAGATCTGAGCTATGTAAAGAGATTTCTTTGAATTCAGCTGATGTGTCATGTAAATATATGCTTTATTAGAATATTTAGGTGATAAGTTTAGAGCAGCTGTGAGAGGACATAAACTCTCAGTCTGTAGAAAAAACATCAGGTTGCAAGCTAGATGTCACCAAAATCAAGGCAGGAAAGGCTTTCCAGTGTTCCTCGATGATGAAGTCCAGGCCAGAGTTTCCCTAAGGCAGATAAGACAAGGCAGATCTATCTTCAGGTATGAGGTGAGGAGAAGAACAGGTGGGATACAGTTTAGTGTAAGGAGAACATATGTGTGTATATATATAATGTATATATATTAATTTTTGAAAGTGAGAATATAATTAACATTCGAATAATTTTGTGCAGACTTTTCCAAGTTTTAATTTTTAAGTGTAAGCTGCCCAGTTCTCCTCTTGTGCTTCTACAGCAAGGATTCTCAACCTTGGCATTTTTGACATTTTTGGAACAAATTATTTTTTGTTGTTTGGGGCAATCCTGTGCATTGTTGGCTGCTCAACAGCACCTTTGCCCTTCTCCCTATAGATGCCAGGAGAACTCTTCCCCCAACTCTGTCATACCACTGCCCTGGACAGTCAAACATATTGTTTCATTTTGTAAAACAGCCCCTTGGTAGCAACAGATCTTCTGGTTGAGAACCATTGTACATTGTACACTCTATTTTTCAAGTCTCAGTATTAAAAAAAACTACTTGCCATCTATATATGTATATAATGTGTATGTCTTATACATGGTAGAGGTGGCTTCCAAGGACCCTTTCTAATATGTCTGTAAAAGACAGTAATGTTGCCATATAGAGCCTTACTGGATTTCATAAATTTTGCTAAAATTACATACAACTTTCCCTATCAGAATTTAAATGTTCCTTTCCACATATGAAGAGTATTTGTTATAATTTATAGTTCTTTTACCTGAGTATTTCTCTGGGTGTCCTGATGCCTCCACTGCGCCCCCAACATACCCCAAGGGGACCACAGAAAAAAATCATGTAAATGAGGCCCATGGCATAAGACTAGCAAACCATGGTTTGACATGGCAAGACAAGGGGGCCACAGGAAGTAACAAGGTTGGAAGGGAGCCAAGGTCAGAAGAGGTTGAGAAAGGCTGTTTTACCCAATCCCTCTTCCAATCCTCACCCCCATCCCAATCCCATAATATAATCTGAATTTTTCTGAAGATGTACAGAGTTTTCTATTGTGACATGTAAGTTGGAGAATTGGGCAGTTTTTTCTAAACAAAATCACTCAGTTACACTGAGTGCCAAGTGTGTTTATCCTTTCATGTGTGTGAGTGAGGAAGGTATTTTGTTTAATAGATTGTGCATAATCCCACTATTTTCACGAAGTAAAAAGTTAAGTTTAAAGGTTTAATGTGCTAAAAGTAAGGTATGGGGCTGAGACATTTCTTGGGGTCAAGCACATGCTTTGCACTTTTGGCCCTCTGAGTTTTACCCTTGAAGCTCCCCCTGTCCCCTGCTCAAAGTGTTGTCAGAATTTTAAAACTAAATTAATAAAAATAAGTTAAATAGTAATAAAACAAGTGATAATATATTGTTATATGGGAAATATGGGAAGTATGTTGCTTTAGTAATCTAGCCTAAAAAAACAAGTTAACACGGGCTGGAAAGAGAATACAGGGGTTAAGGTGCTTGTCTTATACACAACTCCTGTGTTTCATCCCCAGAACAACATATAATACCCTAGCACCACCGTGAGTGATCCCTGAGCACAGAACTAGGAGTAAATCTGTAGCACCACAGGGTGTGGACCAAAAACAAAAAAAATAAAAGTAATAAAAATGCACTGATAGAAAGCAGTGGTTTTTAAAATATGTTATTTGTTCTCTAAAATTGAGAAATATATGTGCACATTTTTCCTGAGTTAGAACATCTCAAAGTATTGAACTTTATAAAGTCACAAAATTATTCTTGGTAAAAAATATGGAAGTAGAATGTCAGCTAGCTGACTTTTTCCAAAAGAATATTAAATGTTATTACTTTATGAAATTGTTTAATCACTGAATATCTGATGTTAATATTTAATGTCTACTTTTATTAATCAAAAGTTTTTGAATACTGGATACAGAGCACCTTAATTGGTCTTTTTCAGGGGTAGCTTAAACTTAAATTATCCAAGTTCCATTGGTATGCTGGTAAATGGTTAACTGCTCTCCAGGAAATCAAAACAAAACAAAATCCTACTTTGCAGAATTGACTGATTTCTACCATGGTCAGTTTCAGGCTTCTAATGCAATATTGTTGTATTTGGATAGAGATGCACATAATTGGTTTCAGGCAGCCAGTAAGCTCTTCCAGCACACCATAGTGGGAATTTTTCACCTGAAGAACCATAGAGTATTTGTGAGGAGCTAGAAAACACACATATCAAACACTTAAGAAACATAGAGGGTTTTTTTCCCAATATAAATTTAGAATCTAAAATGAGCTGTTAAATGTTGAAAGTTCCTGCACAGAAAGGGTAAGAGTCAGTTTGGATGGGTATTCAGGTCACTTCCTAAAGATTTTGAGTCTTTTGCTCTTAAACTTCAGAGAGAACAATCTATCATTCTTAGCCTACAAAACAGTGTGGGAAAAACAATAACAACCAAGAGGTGAATAGAAGTGTTTCCCCTTGGAATATTTGACTAAAATGGAGAGTTCATTTGAATAGAGGCAAAAACTCCAATTCTAGGGAAAAATAGTTATTGGTCATAAATATTATAAGCATAAATGTCATGTTCAAAAAATAATAAGGTACTTCCTGATCAGGAGATGTCTATGGTTAAAAACAATATTAGGAGCAGTGTAATTTGTCAGATATATATATATATATATATATATATATATATATATATCTGGGAAGAATTAGAGACAGAAAAATCTGTTACAAGTCATCTCCTTAATAACAGTGGTATAAGGGCCAGAACAATAGCACAGGTAGGCCTCTTGCCTTGTACATAGTCAACCCAGGTTCTATCTTCAGCATCCCATATCCTCTGAGGTCCTCCAAGAGTAATCCTCAAGTGCAGAGCCAGGAGTAAGCCCTGAACACAGCCGGGGAAAAAAAAAAAAACAGAAAAAAATAGGAGTGGGCTAGCTTAATTAAACTCTAGAATTGAGTCCTTTAGTATTTCTAGAGGAATCTTTAAAAATAAAACTTTCGAGGACAGGGGTTAGGCACTTGCCTTACATATGGCATCCCATATCGTCTCCTGAGTACTGCCAGGAGTAATTCTGAGTGCAGAGCAAGAAGTGACCTCTGAGCACAGCTGGGGGTGGCCCAAAAACAAACAAAAATTTAAGTTTGATCATACCTCTTTTATAATAAAATTTATATTGTGCAATTGAAAAATTGGTTTATATGTGATACACAGTTTTTTCCTTGAGAGTATTTCATCTTATTTATAATTTTCAACCATAGGTTATGGCACACAGCCTGTTTGGGAAAAGAAAATGAAATAATGGTGTTTGGTGGGAGCAAAGATGATTTACTTTCCTTGGATACAGTAAGAAAATTTCATATCTAAATATTACCTCTGAATAATTGTATTCAAATTAAATCATTCAAATAAGTTTAGTATTATTTATTCACCCACTGCAAAATATAATAAGGCAGAAATGTTACTTATGGTGAGATTAATTTTTTGAATGAATGACTATTGTGAATCATTTCCTGATATTTTGGATTTAAAAATCTGAATATTCTAGCGACCAGTTCCAGTTTGTGAGTGTGCATGTAGTAGAGTTGGGTGGAGGTAAAGGGATGTTCACCACAACAGTAATGAAATTTCCTCCACCAAACTGAGATCCTACAATTTAGCTCAATTCTCACTCTGCCACCTGTCAGATTCACAGGTTGGCAGGTTTGTTCTACCAAATCAAAGCCCCTTCTTCCTCAGGTGGTGGTTAAGTTCAGGCTGTCAGCTGTGCTTCTGACCGAGTAGCAGTCTGTTGGAAATACCAGTGACTCCCTCTGTGCGGTTAGAGTAGCTCACAGAATGCAGAGAAACAATTTACTTACTAGATGACAAGTTTATTGTAAAAGGTTTTCTTCATAGGCCAAGGAACAAATTTTGCATGCTGGAGCCCAATGGTTAAGTCCTAGAACCACTTGGTTTCCTGAGCACTTACCGGGAGCCACCTTTAAGCACCTATCTAGGAATAATTGTCTCTGAGCTTCTTTGGGTGTGGCCCCAATTCCCTTCCCCCCTCCCAAATAAGTTTTTTTTAATTTTTTTTTAAATGAGCAGTAGTACAATGGGTAGATTGTTTGTCTTGCATGCAGCCGACTTGGGTTCGATCCCCAGCATCCCATATAGTTCCCCCAAGCACTGCCAGGAGTAATTCTAAGTGCAGAGCCAGGAGTAATCCCTAACATCTCTGGATGTAGCTCAGAAAGCCACAAATAAATAAAAATAAATAAAGATTTTTAACTCAGTAACAGCCGGAGGAAGATGTGCATTGGGCTAGAGTATTGGGCAGATCTGGAATAGTCATGCTCTCTCTATGTGCACTGATTCCCCCCAGATCTGTGAATAGGTACCAGCCCCCAGCTATTCTGATGCTCATCTGGTTATTTTTGGAGCTTTCATTATATAACCATAGGCCACTGGTGATTGAGCTCCATCTTCTGCCCATCTCCCCTTCTGAGTTGGGAGTTTCAGCCACGGGGTTGAGTCTCTTCGGCAGGCAGCCTCCATCCTTTTGTGACATAGGGACTTTCCAAAAGTGACCTCCAGTGGAGCAAGTGTAACAGGGAAGGCACTGGCCATCCCAGGATTGATTCTGAGCATAGCATATATGATCCCCAAGCCCTGCTAGGAGTGATCCCTGAGTACCAACCCAGGAAGAACCTCAGAGCATAGCTAGGTGCGGCCCCCTCCAAAAAATGTTATTTCTGAAAGTGAATAAATTTATAAAATATTTATAAAATAGAAGGCACTTACTTCTGTCTCACTGCTTAGGAAATTCCAACAGTTTTCGAAACTTACTGGAAACAGATGAAGACCAAATATATATTTGTTATTAAAAATCACAATCATTTGGGGCTGGAGTGATAGCAGATCAGGTAGGGCGTTTGCCTTGCACGCGGCTGACCCAGGCCGACCCAGGTTCGATTCCCAGCATCCCATATGGTCCCCCGAGCACCGCTAGGAGTAATTCCTGAGTGTATGAACCAGGAGTAACTCCTGTGCTCGCCGGGTGTGACCCCAAAAAGCAAAAAAAAAAAAAAAAATCACAATCATTAAATTAAGAAGCACTTTTTAAAAATTTTTCTATTTTTATATTTTGGGGTCACACCCGGCAATGCACAGGGGTTACTACTGGCTCTGCACTCAGGAATCACTCCCAGCGGTGCTCAGGGGACCACATGGGATGCTGGGAATCAAACCTGGATCGGCCCTGTGCAAGACAAACACTCTCCCTGCTGTGCTATCACTCCAGCCCCAAGAAACACTTTTAAAGGGCAACTTCTTTTGTTTTCTTTGTGAATTTTCCTGTAGTTATCGATGTTACAATTTCATTGAATTAAAATATTTATAAGTAATTTTTGATATACTGAAATAGATTATATATGTATAAGAAGTATTTGGTGCATAAAAAGACTTTATAAAGGGCCCGGAGTGATAGTACAGTGGGTAGGGCACTTGCCTTGCACATATCTGACCTGGGTTCAATCCGTGGCACCCCATAAGGTGCCCTGAGCCCCACCAGGAGTGATACCTGAGAGCCAGGAATAAGCCTTGAGTACCTCTGGACCTGGCCTAAAAACAAAACAAAAAAATTTTAAAAATGAATAGCATTTACGATATAAAATATGCTTAGTAGTGTAAACTACTATGTAAACTACTAATTATCCTACTACTATTATACAGGTAATAGTAAACTACTAAGTATCAAAATAACTGATCTGGGTTTGATCCGTGACATCACCAGGAATGATCCTTGAGCATCTAGCCTGAAAGGAAGCCCTGAGCACTTACTGAATGTGGCCCAAACCACCTTTCCCCGCCCTAATAAAATGTTACCAATGAGATAATTTTAGAGGCCAGAGAGATTCTACAGGTATTAAGGTACTTGCCTTTTACACAACTCAACCAGCTTGATCCCACCACTATATATGATCCCCTAAGCATCACCAGGAGTGATCCCTGAGCACAGAGCTAAGAAGAAGCCCTGAGTAAAGCCTGATATGGCCCCCAAATCAATCTACACCAAACAAACAAACCAAAAATTTCTCATGAAATTTTCTACAATTACCATCATTAGTTTTAGCTTCTTTTTTTTATTTTTATTTTTTTATGTAGGAGTACTGCTTGAATTGGGCATGAACTCCACAGCACTAGCTTCTTTTTAAGAGAAATCTATTTTGTTTAAAGTGTGTTTCCTTTGTATTTTATGCATCTTTTGTCATTGCTTCACCCTGTTTTACATTTGAATTTGGGGGAAATTGGGCCACTGAGTGCATATGCTCAGATTTACTACTAACTTTGTGTTCAGGGATCATCACCATCAATTCTGATGGTACTTAGGAGAACCATATGTGGATTCAACTGGATAAAAGGCAAGTGCCTACACCCCTGAATTATTTCTTTGGCTCGTACATTTAAGTTTAAAGTGTTCTAGTTTTAAACTCTGATAAAACTAAGGTCAAAGGAAGAAGTGACAAACTTTGGAAGAATTTTGTTCTTTCACTCCGGAAAATTCAGTAGAGGGTGACCACAGGCAGAACAGATGTTGAGTGGCTGCTCTGGCTTACATAAGTTGCTTGTACATAGCAGGACCCAGCCACCAGAAGTCGCACAATGTGCTAGATTCCTAACTGGAGGGTGCCAGCTACATTGCTGCTTTTCAGACATAGTAGTCACCAGAGCAGTTTCTGAGGAGTAGGGTACCTACAAATGAAGTGGCGTTTCTACAGGGAAATTTGATGATGCTCAGGGGGCTTCAGTGCTGCACCCCATGATGCTTTGGGGACCATCTGGTACCAGATTTTGAATCAGGGCCAGTTGCATACAGTGTATATACCTTAAAAGTTATGCACTATCTTTTTGACCTCACTATTCTTATTTTGAATTCATTGCTCATGTAGAAAAGCATGTTTCTGGTTTATTATGAGTAATAGGCCTGTGTTTAGGTAAAATTTACTGAGTAATGGTAACACTTCTCCAAAGTTTGAGTAGATAGTAAATATAAACATTATATACATATGTATGTACTTATGCATGTGTATGAATAGAGGTTTATTTGCTTTAAATGGTTGTTTTAATGTTTATAAAATAAAGTCACTCAATTATTAGCGCATTATTTTTATCAAAAAACTTTGTGATTTCTCTTTTTGTTTTCTTTAGAGTCACTGTAATGATTTGTTGATATTTCAAACACAGCCTTATTCACTGCTCAGGTAAGGATATACTTTATTTTTATTTCTGTGCTATTATTAATGTATAATAATTCCCTCCTCCATTTTTGGGAATTATTTTAATATTTTCCAGGTAGTTTGTGACTTGAATTTAAGAAGATATTTACATCTTCTTAAGAGTATTTTCAAACTTGTAGTGGTGAACCATATAGCAGTATAATTAGAAAAGATAAAATATGCTGTGTCATTACATTTTTGTTTTGTTTGTAAAATTGCTTTTATTTTATATGAGAATGAAGCAGACTATTTCCTTGAATCTAAACTGATGTTTTTGTTTGGGGACCACACCTGGCTGTTCTCTGGGCTTATTCCTGGCTCTGCACTCAAGAATCACTTCTGGCAGGCTCAGGGTCCCATATGGGGTGGTGGCGACAAATATGGGTTGGTTGTGTTGCAAGGCAAGCATTCTACCTGCTGTACTATCACTCTAGTTCCTTAAACTGATTTTAACATGTTTTTAACTTTTTTGAATTTCGAATATATCTAATAGGCATATATACATACACTTAATTAATGGATTTTTTTCTTTTTTCAAAGAGACTTTTTAAATTATTTAAGAAATACAGGGCCCAGAGACCTAGGATAGCATATGAGGTACTTGTCTTGCACACATCTGATGGCTGGTTTCAATCCTTGGCATCCCATATGAGCACTTCTAGGAGTAATTCTTGAGTGCAAGAACCAGGAGTGATCCCTGAGCATTACCAGGTATGGCCCAAAAACTGAAAAAAAAGAAAAAAAGATATTTAGGGCTGGATAAATAGGACAGCAGGTAGGGTTTTTGTTTTGCATGTGGTCAACCTGGGTTTATCCCTGGCATCTCATATAGTCCCTGAGCACCTGGAATCATTTCCAGAGTGCAGAACCAATACTGGTAGGTATGGTCCCCGAGGCATACATATACATATACATATATGTGTGTACATATGTGTATATGTACGCACATATATATGTATATGTATGCATATATTGAGACACACACACACACACACACACACATACACACACACACACTGAGTCAGAGAGTTAACATGAAGGATAAATGCTTACCCTGCATATGACCAGCCCCAATTGGTGTGTGTGGTGGTGGTGCCATATCTGGCAGTGCTAAGGGTTTACTACGGGCTCTGTGCTCAGGAATCACTCCTGGCAGGGCTTAGGAACTGTATATGGTGCTGGAGATTGAACCTCAGTTGGTCACATGCAAGGGAAGCATCCCACTTGCTGTACTATCTGTATTGCTCTAAATATATATCTTGTTTCTCCAAACATTTCTGGATTTTAAAATCTTTCATCTCCAAACATTTTTTACTGGTTTTAAGATTTCATATCTTTTTTTGAAATTTACTGCCACTGGGCCCTCTACCTGACTGTCTACCTAAGAACCATTGTCTGTCATAAGAATTTTATTTAATACAGTCACAATATTTGTAACAGTATATTGTTGTTTATTTCTTCATTAAATTGTAATCTCCTTGAAGATTGAAATGGGGTTTTTCTCACTGTTGGGTTTTTACTCCCCAAACAATATGCTGACAGTGTGGTGTCAGTGAAGGAACATAATGACAAGGAGTACTCTTCCCCTGCTGTGGAAGCTCAGGAACTTTTTTAGGTTTTTATTTGGGGGGGGGGGGTAATAAGGGGAAGGAGTTGAGACGCTACATATTGCTGTGTTCAGGACTTGGTCCTAGCTCTGCAATCCAGGAGCTTGGGTGACCAGATATGCTCCGGTGGAATCTGGCCAGCTGAGTGCAAGGCAAACACTTTACCCCCTGCACTATCTCTCTGGCACAAAAACCATTTTCTGAAAAGAATTATCTTTTGGGTTGAAAGTTTTACCTGTTGAAATAGATGCTTTTATGCTAGTTCTAAATCAGTTTGTTTTGTATCAAAGTACAGACCGCAGCTCAGAATAGTAAGTTAAAAAGATATTTGGTAGGATATAGATATCCAATGGAATCAACGTGGGGAAAATGAGTTTCTGGGCGCCCAGAAGGAGAGTATGTTCATGGTGTCCTGGTGATTCTTTATTGCTGCACAGTTCCTCTCCTCACACCTAATCTCTCTTGCTCAGATTAAGTTTTGTGTCACCCAGGGCAGCCATTAAAGGTAGTGGTGGGGATAGTCACGTGTTATGAAAATTGATATCATCTGCTTCATCTCAGGGGGAGCAGATAGGCAGTTCTCAGAGCAGAGTAAAGAGTTATTGGACCAAACATGCTGGCCACTTAGTACCTTTATTGCAAACCATAACACCCAAAAGGAAAGAGAAGTAAGGAAATGTGCCTGCCACAGAGGCAAGGGAGGGGGGGAAGTGGCAGGAGGGATACTGGGAACATTGGTGGTGGAGAATAGGCACTGGTGGAGGGATGGGTACTCATCATTGTATGACTGAAACGTAAAAATGAAAATTTGTAAGTCTAACTGTATCTCACGGTGATTCAATTTAAAAAATTAAAAAAGTTATTGGATTGGAAGCAATAAGTGGAAAGGGTCACTGTCACTGTCATCCCATTGTTCATCGATTTACTCGAGTGGGCACCAGTAATATCTCCATTCATCCCAGCCCTGAGATTTTAGTAGCTTATCCTTATGTCTTTTCCCAACACTGCCGTACTGGAGGCTCTTTTAGGGTCAGGGGAATGAGACCTGCTATTGTTACTATGTTTGGCATATCGAATACGCCACGGGGAGCTTGCCAGGCTCTGCTGTGCGGGCGGGATACTCTCGCTATAATTTTAATAACTGGAGGTCGGGACTGGGGGGAAATCACTCAAAAGGAAGAGTGTATTCTTTATACACAGGAGCCCCAGGATCAGTACCCTAAACAGCATGGTGTTCTTAGCACTGCTGGGATCAGCCCCAAAGCAGTATATGTAGCTTCATTTCCCTTTACCCAATATAAACAAAGTAGCATTGTTAAAGAAATACTTCTTTACTTAATACTAATTCTGTCAAAGTCTGGTATTTCATATTTAT
Organism: Sorex fumeus; assembly: GCF_029834395.1. Lineage (NCBI taxonomy): Eukaryota > Metazoa > Chordata > Mammalia > Eulipotyphla > Soricidae > Sorex > Sorex fumeus. The sequence continues at coordinate 45,852,169 of NW_026606155.1, read as the reverse complement.
AGCATACCTCAACTGATACTATTCATTTTCAAAATGTTAAAGAATCCAATATCAGATAAATAGGGATTCTGAGCAAAGAATCTATGATAAAGAAAACAGTATTCTTTAGCAAATGATTGACTAATCATTTATGGTACAAAATAGTCCGCTTTAAAACCCAACCAGGAGCCTAGGGCGTGGTTCAGCATAGAGTAATGTTTTGCTTTTATGGGCTCCTCACTTCCATCTCTAGCACTGCAGTAAAGAATAAGTAAATATATTTTTAATTAAGTCTGAATCTTTTTTTACTTAACTTATACATGGTGGGCTGGAGCGATAGCACAGCAGGTAGGGCATTTGCCTTGCACACGGCAACCCGGGTTTGTTTCCTCCGTCCCTCTCGGAGAGCCCGGCAAGCTACCGAGACTATCCCGCCCTCACAGCAGAGCCAGGCAAGCTACCCGTGGCATATTTGATATGCCAAAAATAGCAACAACAAGTCTCACAGTGGAGATATTACTGGTGCCTGCTCAAGCAAACGGATGAACAATGGGAGGACAGTGCAACAGTGCTATACATGGTAAGTTGTTTTTGTTTCCATTACATCCTGGTCAGTTACAGTCTTTGTGCTATAAAAATATACATGTATTGGGGCTGGGGGAGCAACATTCCTCCCTTCATGATCAGGTAAAGATCTGGTGGCCCCTGCATCCTGCTGTGTGACCTTGCTGGCAAACAGTGCCACCAGACCTGCCAGTCTGCGTCCCTGGACTGCAGGGAGTAGCTTCCTGGCACTCAAGCACTACTGGGGAGACTCCAGTACAAAAACAAAGAATTAAATATACACACATTATAATGCTCTGGGCTGGAGCAATAGCACAGCGGATAAGGCGTTTGCCTTGCACACGGCCAACATGGCCAATGTGGATTCAATTCCTCCGCCCCTCTCGGAGTGCCCGGCATCCAGCAAAGCTTGGCAAGTTCCCCGTGATGTATTCAATATGCCAAAAACAGTAACAACAAGTCTCACAATTTGTTGTGAGACGTTACTTGTGCCCGCTTGAGCAAATTGATGAACAAGGAGAGGACAGTGCTACAGTGCTGTAATGCTCTGGAGGAGCATGTATTCTCTCATGTGCAAAAAGAGCCATGGAGATAACCTCTCAGTATCTGTGTTGGACACCGCGGTGCCCAGAAAGTGGGGGTAGGGGAGAGAGAGAGTGGGGGCAGGGAGGGAAAAGAAGAGAAGAGAGAGGGAAGGAAGGAAGGAAGGAAGAAAGATGGGTGCCTGCCATAGAGGCAGGCTGGGGGGGGAGGTGGCGGGAAGGAAACTGGGGTCATTGGTGGTGGGAAATGGACACTGGTGGAGGGATGGGTGTTGGATCATTGTATGACTGAAACCTGATCATGAACAGCTTTGTAACTATGTATCTCACGGTGACTCAAGTTAAAAAATAAAAATTTAAAAGTACCATGGAAGTACCTAATACTGTACAAATGTCATGATTTTTATATTTAATACTTCTTATCTCTAGATATATTATTATTTCAGGATCAGAAACCAGTAATGCTGCTGTGTTTTGTTTCCAGGTTATGCCTTGACTGCATTGGTAGAAATGCTCTACTTTTAGAGACTCAGATATCTTTATTACCGCCTAAACTTCTGCAGCCAGTACTGAAAAAAATAACATTTTGGACGGCAACTAATCACCGAGAAGAACAGAAAGCCCAAAAAGAAAAAACTGGAAATAGATATCAGTGGACTAGTAGCTTTATAACAACTTGAAAATACAGTTGTTAAATAATATTAATAGTATTCAGTTATTTAACTATTAATTATATATAAAAATAATAAATATTAAGCTGTTAAAATGTTAATAAAGTAGATATTAACATAAGCCATTATATACCCAATATATATAATTTGTTTAAATATTTTAAACAAGCTGTATATATATGTGTGTGTGTGTGTGTGTGTGTATATATATATATATATATATATATATATATATATATATATTCCCCAAATTGGAGGTTTTAGTTAGAAGAAAAAACTTGAACAAAAATGCTGTGTTAAAGTAATTGTATGTCATGAGAGACATGAAAACAAGATGTTCATGATAGATTAATTTATATCTATGTTTGTAAATTAACTTCTTTATAAATTGCAGAAAAATATAATTTCTGTGAGTAAATATTAAGAGGTTTTAATTAGTTGTATATGCTTTTCTAGAAAGATTCTATGTATTTGAGGAGAATAAGAAATTATTACAAGTATTTAGAAATCTCCCAGGATTTGATAAATCTACAAAAACACCATCACTTTGAGAAACCTTTCAAGTCATTAAAACAATACCTAAAGCTCTCTTTAAATAACCAAGATATTTAACATCTTAAGAAACTAGTACAAGCTGGCCAAAAATTATAAAATAGCCAAACATAGTATGATATGAAACATTGAACTCCTATGTTTTTAGAACTCACCTAGTAATCTTAGATGTTATTTATTTTTGAGTCAGGAATGCCTTCTCTTGTCCTTTTCTTGTCTCTAGATTGTACGTTTATCCAGTTTTATAAAGACCATGATTAAAATTTAAAAAGGAGATTATTTAGCACATTGACTTTAAAATGCTGAGAGACATATCCGTACTAGCTTTTCAGATGTGTTACAATACATTTTGCTCTTGAAGAGTATTCTTCAAGGCTGGGGAGATGGCTCAAAGGTCTGGAGTGGATGTTTGGCACTACGTGATCCCCCAAAACAACTGTGAGCAATTCCCCACTCGTGGCACAGAGGCAGGAGTAGTTTGGTATGGCAAAAAAAAAAAAAAAAAAGAAAAGAAAAGACCAGAAATTTTAAAAAAAGAGTTCTATGATTTTTTTTAATACTGTTGTATAATGGTATGTAATCTTATTACCAAATAAGGATTGTAATCTAAGAATTTGCCTTTATAAATACCCTCTACTGAGCCCATACAGTGCTACAGAGTTGGTGGTCAAAACTCAGAATATTTGAAACCTTGATTTCCTATTTATGTTCAGTATTGAAGCCTGTACAACAATGGAACACTGTTTCTTTGGTATTTAACATTTTTCAAATGGTACTTTTACTCGAGCTAAGAAATTGTTCATATTATCACAGTCATATCCTTTTATTGAACTATTAGCAAAGAATTACTAAAAAGTTATGAATATAAAATTACTTCCCACAGTGCATAAATGCATGTTTTATCTAAAATTTTAAGTGTTAGAGAAAGCATATTTCTATATTAAGATATAGAATTGTGTAATTTATAAAGAAAAAGTGGTTTGTAGTATCATTGAATTTTGGAGATACATTTTATATAAATATCTATACTGTGGGCTGGAGCGATAGCACAGCGGTAGGGCGTTTGCCTTTCACACAGCCAACATGGCCAACCCGTGTTCGATTCCTCCGCCCCTCTCGGAGAGCCCGGCAAGCTACCGAGAGTATCTCGCCCGCACGGCAGGGCCTGGCAAGCTCCCCGTGACGTATTCGATATGCCAAACACAGTGACAAAGAAGTCTCACGATGGAGATGTTACTGGGCCCGCTCGAGCAAATCAATGAACAACGGGAGGACCGTGACCGTGATCTATACTGTATTTTGGATGTGTAAAGCTTATACTATCCTAATACTTTGTGTTTACATTTTATTTATTGTACAAAGCATATAAAAATGCTGTTTTCCTTGTTTTGTTAGTGTGACCCCATCATTAGAATCGGTGGTGCAAGTGATATTATTGTGTAAGTTTTTTCTTTTTTTTTTCTCACTATTTTTATGTCAAATAACAGATTTAGAAAGTCAAACTCCCAGGTACTTTATCTCTTAGAGAAAAAGACCAAAAAAAAAAAAAAAAAAGGAGTGACTAGAAAGATAGTACAGCTGGTAGAGCATTTGTCTTGTATGCAGCCAACTTGAGTTCATCCCCAGCACTGCACATATGGGTCCCTGAGCCCCACCAGGAGTGATCATCCCCTGAGAGCAGAGCCAGGAGTAAGCGTTGAACACTGCCCCCCCCCAAAAAAAAAACCACCAAAACCAACAACCAAGAAATCAGATGTAGTTAATTTATTACTGTGAACTTTAGTATCAGCTTTTTATATTTAAGAAAAGCATCAGGACCAGAGAGGGTGAGCTCAAGGGGCTGAATGCACATTTTGCAGCAGGATGTCTAGGTTCCAGGCTTCAATTGATAGTACCATGTGGACACCTGTGCACTTTAGGAGCAACTTCAGTGCTGCCCAGTATTCCCAAAAACCAAAAAAGGAAAAGAAAAAGAGGGACCAGAGAAAGAGTACAGCTGGTAAAGGCATGCACATAACCACTCGGATTCAGTCTCCTGCAGCCTATTGGGCCCCTGAGCCCTGCCAGGAACATTCCCTGAGCACAGAGCCATGAGTAAGCTTGAACACCAGTGGTTTTGCCCAAAAACTAAAAAGAAATAACATCAAAACCTATCAAAAAGTGATGAACAACAGAGAGAAAACAATTTAAAAATTGTGTTTGGACTAAGTAGCTTTTTTGTTTACTTATTTGTGTGTGTGTGTGTGTGTTGTGTGTGTGCAGCAGCTTTTTTACTTGTGTATGAAACTTAATCTCTTACAAAAGCATTTCTATTTTATATATTTTTTGGCTTGGGGGCCACATCCATGATGCTCAGGATTTATCCTGGCTCTGAGCTCAGGGGTCACTCCTGGCAGTGCTTGTGGGAACATATGGGGCTGTAGGATCAAATCTGGGTCAGCTGCGTGCAGGGCAAGTGACCTACCCACTGTATTATCACTCCTGCCCCCCGCATTTAAATAGTTTCCTTAGGGCTGAAGCAATAGTACAGTGGATCAGGCACTTGCCCTGCATGCGTCTGACCCAGGTTTGATCCCTGAGACCCTACCATATGTTCCCTCAAGCACTGCCAGGAGTGATCCCTGAGTGCAAGAGCCAGAAGTAACCCCTGAGCATGACCAGGTATGTTACCCTCAAATTCTTAAAATCATTCACTTAGAACAAAGTTTCCCAAACTTATTTAGCTTTCTGGTTCCCCTTGCCGAAAAAAACTAACTCCATGCCCCCACCCCAACCTTCCTTTTTCAGTGAACAATTAGGAACTTTAAATTTGGTTAGCTCCCGCAAAACAAAGTGATGGTGGTGGAGAGAGAGAGAGAGAGAGAACAGAGAGAGAGGGAGAGAGAGACAGACATCGAAGGCCTTGCACATGTGCTACACTGAGGTATTTGATCTAATACACGCAGCTGTTTCAGGAAGTTTTATGTCCTGGAACATGAAAGGACTCCATATGGGGGCTGGAGAGATAGCACAGTGGGTAGGGCGTTTGCCTTGCATGTGGCCGACCCGGGTTCGATTCCCAGCATCCCATATGGTCCCCTGAGCACCGCCAGGAGTAACTCCTGAGCACAGAGCCAGGAGGAACCCCTGTGCATTGCCGGGTGTGACCCAGAAAGGAAAAAAAAAAAGGACTCCATAATCATTCTGGTTTTTACCTTCAGTTTCCAGAACTATTCTTCAACCAGGACATCATGCTATTAAGAGATAATAGAAATTCTGGGAAATAGAAGGTCCAGTTATGAACTTCCAAAACTAAAGAGTATTCATCATTCACTGACCCCTACTGATGGTTTGCTATTAATTTTTGTGCTGTTGACCTCTACATTGTATAGGAACCACAGATAATGACAGTCTCTTTTTTTTTTCTTTTTGCTTCTTTGGGGGTCACACCCGGTGATGCACAGAGGTTACTCCTGGCCCTGCACTTAGGAATTATTCCTGGTGGTGCTCAGGGGCCTATATGGGATGCTGGGAATTGAACCTGGGTCTACCACGTGCAAAGGCAAACGCCCTACCTACCATGCTATCGCTCCAGCCCAGATAATGACAATCTTAGAACGCCATGTTCTAACCTTTCTGAACCCTAAGTTCTGTTTGGAAGATAGTATAGGAGAATGACATTTTTGTTTTTCACCTGGCACACAAATGGGTTCTTTAGTCTGTTTTGCAAAGAAAAATATTTTCTGACCATCTTTATGATATTTTGGAGAATATCCTAGTCAGGGAGAATTTTTTTTAATGGTCCTAGGGATCAAGCCTAGGGTTTCACATTTATTAAACTTGCACTGTACCACTGAGTTATATCCCCAGCTCAGGTGTCTTTTTGTTTTGGGTGGTAATTGTGGGAATACACATGATGGAGCTTGGGGGAACATGCTCTCTAAATCGAAACTAGAACTCCTGCTTGCAGAGCATGTGCTCCTGCCTTTACACTATCTCCCGAGATCCAGCCCCAGAATTATTTGAAATACGCTTTTAGATATAGTATGGTAAACAGCCAATGCAAATTAATGGATGCTATTCTAACTAGTGTCTTAGTACATTTTTTCTTAAAGTTTGCCCTCTTGATAATCTAAAAGTATTCTTTAGGGGACTAGAAAGAGATCTGGTCCATATTTTGTGCTTTCCCTCTCTAAACTGCCTTGAATATCTTTGTCTTGAATTCTTGATAGTTTTCCTGCTGAGGACTAGTATATATTTTTTGCATTTAGGTAATCAGGTATTCTTTTATTTATTTTATTTATTTATTTTTTTTTGCTTTTTGGGTCACACCCGGCGATGCTCAGGGGTTACTCCTGGCTCTGCACTCAGGAATGACTCCTGGCGGTGCCCGCGGGACCATATGGGATGCTGGGAATTGAACCTGGGTTGGCCGTGTGCAAGGGCAAACGCCCTACCCACTGTGCTATCACTCCAGCCCCGGTAATCAGGTATTCTATTTGTGTCTTAGACTTGTATTTCAGTCTCTTCTCCAGGTCTGGGAAATTTGCAGCTATTATTTCTTTGAAGGGCATTTGGTATCTTTCTGTCTTATTCTAACAGTGAACCCAGTTTCCTTGTTTTTGTCTTTTCTATTGGAGTCTTGTAGTTTTGTTTTGTTTTTCTTGAAATTTTTACATCTTATTTGTCTCTCCTTCTGAGATGGGAGTAGTCATTATACATGTAATATACGACAATGTCAGTTGCATATAATATGTATACTACTTGACCTAAATGGGAAAGGAATCAAAACACTTTGTCTCTTGGGAAAACATTCCTTGCAGAGACACCATAAAGCTTACCACACAATAGTCTGAGCCAGAGACATGGTCAAAGGGCTGGTATGCAAACTTTGAGTGTGGGGACTTTGCATTTGATCCCCAACATCACATTGGTCCCTAAGTATCACCAATATGTGCGCCTGCACCAAATCAAATCAGAGTGTAGGAAACTACAGCGTTATAACATCTTATGCAAGTATCGTTATATTATTATCTTATGCAAGTATCATTATATTAAGCAATATCACAAAGACATTATTGTACTTCATCCTTAAATGCATCATCATCAGTTACACTCCCATCTATCTTTGATAATCTCCCATGTCTGATGAGTTTTTTTCTCTCTCTTTTGTGGGGTGGGGAATGGAGCCACACCTATAACTGCTCCTGGTTTACTCCTGGATCTGTGCTCAGGGATCACTCCTGCAGGGCTCAAAGAACCATCTGAAATGCCAGGAATTTGAGCTTGGGACACCTACATGTAAGGTAAATGTCTCACTCTCTGTAAGAACTCTCTGGCAGTCTGATCAGGTTTTTCTTGCAAAGCCCAGTGCCAGCAGTGCTAATGATCTGTAAATGCTGAGGTTTTTTTTTTTACATTATCAATATCATACTTATGCCAAGACAATTTACATTTGCTATAACAACCTAGATAGTGACCAGATACGGTTAGAATCTAATAGTGCTTTTGGCGGCAAGCCACCACCCCCAAAGCTTCAGCCTTCTCTGAAATCCCATGTCCATCTCATTCCTTGCCTCATTTCATTTTCTCTAGAAATGGTGCTATTCTCTTAAGCATGCCTACATGCTGACTTTGTCTGGTCTCACGTTAATAAACTGCTTTAGAAACAATGCATCTCTCTAGGTCATGTCTGCATTTTGATTCTTAATAAACTGCTTTCTGTGCTTTGTTTTTCTGACTCACTCTATACCCAAGTCCAGAACCTAATTATCTCTGACCAGGGTTTCCCCAGAACACTGCCTGAATCATCTGTACTGTCTTTGAACTCATTAATTTATTTTTCCAGGTGTCCTGCCTTCGTAGCTTACTTTAGCATGCTCATTCTTATTTGTTGTTTCATCATGCACTGTATCCAGTCCTCAGATAAGAGGACTTGAACAGCATCATTTGTCACATGTTGTTTATCCTAGATTTTCTGGTAATTGGGTGCATCTACAGACATCAGTCTGTTTTTAACTGACTTGATCCAGAGGGGAAAACCAACTTCTCTTTTTAAACTGAAGGTTATTCTGCAACCTAGAGCAAGATGCCTCTGAAAACACGCTCCTGCTCTCCTGTAGAAATGGAAATAGAGGTGCAAGCACCCTTGATATTATCTAGAGAAATACTTTTGGATCATAAATCTGGCCAAAGACCTATTTTTAAATGTGCACTGCAAAGAGGTGGAAAATACACATTTTAATAAAATAAAGAGAGATATGTAGGGCCGCAAGCCACTGTACGTGCATGGGTGGCGGATGAATGCCGCCTTGTCTGCAGCGATGTATTCGCAGATGTTGCACTGGTAGGGGAGATGCCCAGGTGGGAGCCCACGTGGGCGCGCAGCACCCCCGAGAAGGAGAACACCTGGTTGCAGAAGCGGCGGGGGTAGAGCACCTTGCACACGGGCAGCGCTTTCTTGCCCTGCACGGTGATGATGACCTTCAGCTCGGCCTCCGTGACCTCCTGCTTGATCTCGGCCTCCACTCCCAGAGACAGCAGGGCCTCCAGGAGGTCTTCCTGCTCCAGCTGGGCCTGCAAGTCTGCCGGGGTGGGCAGCTCTGAGGGGGAAGGGGGCAGGCAGGAAGAGGGGTGCGGCGGATGTCCCTGACTTGAACTGCAGCAGGTGGGCCTGCGAGGCGGCCTCCATGGCACCCTGGAGCAGCTTGAGGGGCGGCAGGGGCAGACTGGGGCTGGTGCAGCCAGGGGACATCTGCTGGGCCCTGACCAGCGGGGACAACGTGGAGGCAGCCACCACCACCCAAGGCGTGACCAGGGGCTTTGGCTTCAATGGGGGCATGTGCTTGAAGATGGTCTGCAGCGGAGCAGCCGGCGCCTTGGACACATAACCATGCTGAGACCACTCTCCACATGCATGAAGGTACCAGCAGAGGAACAAAGGCATGCAAGTCCTGGGGCTGAGTTCTCCAAGCCTGCTTGGATCGGGGCTGAGCATCCTCCACCCAGATCCTCCATCTTCCAGTAGGCGGGGGTCACACCCACCAACTGCCCCTCGGTGCCATGTAATCCCATCAAAGGCCAAGACCCAGAGACTATAAAACCCAGCTCCTGGAAGTGCGTGGCCACATTTGCGGCCCTGCGACATCTTATTATCTCATTCTTGCTTTGGACAGCCTGGCAGGCTACCAAATGTAACCTGCCCACACGGCAGAGTCTGGCAAACTCCCCGTGGCGTACCCAATATGCCAAATACCAGTAACAATGATGGGTCTCATTCTCCTAACCGTGAAAGAGCCCTGAATGTGGCACATTTTAGAATCTCAGGGCTAGGATGAAGGAGACATTACTGACGCCTGCTCGAGGCAATCAACGAACAGGATGATTGTGATCGTGATCATGAAAAAGAGAAAAGTTTACCTTCACTTTTTTTTCCACCAGGGATAATTAAGCTTACTATTTTAAATTTGTATTTGACTCTACTGTGCTACTTGCTCTTGGCTATAGTGGTAAATATAACAGATGAAATTCTTGTTTCCTTGAAATTTCTTTTTTGCCAAGGAATAATTATGTGACGGTTTTTATTAAGTACTATGAAGCCTAGAAGTCTGAATGATATTAGATGGGGAAATTACAAGTGGCCTGAGGATCTGGAAAGTTTCCCTGAGGAAGTTCTATTGATTTGAGAAAAAAAGGACTTCCCAGAAGAGGTAACAAGTATGGAGGCCCTGGTACTGAAAACACTAGATGTGGCTCTAGATCTGAGAGAATGCTGAAATATAACTGGAGCAAGCTATAATAGACAATGAAGAATTGAAGCAGAAAAAGGCCAGCTGAGGTCTGGTCACATAGGGTGTTGAATACCACTATGATCATTTTGGATTCAGTCGTAAGAACAGTGAGAGCAAACTCAAAGGCTTAAAGTACAGTGACAGTCAGATTTAAATTGTTCAAAATTTGGTTAAGCCTAAGTTTTTACTGAGAAGAAAAGCATTACACCAAGAGGTGACACATTCCAGAAATCTCTATGAGCTCAGAGAGAGACCTGAGACCCCAACCACAACGACAGATACCCAGTGATTTGTTTGATCCCTGCTGAAGGCTAAAGTTAATCCTCACGGGTAACTGAGTAAACACACAGGCAGTTGCTATGGAAAAAGTTTCAGGCCACAGCATTTTTATTAAAATGTTAGTGACTTATGGAAGTGGGAAGGAGGAGGTGGCATCCTCAGAAGGGAGTCTACAGCTTCCCTCTCTTCTTACCTAGATGGCCTGAGATAGTGCCTGGGCAATTTGGACTGATGAAAGTTGTTGATGAGCACCTGCTTGGCACAGACCTTCCTTCTCACCAGCCCCAAGAAGGGATGGTCAAACCACATCTGGGTTCCACTTACTCTGCAGGTGTGGGAAATGATCCCTGCCCCCTGATTTCTCAAGGACATGTGGAGCCTGGGGGAGTGAGGAATTGCAGGAAAGGAAATTTGTCAGCCCTAACTTCTCTCTTGAAAGCTAAATTCTAATTTTCCCAGGAACATCACTTTTCCTCGCAGAAAAGAATTTCAGGAAAGGGATGAATAATGAGGTAAGATATGCTTATTTGGGAACCAAGGGGAGAGAAAGAGAGTTCCATGCTAAAGCGAGTGCAGCCTTCTCTAGGGTGCAGAGCACCAAGTACACATCTACATCTTAGGTGGACCTGCAAAGAATCTCCAAGATGAAGAATGCGCACCACAAAGTCCACATCTCTGAGACACGGGCCACTTCTCCAGAGTGGGGCAATGTGCATTTGGGCCGCTATCAAGTTTATATAGTCTTCCCAAGTCTTTCTAGGATGTTTGCCAAGGGGGAGAGTAAGAACTATTGATGGTCTTATCTGATAAGTCTTTGTTTTGGGGCCACACGGGCCAATCGTGACTCTGTGCTTGGGGGACCATGTGCGGTGCTAGGGATCGAACTGGTTCAACTGCAAGTAATGAAGGCACCTTACCCACTTGAATTATTTCTCCCGCCCTTTTTTGGCATAGTCTTCGTTCCAGGATGGAGCTGCTCCCCCGCGGGGTGGAGGAGAGTCCAGACATCTCTGTACCTGGAATTTTGCATCTTAAAAGTTTTTCCAGGTTCCTCAGATGGGGCTTGTCTGGTCGCGTGTTTTTCTCCCAATAGGGCTTACCAGCACCAGTGTCTACACGCCCCCCCCCCCACACCTGTAACAAGACTATTTTTTCCTGCATATTGATCCCATGTTGCATGTGAAGACAGCAAAACCTTCTCATCCCAGTACCAAGGTCAGATCAGCATTTATTCCAGTGCAACCCTACTTTAAGATGAGCAGATTTAGACGATAGTGATTCTCCGTTTTCTCCCGACTTAATTGAAATGTATATGTAAGACGTGAGAGAAAGTGTCTCCGTGAGATGAGTAGACAATTTTCTCCCTCAGGCCGGGGGCGGTGACCGCTGCCAAACTCGCTTGTCCTGGTACAACTGTCAAGCTGGGTGCAGGATGCAATAACCAAGCTCGCGGGTCAAAGAGCCCAGAGGCCAGGAGCGCCGCTGAGCTCCGTCGGGAGGCGCCAGCTCCCCGCGTCTGTCCGCCGCGTCATCTGCACCGGGGGCAAGCAGACGCTGCTGGACCCCCTGCTCCGCGGTAGAACCCAAGCTTCCGCTCCTGGCTTGGAGCTCCGGAGTACACTCTTCTAGCCCAAAGTTTCCGGGCAGAGCCCCTTTTTGCAGAACCGAGCTGAAAGCCCAGTGCACTGCTGCTCCGACGCCGCTCCGAGACGCGCCCGGAACGGAGCTGCAACGTCGGCGGCGGGAGGACGCCGGGAGGCCGAGGGCGCTGAGCACTTCCGGGATCGGGGGGCGGGGCGGCGGCGGCGGGGCCCGGGCGCCGCGTAAACAAGGGCTGGCGGCCGCGAGCGGCTGCGGCTGGAGGCGGGGCCCTGGCTGGCAGTTGGCAGCGGACCCGTAGCCGCCGCCGCGCTCCTGGCGCTCGCCCGCCGCGGCCCGCGTTACTCGCGCTGCTCGGGGGGCGGCCTTCACGCCGTGCCCGCCGCGCGGTTTTCTCGCGCTCTCTCTTTGTCTCGGAGCGCTCGCGAGCGCGGGGCCGCGGGGCGAACCCGAGTGGCGCGTCAAGATGGCTGATGGCGACGAGGAGCAGCGGGCGGACGACTCACCGGGGCCGGCCGACGAGAGCTACGAGTCCCTGGAGCTCGCCTGCCCCGCCGAGCGCAGCGGCCACATCGCCGTCGGCGATGGGCGTCACATGTTCGTCTGGGGCGGCTACAAGGTCAGCGCGGGCCGCGCGCGTCGGGGAGTTGGGTCGATGTCTGTTAAGACACTGACGCTTTCTGAGGTGCGCGGGGCGGCGGCGCCAGGTGATGTGACGGTGGCTTTGTAGCGGGCCTTCTCCAGCCCGGGAGCCCTGGAGGTTGGCGGGGGGTGGGGGGTGGGGGTGGGGTTGACCTGGTCGCGGGGAGCCCTTGATTCAGTCTTCCCGCCTCCTTCGGGGTCTCCGGGCAGGTGGCGCAGACATTCTTCCCTTGGGCATCCGCCGTGTCCCTGAAGAAGCCCCTGCTGCCGGGCCAGGGACCCTTCTCCCCTTCGCGAGGCTGTTGGCCCAACGGCCGTGTGAGTTACGGGGCGGGAGAGCTAGTTGTCCCTGTGTATCGGGTCATCCTTTGCCCACCGTTTCTCCTCAACTCCCCTTTCGCGTTTACGGGAGTTCCAGTGACATTACAAATTCCAGGCTGGCCCCATGACACTGGCTGGGGTGAACCGAGGCTCCATTCCTACTTAAATTAGGAACGCGCCCCTCCCCCCCCCTACATCCCCTCCGTCTGCATCTGGTCATTCACGCCCGACCACCGTGCTTTCCACCTGCTCTGTGATGGCTGGGTCTGGAGATGAGAGAGAGCACTGCCACCAGCTGTCTTGAAAACCTTTGTTGGTGTAACCACAAAGTGATTTTTGTTGTTGTTGTTGTTGTTCCTTGAAACTTAAATCTGCAGTGTTTCAGCTTCCCATCAATAGGTGTTTGGAGATGGGTACTTGATGGGAAGAGGAGCAGGTATGTGGTGAACATTTTAGGATGTCCATAATCCTCTTTGAGAGAAGCCTCTGGGCAGTCACTGCCAAAGCCACTTTATAATTTTATCTGTAGAAACAAGTCAGCAGCATTCAGGGAGTGCAGTTGGCGTAGGAGTGGGAAGTGAGGGTTATCAGGGTGCTGGTGATGAGTTTGGAGGGACCTGCCGCCTTAGGTCTGGCCAGTGCGGAGGGCACTCAATGGGCTCTTCATCTTTTGACTGTAACCGTGAGCCCTAGGGGTGATTGTTTTGAAAGCTGTAAACCTTAGCTAAGGTTTACAGTTCATTTTCACACAGTCCGTTTTCCTCTCTCATTAGCCTGCTTGTCACATTTCCAGCTTTGCCTTTTGTTAAGTGCTGCAGCAGAGAGAGAACTGTTAACAGGGTCAGCTGTCCTATTTCCCTGTGCATAATACTCAGGCTACTGACTCAACACCATTCACAGAGAACTGCTGTTGATGCTATGTTGACACTGAGGATGTGGAAGATCAAAGGCTGGACACAGCTGGTGAGGTTGCAAGTTCAGTGAAAGGTGGCTGGAATCTTGATTCCACCACTACTTTGCTAAGTAACCTTGAGCAAATTATTTCTCTGAAATTCCTACTTTGGCGACCCAGAGAGAGCACAGAGCCGGTAAGGCTCCTTTGTTTGTGCCACTGACTGACCCAGCTTTGATCTCAAGCACCCAGTTTGGTCCCCTGAACCCCTTGCCAGGAGTGATTCCTGAGCACAGAGCCAGGAGTAAGGTCTGAGCACAGCCAGTTATCCACCCTTCCCCCAATCCTGTTTTCTTGGAATATCAACTACAATTACTTTTCAGGATTGCTATGAGGATGAAGCAATCCATGGATAGCACTCTAGTTCTGGCCTATTGGTAAATTCAGTCTATTTATTAGGAATTATTATCTGAAAGGAAATGGTGCTCAGCAAGGAATTTAAACATTTGCATAATTAATTAATACTGGCATCTTTGCAGTTTTGTGCTCTCTGCTTCTTGGGAGCAGACCAAGGGGTGAAAGGAAGATTAGCTAGAAAATGATGCAAGCTGCATTAGTGTGGGTCAGGCATTTTCTGGATAGACTTCCAGATAGATTCTTTAGCCTGCCATCCATGGCACAGGACACATCCTGCAGCCCTACAGCTAGAATTTGGCATCTGATCTATTAGAGATTTTTTTAGACATCTCTCTACTTCCTGTGCAATTCTAACTGCTGTGTGAAAAGTTTAAAATAGGAACTGGAGGGACAGAACAGCAGGTAGGGTGCTTGCAGGTTTGATCCTTTCCCCTGCACTTGAAGGTTAGCATTAAGACCATTGTTAAAACCCAAACATCACCAGGAATAATTCCTGAATGCAGCGCCAGTAGTAACCCCTGATCATCAACAGGTATGACTTCAAAACCAACAACAAAAAAGAGAATTTAAAAATAAGGGCTGGAGGGGGCTGGAGTAATAGCACAATGGGTAGGGCTTCTGCCTTGCACGCGGCCGACCCTGGTTCGATTCCCAGCATCCCATATGGTCCCCTGAGCACCGCCAGGGATAATTCCTGAGTGCAGAGCCAGGAGTAACCCCTGTGCATCCCAGGTGTGACCCAAAAAGCAAAAAAAAAAATAATAATAAGGGCTGGAGAGAGTATAGCCACTAGGTGCTTGCTTTATAAATGACTGATCGATGTTAAGTCCTGCAACTCCCATGTGGTCCCTTGAACCTGCCAGGAGTGACCACTGAGCGCAGATGTCCTGTGTACAGCCAGGTATGACTCAAAAACCAAAGATAAAACCCAATAAACAACAAAAATTTGAAAATGAGTGATACTAAGTGCTTCTTACTATGTGGGATGGGAGGGAAGATTGTGCACTTTGATAGCATTGTTAAAACCTTTTTAACTTTCCATAACTAAAGAAAAATCAGTAAAATCTCTTTAGTATATTAATTTTTTTTTTAGAGTAATCAAGTCAGAGGATTATATGATTTTTATCTGCCTAGAGAAGAACTATGGATCTACAACATGGAGACTGGAAGATGGTAAGTGGACAGTATAAGGAGGCACTAAAAATTTCAAATACTGTTACAGAAAAAACTGTAAAAACCATTTTAATGGACAGAAAGGATGCTAAGCTCTGTATATGTTTTTTTAAAAACAGTGTTCCCCTAGTTTAGCTTAGCTGACAAATTTAGATACTTTAGACCCCCCAAGAAATTGTTCAATAATTACTAGCTCCTTATATGACTTGTGAAGAAATTTATCCTCGGGGTTCTTTAATTAAAATATTATGATTATACTACAAGCAAAGAAGCTTCAAATTCTGGAATGGAAATGTGATCAAAGTTTTGTTATAAATTCATCAAGATGTAGATCTAATATTTGAACAAAATAAGAATTTTTATATTGTATTTGCTACAAATATAGGTGTAGTATTCTATTTTAATGAACTCTAAAATTTCGGGCTGGAGAGATGGTATGGCAGGTTGGGTGGTTGCTTTGCACATGGCTGACGTGGGTTCAATCCCAGGACCACATATGGTCACCTCAACCCCTCCAGGAGTGATCCCTGAGCATACAGCTAGAAGGAAACCCTGAGCACAGGTGGGTGTGGCCCCAAAATCAAAAATTAAAACGAAAAATAAAATTTCTTTTCAGATATCTTTAAAATAATATTGCTAAAAGAAAAGAACTGGGGGCCAGAAAGGTACAGTGGGTAAAGCGTAAAGCAGCTGGGTTACTCATAAGTGGGGATTTATAGTTTTTCCCATGATTTGTTTTGTGAAAATTTTGTTCTTGACATACTTTAGTAAAAGTAAAGTAAAGTAAAGGCCCTCCCGTTGATCATCGATTTGCTCGAGTGGGCCCAGTAACATCTCCATTGGAGACTTTGTTGTTACTGTGTTTGGCATATCGAATACTCTCGGTAGCTTGCTGGGCTCTCCGAGAGGGGCAGAGGAATCGAACTCGGGTCGGCCATGTTGGCTGCGTGCAAGGCAAACGCCCTACCGCTGTGCTATCGCTCCAGCCCTGACATACTTTAGGGAGTTGTGTGGTGCTAAGAAGCACATCTGAGGTTATAGCCTGTATAGTGTGTGCTTCAGCCTTTGGAGCTATCTCCCCAGCTTTAAATATAGATTATCTTATGCACATAGAAAAACTATTAATCTGAGCAATTTGCGAATCTTTTTATTGGAGTAGAAACTTACAGTATTCTTTTAATAGGAGAATTAACCTTTTTTTAGAAACTGAGCCCCATCAGAAATGTTCTTAGGATCCAGAGAGATAGTATAGTGGGTAAGGCTCTTGCTTTGCAAACAGTTCACTCGATTTTGATCCCTGGAACCCTATATGATCCCCCAAGCTCACCAGGAGTGGGGTAGCCTCTTCCAATGATCATTTTAATTACTTTTAAATTTTAACCATCATACACATATCAAGGAAAGGTGTCTTTAAAAACAAAAGCAAACCCTGAAATGTATATTTGGAACTACAGGGCAACTGAAAAAATGACACCTCAGGTACCCTGCTTTAAGTGGAAACTCTCCAGTTCTCTCCCCTCGGAGGATCTGTGTACAGTGTATGTATGGTGAATTTTTATGAAAGCCCTTTGGGTATGCACGAGGAACCACTGTGTACAGAAAGTGGCTTAGTGCTTCTGTATGACAGGTTTCTGGGGGAGATTTCTGAAAGGCCTATACCACCACCAAAAAGGATTTTTAAATCTTTAAAATCGTTTTTAAAACATAATCTTCAATATGAAAACTTGAAATTAGTATAAGGTGGCAAACAGAAGAGCTAAGTATGCTATTAATATTTTGAGTCTTGGATTTCTTAAGCTTTTAGATTAAAAATGAGTTAAAACTTGCGAAGCACTCAGGAGTGCCTGACCTACAGTAAGCACTACCTCAGATAATTTATATAAAGTGTTAATCAGATTTCTTTGAATGACTAAAAACTGAGTAGAAAAACACCTATTAATTTATCAGGACTGGGATGCTAAAGTGTTCTTTTGTAGCTCCTGGTTCACAGAAAAAAATAAACAAAACCGAAGGACCTCTTACAGCAATATAAATAAAGATTAAAATGATGCTTCTAGAGTAAATGATATTTAGGCTTCTAAAACTACTTGTATGTAGAAACAGTTGGCATTATGGGTGATAAAAGGGAAGAGCTTATGTTTTGAATCAAATTCAGAGCTAGAGGAAACTCTTAATCTACACATTCCATTTCTCCCCCTTTATTAAAGTGGAGATAGATTTAAAACTTGTATTTCTAACTTTTGGGAAACTTTTATACTGTTTTTACTTCTTAGGAAAAAAGTTAACACCGAAGGTGATGTCCCTCCTTCCATGTCAGGAAGCTGTGCGGTATGCGTAGACAGGGTGCTGTACTTGTTTGGGGGACACCATTCAAGAGGCAATACGAATAAGGTCAGTGTTTGTAGGGATCGTAGTTCAGGGCAATTTCATTCTTTCCTAGGCAACTTGCTATGAGTAAGTTAGTCATATATCTTCCTATCCCCACTTAAAAGTGTTTTATTATGGTGTGAATGTGCATATATATTTTTTGATTATTTTGTTTGGGAACAGCACTTGCAGTGTCGGGCTGGTAAGAAACAGATAAGTAAAAGTAGTCGTGGTGCATATGATACAGGTAGAATGATGCCATGCCCCCAGCTCTAGTTCATTTTCTAGAAGGGATACATCTAGGAAAGCAGTTTCATTACTATGTGATAGATACTACAGAGTAATATGACAGTTCAGTAAATATTATGAATCAAAGAGTCTTTGGCATTGTGTTTGGTAGGATTAGAAGAATAGAAAGTCTTCACCCAAGAAATGTTGAATAATAAAATTGGAAGCTGCAAAATCTGCAGTAAGATGCAGAGGTGTAAGTACATATGCCTTATTCCAGGAAATGCCATTGGTTTGGTGTAAATGGGAACATATTGCTGGTATAGTTTCAAATTGCACTTGTAGGAACTCTTAAAGATTTGAGGTGCCTTGGGAGTATAAGGGAATAGAATGATGTTGGGCAGGCTCCAGACTCCTGCCTCCATATAAAAAATTGCAGTCCTGCTATCTATAGCTTTTGCTTATTTTCATGTTTGCATTTTGTTTTTTGAAGGAGTTCTTTGCACAAAAGATTGAGGCCTGCTTGTAGGGGGAGAAAAACTAACAAACTTGCTTACATTGTGTAGTTAAGTTATGGGGCTGTTAAGATAGTATAGTGGATAAGGTGCTTGGTCCCTAGTACCACCACATGTGGATTTCTGAGCTCTGTCACAAGTGACCCCTGAGCAAAGAGTCAGGCATAAGCCCTGAGCATTGTCAAGTGTAGCCCAGAAACCAAAAATATTTTTCAAAAGGAACCATTAAAAAAAAAAAACCAAACCCTCCAAAGTAGTTAAGCTCTTAACGAATGGTAAACAAAATACTAGAGGCTAGGGTTCAGTTGCTCACAAGGATGCTGCTTAAGTTGGATATTTTGGTTTGTTTTTTGGGTCACACTGAGTGATGCTCAGGGTTTACTCGACTCTGCACTCAGGAGTTGCTCCTGATGGTGTTCCAAGGAACATATGGGATGCCAGGGATTGAACCCGGGTCGGCTGCATGCAAGGCAAGCACCCAACCCTCCCCACTGTACTGTCTCTCTGGCCTCACGTTTTTAATTCTGAATAATATACCAGAATTATTCAAGTACTGAGATGTGAACCCTTTGAAAGACATACCATACTTAATTTTTAAAAATTCATTCTTAACTCCTAGAGTTAAATATGCACTTAAAATGTGTTTATTAAATTGATGCTGAAATTTCTAAGAACATGAGGTTCTATCCAAAGCACTGACTGAATGTACTTCATCTTGCTTTTATCTAAACAGTGTGGCTAGGGCCAGGGAGATAGCTCAAAGGAGTGCTTTGCATGTGTGAGGCCTCTGTTCAATCCAGCATGGTCCTCTTAGCACTGCTTGATGTGGATCAGAACAAAACAAAGCGACTATGGAAAAATGTAGCTGAACTAAATAAAAGGGAGATTGCTCAGTGACTTCAGAAAGTACATTCTTGTAAAAATTGCTTATCTAGACTCAGCTGCGATCATTTGTACACTGGCAGCTACAGTCAAAAACTACTAAGATGACATTCTTAAAGATAGAATTAATTACTAAGGTTGGATTTGACAGAATCAAATCTAATTGAAACCATTGCTTCTGACAGTTCTACATGTTGGATACAAGGTCTACAGACAGAGTACTACAGTGGGAAAGAATTGATTGCCAAGGAATTCCTCCATCATCAAAGGATAAACTTGGTGTCTGGGTATATAACAACAAGTGAGTTAAGTGAGTTAGCAACAATGAAAATTTGAATTTTTATGTGAAAAGCGGTCTGCCATTCAAGTATCTTTGCTAAGAACATAGAACAAATTTCTTAGAATGTGAATTAATGTGAAAATAGGACCTAAATTTGTTAGCCTAAATTTGAAATACTTCATTGTTTAAGTATTTTTATATAATCAAGTTTGTCTTTAAGGGAATACTTAATTTGTGGAGGTTTGACTTTTGAAGGTTTTTTTTTTTGTTTGTTTTTCTGATCATATAGGCTAATATTTTTTGGTGGATATGGATATTTGCCTGAAGATAAAGTATTGGGAACTTTTGAGTTTGATGAAACATCCTTTTGGGTAAGTAAAGTTTCCTATTTTCATATAGTAAGCTGTGCTCAGTAATTTTGTTCATTTTTGCCTTGCTAATCATACCATATCACTTTATAAACATTTTAACTGATTCTTTTTATAGAATTCAAGTCATCCAAGAGGATGGAATGATCATGTACATATTTTAGACACTGAAACATTTATCTGGAGCCAGCCTATAACCACTGTGAGTTGCTGAAGAAAATAAAGCCTTAAGGAAGGGAACTTAGGAGGAGGGTATACATTGGGCAGTTCATTCTTGTTTTCTGGAGAGATTAAGAGCCATAGTTTTCATTCTGCAAAGTGTAGAACACAGAAGCTTAATGGATATAGACTAATCGGGTACTATGAAATAACAGATTTGGGGGGTCTGGTTACACCCAGCAATATCAGGATAACTCCAGGTTCTGATCTCAGGAACTACTCCAGGTGGTGCTTGGGGGACCGTATGAGATGCTGGGGTTTTAATCCAGGTTGGCTGCATGCTCCTACCCACTGTGTTATCTTTCTGGCCCAATCAAATATTTTAAGTGCTATTGATTATAATTAAGTAACAGCACTAAATCGAAATTAAAGTTACTCAAATAATAGATCTGTTTTCCCTCTGACAGGTAACAGCTGTCATACAAGGTGCTTTTATTTTAAAAGATAAAAATAAAACAGATAAGTTATACTAACTTATTCAATAATACACTTCAAAAATAAAAAAATTAAATTCCCAGTTTGGGATGATTGGTAGACTTTAGTACTGCTGTTAATTGAAAGTCTTATGTACGTCGGCTTAAAAACTCAAGTGTTCAACATATTTTTAGCTCATGTCAGAGCGGATATTTTTCCCTCTATAAAAAGTTCATATTTATTATTTCTTTTTTTATGACTTGTTAATAGGGTAGAGCACCTTCACCTCGTGCTGCTCATGCCTGTGCCACTGTCGGAAACAAAGGTTTTGTCTTTGGAGGCAGATATAGAGTAAGTTTATAGACAGTTTGAACTGCTTGCTTTTGAATTACTCAAAAATGATAACTGCTTAATTATCCTTTTTTAGGATGCTAGGATGAATGATCTTCACTGTCTTAATCTGGATACATGGGAGTGGAATGAATTGTAGGTATCACTTTAGACAATTTCAGAAAAGTTCTAGGAAAATAATTAAAGAATTTTTCTTACTCTGTATCATTAGTGTATCATTACTTGCTTGAATTTGCTACAACTATAAACAAATGAACATGATCATGGGAGTGATTTTCAGTTTCCTTAATTGTGTGCCAGACATTGTGCTCAGTGTTGAAGAGGCCTAATGTTTACTCATATGCAAAGAATATAGTTCATGGGCAAGGGAGATTGCAAGGGTCTGTAGTACATGTCATTTTTGCCTTTGGGAGGCCATCACGTGGTCCCACATAACCCCCAACCAAAATAATTCATTATAAAACAATTGTTAATACCAAGAAGTCTTTTAAAATTTAAAATCTTAATTTCATACAAAATTTTAAAAGCTTCAGTATGACTATGCATTAAAAACAGTGGCTGCTTTAAGTATAGATTTTTATAACTTAAGCTATTATTTTCAGAATTCCACAAGGCATATGCCCAGTTGGTCGATCTTGGCACTCCCTAACACCAGTTTCTTCAGATCATCTCTTTCTTTTTGGAGGATTTACCACTGATAAACAGCCACTAAGTAAGTCCTTTATATAAGAAATCCTTATATATCATTTTTATTTAATACATAGGCAGCTGGGGAAAAGTTAATCTATTTAAGTTATATTAGCAGGCTTCATAGGACTGGCTAGATGATTTGCTATTGACACTCTAAGGTATTTGTTTTCATGCAGCCATTCAGGGAAGTGTCAAAATGACCTGAACTCTTAAAAGCTACACTCTAGGTTCAGTTGGTCTAACATCTATAAGGACATACTTGTTTACAGAGGAAGAAAAAAATCGGTTCAATCTGATTTATTACCTTCCTGACAAAGTTGTGCACTATGTTTTAGCAGAATACATACTTACTTTTCTTTACTTCAATCAGGTGATGCCTGGACATACTGCATCAGTAAAAATGAATGGATACAATTTAATCATCCTTATACTGAAAAGCCAAGGTAGGAATGCTTCAAAAGGTAATTCTTAAACTGAATTTTAGTAAGACCCATTGCTATACACAGGATTAATCATAAATGACATTTGGCTGTATAAATCATGAAAAAACGAGAGACTATTTCAACATCTTAATGTTTATGCAAGGAAAAAAGAAGTTTCCATTTACAGTGTTGCTGTAAAACAAAGATTAAGAGATCAAATCATCCAAAAATGCCTATTAAACACTGATAGTTATTCTTTGTTAATCTCAAAAAGAATTATTACAAAGATTGCTAAAGGAATTATGTCAACATGTAAAATTTTCCCTAAGCCTCTAAACCTAAGTAGAGTCATGCTACTTAGAATTTATTTGTACAGGATTAATCCTATAGAATTGTCAATCAGGCTTTCAGATACTTTCAGTGCAGGTAGACTCATCATCCCTCAGATACAGTGTGTAAGGCCAGCCTGTACATGCCTATGTGCTTGCCTCCCCCTCCCCGCAATAAGATTTTGTTTTGGAGCCTCACTCTACAATGGTAAGGATTTACTCCTGGCTCTGCACTCAGGAATCACTTCTGGTGGTGCTCAGAAAACCACATGGGATGCTGGAGATTGAACTTGGGTCGGCTGCAAGCAAGGCAAGCACCCTCCCCATTGTACTATCTCTCCAGGACACCAAAAAGATTTTTATTACCAGCAAAGAGAAAGATTGATTTATTAAACCCCTCATTGGCAGAGAAAGAAAATAACATAAATTAGACACTGATTTTTTCAGTTTTTGTTATTTTTTCTTATGTTTTGGTTTAAATTAAAGATCTCTATAGTTTTTGTTTTGGGGTCACACCTGATGTGCTCAGGGGTTACTCATGGTGAGGCTTAGAGGACCATATGGGAGGTTGGGGATCTAACCAATGTCAAATGCATCCAAGCAGGCACCGCACCTGCTGTACTATTTGGCCGCAAACTCTCTATTCTTTTGAAAAATTTTTTTGGGCGGACCACATCTGGTGATGCTTAGGAATTACTCCTGGCTCTGCACTTAGGGATCACTTCTGGTGGGCTTGGAGGGAACCATATGGGGTTCTGGGGATTGATCCTATCCTAGGTCTGCTGTGTGCAAGGCAAGCACCCTGTATGCTGTACTATCATTTTGGCCCCAAGATCTCTAGTCTAAATTTACACTACTAGTTGATGAAATAATTTGGTGTTTTGGTGTTTAAAATACAGGTTATGGCATACAGCTTGTGCAAGTGATGAAGGAGAAGTAATTGTCTTTGGTGGGTGTGCCAATAACCTTCTTGTCCATCATAGAGCTGTAAGTATATAATCCTATATTACAAGTCACTGTAATAGTGCTAAGACCTATTTGTGTGAAGTAATTGTTTTGGTTTGGTTGGTTATTGGGGCGATGGTGGGGGTAACCCCTAGTTCTGTACTCTGGATTAGTCCTGGTGGTGCTTCGGGGATCATATAGGATGCTGAGGATCATACGAGATGCCAGGGATCCAACCTGGGTCAGCCGCATGCAAGGCTAATGCCCTACCTCCTAAACTCTTTTCCAGCTCTCATTCCTTAATGTATTCTTTATACCTGTTTCTTTTAGGCACACAGTAATGAAGTACTTATATTTTCAGTTCAACCAAAATCTCTTGTAAGGTAAGTTAATCGCTTACTTGGTACTAAGGAGTTTAATGTTACTGCTCTTAGAATAACACTAATGAGCCCTTATTGATTTAAATTCACTTTTTGTAACTTAACTATTATGAAGTACTTCTAAACAGTGAAGTTTATTTTTCTCTTATTCACTTTCAGGCTAAGTTTAGAAGCAGTCATTTGCTTTAAGGAAATATTAGCCAACTCCTGGAACTGCCTTCCAAAACACTTACTTCACAGTATTAATCAGAGATTTGGCAGTAACAACACTTCTGGATCTTAAGGTTTCATAGCAATGCCTCTGATGACCTTGCATGGACAGCAATTCTGTAAACAGAGTGGCATAATTTGTATAATTATATACGTTGTTGTAGTTTGCAGTTTAATGTGCATGTGAATGACCTAGAGAAATTATTTTTGTGTCTAAAGTTTACAATAAATGTATTTAACACAATAACTGTCCTCTGTTCAAGTGAAGGAAAAAGAAAAGAACCTGGGATGTTTACTCCAAGTAATGGTTATATTTCCTTTTTAGATTTTTTTTTAATGGCAGTATAATTAGGTAATCTGGTGTTGACAACATAATAAAGTAATTTCAAAAGGAAAAATGTTCACAATACATCTACGGTAAATAATTTTACCAACAACTGTTGAGTACTTTATGCTTTGCTGTATGGGCTGAGCAAGTGGCTATGTTCACTATAAGCAGCGTGCCTGATTAAGGTAAAGTTTTGTAGCTCAAAAGAAAAGCTGGGACAGAGTAGGGAGTCTTTAATGATTAGGCTTACAAGTATGCTTTTTTGTCTTTGATATAAGATTACCAATAATGCATTAGCACTGTTGGTAACTAGAAGTGGTAAATAAAATGGCATAGAACTGAAGAGATAAGAATGGGTGGGAATTCATTAAAATATGGTGCACTTTATTTTTTAAACAGGTTTATAGGTAAAGGCAGAAGGAAATTACTTGAATACATAGGATTTGTATTTTGGTTTGGTGAGAATACCAGGAAACAACCCAGGGCCTCACTGCTCAGGTAGGGTCTATGCCTGGCAGTAGGGAAAGAACTGGGGTCAGCCGCATACAAGACAAATGCTTCATAACCCCTAAACGATCTCTCCCTGGCCCTTAGTACACAAATGTTTCAATCACCCAAACTCCCATAATACCAAAAATAATAATTTAAAAACTTGGTACTGGCCTGTAATAGATATTAGACATTTATATACAGCAGACCACCAAATCATACCTAAGCAATTGAGCCACATCACTATTCAATTTCTTTACAACATGAAATGAGTACAACAAGAAGGAGTATAGTAGTAACTACAGTATTTAAGTGTCCATAAGTATTTTAGGACTACCATAGACAATGTTTCCTCTGTATAAAACTGGAAAAAACAGTAAGTCCTTTTGGTGGATGTATAGCAAGGCAATGTTTAGTTCATCTCTTAAGTGTGGAAGTCTTGTTACCAGGGAGTTTGCATCTCAACTTCCAAAAGGCTATAAAATTGGCTCTTCTTAAATACTTTAGGATTTCATTTCAGCTATTTTCTTTTTACATTCAGAAGATTGGGCGCAGATACTTTTACTTTGCCAGGAATGTTTCTTGATAAATCTGTGTCCTAAAAAAAGAAAATTGCTAATGTGGTCAATCATGTTTCTTTATAAAAGAACTGTACTATATATCTGTTGTTAAAAGGTATTTCAAAAAACTTCATCTGATATAACTTAGACTGCTTCTATTAATACAGTATTAAAAAATACAATAGCTAATGTTTTATTTGGGGGAGAGCAGAGCCTCTAAGCAGTCCATCTGTGCTTCTTGGTGAGCCCAGAAGTGGATTAGTGTAAAGGATGTAGTGTTATCTGGGGCCACCAGAGTGGTTCTGGGAACTGAATTTGCATCAGACACAGCCCTTGTATGTGCCCTAACATTGTACCAGCCAGCTCTAACATTCAAAATGCCCCACCAATATCCAAAGTTCAAGAGAAATATTTTACCTTTACACTGCGAAATAAATCTTTTTCTCTTGCTGTTGCTTCTTTGAAATGCATGAAACTATTCAAGGCTGTTTTTGCAGCTGCAAATGAAAAAGAGAAGACTCTAATTCTGTTCAACCATGAATTATTTAAAATTGTATTATTTTAAAAATTGAATTTAAATACCTTTCCCCTTTTTCTGGACACCAGGAGTAAGTTTCACTTTGTATCTTTAAAAAATAATTGCATATGTTTTACTAAATGGATATTACAAAACACTTCCTTAAGTTGTTTTTGGTAAACTTATTTACTTACTTATAGTTTGTCATAGTGGTATAAGGAGCACAAATTGGAATAGCAAACAGTAGTACATCTTCAGGATGAGGCTGCCCTGTCAAAGAGTCAAACAGATTTTCCTGCAAAGGAAAAACAAAAATAATTAATTATAAAAGTGACTGACTTTACCAATTCAAAAAATGGAAAACTCTAAAAACACTGTCAGGGGCTGGAGAGATAGCACAGCAGGTAGGGCATTTGCCTTGCACGTGGCCGACCCAGGTTTGATTCCCAGCATCCCATATGGTCCCCTGAGCACTGCCAGGAATAACTCCTGAGTGCAGAGCCAGGAGTAACCCCTGTGCATTGCCAGGTGTGACCCAAAAAGCTAAAAAATAAAAAATAAATAAAAAATAAAAACACTGTCAAATGTCAGCCTATCTTTTATCCTTTTATGAGATAAGCAGAACTTTTAAGTGCGGTATTTAAATATGATTTATACTATTTATGCCTATCATAGAAATGAGAATAAATTAAAAATGGCACATTTGAGAGAAAAAACCCTAAAATATTAAGTTATAGAAGAAACTAGATTAAAATGATACACAGGTGCTGCCTGCATTCATAACCTGTGAGGTGTACTTTTTCTGACTTGCTCACATTTCTCCAAGACTTACTTAACACATATACATACACAGGATGTACAAATAAATCCACTACGTAAAAATGAAATTGAAAATGAAATTGATATTTTGGCTAAAGCCGTGTTTTTGACATGGATTTTGCCCCTTACAGTATATTAGTTTGCTCAACCGAGGACGAGGGAGAAGGGCCATTAGGTATCGAGTGGATAGAGACTTAGGATGGACCTACTCTCCACAATAAAGAAACCGCCCCAAATGTCTTCGTGAACAGCATTATCTTAGGGCTTCTTAGAGCTTCCACTTGGGACAGTGCCTATATTTATTTTAATGACATGAGTGTATTTAGATTTAGGACAAAATGGACAGTGCAGTTTTTTATATGCCATGAATTTTTCTATGTGCATTTTAGACTTCAAAAACATTATTATTGATAGAATTACAGTTAGACTTCTCCCGATTTTTGTAAGACATAAAGATTGCGGTTAATGGGCTACAGCTGAAATTTGCAGTGTTTCTTTTTATTTTTTTTTTAAGACTTTAGCAATGTTTTTAAAATTATGGTAATGTTATGATTCAAATCCAGAATGTGACTCCAAATCTTACAGTCTTTTAAGTTTTCATTAGAAGTTTCAATGCTATTGTAGGAAATCTAACATACCTCATTTCCCTGTTGATCCAGCTCTTGCTCTTCCTGCTCCAAATATAAAAATAAAAAACATGAGCTTTAATTTAAATGTAAAATGTAAGGACAAATACCGATAGAACAAGATTGCCACATTAACTCAAAGAACCCAAGGTCATGTTACATAAGTGTCTCAAAAAGTGAATTAGTGTGTAGTGTTTCAGAAAAATAATCAAAGAAAAAAGCTAAGGAAATGTTATAAAGATAATTTAAGATCAATCACAAATCATCCTGTTATTCATCGATTGCCTTGAGCAGGCCCCAGTAATGTTTCCTTCATCCTAGCCCTGAGATTATATTCAAGGCTCTTTAGGAGAATGAGACCCATCATTGTTACTGGTATTTGGCATATTGGGTATGCCACAGGGAGTTTGCCAGACTCTGCCATGTGGGCAGGCTACATTCGGTAGCCTGCCAGTTTGTCCAAAGTAGGAATGAGATAATAAGATGTTGTAATAAGATGCGGCCGCGCAGTTTCAGGAGCTGGTTTTTATAGTCTCTGATGGCCAAAAAAAAAAAAAAAAAACCCAAACAAACGCACAAATCCAAAATCAACTCTGGTGAACAGAACTTTTGTTAAAAAATTGTTTTTCAGGGCTGAATATATAATACACAGGGTAAGGTGGTTGCCTTACATGGATCTACTGGGGTAGATCCATAACATCCCAGATGGTCCTCTGATCACTGCCAGAAGTAGCTCCAAAACAAAGTAATTTTCTTGGGTTGGGTTGTAATACATCCTTTGCACACGAGAGAGATCCTTTTTGGTCCCCAGTACCAACTGGAGAGTACCCATCTCCTGAACACTGCTGGCCAGCCAAGGCTCTTACCTATTCTCCTCCCCTAATAATTCCAGCAAAACATTTTCTTGAGTAGTTTTAGGTAAGATTTTCATATATTAAGGGCTAATTTTATTTAATTTTAAAAAAATTATCTAGGGGTGAGAGAAATGTACCTGTGTTGTAGAACATAACACCCAGTTCTGGGGGCTTGGGGGGGATAGAAGAAAAGGGAATGTGAAGAGGTGAAGAGGGAGAAAGTGAGTGTCGCAGGCTGCTGGCCGGTGGCAGGGCTGGCAGGAGAGAAACTGAGGACACTGGTAGTGGGAAATGTGCACTGGTGAAGGGATGAGTATTGGAACACTATGACTGAAACCCAATCATGAACAACTTTGTAATTGAAAAAAAAATTTTTTTTCCGTTACAAAAGAAAACAAGAAAAAGACAAAACTGAACAACAGGGCTGGAGTGATAGCACAGCAGGTAGGGTGTTTGCCTTGCAAATGGCTTTCTTGGGTTTGATCATGAGGTAGCACCCTAATATGGTCCCTGAGTACAGAGCTAGGAGTAACTCCTAAATACTGTTGGACATGAACCCAAACAAAAACAAAGTGTTAACCAGGAAGAAGTGAACAGTAATCTTATTTAGAATTTGGGGGGGTTGTGGAGTATCTGACAAATAGTGCTCAGTCAGTATGCCTGGGGTTCACGGTGAGCCAGGCATGAGGTTCAGTACAAAGGCCTGGCGATGCAATACTCTCCAAACTCTACAGGGGCTATAAACAGCAGTTCTCTGGGAGCTGTGTGGTACCGGTGATTGAACTGCATGCATCCTAACTCCTATATCATCTCCATGGCCCATTCAGCACATTACAAGACAAAACAAAAACAACAAAAATAGCTTTCTACTCATATTATGAAAATACCAATTTTTATATTAATCACTAGCACAGAATACAATAAAGCTTTTATATAAAACTTGTTTTTTAAAAGCTTGTGATAAGCTTTTTATCAGCTACCAATACTACCATTTTTATTTCCATATATTACAATTTCAGTATTGCAATTTCAGTATTTAGGTTTGTATTGTAACAGTCCTTTCCATTAAGAATATGATTATTACTCATTCTGATTCTAGCACTGTATGTCTCATGTCTGAGAACCTAATGAGATTCACGATCACGACCATCCTGTTGTTCGTCGATTGCCTCGAGCAGGCCCCAGTAACGTCTCCTTCGTCCTAGCCCTGAGATTTTTTTTTTAAAGTGCCATATTCAAGGCTCTTTCAGGGTTAGGAGAATGAGACCCATCATTGTTACTGGTATTTGGCATATTGGGTATACCACGGGGAGTTTGCCAGACTCTGCCATGTGGGCAGGTTACATTCGGTAGCCTGCCAGGCTGTAATGAGATTACACACTTTAATAAAGAAGAAAATGGTTTTTGGGACTGGAGTGATAGAGGTAAAAAGGTAAAGGTAAAGGCCCTTCCGTTGATCGTCGATTTGCTCGAGCGGGCCCAGTAACGTCTCCATTGGAGACTTTGTTGTTACTGTGTCTGGCGTTTGCCTTGCATGCGGCTGACTGAGTGTGATCTCTGGCATCTCATATGGTCCCCTGAACACTGCTAGGAGTAATTCCTGAGTTCACTGCCAGGAGTGAACCCAGGCATAGCCAGGTGTGGCCCAAAAACAAAACAAAGAAGCAAAAGGTTACATATGATAGCCTTACCTTATCATCATGTGGGTCATCCACAGACAAGTCTTGTACCTCATGAGTCACAACCTCAAGGAATGGAGTTTCTCTCTTTATGTAATCTGAAACCTTTGTTCCACCTCTAGGTTTTGGTGGTTGCTTCTTCACAGGTTCATCTTTTGTTTTCCCTTTCTTTCCCTTCTTCCCTTTTTCTTCTTTGTTGGAACCTGCAGACTGGAGTTACAGAGAAAATTAGTGTTGATAGCACTTTCAGTACTGCCAGTATTTTAACAACAGTAGCAGCCAGAGAGATGGTTCAGCAGGTAGGATACTTGCCTTGTGGACAGCTGACCCGGGTTCAGTCCTTGGCACCGCCTATGGCCCCTGAACCCTGCCAGGAGTGATCTCTGAGTACAGCTGGTGGGTGTGGCCCAAAACCAAAAATAAAACCAGTAATGTAGCACATTGGGTCAGGAGATAGTACAAGGGTTAAGACACTTGCCTTGCACATGGCCACCCCTGGTTTGATTCCCAACATGCTGGGCCTCCTGAGAATTGCTGGGTGTAACTGTGGAGGTCCATAGGAACCAAGCATCACTACATTCTTGGGCTGTCACAATGATCTTCCAGCCCAGTTGACTGAGTACTGTTGAAAGTGGCCCCACTGGTCACTGCTTGGGAGTCCTCACCGAAAGAGGGGTCTCTAAATGTCTGGACTGTGATAAGCAATGGTCTGGATATGCCTCTAAAAGCAAATTTTAGGTATTACTTACCCCAAGCAATTTCATGATAAGTTCTCGGTCTTCTTCATCTTGGTCCTTATATTTCTCCTTCATTTTTTTCATTTTACTCTACAAAATTAAGATTTTCATTGATTAACTCAGCAATAAAATATCAACAAATGTTTGTAAAGAAAAGATACTTTAATTCTGCCAAAATCATATCATAAGCATCATTGCATTGTAGCACTGTCCTCCCGTTGTTCATCAGTTTACTCGAGTGGGCACCAGATTATTTTAAAGGAATATATAACTGATTTTTATATTTCATAAACACTATCTTTTCAATTAATTTTCAGAGTAAGGAACATAAGATTTTTTTTGCCTGCATCTTGTTTTAAACTTTAAGAGGAGTCTCACAGCTAACAGCTGACCTTTTAAAGTTTTACTACCTTTTGTCCTCGCTTCACTGGCTGTAAGGCTGGAACATTTTTGCTTATGTTCTGCTGAGTTTCAACATGTAGAGTGTTTTCTTTCTCTTTGTCTTTTCCTTCTATCACTTCTAAGTCCACAGAATCATTTGGAAGCTTTTTCTTCTTCATTTCCCTAAACAGAAATGAAACATTTAATTCCTAGAACTTCAAACTTTCACTGCCATAAAAAATTACTTGGGGAAAGTAATTTTTAGGGTTAAAACATGGCTTCTGGGGCCACAGTGATGGTACAGAGGGTATGGCATTTGCCTTGCATGCAGCAGACACAGGTTTTATCCCTGACTTCCCATATGGTCCTCTGAGCACTGCCAGGAACAATTCCTGGGTGCAGAGCCAGGAATTGCTCTGCGAGCCCTGAGCTTTGCAAAATGTGACCCCAAAACAGAACAACAATGAAAAGCAAATAAAATTCATGGCTTCTGTTTAACTCAAAAATCAAACTGCAGGGCTGGAGTGATAGCATAGCGGGTAGGGTATTTGCCTTGCACGCGGCCGACCCAGGTTCGATCCCCAGCATTCCATATGATCCCCTGAGCACCGCCAGGAGTGATTCCTGAGTGCAGAGCCAGGAGTAACCCCTGTGTGCATCGCCAGGTGTGACCCAAAAAGCAAAAAAAAAAAAAAAAAAAAATCAAACTGCAGTATACAAAGAAATACAACTCACTGGGACAGCTGAGACACATCCAGTTCCCAAATACCTTGATGATCAGATACTGGGATTTGTAGTTTTTATATGAGAATGGTATTAGAAAACCTTACTCAATTAAAATTTTTGTTGAGAGGCAAGAGATACTACCGGGGGTAGGTGCTTGCCATGCATGCAGCCAACCTGGATTTGATTCCCAGCACTTAGCCAGGAGTGATTCCTGAGCAGAGCCAAGTGTGGCCCCCCAAAACATAAATAAAAACATAAAATAAAGTGTTGATGAGATAAATACCAGGAGGATTGCCTCATGGCTTGGAAGCTGGCCTCACATGCTTCAGGGAAAAAGGCAGCTTAGATAGAGAGGGTGTTAGGAAGGCCCGCTAACGACGGGAGATGAGCGTGCTGAAAGTAGATCATAGACCGAACATGATAGCCACTTAATACCTCTACTGCAAACCACAACACCCAAAAGGAGAAGAGAGCAAAAGGGGATGCCCTGCCACAGAGGCGAGGGGAGGTAGGGAGGAGGGAAATGAGGTGGGGTGGTGGGAGGAATACTGGGATCACTGGTGGTGGAGAATGGGCACTCAATCATTGTATGACTGAAATGCAAGCATAGAAGTTTGTAAGTCGGTAATTCTTCCCCATGGTGATTCATTAATAAAAAAGTATTAAAAAATAAAACGTTTGTTCAGTGGCTGAATAAATGTATGAAATTTAAAAATATCAAAGAGGGAGGGGGAATACTATTACTGTGATATTTTTCATGTATAATTTCTATACCGAATGCCAATATTCTGGTCCAGTCCTCATCACTTCTACCATACTCTGTCCTATTTTTCTCCCATAACCTGTTCTATGTAAACTTTGTTTTTTGTCTTTGCTACACACCTAGCGGTGCTCAGGGGATATGTGGGATGCTAGGGATTTGAATCTGGGTTGGCTGCATGCAAACACTCCACCCACTAAACTATCACTCCAGCTCCTCATTCACATTCATACTCAAAAATCTTCCAAAGTCATCCTCACATTATTTGTAGCCAAAGTCCAAAATACTTAGTTTGCTATTCTAAGTTTTATACTTTTGGTCAAAATTCACTTTTCCAGTCTTATTATCTGTCAGCCCACAAATATGAATTTTCTGCTTCATTCACCCCATCTATTTATCCTTTCCACAAAGCACTTAAGCATGTTATTATCGAAATCCCTGTTCCTCTTTGTTCATGTTATTTCTCCTTGGAATCTCTTACATAAGTAGTAATTTATTTTCAAGGTGTATTACTGGTGATATTTTCCAAAATACCTGGAACTTGTAGCAATTTCTTACTCCTGAGTTACTTTGGAACTTTAAAATACTATTTGCAGACTTTGGGCTATTTCCTATATCAAGGACTCAAAAACTAGTAGCCGCACAATGCCAAGTACTCAGAGTTCTCTGTAATTTAATAATTATATCTCTCAAATGAGATTAGCCGCTGCAGCCCAAGGCCTCTTTCCGGTACTTCACTAATCTTGGTCTTTGTCTACAGAACAACAACTACAGTAGTTGTTCTCCACTGCAACCTTACTTTCTCTTTGTCCAAGACCTGCTATTTAGAAAGAAAAAAAAATGACAACCATGTTTTCTCTACATAATGTTCCTAGTAACTTCAAGAATTCCTGCTTATACCTGTCACATCTCCCCATACTTTTATATACTGAGGCAGGCAGGGTACTGATTATGTACCAAGCACTGCTAGTTGAAAAATCCCTAGAACCAGCATAGTTATTTGTACATATTCATGTATTAACTTTATTTGTACATTAAAGTTCTTTCTCACGTCACTAGACCTAGTTCACTGTAGCAGATTAGGGCCCTAAAATTGATGAAATTATTAGCACTGAATATTAAAAATGTTTTAAAGAAGACTTACTCTAAACAAGAATATTAAAAACGTTTTAAACAATAGCCTTTGATTAGGGGGTTCTTTAAAACAGCCCAGCACTCTGTAATAACTGAATTATCAATAACCAAAAAAATGCATGCTTTTCAATTAACACAAGTATATTTACCTTCTTTCCTTGGCTGACAAATGTCTCCGGCTCTGTAATTTACTGTCACTCTATAAAATTGAAACAAGACAAATAATATCACTATTAATTTTTCAATCGTGGGGCTGGAGCAATAGCATAGCGGGTAGGGCGTTCGCCTTGCACGCGGCTGACCCGGGTTCAATTTCTTCATCCCTCTCAGAGAGCCCGGCAAGATACTGAGAGTATCCCACCTGCATGGCAGAGTCTGGCAAGCTCCCCGTGGTGTATTCGATATGCCAAAAAAATAGTAACAAGTCTCACAATGGAGACGTTACTGGTGCCCGCTCAAGCAAATCAATGAACAACGGGAGGAGAGTGCTACAGTGCTATTTTTCAAAAAGTAAAATTAAAAAGAAAATTACCCTCTCACCAAGGACTTGATGTTTATTACTAAACTTTAAAAGCAGCTTACCATATTAGAAGATTCTTCTTTTGAAGCAAATTTCTGGAGGGACCTATTAAGACAAAGTAGTTGATGAGCTTGCAAAAAGTTCAATTACTGGAGCCAGAGTGATAATACAGTGGATAAGGTGTTTGCCTTGCACACAGCCAGACCTGGGTTCAATCCCTGGCATCCCATATGGTCCCTTAAGTAACTCCTGAGTGTAGAGCCAGGAGGAACCCCTGAGCAGCGCTGGGTGTAACCCCCAAAATAGCAAAAAAAAAAAAAAAAGTTCAATTACAAAGTCTCAAAACATTCTCATGCCATCATTATTGGATACTCTATAGATTTTCAGTTTGGTAAAATTAGAAAACAATTCACATCTCCCCATACTTTTATATACTGAGGCAGGCAGGGTACTGATTATGTACCAAGCACTGCTAGTTGCAAAATCCCATGAAAAGGGTATCTTTCCATTTTAACCAAGACAAACAATGAATTTTTTTTTAGCAGGGGTGTTTGGGCCACATCTGGAAATGCTCAGGGGTAACTCTTGGCTCTGAATTCAGTATTACTCCTGGTATTTGGGGGACCATAAGTATCAACCTGGTATCAAAACCAGGTTGGCCAAGTGCAAGGCAAGCACCTTACTCACTGTTCTGGCTCTCTGGCCCTCCTAAGTCATTTTATTTCTTTTTTTTTTTCTTTTTGGGTCACACCTGGCGATGCGCGGGGGTTACTCCTGGCTCTGCACTCAGGAGTTACTCCTGGCGGTGCTCAAGGGACCATATGGGATGCTGGGAACTGAACCTAGGTTGGCTGCGTGCAAGGCAAACGCCCTACCTGCTGTGCTATCTCTCCAGCCCCACCCTAAGTCATTTTAAACTCTCCAGTGATTATACTTTTTAAACTATCACTTTACTTACCAGGTGATCAGTAAGATATTAAAGATAAAGGAGCAATGACGTATGATAGTTGGAAATGATCACTCTGAATGCTCAAAGTAGGTAAAGGGATAGATGATAACCTCAGTACCTATATTACAAACCATAATGTCCAGAAGGAGAGTGAGAGGAAGGGGGAGGGGGAAGGAGAGTGAGGGGGGAGGGAGCAAGAGAGCTAGAGAGAGCAAGAGAGCAAGCAAGTGAGAGAGAGAGAGAGAAAGAGAAGGGGGGGAAGTATCTGCCATAAATGAAGGCGGGGCTGAGGGTAGTGGGGAAGGGTACTGGGAGGTAAAGGGGAGACACTGGTGTTGGGAAATGAACACTGGTGAAGGGATGGGCGCCAGGTGTGACTCAAAAAGAAAAGAAAAAAGTAGCTAGAGAGATAGTACAGCATTTAGGGCATTTGCTTTGCATGTGGCTGACCTGGCTTCCATCTCTGGTACTCGATATGGTCCCCTAAGCCCCACCAGGAGTAATCTCTGAACACTGCACGGTATAGCCCAAAACCAAAACAAAATAAGGCAGACACCTAGTCCTTCCTCTCTGTAGTGTTAGAGAAAAAACCTGCAGCCCAGAATATTAAAAGAAACCACCTCATCTTGAGAGAGCAGTACATGCTTTTCATGTGGAGGAGGCCCAGGTGCATAGTATCCCCAAGCACCAAGTAGCTCAAGTACCAACAGGTATAGCCCAAATGCTTAATATATAAATAATTACAATTTAAATTTTAAAACTCCTTACTTTTCCCTTTTTAATGAATTTCCCATATAAAGCATTTATAATCATTTACTTGTTTGTACAATGACATAGTTTACCACTTTAAAAATATTTGTTGTATTTTCCTATCCTGAATCCTGGGAAGTTACCCTTTAATTGAATAGTGAAGATAGTAAGACCATAGGATAATGAAGCATAAAAGTTCTGATGTCAATCCAGGTTTTATCTCTGTAAGGACTTATTCCTAGTTTATGACAAATTTCCTTTGTTGTGTGCAGTGCTGGGGCTCGAACCCAGGAAGGGCTTCATGCGTGAATGGCAGGTCACCCACTGCTGAGCCGCACTCCTGCCCTTAGACTTACGGGTTTTTTAATTACCTTTGGGACTGAAGGTGAGACAAGTCAATCGTAGTATCGGGATAATTTACGATCTCTTCTTCTTCATCCTTTGTTTCACCAATAGTTTCCTGATCTTTTACCACCTCATCAGATTCCCCTTCATCTTCAGAGCTTTCTTCCTGAATCAATTCTTCATTTAGCTCATCTCCACCACTCTGAACAGTATTATTCTCTTGGTCAACCTGAGTTGCAAGTACTTCTACAGAAGTGTCATGCAGTTCCTCTTTCTCTTCTTCACTGCTACTGTCACCTCCATCTATAGAAATGACAGAAAAGAAAGTCAGAAAGAACCCACCACAACAAAACTAGATGATTCCCTTGAAAAACCTCATAAAAAATATTCTATTTCCCTAAAAGATTATCCAAAAAATTCCTGATTATCCCCCAAGAGTCTCACTTGGGCAAAAAAACCCAGATAATCTATATCATGAATTAGTTGGAATAAATGAACTCAAAGAAATCTCCAAGCTTAATTTCTGGGACATTTTTTGGCACAGTCAATAAATCTGATTGCTAGAAATGACTGTTACACCCATTTCTACAGTAAAAACTGCAACTTGTCTTTGTTAGGTATTTGCAAAAAGGGGAATATCTGAAGTAGCCCTATAAAATATTCTACCTTTTACTATGTGCACCTCCGTCCCTGGGTGGGCTGGAGGGATAGCACAGCGGGTAGGGCGTTCGCCTTACAAGCGGCCAACATGGCCGACCCGAGTTTGATTCCTCCGCCCCTCTCCGAGAGCCCGGCAAGCTACCGAGAGTATTCGATATGCCAGACACAGTAACAACAAAGTCTCCAACGGAGACGTTACTGGGCCCGCTCGAGCAAATCGACGATCAACGGGAGGGCCTTTACCTTTTTTTACCTTTACCTTTTACTATAAGTTGTAGATGAGAATGAAAACATCATAATGTATTTTCAGTATTAGACATTAAACAGCAAGTGGCACACAGTTTT
This sequence comes from Sorex fumeus, assembly GCF_029834395.1. NCBI lineage: Eukaryota > Metazoa > Chordata > Mammalia > Eulipotyphla > Soricidae > Sorex > Sorex fumeus. Next base: position 45,814,990 of record NW_026606155.1, on the reverse strand, counting down.
GCAAAAGGAGCACTGTCTAGTAAAAACAATACAGTCTAGCTGCCTCACTTGGAAATGAAATGTTACTACCCATCTGACTAGGATATTAGTGGGAATTTGGTAAAATCTAATGTAAACAAATGACTATATTGTGTTACTATGCCATAACAAGTGTAAATGAAACAATATAATATTAACTCTAGGAGAAAGAATGAAAATAATTTTAAGTGTGCCTACCTCTCCCAGTTTAGGTCGGTAAATTTATTCCAATAAAGTTACTCTCTACTAAAAGCCAATATATTATTAAATTAAGCTCAATTCTCTTATGAAAAATTTTACTTGTCATAAGCTCAATTCTGAATCCCTTCTGATTTTTGAACCCAATAAGTAAATGCTCATTCCTATATACCTGAGTCTATTTTTGATACATTAATAAACTATGCATTAAATACTGAGGGGGGTTGTTTTATTGTGGGCTCCCCTCAGTGGTGCTGGGGTTACTGTTGTAGCTCTGTGCTTGGAGAATCAATCCTGGCAGTGCTGGGAGAGCCAAGCTATGCCAAATCTTACCCAAGCTTTCTGCCTATAAAGCATGTGCTCAATCCCATTGAGCTATCTCTCTGGCCCCAAATACCAAGGGTTTACTCTGCAAACAAACATACAGTCCAACATGTAATATAAATTCAATTACTTTATAACTCCACTATAGAAAGTATATTTGGGGCTGGAGCTATAGTACAGCAGGTAGGGTGTTTGCCTTGCACACAGCCAACCCAGATTTGATTCCTAGCATCCCATATGGTCCCCTGAGCACCCCCAGCAGTAATTCCTGAGTGCAGAGCCAGGAGTAACTCCTGAGCACTGCCAGGTGTAACCCAAAAAGAAAAAAAAAATAAAATAAAATAAAACAAAACTTTATCAACGGGAGGGCCTTTAACATAAGCAAAAATAAAATTCATCGAAATGAATACTTAGTATTCATTTCAATTTAAAAAAAAAAGATTTTAGAAGCATATGCTGCCCGAGCCCATGTGTTGCCTGCATCTCCCCTCTTCTTTTTTTTTTTGCTTTTTTGGGTCTTACCCGGTGATGCTCAGGAGTTACCCCAGGCTTCGCACTCAGGAATCACTCCTGGCGGTGCTCAGGAGACCATATGGGATGCTGGGAATCAAACCCGGGTGGGCTGCGTGCAAGGCAAATGCCCTACCCGCTGTGCTATTGCTCCAGCCCCTGCATTTCCCCTCTTGAGATGTATACTCTCATTCTTTCATACTTAAATACTGGGATGTATACTGGGGCTCTCTTTCCTCTTTGAAGAAACCCCAGTTCTCTCTCAAGTGCGTTTTTCTCTCTCTCTCTCTACCCCCCTTACTCAAAATTTCTAAATAAAATTGTTATACTTAAAATATATTATATGTGTGTGTATATTCTAGAAGAAAAACTAGACAACAGTAACATTACAAGCTACTTTATTACCTAGTTGTTCCATTTCTTCTGATATGAGTTCACTCGTGCAACTTGCTAGTGTCTCCGTGTCTTCATCCTGTAATCTGACTTTTCGTTCACCCCGATGCCTCCAAACACAGGATTCATCTACCTGTAGAAGAAAAATTTTCATTGGTGGAAGAAAGACATCAATAGATAAGATCAATAAAAATTAGAAAACAAAGTGACAAAGATGCTAAAGAGTACCTTAAAAAGGAAGCTGAATCCCATCATCAGATACGAAGGAGGAAGGAAATTCTTTTTTCCTACAAAAAGATAACACACACAAATGTTTTAAAAATCCATTTTTCAATTTTATGCTTATCTTTTCTCTGTCCTGAAGGACATTTCCTATTTATAGAATTTGGTCATTAAGAAAGAAATATATCTGATTGCTAGTTCCTATCTTTTGGGTTAGTCAGACCCTGATTAATTTGTTTTTAGGAAAAAAGTTTACAATTTCTTTTTTTGGGGGAGCACATGATGAAGGTACCCCAACCTGCTCAAGAGCCTAAGGACTACTATTAGATGTACTCTGGTGAGCCACGTAGTTATGGGGATTGAATTTAGGGCCTCATGCGTGCAAGGCATGAGTTCCAGTGCTTTGAGCTATATTCATATATATTCCTAGACCTTCCCTTAAAACATTTTTTTTTAAATAGGCAACTCTAATCCTTGACTTTACAGTATAGGCCTAAAAGTTCAGTGCTTGGGTCTGGCCACTAAGATCATACCTGACATTGCTCATGGGAGTCATGTGGCAGAGATCAAACACATGCTGGGCATATGTTCTGCCACTTCAGCAATCTCCCAGACCCAAACCCACATGATATTTTCTTAATCTTATAATAGTAAACCATGTAAAATTATAAATCACCAATACAAATATATATAGGATATCACAAATACTAAATTGGCCACACCAAATCAAAAATTTTCTTCTTAATTGACTTCCTGATTGAAAACATAAAAATCTGGTCTGAAAATACTTAGTATATCAATCCCAAACACATCTCCATAGTCCTTCGCCAAATCATTACCTCTTATCATGAAGCTTCCTGTTGTCAAATATTCTCCAGTTGGTGCTGTTTTAGATACCTGAGAAATACAATAATACATTATACTCTGGCCTTAAGAATCTGTTTTTATTTCCAGTTGAGAAAGTCATAGTCAGGAAAATGGAAATATGTTCTGAGACTTAGCAACAATTATCAACAAAACTATCGATTGGGCTGGAGAGATAGCATTGCAAGTAAGGCACTTGCAAACATCGGACCTGGGTTCAATCAACAGCACCCCATATGATCCCCAGAGCCTGCTAGGAGTGATACCTGAGTATAGAACCAGGAGTAAGCTCTGATCACCATAAGGTGTGGCCCCAAAATAAAAATCAAAGTGAAAAATATCTTTTCAAAAAGAAATGCCTTTGGCACTAACAAAGACATGATAAAGGATGTACCCATAAATAATTTTCAGTTACCATAGAGCAAGAACTGCCTACGTATTTTTTCCACGTATAAAACATAAAAGAAAAATTAAGGATGCCTCAGTAAGGTTATTGTAAAGGTCTATTTACCAAAATAAAACTATTAGGGCCAGAAGTAGTTCCGGGGTTAAGGTGTGCTTGCCTTGCATATGGACCATACCTGATTGATCCCCAATATCACATATGGTTCTCCTGAGCACAGAGCAAGGAGTAAGCTTTGAACACTTCCTGATGTGGCCCCCAAACAAAAATAAAGCTTTAATTTATTTAATAATTTATTATTTAATTATGTTAAGTAAATTCCTTTCATGAGATAACTTTTTGGAGTGAAAATACCTTTTAGGAACTAAATACAAAAGTAGATTTTTTTAATAGCATAATAAAACAATATGAAATGACGTGTTATTGAATGAAAGAGCAAAAATGATAGTAAGGACTGAAAAATACTGGGTATGCCTACTATATTAAAAGAATAGAGTTCAGGAAACACCAATAAAGATGAACAGAAGAAAAGCCCTGTTATGCCAGTGTTCCATTCATAACCAGAGCTGCACAAATCACTCTTCATCTAGTCTCTGCTTGAATCTTATCTTCCCCCCAGGTCTTTCCTAATACTTTATTCAAAATGATTTTCTGCTTAAAAAGAGAACTGGGGGTGGGTGGGGGAGGGGGGTGTAGTATAGTGGGTAGGGCACTTGCCTTGCATGAGAACAACCTGAGTTCAATCCCCACACCCCATATGGTCCCCAGAGCTTCCAAGAGTAAGTAAGCCCTGAGTGCAGAGCCAGGAGAGAAAGCCCTGAGCACTGCCAGGTGTGGCCCCAAACCAAACCAAGAACCAACAGGGTCGCCCAAACAGCTCAATGGCACAGCACAGTTCAGTCCCTGGCACATGTAAGTGTGATCCCAGCATCACTGCCATTTGTGATTTCTAAGTCCTGGAACAAAGTGCATGATCCCCAGCAAGTACAAGGATGTGGGCACGCAACCAAGCAAACGTGACCCCATCACAACAACAAAGGGAAGGGGAAATTAGATAATCAATTAAAAAGAATCTGGTGTCTTGACAGACATTATATTTATCTTTTTCTCCACCACCAAAACAGCTCTGTCAAGGTAGCTACTCTGTTCACTTCTATACCTCAGTATTTGGTGCACAGTAGCTCTTAACTAAGAGGAAAAATACACATGGCTTATTACCTGATGATGGTACACCCACCAAGCACTAGTAATAACCCGCGCATCCCAAGCAGCGCTGTAGCAAAGTGCCATCGTGCCAGCTTCAGTTAAGGTCCGAGGGGGAATCGGTTCTCCTGGAACAATACAATACTTGAAGGACAACTTTCTATAAAGCAAGATACAAAAATCACAGGCAGCACGATAGGGTCTTAGAGCTTAAAGTATCACAGTTTTATTTTGGTATTATTAAGTCAGTATTTTAATTTATTTTGGTTTTGGACGACACCTAGTGATGCTCAGGAATTATTCTTGGCTCTGTGCTCAGGACCAACAGGGATGCCGGGGATCAAACCTGGACTGGTGGTGTACAAGTCAAACGCCCTACCCATTGCACCATCTCTCTGGCCCCAAAGTGACTTTTTATTATATTTACATGGCAGGCTTTTGTTTATGGTTTTTGAACCATATCCAGGAGGAGCTCAGGGCTTAATGTGGGTACTACACTCAGGCATCATTTCTGGCGATGCCCATAGGAGCATATGGGGTGCTGACAATTCAAACCACGTTCAGCTTGTGTGCAAGGCAAACACCTTACCTCTTGAACTACCTCTCTAACTCTTGCATGGCAGGTTTTTAGAAGGTCTCAGTGTATTTAAAAACAAAACAAAATACAAAACAAAACAAATATCCTCTCTCACATAAATAATTCTAACTTTATTCCAGAAAAGACAATTTAGAAAAATCTATTTAATGTTTGAGGCTGGAGCCAGAGCAGATAAAGCACTTGCCTTGCATGTGGCCAACCCTGGTTCCATCACCAGCATCCCAGATAGTCCCCCAAGCCCCAGCAGCAGTGATCCCTGAACCTAGTGGGATGTTTTGAAATCAGAAATACGAGTCCCACAGTTTTGTTACTCATTCTCAAAAATGATGTGGGTAATCAAGGTTCTTGAATTTTCATATACTTAGGATCAACCTGTCCATTTCTGCAAAATAAATAAACAAAAAGCAGCTGAAATTTTAGAGGAACCGTATCAAATCTCTTGGTTAATGCAGAGAGCACTCCCATCAGAACAATAGATGGAAGCTTTCCTTTCATTAAAATTAAAAAATTAAAAAATATATACCTTTTTACAATGTTTTTTTAGTTTGGTTATTTTCTTTTAATACGATAAATCTGTCAGCTGGGTATAGCCTCAAGACAAAAACAAAAACCAAAATACAAAATACCCTATAGATTTGCATTATTAATTTCCGTTTATCTGTAATTTATTTTTAGGAGCTATTCCCGCTGATACTCAGAGACAAGGACCACTTCCTGCAGTGGCAGAAAGTCATAAGGTGCTGGAGATTGAGCTCACAGTCTGGCATGTACTTTATCATTTGAACCACATCCTCAGCTCATATTAATTTCCTTTTGCTAATGTTCATTGTTAATGTACAGAAAACTAGTGGGGTCCGAGTGATGTACAGGGGGTAGGGTGGTTGTCTTGTTGTCTTGCATGCAGCCAGCACCTGCATGCAGAGCCAGGAGTAAGCCCTGAGCACTGCTAGGTGTGGCCCCAAAACAGTAACTAAATATATATATATATATACATATATATATATATATATATAGGGGCTGGAGTGATAGCACAGCGGGTAGGGCGTTTGCCTTACACACGGCCTGCCCCGGGTTCGATTACCAGCATCCCATATGGTCCCCTGAGCACGGCCAGGAGTAATTCCTGAGTGCATGAGCCAGGAGTAGCCCCTGTGCATCGCTGGGTGTGACCCAAAAAGAAAAAAAAAGTATATATATATATGTACACACACAACTAGCTTTCATATACTGATCTTGTATCCTGGATATTGCTTAACTTGTTTATTAACTGTTACGTTTTGGTTAAATCCCTTAGAATACAATGTGCTGTATTCTACTTCAGTTTGCAACATAACAAAGATTATGTTATAATGCAAAAAAGAGATAAACAGTACTTTTATTTCTGTTTCTGGGCCATATCAGAAGTGCTCAGGGGTGACTCCAGCAGTGCTTGGGGACCACAGCAAGTGCCAGGGATTGAGCCAAGGTCAGCTACGTTCAAGGTAAGCACCTTATCTCCAGCTCTGAGACAATTTTCTTTTTTTAGCAATATATACATTTTTAATTTCTTCTTAGTGCTCAATGTCCACACGCTCCATACAAAATTATACAGAATCGGCAAGAACAAACATGTTTTCTTGTTTGTAATCTTAGATGGACAGCTCTTGGGCTTTTATCACTATATATGATTGTTAGTTTTGGGTTTTTCATAGATGTTCTTTACTAAATAAAAGTTCCATTCTACCTATTTGTTGAATGTTTCTGTTACAAATGGGTGTTAACTGTCTTTGTTAATTAATTTTTCTGTTAATTTTTGCCAAAGACATTTTTTTCTTTCTTTTTTTTTGTGAAGTAAAATAATGTTATTGAGGGGTGGATACTCTTTCTAAAATATGGGATGATTCAAGAACAGAGAAAGAGAAGAGAAAAATCAAAACAAAGGCACACCTTCACAGATTAATTTTCTTATATTAAACTGACCTTGCATTCCTGGGATAAATCATATTTAGTCACACACTTGTCACACTGTCCTCCCGTTCATCAATTTTGCTCGAGTGGGCCCAGTAACGTCTCCATTTTGAGACTTGTTGTTACTGTGTTTGGCATATCGAATACATCACGGGTGGCTTGCCAGGCTTTGCCGTGCGGGCGAGATACTCTCAGTAGCTTCCCAGGCTCTCCAAGAGGGGCTGGCTGCACGCAAGGCAAACGCCCTACCGCTGTGCTATCACTCCAGCCCGGATACTTAGTCATGGTGTCTAATAAATATAATATGTTGCTGAATTAGAAATCCTATCTTTTCTATTTTTTAAAAGACTATGTAAAAGGCTGGTGTTTTATTTTCTTTTAAAAAAATTAGTAGAGAGGTCAGAGTGAGAGTACAGTGGCTATGGTGCTTGCCCTGCACACGCCAGCCTGGGTTCAGTCCCCAGTACCCCATACAGTCCCCCAAGCCTCCCAGGAGTGATTCCAGAGAGCAGAGAGCAGAGCCAGGATTAAACTCTAACACATTTGGAGTAAACCCTGAGCACTGTTCGCTGTGTGTGGTCTCAAAACAAAAACAAACAAATTAGGGGCCTGGAGATTGTACAGCAGGTAGAACTATTCGTTTGCTGACCAGAGTTCAATCACTAGCATGCCATGTGGAACCCCAAGCCTCCAAGAGAGATCCCTGAGCATAGAGCCAGGAGTAAGCCATGAGCACTGCCAGGAGTGGCCCACAAAAGCAAACCAACAATAAGACAAAAACAAATTAGTAGAGGGCTAGATGGTATAGGGATTACGGCACTGGCCTTTCAAGTGGTTGGCACCAGTTAATACCCACAACTGTGTGTGTGTGTATGTATGTGTCCCCCTTCATCTCCACCCCACCCCCCCACCCCGTTCAGCCAGAAGGGATTCCCTGAGCAAAGAGCCAGGAGAAAAGTCCCCAGAAACCAAAATTCAACAGTGGAGCCGCTTGAGCCTAAGATTTTGTGATATGGGAAAGAGGGTGGGTACTTGGCTACACCTGTTGATGCTCTTGGTTTATTCCTGGTGGCGGTGTCAGCATTTGCTAGGGCCAGCTGTGTGCAAGGCAAGTGCCTTCACCCCTGTAATATCGTTCTCTACCCCCATTTCTTTATGATAAAAAAAGCCCACAAAAATAACAAAACCAAAAGAGAAATCTATTTTTGTCTCTTATTAAAGGCATGTTGTATTTTTTTATTTTATCAATTCAGTGCTGGTAGTTTATATCTTTTAAGGAATTTGCCCATTACATTTAAGTTATCCAATTTATTCATGTATTGTTGTACATAGTACCTTGTTGACTGCAGCACTATTTACCTTTAACCAAGATATGTAAACAAATTAAGTACCCAACAACAGATTGATGGATAAAGGAAATATAGAATATGTATGTATAGGTTTTATGCATATATATACATATATATATATATAAAACAAAATGAAATACTACACTCAGTAGTAAAACAAATAAAACCTGCTTTTGGAATAACTGGAGGGGGTCATGTTAAGTGAAGTCAGTAAGAAGGAAAAACACAAATACCAAATCATCTCATTCCTATGTGGGATATAGAGAATCAAAGCAGCGGGACAGTCATGTGGGTTGTAGTGAAGGGACTTCGGGACTTTGGTTGTGGAACAGTTAACATATGTTATCTTGAAGAAGTATGGAATTATATCCCTAAAACATATACAATCATATTATTTTAAACATAAAAGAGGGGATGGAACGATAGCACAGCGGGTAGGGCGTTTGCCTTGCACACAGCCAACCCAGGTTCGATTCCCAGCATTCCATATGGTCCCCCAAGTACCACCAGGAGTAATTCCTGAGTGCAGAGCCAGGTGTGACCCAAAAAGCAAAAAAATTGAAAAAAAAAAAAAAAGAGCTGAATATTGAAGTCTTGTTGAATTGACTATTTCTCCCCTACATTCTATCAGATTCTGTTTCATGTATTCAAAGATTTTTTTAATCCTTGTTTATCAATTTTATACTTTATTGATGAATTTATCAATAGTCATTAAAGGATCTTTTCATCTAGTAACTTTTATAGTCATACTAGAAATATTTTAAAAACTTGAAAGTAATTACAATTCTGAGTAATGGAAAAATTATTACCTGTTGGATTCTTAATTACACAGCTAGTAGCTCCATGAAGATCAGCATGTACATAAATGTCCCCTTAAAGAGAATAAGTAATACTTTAAGTTCTATTTCTAAATTTTAATAAAATGATTACAAGCTTTAGTACTGAAAATTACACAGTAGCTCCATGAAAATTAGGTTTGAAAATAGGCTTGAAGAAATTTTAGCTACTATAACTTTGGAGGATTAAAAGCTACTCTGTCAACATAATAGAAAATTGACAGTGCAATAATGCAGATTAGTTCCATATTATTACTTTTAATACTGACTTAAAATGAGGCTTAAGTGTCAATATGCTTATTTATGAACTCTAAACCAACAGGTATCAAACTCTCTCTACCAATTTAATCTATCAAAGGAATATTAGGTAAAAATCTACATATCTACATATAATTTGAAAACAAATTCATTTTCTTGAAAAAATTCTGTAGAATTTTAATCTTGCCTACCTGGTGTCAAGTATCTTTTCACAATCATTTCATTCTGTTGCTGATCTCGTCCACCTATAATTAGATAGTTCTCTGAGCTAATGAACCACAGAAATTTTTCAAACCTAACAAATTAAAAGAAAAAAAGTTAACATTTCTTTACCTTTCTAACTGAATGTGCAATGTTTCAACAAACAGGACAAAATGAGAAGATGTCCTACATGCGAAATTTAAGACAATTTCATGGTTTATTGTTTTTTTCAAGGGATCAAGTTCATGTAAAGCAAGTTGCCCTAGGATAATTTTGTTTGTTTTTGGATCACACTCATTGGTGCTCAGAGGTCCAAATGTGGTGCTGAGAACCAAACTGGGGCCAGCCCATGCAAATGCCTTAAAGCCTACACTATCTCTGGCACCCCGGAACTCCAGGATGATTTTTTTTTTTTTTTGCTTTTCGGGTCACACCTGGCGATGCACAGGGGTTACTCCTGGCTCTGCACTCAGGAGTTACTCCTGGCAGTGCTCAGGGGACCATATGGGATGCTGGGAATCGAACCCGGGTCGGCTGCGTGCAAGGCAAACATCCTACCCGCTGTACTATCTCTCCAGCCCCAGAATGATTTTATAATCTTTTTTGGGGGTGTGGAGGTGAGGGGTGAAGAGGGGGTAGAATTAAATGTAGGTCAGCTGCAAGCAAGACAAGTACCCTGCCCTCAGAACCATCTCTCTGGCTCCACTTTAGGACAACCTTAAAAATGTTTTAGAAGTATTTTAATTCAGCGGTGCTTGGGGGCTTCTACCAGCCTGAATGGAGGTCCTCTTGGTGGTGCTAGGGGACCATGAGGTTCCAGGGATCAATCCCAAGCCACCTACATACAAAGCAGCTCTCCGAGCTCAAAAACATATTCTCTGAGCTTTGTTAACCTCAGGAAACTTAAAGTAATGGAATACAAAGAGCAAATGCATAAAATGTCACATGGTTTAGCTTTCTTTCACAGGGGCACTACTTAGGCCTTGGGAACTGTTAGAAAAGTTGTTCTGTAATTAGGGGAAAAGAGAAATAACTTTCTTCTCTTATTATTTTATGATTTAATTTATAATTTACAAAACTTCTGGCTAATGATGATAGATTAAGCATCCTTCATATTTTCTTTTCTGGTTGGGAGAAGGTTTGACCATACCTGGCTGTGCCCAGGTGCTACTCTTGGCTCTCTGCATGGGGGTTATTCCTGGTAGTGCTGATGAGACATGTGATATGTGATGAACTAGGCCATTCACATGCAAAGCAAGCACCTTAAATTCTCTTTCCAGTCTCTCCATACATTTTTTTTTTACTATTTCCGAATCCGTTTTTTGATTAATCCATCTAGACAATTTTAAATCTTTTTTTGTACAGAGATTTCTGTTTTCTTTTAGTTTTAATTACCATTAGAGCTTGATGTGTTCCTTTCTACATACAAAAGCTAAAATAGAAACCTACTTTCTTTTTGGTTTTGGTTTTGTTTTGGGGCCACAGATACACTCCTGGCAATCCTGGAGGACCAGATGTGGTGCCAAGGATAAAGTCCAGGTTGGTGGCATGCAAAGAAAGCACCCTACCACTATAATATTGCTCTGGTCCCTATAATAGGCTTTGTATAGTGCTTGTTTTACGTGGATAATTTTGAGTAAAAGCAAAACCCATAGTGGTACAGGAGATAGCTCAAAGGCTGGAGTGTGTGTCTGGCATGAGCAGAGGCTCTGGCCCCAACCCTGGTTACAGGTTCTGCATACCACCTCTCGGCACTGTCAGGGTGGCCCTGGTATTGAACTATCAGGCCAAATATCTTCTGGAGGATCCCCAGGTCCTCTGAGCATTGTCTGGGTCAACATCCTCTCCCCAAACACTATTCTGAGAAGGTAGAAGACTTACCAATACACTTTTCTTGCTTTCTGAATAGAAGTAACTGTTTGGACCTCTTTTAAGGTTTGCTTTGTTTTCTTTTCTGCTGACTTGAATGCCTATTTAAAAATAATAATAATAACAATAATAATAATAATAATGTTGAGAATTAAATGAAGTAACACCAATAGGACAGTAACATTTTACAAATGTCACAAAACAGCACTATCTACACACATACACACAACATATGTACATGCAAAGTAATGAAAAATATTCTACTTTCAGGGACCCAAGATAGTGCAGTGGTTAAGGCACTTGCCTTGCCTTGAATGCAGCTGACTTGGTTTTTTGTTTGTTTGTTTGTTTTTTGTTTTGGTCATACCCTGCGATGCACAGGAGTTACTCCTGGCTCTGCACTCAGGTACTACTCCTGGCGGTGCGTGGGGGGAGGGGGGAGAGGTGTAAATTATATGGGATGCTGGGAATCGAGCCCGGGTCAGCCGTGTACAAGGCAAACACCCTACCCACTGTTCTATCACTCCAGCCCCTAACCCAAGTTTAATACCTGGCTCCACATCTGGTCCCCTGAGCCCCACTAGGAACAATCCTCAGGTACAGAGCCAGGAATAAGTCCTGAACACAGCTGAGTGTGGCACCAAACCAAATCAAAACAAGAATACTTAGCTTCAATATTAAGATCAATTAAGTAAAAAATATACTGTATAGAAATATTTGATCAAGACTTAAAAATTTAAAAGAATATCATTCATTTACCAGATAATGCATGTCTGCCATGAAATTGCAGACAAATATAAAATTTACAACTTTTCAAATAAACATGGTAAATGCTTCTAAGGACATTATGAAAGTATAACATGAGCACCTAATGTATACATTATAAAGATCTCTGAGGAAATGTTAATTACGCTGAAGAGTGAAGGATTAATGGCAAACAGGAAAAAGCAGTATAAGCAGAAAGACAAAACAAACTTGACTACCAAGGTTTTGATCACAAGGTAAAATGTCACAAAACAAGGTGAGAGAGAGGGGACAGGGGAGAGAGAGAGACAGAGAGAGCGAGAGAGAGCGAGAGAGAGAGAGAGAGGGAGGGAGAGAGAGATAGGGGGGATGGGGGAGAGAGAGGGAGAGAGAGCGAGAGAGAAAAGGAAAAAGAGAGGGATAGAGAGAGAAAAAGTGAGGGAGGGGGGAGATAGAGATCAGATCATATGGGTTATTCATTTAACAAATATTTTATAAAACAGCATTCCAGGAAATATTCTAGGGACTGAAATAAAGCAATAAACAACAAATCCTATTTTTCATTCAACTTATAGACCTGAAGAGGTAAGAGAGAAATATATGTTGAGAAGAGTGTTTTTAAGGAAGACACACAAATCAGAATAGAGTTACGGAGGGCTAATATTTTCTGAAAGAGTGATCTGTAAAGATTCAGCAGACATGTAAACTAAGTGAGGACAAGACCAAAGAAATTTCAAGGAAAGAGAATTCTTGGTCCTCCCCGTCCCAACGAGACTCCAAGTAATCGCGCACGAACGGCCTTTCTGGCTCCTGATCAAGCTGCTTAATGGCCATGATCCTAGAGACTCAGAAACAAATCTTGAAACCCAGCAGCTTTTGGAAGAAATGCGTCTGGTCCCTGCAGTGGGTTACCAGTGCTGGGCCAACCCAGGTGGGAATAGGTTTCGTGCCTTGGCCTGTTCCCCCTGGCAGCCCAGTGGTCACCATCCTCCAGAGGCCACTAGACAGTCTGGGCCCGCAGTGATGAGACACGTGGGACCTCACGGGATGGGAGTGGAGTTGGCCCTTTCCTCCCCACCCCAACGAGACCCCACGTTGCTGCCCACGAAGAGCCTCTATGGCTCCTGATCAAGCTGCTTAACAGCCATGATCCTAAAGACTCAGAAACAAAACTCGAAACCCAGCAGCTTTTGGCAAAAATGCGTCCGGACCCCATAGTAGGTTACTGTCACCAAGCAACCCCAGGGGGGAAAGGGTGTTGTCCCTCCACCTGCTCCCCCAGGCGGCTTGGTGGCCGCCATCTGCCAGAGGCCATTAGACAGTCAGGTTTGGGCCCACAGTGATGAGACACACGGGGCCTCACGGGATGGGGGTGGAGCCGGTCCTTTCCTCCCCACCCCAACGAGACCCCAAGTCATTACCCATGAACGTCCTCTCTGGCTCCTAATCAAGCTGCTTAACGGCCATGATCCAAGAGACTCAGAAACAAATCTCGAAATCTAGCGGCTTTTGGCAGAAATGCGTCCACACCCCACAGGAGGGTAGGTCACTGTCCCTGAGCCACCCCTGGGGGGAAAGGGTGTTGTCCCTCCTCCTTTCCCCTAGGCGGCTCGGTGGCCACCATCCTCCAGAGGCCAGGCAGGTTTGGGCCCTCACTGACGAGACATGCAGGGCCTCACGGAATGGTGGTAGAGCCGGCCTTTTCCTACCCGTCCCAACGAGACTCCAAGTAATCGCGCACGAACGGCCTTTCTGGCTCCTGATCAAGCTGCTTAATGGCCATGATCCCAGAGACTCAGCAACAAATCTCGGAACCCAGCAGGTTTTGGCAGAAATCCCTCCAGATTTAAGTTAACAATATTTTAACAAATATTGGAATTTCAAAACCGCGCAGCCACTACTGCAGCCATGCGACATCATGTTATTCTTAACCAGCAATAGAAAACAAATTGTCTACTGTTGCCTTTTCAGCAGATCTGAGTGTTGGGGTAAAATCTCAAATAATAATGGTGGGTCTGGTATCAAAATATTGAATGTGATCAAAGTAGGAGAGAGTAATGTGGAAATCATCTGCCCCACAGATAGGGGGGAGGATGTGGAATGGGGATATACTGGGGTTGTTGGGGGTGGAGAATGGGAACTGGTGAAGGTACGGGTGTTTCATTGTATGACTGAGACTTAGACCTAAAAGCTTTGTAACTGCTCTCATGGTGATTCAATAAATAAAATTATAAAGAATGAAAAAAAAAGTAAGGTGGAGTTCATGCTCAATTCAATCAGCTAATCAGTGGCCGAATAAATAGCAGTACTCCTACATTAAAAAAAAAAGCATTCTTGGTACAAAGAGCACTGTAACACTGTCCTCCCGTTCGTTGTTCGTCGATTTGCTTGAGTGGGCACCAGTAACGTTTCCATTGTGAAACTTGTTACTGTTTTTGGCATATGGAATATACCACAGGGAGCTTGCCAGGCTCTGCCCTGCAGGCAGGATACTCTCAGTAGATTGCCGGGCTCTCCGAGAGGGACGGAGCAATCGATCCTGGGTCAGCCACGTGCAAGGTAAATGCCCTACCCGCTGTGCTACAAAGAGCAGCAAGTAAAAAGACCCAGAGAAAGGCAGCATGGGTTACTATTATAAGAATAGTTGAGATGACAGAGTAGCTGAAGGTATAATAAGAGCCGAACAAGTAATAAAATCAGAGCAGGTAGAATCCTGTATGGTAAAGGAAGGACTTTGTCTTGAGTAACATGGAAAACAAAATATACATTTTTTAAGAGAGAAATCACTTCCAATTCTGACTAAAAGCAATCACTACGGCTGCTGTGAATAATACTCTGCTACTTCAGTACATGAGAATGGGGACTCAGAGAATCCCAGTAAGAAATACTGATTTAGTCACGTGAACACAGATGAGGAGAACCTGGAGAGCTGAGAAGTGGCGTTTCTGATTATGCTCAAAAAGAAGAACCAAAAGGATTTGCTGACAGTTTGGATATAGTTTAAGAGAAGAGTCGAAAATGACTCCAACATTCCTCACCTAAGCAAAGAGGAAAACAAAGATGCTATTTACTGAAATGAGGACGATGGGAAGAGCAGGTCTGGGAAAGAAAACAAGTACTAGACATAAACACATTTAAAACAATAAGAATTTTTGAATTAGAAAATCTTATTTGAAATAAATAAAATCTTGTTTATCTTCTCTGAAATGAAAAAATCTTGGTTTTTCTGGGACACCCTCTGCGGTGCACAGGGAGTAATCCTGGCTCTGTGCCTGCGCTGCTCCCGAGGCCTCCTGCATGCAACACGAGCCCAGGTGATACGCAACATGAGCTCTCTCTGCTACCCCAAGAAAATCTAATTCAAAAAATAATTAAGGCCACTGAAGCCGAGAAAAACACACTGTAAACCTATTAAGTACCTTCTCAGCAGCTTCAACAGTCTTTTGTGTTTTCTTAGCAGCATATCTCTTGTGATCATAATACCTAGAAAAACATATTTATCATCAATTTTAAGTAAAACCTTTGTTCTTCACTTATCTGTTAATATTTTGTTCTGTTTTGTGTGGGAAACCTTGTCAGTGGTGCAAATGGACACCGTGGCCTGTACCTGGTGGTGCCTGAGATGTCATTAGAGGTCAGTAAGTGAATCCTGTGCATGCTGGGCATGAGCCTTAGTCCTTTGGGCTAGGGCCAAGGCCCATTATTTCTAATCTTAAGATTCTCATATTGAAATTTGTGCATTACAGAACTATTATGTGTATGTCAAGTATGAAAAAGCTGTATAATATACAAAGTAAGATTTTTTAAGGAGCATGTTCATCCAAAACTAAACACAGGCAAAATAATCTTTTTGTATCTGTAATAACACAGTTAATATATCCATAGACCACACCTTACATAAAATTTATTCTCAAATCTGGAGGATAGAAATCAGTAAGTTATGGGGTCAGAGAGATTGTATGGTGGGTAGGGTGTATCTCTGGCATCCTGTATGGTCCCCCAAACACCACCAGGTTTAATTCCTCATCACAGAGCCAGGAGTGGGTGTGGCCAAAAAACAAAATTTGTGCTCAAATTTAAGACTTACTTTTTGGCATTGGCATATGCTGACAAGCTGAGATCAACATCAATAAGTAATGGCCTATTTTTCTGAGGCTTCTGTAGCTGTTTATTCTTTTGCTTTTTCTTTTTTCCTTTCGGTGGCTCAGTTTCATTTTTCTCATCACTGATGTCAACATCAACATCGTCATCTTCCTCCTCTGATAATAAGTACGGATTTCTATTAAAAATATTCAATAGTATTTCACTAATGTCAACGACATCACTTTATTATCATCTTTTCCTTCATTGATACTACAAATAAATGTATGAAATCTGAATAGTTGCATTATTTTAGCAAATTCATTTCTGTATCTTCAAAGCTAAATTTCCAAACATAATTTTTTTTTACTGAATACTGTAAACAAATAGCAAAATAAAGGACTGCTTTACCAAGAATTAAACTTACCTTAGCAGCATTGTAACATGATTTGTTTGCAGTTTTAACTCTTTGATTGCATTTGCAACGGGGTCTCCTTGGGCTTGGGCATCTTTCACAATGATCCCAATTTCTGTCCAATCTATCTGGTTGGCTAATGCACTTCGAACTACCTGGATGGCTCTGTCCACTATCTCCAGGTTCATTTCTATAAGCTCGCCTTTAAGTTTGTCTATTTCCTAAAGAAATAATCCGAAAACATTTCCATAATGTCAGTTAATGCTGCCATTAAAAATTAACATTATTTTTAAAAAGTGTCTAAAAAAAGCCAAGTATAAACAAAATACCTGTGCCTGCTGAAGAGCTTCTAATCTGTTTTCATGATCCTTTCGGACATTATCTAATTTCTTCAGTGCTTGTTTTTCCTTTTGTTGACAAAACAGATTTGTTAAAACCAATTTTCCTCCTCTTGTGCCTTCTCTTGCTCACTGAAACTCACCTACCCACTCCCATTTCTATGTCCTCAAATACTGTTATCTACTAACAGTTCACACTTCCTCAGATCTATCCTAACTCAAAATGTTTCATGCTCCCTGCCCCCCAACTTCCCACTCCCTAAACAGGAAGGTATTTTGATTACAGGCTACACTGTAATGTGGCCCCATAATGCCCGTATATTATGTAAACAAGCAGGATTCAAATTCAAGACATTTTCCCTAAATCATGAAAATTAAGTGTGGGAAAATGTATTCTTTTCAGAGAACAATAATTACCAAAATAGATTCTTTTGATTTTACTGATGCTTTTCATTTTTCTCAGTATTATTTTTAGTATTTTACAAATGACTCTTTTCCCTTAAGTTACCAACTTCAAAAGCTCCCGGCAGTTATTTTACTTCTGTTGAGCAGTTTATCATATATAATCTATTTATCATGTTACTAAATTGAGACAAATTTTCCAACACTAGTAATAGCACCTGCAATTAGTGAAAATTTATAAACTAAATATGTCACTGTCACTGTCACTGTCCTCCTGTCGTTCATCGATTTGCTCAAGCGGGTTCAGTAATGTCTCCATTGTGAGACTTGTTACTATGTTTGACATATTGAATACGTCATGGGTAGCTTGCCAGGCTTTGCTGTGAGGGCAAGATACTCTTGGTAGCTTGCCGGGCTCTCCGAGAGGGGCAGAGGAATTGAACCCAGGTCGGCCACGTGCAAGGCAAATGCCCTACCGCTGTGCTATCATAGTGACATTAAAAAGTATTGTAGGGGCTGGAGCGATAGTACAACGGATAGGGCATTTGCCTTGCATGCAGTCAACCCGGGTTCGAGTCCTAGCATCCCATATGGTCCCCCGAGCACTGTGAGGAGTAATTCTTGAGTGCAGAGTCAGGAATAACCCCTGAGTATCACTGGATATGACCCAAATAGGGAAAAAAAAGTATTATAAAAATCACAATTATTAGAATAACACAGGATAACTACAATAAAACTCCAGCATTTTCTGAAGCACATTAAAACATGGGGATCAGGAGCTGAAGTGATAGTACAGTGGATAGGACACTTGCCCTGCATTCAGCCAACCCGGGTTTGATGCTCAGTATCCCATAAGGTTCCCTGAGCACTGACACTAACAGAAGCAATTCCTCAGTGCAGAGACAGGAATAACCCCTGAGCATGACTGGATATTGCCCCCAAATAAAAACAAAAATACGAGGTTCATCTAGTCCTTTGAATGCAAAACTGAGGTTACTAAGGGTGGGATAAATGGTTATATTTATGGTTATTTGAGAGATGGGGGGAGGAAGTGTTGGAAGAAGTGGACCAGAAGTGACACAATTGTACTGTTTGGAGGGCCTTGGGCACTTTGTGGTGGTGAAGGTCTAGTAAATTTGTTCACCAAAATCATAAATGTTAATATGATTTTAACCATGTTCCCTAAGCTATAAAAAAATCAATGTAGGGGCTGGAGCGATAGCACAGCACGTAGGGTGTTTGCCTTGTACGCAGCCGATCTGGGTTCGATTCCCAGCATCCCGTAAGGTCCCCTGAGCACCGCCAAGGGTAATTCCTGAATGCAGAGCCAGAAGTAGTCCCTGTGCATCGCCAGGTGTGACCCAAATAGCAAAAAAAAAAAAAAAAAAAAAAAAAAAAAATCAATGTAAAACAAAAACAAGACAGGTTTCTGTGTTACTGATGAACATCTGGGTATTAACTGAAGTGCTGACATAATGTGGCAGTTAGGGCCATTCAATCCTCCTGGCTTTTAAATTGAGTCATTTATATTCGTATCACATTTGAAATATGTTATGTTAAAAACTCTCATGGTTAATGTTTTAAAATTAAGGGGGAAGGTGCAGGGATTCAAATAATTTCAAAATTTAGACTTGGCTAATATCTACTTTATTTCTGGTTTTGGGACCACAGCCAGGGGTGCTCGGTGACTACTCTGGGCTCGACACTTGGGGGTCACTTTCAGCAGTGTTCTGTACCATGCATTAATAAGTACCAAACTGGGGTCTCCCACCTGCAAAGCAAGTGTTCTCTAATCCTTTGAACTATTTCCCAGTCTAAAGATCTAATTTTCAAGTACAGTCTTGAATAGGCTGACCTCTCTCATAATCAGAACTGAAAGTAATCCCTAACCATGGGCAGGTGTGCCCCAAAACCCTCCCCACATCCGCTGCCAAAAAAAGTATGAGTCCAGAAAGATAGCTCAATAGGCTTGGTAATACTTTGCATGTAGGGTTTGATAATTCCCAGACAAGTGGCAGGAACAACCCCTGAGCAGTGACAATAAACATGAAACCCTAACAATGTCCAATGATAAATATAGCCTGTTTGTACAAAAAGTTCCCCTTCCTTTGGCATATGTCATTATCTCAGGATAATGGGATCGAAGAGATAGTACAGCATGTAGGGCACTTGCCTTACACACGGCCGACCTGGGTTCAATGCCCAGCACCACATATAGTCCCAAACATCACCAGGAGTGATTCCCTGAGCACAGATACAGGAGTCAGCTCTCAGCACCACCAAGTGTGGCCCCTAAACAAAATCTCAGACTAGTATTCCCATAACAACAAAGTTTGAGAGATTGTGCATTGTTAAAACAAAGCAAGTAAGCCACATTTTTTCTCAATATTGTTCCAACGTATTTTCCATTTTAATATTATTTTGCTTTAAGAATGACACTGGGTTGAGCTCAGAGCTTACGCTTGGTTCTGTGCTCAGGAATCATTCCTGGAAGTGCCTAAGGGACCATATGCAACACCAGTATCAAATCCAGGTCAGCCACTTGCAAGGCATATACCCTAACTTTTATAGTATCTCTCCAGACCCATCCAATGTATTTTCCATTTCAGAGAACATCTAATATACTGAACAAACAAGGGTATATATATATTTTTTGTTTGTTTCTGGGCTACAACTCATGTTGCTCAAGGCTTTCTCCTAACTCTGCACTCATCAATCACTCCTGGCAAGGCTTACAGGACCATACAGGGTGCCAAAAATTGAACATGAGTCAGCTGCATCCAAGGGAACATTTTACCCACTGTACTATCTCTAGATCCTCAATAAGAGTATAAATTTCAATAGAAAGCTCTCCTGGTCCTTATCAATAAACCAAGAGATTAGGGCATTCCCAGATCACTGATGAAAGGCTGCCTAGTAAAAAAAACAAGTACACCATCCACCCAGCAAACCACACTAAGGCTAATTGGTTTATATGTTTAATATTTAATAGGTTTAATGTGTGTTTTTCATAATACCATACCTGTTGTAAAGCTTTTAAATCTATTTTCTGACCTTCTATTTTGGAATAAAATTCATCCACGGCCTTAAAAAAAATTAAAAAGACAATAACTAGGAAAAATTAATTATAGTTTCTATTTTAACTTACACAGAATCTTAAAATTCGTATTTTTTCAAAGTATCATCAAAGAACTTGTTTATTATATAGTTCAATAGTCAAATTAATGAGGCTGGAGTGATAGTACAGCAGGCAAGGCACTTGCTTTGCACACAGCCAACCCACTTCAATCCATGGCATCCTATATGGTGCCCCTCCAAACCCCACCTCAGCGCAGAGACAGGAATTAAGCCCTGAGCACTGCTGGGTGTGATTCCCCCTCCACCACCACCACCAGAAAAATCAAATTAAATTAAAATCCTTGGGCTTTCATCTGGAAATAAAGTGGCAGCAAGCATTTCCAACAGTCTTTATGGACTGCAATGATCTTTAAGGCAAGATTCAGAGTGCTTGTGAAGCCAAGAAAATCTTCCATTTTGCAATCAAAACAAGTTGATAATAATTTAACAATTCATATCACACTAACTGGTCAAAAAATGGAACTTGAAAACACACCTTGTCAAATGATTCAAATTCTATGTATGGACATTGAGAATGTTGAGAAAACAAGAAAGGGTGAAATTCCTCATACCTGTAAAACATATTTATTATATTACATTCAATAACACCAATAAACCCATCCAAAGCAAATCAATCCATGTCTCCATGCTTACGTGAGTATGTCTTCGGTTGGTTTATCTACTTCCAGGCTTGGTTTTACTTCTCTTTTCTGAATAATATAACCCTATAAAAATCCAATATTATAACTCACTTCTATCCATGTCACTCCTCAAAATTGTTTTGTAGACTCAAATATTATTAGAAAATACTGGTTCATTCATATGGACAACAGAAGCAAAAAGAAAAAAATGAAAACTAATGATTTGATAAATTATACATATATATACACAAATATAATGTACATACTGCATTTTTCTTTTTACCCTAATTTTTCAGACATTCTACAATTCTGAAACATCTAATGAACTTTATTTTCAGCAAAACAATTTTTAGGTTCACTTTAATTCATTAAAAAGAAAGTTAGCTCTATCACTCCTTTATATCACTGGTATACTCAGACCCCTTGACCCCTGTCCCTTGTTGCTTCCTGTCTATCTCTTCTTTCCTACTAGATTTCTTTTCTTCCCTGCTCTTCTTCTCCCTATACTCTGGGACCATGGGTGATTAAGGCATGCCCACTCTCAAATCCTGCATTCCCTCATCTGTTTATTCTACATTGATAGTGTAAAGGAGCAGTAGAGCTAAATATCCAAACCAGAGTCAACACAACACTAAAAAGAGATCCAAACTTAAAAATGTGCCTGTCATGGGGGCTGGAGCAATAGCGGGTAGGGCGTTTGCCTTGCACACGGCCAACCCGGGTTCGATTCCCAGCATCCCATATGGTCCCTCAAGCACCACCAGGAGTGATTTCTGAGTGCAGAGCCAGGAGCAACCCCTGAGCATCGGCTGGGTGTGACCCAAAAAGAAAAAAAAAATGTGCCTGACAGCGGGTAGGGCATTTGTCTTGCACACAGCCAACCCGGGTTCAATTCCCAGCATCCCATATGGTTCTCCGAGCACCACCAGGAGTAATTCCTGAGTGCATGAGCCAGGAGTAATCCCTGTGCATCACCAGGTGTGACCCCCAAAAAGCAAAGAAAAAAAAAAGTGCCTGTCAACGTGGCAGGCTGGGGATGGGGGGTGGGAGTGGATGGCTGGGAGGGAACCTGGAACCTGGGAATCCTCCTGGAGGAAATACACTGGTGATGGGATCTCTGTTGGAACATGGTATGCCTAAAATCCAGCTATGAATAACTTTGTAAATCATAGTGCTCTGATTAAAAAAAAAAAAATAAAAGCATGTAAAATTGGACTGAATTAAATTATAAATGATCTACTAAACTATTTTTTATAATAGCTCAGCGGGTAGGGCTTTTGCTTTGCACGCAGCAGACCTGGGTTCGATTCCTCCGTCCCTCTCAGAGAGCCGGGCAAGCTACTGAGAGTTTCCTGCCCACACGGCAGAGCCTGGCAGAGCCTGGCAAGTTCCCTGTGGCGTATTCAATATGCCAAAAGCAGTAACAACAAGTCTCACAATGGAGATGTTACTGGTGCCTGCTCAAGCAAGTCAATTTTCAGTAGGGAAGAACAATCATAAAGTCAATTCCATGCATGTTTAACATATTTTTTAAAAGTGTTGGCAAATTAAAATTACTTCTTTCAGAATAGATTGGTGTTGGAAGGGACAAGATGCTTTGTTTTGTTTTTTTTTTTTGCACACACCTGGTATCCTGGCAGTACTTGGGGGACCATGTGGGATATCAGGAATCAAACTGCATGCAAAGAAAGTGCCCTTTCTCCTGTATTATTGCTCCAGCCACAGGAGGAACAAAATGGACTAGACGTGACCTAAGACAGCAGTGATGGTGGTGGTGCAGCAATTTTGAATACACAAAGCATGATTCTACTATTGTAAATCATGTTACCTCAGTAATAATAAAATAATATTTATAAAAACATGCTTCTTGGGATGGGAGAGATAGTACAGCAGATAGGATGCTTGCCCCCCCCCCCCAAAATAATGTGTTTCTAGGGGCCTGACATGGCTGAGAGGGTTGGTGTTGTGACTTGGAGGAGGCCAGGATTTGACCTTAGGCACCAGATGGTTCCCAAGCACCAAGAGAAGTGACCCTCAAGCGATATTAGGAGTAACCTATGAGCGCCACTGGGTGTGGCCCCCAAAACAAAAAGATAAATTAAAAGGCTTTAGATTTAAAATCAACTTAGGAGGAAATATTTTCAAGTTTTTAAATCTCCCTACAGTGCCAATATTATCTTAACCTAGCACTTTCTATAAAAGGTAAGGAACAAAAATTTAAAGAAGCAATTTTTTAAAAAAGAAAAACTGGGCTGGAGCAATAGCACAGCAGGTAGGGCATTTGCCTTGCAGGAGGCCGACCAGATTCGATTCCCAGCATCCCATATGGTCCCCCGAGCACGGCCAGGAGTAATTCCTGAGTGCATGAACCAGGAGTAACTCCTGTGCATCGCTAGGTGTGACCCAAAAAGAAAAAAAAAAAAGAAAGAAAAACTATAAATGTACCTTACGGTGATTTACCGATAAAAAAAAATTAAAAAAAAAAAAGGAAAAACTACCCCAGAATAAGTAGTTAAAGATGTTCATTTTCCAAATCACAACAAATTTACATAAATTGATCCTTTAATAAACCCTTAAATTCTGAAAAGCAAATAAAGCCAGAGTATACAACAAGAACATATGGTATTACCTTTCCACTGAAGTTGGATGTCGTTTTCATATAGTCTTCTGCTTTCTGCAGACAAACAAGTACTTTCTCAATATCTAAAAGGGGGGAAAAATGGAGTCAATCAAACGTCAGTGAACTGATACTAACTATAAAGGAAAGAGGCGTGCTTATAAAATAAGTGTTCAAGAAAATCAGGGCCAGAGAGATGGCTTAATGGGCTGGTACCCATGCTTTGCATGCAGAATGCCAGGGTTTGATTCCCAGTGGTCCCTGTGCACCAAGCCAAGAGTAGCCCCTGAGCACTGATGGAGGTGGCTCCAAAACCAAATAAAAATTCTTTCGGGGTCCAAAAGATAGTATACGGAGCAGGCTACTTGACATGACTGACCTAGGCTCGATTTCCAACACCCTATGGTTCCCCGAGGTCTGCCAAAAGTGATCTCAGAACACAGAGCCAGGAGTATGCCCTGAGTACAGCCAGGTGTAGCCCAAAATTTAAAAAAATAAGAAAATAAAAATATATATATTCACATGAAAAGAAGCATGTTTTTGGAGAACCTACTGTTCCAACAGCTTTTATTAAATACATCTTATGGCATTTTGTTCAAATAACAAATTCCCGTATATATCTGGACTTGCTTCTGAATTCTATTTTGTTCTGTTGTTTTCGGGCTGTGCCCAGTGGTACTCAGATTACTCCTGGCTCTGTGCTCTGGGATCATGCCTGGAAGTGCTTAAGGGACCACATTGCAGTGCCAGGGATCAAAGTAGGATTAGTCATTACAAAACCTTAACCTCTGTGCTATCTCTCCATCCCCAAGAAAGAAGGAATTTTTTTTTTTAATGGAGAAAAGCGGTTTGTTTTGTTTTTCAGTTTCTGAGCCACAGATGGCAGTTCTGAGGGCTACTCTCAGCTCTGTGGTTGGGGGTCCACTCCCTGGTATTGTTGATATTGATACCTGAGCATCCCACATGCTTCAGCCCTTGGTGCAATCTCCTGACTGATTTCTTTTTTTTTTCTTTTTGTATCACATTCAGTGATGCTCAGGGGTTACTCCTGGCTCTGCACTCAGGAATTACTCCTGGTGGTGCTTGAGTAACCATACGGGATGCCAGGGATTGAATCGAGGTCAGCCGTGTGCAAAGCAAACGCCCCACCGGCTGTGCTATCACTCTGGCCCCTATTCTTTATTTCTTTATTATTTATTCTGGTATTCATTCTCCCAAAGTGTACTTTTTAATTACTGGAGCTTCATAATAAATAACATTTTCTATCACTTCTATTATTTTCCAGTTTTTTCTGAACATTTTCACATGCTTCTATTTCAAACGAGTTTCATTTTAGTTAAAGACGCTTGAGGTAGCAAAATTAACAATACCATCTACTGGTACGCTGATCAGGATTGTACTAATTAGCACATAATACATAAATATTTGCAGATAATTCTAAAACCTCTCCAGCATAGAAATATTCTCTAAATAATAAGAAACTTTAGATAAAGGGGCCACAGAGATTGCTTGCCTTGCATGTGGCCTATCAGGTTCAATCATATGTACCAAATATACATAACATATGTACCAAATCAGGTTCCCCAAACCCTACCAGGAGTTAACTCCTAAGCAGAGTCAGGAGGAAGTCCTGAGCATAGCCAGGTGTGGCCCCCAAACTTTATATATTATCCAAAAATGCAAAAATCAAGAATTTTTAATTAAAAATTTTAAATTTATAATATATTGCAATCACTTGTCAAAGACCAAATCTTCCAATTTCCTCATATGTTTCATTATCCTAACTAGGCAATTAAGTTAGGTTACCTTTAAGAGCTACAAAAGCCTAATTCATCAAATGCATACTACAATATCCACAGAATTAAAAAACATGACTCTTGCTATTTCCTCCAGGTTCTGAATCAAACAATGAATATAACGCTTTAAGTTATATATTAGTATCTCAATTTTAGTACTTAACTCAGAAATTCAGAGGTAAGACAGTTATTTTTAATGTGAACAACAGTAAGGCAAATTAAGAGATTAAACAGTACATAACTAGGGATACAGTGTCACATTAGAGTTGGAAGTCAGAAATATGGAAAGAAATCTCTGGGCCTACATGTTTTTAAATTTACTACTTAATAAACTGAAAAGTATTACTAAATACTTTTAGTAATTTTAGTAACTTTTAGTAATACAAAACTAAAAGTATTTACCAGAAATAATATTTTTTTCTTTCTTTGGGGCCACACCCAACTTGTACTCAAGTCTTACTCCTGGCTCTGCATTCAGGGACTACTTCTGGAGACGTGTGGGGGACTGTATGTGGTGCCACTAATCAAACTGGAAATGGCCATATACAAGACAGATGCCTTAATCCTGTGCTATCTCTCTGACCCTCTTTTCTTATTTTCAAAGTTATACTTTCAATATAGGGAAAGAAAATACTGAAAAGGTGTGACATATTTTAGAAGATGTTTAACTAGTAAAGGGGCCTGGGATGTAGCTTAACTATTAAAGGGGCCTGGGATGTAGCTCAGTGGTAAAGCATTTGCCTAGCATGTGGGGGATCCCGGATTCAATTCCCAAGACTCCAAAATAGTAATCATCACAATACTGACAATAACAATACTACAAATGGAGGGATATATATCATCAAAAATTTTGTTGTTGTTTCATGCCACACCTGGCAAGTTCAGGGCTTACTCCTAGCTGTGTGCTCAGGGATCACTCCTGTACGGATGGAGGGACCCTTGTGGTGCCAGGAATCAAACTTGGAGTTGCATGTAAAAAAAGCACCTTCCTTCAGTCCTATTTCTCCAGCCCCTAATATCAATGTTTCTGAAGTTCCAGCACATTTAGATGCTTCTCTAAAATCAATCTAAGAATGATTAGAAGTTTTGTTCTCATTTTTTTAAAGAGAGAAATTGTGGGACCAGGGAGATGACTCAAAGGCTGAAGTGCAAGCTTTGCATGCAGAAACTGCAGGTTCAATTCCCCCACGAATTTGTGAAGAGGTCTGAAAATAAAAAGAGAAATAAGATGGACGTCCTTGAACCTTGCAGGCATACCTTTACTTTCAAATTTTTCATCCACTTTGACGTTGCCAGAGAATCCATTTTCTATTAGACAGTGTTCAATGAGAGCTGCTCCATAAGCTATAAAAGCAGAGGATATTGTTTTTAGTATTTTCCTATACAATTCATATTGAAATTATTAGAAATGACAATTCAAGAATTTACAGAAACCTCAGCATGTAATACAATTGCAGAGGTCAGCAAAATTTATAGTTAATGAAATCTCACTACATAAAAAGGATTATGAGGCTGGGGATGTGGCTCAATAGCAAAGCACATGCCTCAATGCATGAGACTTAGGCCCAAACCCTGGGACTGCAAAAATAAATAGAAGGGAACAGAATAGAACAGAACAGAATGAATAAAAATGAAAACAAAGGAACATAACAGAATGGATTATAAACCAGGAATGAAAGAATAGCTGAGCATTCAAAGGTTAGTAAATGCAGCAGACTATCATTTTTGTTTGTCTTGCTTTTTGGGCCACACCCAGCCGTGTTCAGGGCTTACTCCTGGCTCTGCTTGGGGGTCACTCCTGATGGTGCAAAAACTACTTTTTTCTCCAGTCCCAGTACATCTTATTTTAATAGCATAAAGAAATAAGAAGAAAACCTTAGCTTACACTGTAAGAGCTATACTAGCAGCTGTAAAATCCTAAAGGCAACTTAATTTTTGTGTTTTAGCCCATACAGTGCAGTGATACTCAGGGAACTATGCAGTGCTGGGGATCAAACCCAGGCTTCATGTATGCAAAGCCTGTTCTCTGGTTCTCTAAGCCAAT
The DNA here is from genome assembly GCF_029834395.1 of Sorex fumeus. NCBI lineage: Eukaryota > Metazoa > Chordata > Mammalia > Eulipotyphla > Soricidae > Sorex > Sorex fumeus. The sequence goes on along the minus strand of NW_026606155.1, from coordinate 45,787,603 downwards.
TCACCCAGCACTTCATCTATAGCAATGCCAGTAAGACTGACCTTAAGAGTCTTACATCTGCTAAGGTGTATTCCCTTATGTCTACTATATCACCTTTCTTGTAGAACATCTATGGTGCATTCCCTTATGTCTACTATATCACCTTTCTTGTAGAACTTCATGTCTGTGGTCAAACAGAGGCTTGGGCCTCTCTTTCTCCTTGTTGGTCATTTTGGGGATCTATTGGAGATGGCAGTTCTGATCAAAGGGTGTGTTTCATATTTCTGAAAATCACCATATTTTACAAACATATTTCATTGTTCTATTTAATAATACTCACGAAGTAATGGGTTAAGAACTCTCTTCAGTGGTTCACCCTTCGGTGCATTGGTTATTACTTCAGTCAATCTGTGAAACATAACAGACATTCCTCTCACATGCTTAAATTTAATAAATCCTATAGCACTATTCATACTCATAATCCTTACACAGGCAGCCTGATCTTCATAATACTCTGAAATATAAGATTAATTAATTCACTTTTTAGATGAAAAAATGGACCACAAAGTAATCCAAGAGACAGAGATGGTTCAGATGACTAGAGAGCACACTTTGTATGCAGGAGTCCCAAGTTTGGTCCTGGTACCAGTTGGTCTCCTAAGCATTTCTGAAAATGCTGCTCTTCTCACCAATTAAAGAATTAGAAGTAACTTATCCAAAATAAGTAGGTTCCTGAACATCAGACTGGACTTAAAACCAGATTTTCAAAAGAAAAATTAATGATTTTTTAACTAAGCCCTATTGCTTATCATTGATGTGTTAATGTGTAACACCAAAAAGATATACTAAACCAGAAATGGGAGAAGGGAAGATGGCAGAAATCTGTTTTATCAATCCTTCCAGGAGCGATTCTTGATCACAGAGCTAGGTGTGAGCAGTTGGGTATGGCCCTATCCAAAAAAAAAAAAACTTCCAACTAGAAGAGAATAACTTTACATAGCACTCATAGCACTTTATCCTGTACTACACTTTTCCTAGTCAAACCAGAATTTCAGTCTTCTTTTGCACCATGCCCAACATCTGTCTTGTCACAGAATAACTAATAAGTCCCCTCACTCAACTAAGAAATCATAACACCAACCCAAAGTAACACCAACCCTAAGGTTAAAAACACACACCTACTACTCCCAAATATGGTATAATTACCTATGTGCACATTTATGTAGTTCAGGCAGTTCACATTTAATTATCTTATCCAAGTAAATTAAAATGTCTTATGTGAGAATTCCTTTATATTTTAACTGATGACCTATCTCAGTACATTATGAAATGAGTTTATAACAAGACATGTTACCTTTCCAAAGAAAATGAAGGTTCAGCAGCTCTAGCATGATCAACTGGATAGCGTTCACGAACGGCAAATTTAACATCATCTGACTCATCAGTTCGAAATCTCAAGATATTTAAAATTAGGTATTCATAATCTGTGAGAACAATGTTCCCCTGGAATGTAATAAAGTAAAATGTAATGCTTTTCCCTAATTATTCAAACCACTGACAAATCAAGGTGACAACAATGATGTTATAAAAAACAGAAGTCATGGAATCAGAGCAATAGTACGGATTGAACTCAGATCAACCACATGCGAGGCAATTCAGATGACTAGTATGCTTCCTAGGATGTGGTTGATCTGAGTTCAATCCCTGGTACCCCATATGGTTCCCTGAATCCGCCAGGAGTTTCCTGAGTAGAGGGCCACAAATCAGCCCTGAGCATTGAAGAATGTGGCTTCACCCTAAAAAAACATTTGTTATGTCTGAACAATTTTCTTTACATTTATCCAACACAGACTTTTTTGTTTTTGGCTTTTTTGCGTCATAATCGAAGATACTAAGGGGTTACTCCTGGCTCTACACTCAGGAATTATTCCTGGCGGTGCTCAGGGGACCATATGAGATGCTGGGTATCGAACCTGGGTTGGCTGCATACAAGGCAAATGCCCTATCTGTTGTACTATTCTCCAACCCCCCAAACAGACTCTTAAATGAGATTTACGGAGGGCTAGAGCGACACCTGCTGTAAGGGTAAGGCACTTCCCTTATACACGGTTGACCATGGTTTGATCCCTGACACCACATATGTACCTTGAGCAAAGCCAGGAGTGATCCCTGAGTACAAAGCATGAAGTAAGCTCTAAGTATCACTGAGTGTTGCAAAAAAAAAAAAGAGCCCAAACAAACAAAAACAATAAATCTAAAAAAAATTCCAAGATTGAAATATAATGAAGACACAGAGCCAAACTAAAAATTGCTGGGGGCTAGAACAATAGTACAGCGGGTAGGGCATTTGCCTTGCATGTGGCCGACCTGGGTTCGATTCTCAGCCTCCCATATGGTCCACCGAGCACTGCCAGGAGTGATTCCTGAGTGCAAAGCCTGGAGCAACCCCTGTGTATCGAAGGTGTGACCCAAAAAGGCAAGAAAAAAAAAAGCCTGACAGTTCTACAGAAGTCAGTAATAGAGATGACTGACCTGGATTTGTTCCCCAGCACCCCATATAGTTCCGAGCCCTCAATGAGTGATCCCTAAGCACAGAGGCATGAGTAAGCCCAAAGTAAAGCAAATTGTGGGCCCCAATCCCCCCAAAAAGTCAGTACAAAAGAAGTCTAAAGTCTTGATGGCCACCATTGGTACTTAGTGTTTTGTTTCCTTTTGCTGTTGTAATTTTGTTTCTTTTTGAGCACTGGCCTCCACTGAGCAGTGCTCAAGGACAATGGGCTGCCAGGACAATGCGCCTTATAAATGTAGAACACTGACCTTAGTATTTTATTTGTGTGAGGTAGATCTACAAACACTGACTTAATAAGAAAAAGATAAAGAATTGGGGGGAAGTATTTTTGCTTGTATGTTAAATGGTAATTACCCCAAGTATGTAATTTTCATAAAGTACTCAGGAGGAAAAATGGGTAAAATCACTGACTGGAGATCATAAAAATTGAAATGATTATGTATAGGGCCAGACAAGTTAGTACAGGAGTAAGGTGCTAGTCTTCCTTCCCACCAACCTCAGTTCAAATCCCTGAATTCACATACAGTGGGACTGTCAGGGGTCACTCCTAAGTACAAAATAGTTCCTGAGTACCCGAGACAAAAAAGAAAAACAGAAAAGATAGGTAATCCAGAAACCAAGCATAGAGCTATTACAGTTTCACCTTTAACTTGTCTCTTAGTAACAATTAAGTGGCAAGATCAATAAAGTTTTTACCATCACTATTTATTAAAAAACTCTTTCCCCTATTGTATATTGTATAAAGACAGTTGTATATTCTTAACCTTGCCATAAATTAAACAATAAGGTCTGGGTTAATTTCTAGGCTCACTGTACTGATCTCTGTGTGTTGGAGTTAGGCCACTCTAACAGCATGTTTTGTTGACAACTACAGCTTTATAATAAAGTTTGAAATCAGGGAGTTTCTAGTTCTGTTGTTTTCCAAATCATGTTGACTATTCAGGGTCTTTTGTGATTTCACATAAACTTTAGAGGTTTTTGTTATATTTCTCTGAAGAAAGCCACTGTAATTTTAACAATGAATCTGGCAATTGCTTTGGGATATATGGACAATTTAACAATATTCATTCTTCCCACACTCACTTGATGATGGAGGTAGAGAACTCCAGAAACCATACAGTGCCAGGTATCAAACTAGGTCTCTTACATGCAAAGGTATCTTCCTGGTCCTCTCATTTGCTATTTTCCATCTATGATAAACTTCGAGGTGTAAATTCCTTAATAAAGGGTTATGTCTACATAGTTCAAAAATCAAATCATGGAGCTAGAGAGATAGCTCAAAAAGGTGGAGCTGGGTACAGCCTCAGCCCTGCTGGGTGTGACCAAAGCCAAACAAACATTATAGAGAAAGAAGAGGAGGAACAAAGAAAAGGAAAAAGAAAGGTATCTTATTTTGTTTTTCAGTAATTCATGAATTAGACATGTATTCATGCTTTTAAAAGTCAATCATTTATTTTTTATGATCTCCAATCAATGATTTTACCCATTTTTCCTCCTGAGTACTTTATGAAAATTACATACTTGGGTAATTACCATTTAACATACAAGCAAAAATACTTCCCCCCCCCCCATTCTTTATCTTCAAACACAGTTCACAGTGTTTTCTACTTTAAGCAAGTGTTTTCTGAAGGATCATACTGAGGGCATGGGGGCGGTCCCTAGGGTCATTCTGGGTGATGCAGCACTGGCAAGGAGATGTGCTCAGGGGGCCACCAGGGCTGCTGAGAACTGTGTGAAGAGAGAGACCATGCTCTGCTAAGACTACGCACAAGGGACATGCACTCTCCCATTGGAGTTATCTCCTGGGCTCAAGCAGTTAGCAGTTTTAAATTTAAGTAATCATCCATATCTGTACTTGTTTTTTCTATTATGCACGTAAGTCCCTTTCATTTCAAATTCATTCATCTTAGTCTATGGTTTCTCTTAGTTCTTGTGTTTCATTTCTTAAAGTTATATTTTTGGTGCATATGGAATTCATGGTACTTTAAGTAGCTCACAAAACATTCCCCAGATAGAATTTGGTAATCATTGGGGGAGAAGTAAAAGGCAAGAAACAGATTCAAGGCCCCTGAGTGAAGGCACAGTGGGGAGGGCGTTTGCCTTACACACAGCCGACCTGGGTTTGATCCCCGACATCCCATATGGTCCCCCAAGCACCACAAGAGTGATTCCTGAGTACAGAGCCAGGAATGACCCCTGAGCATTGCTGGGTATGGCAAAAAAAAAAAAAAAAAAAAAAAAAGATTTAATTTTAAAAAATTATAAATTTAAACATTTTAAAAAGATAAGAAACAAAAATGGTATGCCTCTTAACAAACTGCTGACAGTATGAAAACATGGCAATATCCGAGTCTCAACTATTAACCATATCTACTTGACAGTTTTCTCACTACTATAGTAGTCCTGAAATGTAAAGCACCATACAATTTCTTAATTTTTCAATCTTCATCTACTACAGTCCTGTTATTTTAAATGGCTATGCCTTGCCTAAATTCTGACCTCCAGATAAAATGAGAGCACATCTTAGAAAATTACAGTTTACTTGCATAGCAGGTATTATCCAAGTGTATCGATACTTCTGAAACAGGAAAAATGTCTCAGCCATGTTTTAAGTTCCAATACATGAACAAAAATAATAATAAAAGATAAATTCGTCATGCCACTCTAAATTTTAACTTACCCTATCATAGAGCTCAATAATTAAGTGATAAGCAGCTTCATCACTCCCAAACTGAAAATCTACAATTCTATCCACACCAAGCTGCTTTGCGCTGACTAACCTCCGACTCTTCAAATGTTTTCGGCACTAGCAAGAAACAGAAGAAAACAGCATTAATACTGTAAAAGTAAATCCAAATCACATGCTATAAATTTATATTTCTTATATTACAATAAGGAATACTTAACAAGTAATATTTAAACAGTACAGTCATAAAAGCTTGCAGATAATGAGAAAAAATGTATTTTATAAATTAACTGTTAACTCTAAAATTAAATACCAATGATCTGTGAATAATATGAGGATTGGGGCTGGAGTGATAATTGGGACCAAAGTGCTTGCTTTGCACATAGACAACCACAATTTAATCCCTGGCACCTGATATGGGTACCTAAGCCCTGCCAGGATGATCCCTGAGTGCAGGGCCAGGGAGTTAAGTTTTACTGGGTCTCCTCCCACCACGCACCAAATAAAAAAACGCAGTGGTTGGGGTGTTTAATCCCACTGCAGGCAAAAATTCTACTAAAAAACCATGAATAATTTTTAATTGGTCTTCCTTACACTGCAATTCCCTAGATTCAACCAACTCATACCAGAGGGTGGCTGAAACCAAGGAACTACGAAGAAGAATATAAAACAAACACATGTATAAATGTGCATCTCAAACACATGCTGATCAAGAATCAATTGTATTATATACTTCTTAGTGCAAAATGAGAGATATATTCAAAATTTACTTTGTTGCTTATGTGACTGATAAATCTCTCATCCGCAATGACTGCACTCAAAGCTAAAATCTTTTTTTAAAGTCTTTTTCAACTTTAATCTTAAGTAACCCAAATTTCCTTCTGTGTACTTCAAATTAGTTCTACTAACCTTCCCACTTTATTTTTAATTTTTTTTTTGCCACACCCAGCTGTGCTCAGGGCTTTCTCCTGGTGCTGTGCTCAGGGACTACTCACTAGCAGGCTTAGGAAACTATACAGGATGCTGAGGATCAAACCCAGGCCAGCTGCATGCAAGGCAAGTACCCTGCCCGCTGTACTATCACTCTGGCCCTAACCTTTAAATTTAAATATAAGCTCTAAAACACAAACTTACTGGTTTTCTTGAATTAGTCCCCAAACTTACATCTAAATTAGTCCCACAAACTTTATCAATATATGCAAGGCAAGTACCCTATACCTGCACTATCCTCCCGGGCTCCTTACCCACATAAAGATAATAAAGTTCAAGAGATTAAGTAATTTCTGGTTTATAAAACTACATAGAAGAAAAAAACATTAATGTTATGGTTTCTTTTGGTCACACAAATTTTCAGTCTACCTGTTAAATGGAAAAGCTAACAGATAGGGACAGAGAGAGTGTATCAGGCAGGGAGCTTGCCTTGCACAGGCTGGCTCAGGTTTCACTGCCAGGAATTCAGATTTAACAGTAAAATCAAAGCAAAAAGAAGAAGCGACAGAGGGGTAAGGAACCTTGCCTTTCCAATGACCAAAGTTCTATTCCTGGCACCACATATGGTACTCTGAGCTCTACTAGGAGTGGTCCCTGAGCACAGAGACAGGAGTAAGCCCATTGGTTTCTGGGTGCGGTCCAAAAACCAATGGGAGTTGAAAAAAAAAAATACATTAAGTCAGAATGGTGAGTGGGTACAGAAAAATTTGGACCATGATGAGGATCTGAAGGGTAATAAAGATAAATTAATATTCATCTACTTTATTTATCCCAGCAATATAAATTATACCTTTATTTCATCTCTATTCATGACGATGAAGGAGAACCAAACCGCTTAACAGTTATTAGTGACAAATCTGAGGGTCTCAAAATTCAGCTTACCTTCATAGCAAAACTAGATGGCATCATATTCTTGGGCCACTCGAATTCGGTTGTGTGAATTCGTATGCCAGATTCAAGTAAAAGTGTAGCTTTAAAGTCTGGTCTGTAGAAGGAAAAAAAAAAAAGCCAAAAATCTCTTTAAGGTATATGGCATTACTACCTCCGTGAGAAATAATGTCTAAAAACAGATGTTAAAAAAGAAAAACAAGCCCATAAAGGTACTCTTACTTTTGAAGACGAATAAGGTAAGTCTTATTATCCACATCATAAACATTGTTTACTCTCATTCCCAGCAAGCTGTAAAAGAGAAACGAACCACAGAACAAATCATACCACTTGAAACATAGTTACTCTCCGCAATTCGATAGGTAGGTAAAAGTTGGGCCTGGGGTAAAAGGGGGTGGGGGGGGCGGTTGTGTTGAGTGTAAGGATCAGGAGTTAAGCCAGGATCAGAGCTTGAAGGTCATCACACCAGCAGCCGAAGATTCAAGGAGCGAAGAGAGTCGTTTTGGAAACACAGCCATACCTGACCCGCTGTTTGAAAACAGGGAAGGGGGCGGGTAGGAAAACGAGGCGCTGAGAACTATGACAAAGCTCAGGGCGCTGAAGAACAGAAACCGGACAATAAACTCGATCTCAGGCCCGATCTGTTGGATCCAGTCTCAACAGTGAGGCGCTCGATCTGGTCTCCGGGGATGCCGCGGGGGGCTGTCCGAGAAACCCGGCCTCGCATCTCAGGGAACCTCGCGAGCAAAGAACCACCCCGGGGGCGCCGCATCCCCCGGGCAGCGAAGCTTTTTCCTAAACGTTTGCTGCGGACTGACCCGGCGAGACCAGCGGCAGGGGTGGGGGAAGGGCACAGAGGGGGACCGCGGCCGCTGGGGTCACCTCGGACCCCGAGCCGACCGAAAAGCTGCCAGGCGTCCAACCCCCACCCCCACCTCCATAGACCCAGCCTAAGTCCACGGCAGCCCAGCATGGGGGAGACGAAAAAGAAAACAGCCGGCAGGCCTGATCGCCACCTTGGCACCAGACTCCTGTCACGGTCACTTTCCGTACGAGACCGCCCCCTGTCCCTTTACCTGTCATTCAGCTCCGCGAGTACCGCGCGGAGATCGATGGTGCTGAAGCGGGTCTTCATGGCGAGGCAGGAGGGTCGCGACCGCAGTTTCCTCCCTAGCCGGCCGGGCTCCTCGCCGCCACGCCTCTGCGCAGGCGCGACTAGAGAAACTACGGCTGCACAAAAGAGCCAGTATTCCTCTAAGCGAAGGTCTTGCGTCACTTTTCTGAAGAATTTGGTAATCTAGTATCTTGATTTCATTGCACCACCCTTTAGAAGAGTCTAAATAGATCCAAACTATTTCCTTGGAAACTTACTTCAGGAAAGTTTATAAAATATTACGATTACCTCGAGTCCTTGTCGGGTGGGGGGGGTAGGGGGTGGGAGGGGGGTGCTCAAGTCTATCTCCTTGGTGATTCCCTGCTGCTTCTAAAATATTTAGGAGGAGAGTTTTGGGAAGATTTCACAGTCGGTAAGGACTCTGGATAAGAAAGCAAAGACCAGATTTTGGCTATTATGAACAGTGCTGATGAACCTATAATATAATGAATATATAGGTACAGATGTCATTTCTACTGTGCTTTTTTGCAGCCTCTGGATATATTCCCAGAAGTGGTATTGCGGGGTAATATGGAAGCTCAATTTCTAGTTTTTGAAGGACAGTCCATATTGTTTTCCAGAAAGGCTGGACTAGTGGGCATTGCCACAAACAGTGAAAGAATGTCCCTTTTCCCCCACGTCCATGCCACCACTAGTTGCTTTTGTTCTTTTGAATATGTGTCAGTCTCTGTGGTGTGAGATGATATCTCATTGTTGTTTTAATTTGTATCTCCCTGATGACTAGTGATGTGGAGCATTTTTTCATCTGCCTTTTGGCCATTTGTGTTTCATTTTTGAGGAAACTTTGTTCATTTCTTCTCTCCATTTTTTGATGGGGTTGGAGGTTTTATTTATTTATTTATTTATTTTTTAATGTAGGAGTATTGCTATTTATTCAGCCATTGATTAGGCTGATTGAATTGGGCATGAACTCCACCTTACTTTTTCTTTTTTCCTTTTTTATAATTTTATTTATTGAATCACTGTGAGAGCAGTTACAAAGCTTTGGTGTTTAAGTCTCAGTCATACAATGAAACACCTGTACCTTCACCAGTGCCCATTTTCCACCACGAAAAACCCCAGTATAACCCCCATCCCACACCCTTCCTCTACCTGTGGGGCAGATGATTTCCACATTACTCTCTCTCTACTTTTATTACATTCAATATTTTGACATCAAACCCACCATTATTATTTGGGATTTTACCACAACACTCAGATCTGCCGAAAAGGTAACAGCAGACAATTTGTTTTCTATTGCTAATTATGAATAACATGTGATGTTGCGCTGCTGCAGTAGTAGCCGCTGCCTACATTTTATTCTATATACGTTATGAATTCATGTCTGATATTGAGGTTTCTAATCCATTTTGATCTGACCTTTGTGCCTGGCATTAGACAGAGGTCAGAGTTCATTTTTTTCCAGGTAGCTATCCAATTTTCTCAGCCCCACTTGTTGAAGAGGCCTTCCTTGTTTCACTTCACATTTCTTGCTCCTTTGTCAGAGATTAAGTGGTCACATATTGGGGGTCTGTGACAGAATATTGAACTCTGTTCCATTGGTCTGCAGGTCTGTTTCTAGCCCAGTACCATGCTATTTTAATTACTACTGCTTTTTGTAGTACAGTTTGAAGGTGGGGAGGGTGATGCCACCCACCTTCTGGAAACAACCCAAGTGCCCTAGAACAGATGACTGGTTAAAGAAACTTTGGTACATCTACACAATGGAATACTATGCAGCTGTTAAGAGATGAAGTCATCAAATTTGCTTACAAATGGATAGACATGGAGAGTATCATGCTAAGTGAAATGAGTCAGAAAGAGAGGGACAGACACAGAAAGACTGCACTCATTTGTGGAGAACAAAACAACATAACATGAGGCTGACACCTAGGATAGTAGATACATGGAACAGGAAGATTGCCTCATGAGCAAAGGGGAAAAGTCAGCTGGAATAGAGAAGGGATCACTAAGAAAATGATGACTGGAGGAACCGGTCGGGATGGGAGATGTGTGCTGAAAGTAGATAATGGACCAAACATTTTAATCTCTCAGTTTGCATTGTAAACCATAATGCCCAAAAGTAGAGACTATGGGGAATATTGTCTGCCATGGAGGCAAGGAGAGGGTGGTAAAGGCGGGTTATACCCGGGATATTTGTGGGGGGAATGTGCATTGGTGGAGGGATAGGTGTTTGATTATTGTGTCACTATAACCCAAACATGAAAGCTTGTAACTATCTCATGATGATACAATAAAATTTGGTTACAAGGACAAACCAGATTTTAAAATGTAGCAAAGCAGAGTAATTTTATTTGCTCCACATTACCCCCAGTGATAGAAGTAAACCTAGCCCCTAAAAGGTGTGTTTTGTGGGCTCTGCTCTTCCGAGGAGCAGCTTTATGCTTATTCTGAGATTCTCATTGACCAAGGTTTTCATAATGTACCGGGTCGAGGTGGGCACCATAAACCCTTGGAAACCTGAGAACTCACACATTTTGCAAATCAGTAGAGAGAAAAATGGGAAGTGTGAGAAGGTAAAAACAGCAGGTTTCAAATGCTATGGAAGAAAGGCTATTTTGGAGATGGGAATTGTAGAAACTGGATCTCGCAGTTGCCCAGGTGGGAGTGCAATGATTTTTCACTGGCAAGACCCCCCACTACTGATCAGCATGGGAGTTTTACAAGTGGAAGCCCAGTTTGGTCCCCACTCCTATAAACCCCCACAAGTTCCCTTAACTGACTCTGGTGCACCTGAGAAGGCAGAATCTAAAAAAAATAAAAACTAAAACAAGAATTTACATATCACATATTTCCATTTAATGAAAATTAAGTAACATGAAATCACATTCAAGACTTTAAACTTGAAAAGTTGCCCTGAAGAACTCCGTTTATGGAGTTGTAGACAGCAGACCTAAAATCACCCGAGGGAAAATACCTGTTCCACTAAAGGAAAACCTTTAGTAATAATTATATGGAATAAGCATCCTCAAAAAGCAAAACAAGAACAACAAAATTCCCAAACATAATACATGAACTTTATGAAAAAGTTCCTTCATTGTCCCTTTCTTCAGTTTACAAGTAGTGAAAATCTGATTAGTGCTTTTACGTTTTAAATAAATTCTGCTTAATGTTAAGATTGATGAATGTCATCTGGGGGATATAAAGTAACAAAGTATGAGATTAATACCCAAGAATAGCTGAGATCAGCACCAGGAGGATTACTCCATAACTTAGAGGCCAGCCGGGTATCCTAGAGGAAAGAGCAGTTCAGATAGAGAAGGGAGCACCAAATAAAGGATGTTTGGAGGATCCTCCCAGGAGGGGAGATGCATGTCGAAAGTAGACTATGGACTGAACATGTTTGCCACTCAATGCCTCTTTTGCAGACCACAACGCCCAAAAGGAGAGAGAGAACACAGGGGATTGCCCTGCCACAGAGACAGGGGGGATGGGGGGATGGGGGTGGGAGGGATATTATCCATGGTGGTGGAAAATGGGCACTGGTGGAGGGATGGGTATCTGATCATTGTATAATTGAAACCAAAGCACAAAAAATTGTAAATCTACAACTTTAAAAAAAAATAAAATAAAATAAAGGGGGAAAAAAAATTGATGAATGTTTGATATATCTCCACTAATTCTAAAATCATTGAATTTCAAATGGAACCTCTAAATTTTTTTTCATGAAAAATGAAATTACTATCAGATATCACTAACATGTGTAACAGTTAAAAAGTCTTTCTCTTTTCATACTGTATTTTTTCCTTTTTAAGAATAAGGATGCAAAAACTTGTTCACCATCGCCCAGAGCGGCTCTTACCGGCCTGGTTTCCAGAACCAACGCCACTCAGCCCTGTAAACTCCCAACTGTCTCTGAGGTTTTGAATCAGTAGTCAACATGTTGGAAATCAAGATTCAAAGTGATATAGAGCCGACATTTTGCCACAGTGACCCCTTCCCTTCGGAAATCAAGAACATCTGGGCAGCAATAGACCCTTCCACACTGTAGCTTTTTTTTTTAACCCTTACAAGAGAGAGGTAGTGGGGTACCCAATGGAAAATTAATCCTATCTGCAAACGGAAAGGATGAAAAGATTCCGGTGAAAGAGGGATGATTAGTCAGCTCTCCTGATTTGCGACATTTAAAAGCAAATATTTTTGTGGGAAAACAAAGATGACATCTGTGGCAGGATAAAATGTTCCAACAGTGCAGAGAAATGGACTAATAAAGGAGCAGGCTGAACCACGGCGAGAGGAACTTGGGAATTTTGGAATTAGAAGCCACATTTTCTGCGTGGTTGAAGGGCAGCCGTTTTCTTCAACCGCTTGAGAGTAAACGAGCATCCCCTGTTGGTGCAGAGGTTGATGACAGCTTTTTTGCAGAGACATTTTTACAAAGATCCAGCAGGGGTCAGCGATGAGACGGCTACACGACGAGGACAGTGGTGAGTTTTTAACTTAAAAAGATTAAAAAATAGACCAAAAAGGAGGGCGGGTTAAGAGGGAGGGAAGAAGGGGAAAAAAAAGACTAAGAACGAATAAAAATATTAAAAAATTTAAAAAAAACGAATTTAAAAAGAGCTGATTACATTCCGTTAATTTTAAATGTGTATTATTTTAAATGTGTTGCACTTACAAAATTCAGAAAATTTCTAAATTGATCACCTATATCCCCAGAGGGATCAAAAGAGACAGGGTCTCGCTATATTGCCCAGGCTGGAGTGCAGTGGCTATTCACAGGCGCGATCCCACTACTGATCAGCACGGGAGTTTTGACCTGCTCCGTTTCCGACCTGGGCCGGTTCACCCCTCCTTAGGCAACCTGGTGGTCCTCCGCTCCCGGAGGGTCACCATATTGATGCCGAACTTAGTGCGGACACCCGATCGGCATAGCGCACTACAGCCCAGAACTCCTGGACTCAAGCGATCCTCCGGCCTCAGCCTCCCGAGTAGCTGGGACTACAGGCGCGCGCCACCACGCCCGGCGAGGAACGAAGCAGTTCTGAGATCTTAGAAGTTGTAGCTTAGTGACGTCAGTGGGCGGAGCTAGGGGCGGGACCAAGTTGGGCACTGACCCGCCCAGCACTTTGATGGGAAGGCAAGGTGCGTGACGTCATCGATGCGGGGTCGCCTTACCGAGCTGCTTGATTAGTAGAGCTTCATGCTCTGTTTTTCGTCGTTCTGCTCTGGTTCAGGATGTTTTTCTTAAACACCTGCGTTCTTGTGTAACAGAAATTGGTTATCGTTCCCTTAACGCTACTAGGCTTGTGGGGGAAAAGGAAACGCGATCGTCTCTCTCTGTAGTTGCTTGCTTCCGCAGGCTTTAATATTCGCTGCATCTTTGGGGCGGCTCGGCAGGCAATTCGGAAGTACGAAGTTGTTTAACCCATTGCTGTAGAGTTTGGGCTCCGCAGAAGTGGCGGAGATCAGTTCGGTCTTCATTATCAGGACGGAGGAAACCTAGGGTAGCAGTCGAATTTCGTCTCGCCTTTATTCATTGGCCGATATTGGTGAAAACTCTATCTGGGTAAATTGTTGTAAGAATTACCCAGATAGGTAATGGCAGTTTTGATTTTGTTGTTGTTGCTGTTTGTTTAACTAGTCTATGTTAGTAAAAAAGAAGGGAAGGAGGAAAACATTTTCAACATGCGACTAGAAAATTTTCTATTTTTCCCCGTCGCAATTTTTCTATTCCTCGTTTCTCCTAGAAACAAGTTCAAACTTTCCTCCAATTTCTCCCTAAATTTACACTCTCCACTAAATTTAAAGCCATCAGGAAAATTTCTTCCAAATCCTTGTTACTGCCATCTCTGAATTTTTTTCTTTACATCTTCAAGGAAGGTCAGTTCTTTCATTTTTCAAACCCTAGGTTAGAATTCCTCTGCCAATCATTTCCATGCCCAGCCCCCTCTCTCTCTTTATATAGTGAAATTCCAAGCTTTACTGTCTTAAAAATGGCTCTGCTTTGACCTTACCTCTCCAAATCAAGTCTCTTCTTTTCATGGAATCACTTCTTAAAAGCATGTTCTTCAATTACTATATTTGCCTTCTATCATTCTGTTTTCAGTCCATTGCCCATCAATCTACTGACATTATTCTAAGGTTTCCAGTCCTAAACCTCTTACTTAGTGTCTCTAAGGGAAAATTTCAGCTTTTATGTGGCATCATTTACTCCTCTGTTCACCCAGTCTCTACCACTCGTGACCACTACCTCCTCCCTGAATATTTCTACTCAAAGCTGTTGGCAGCTCTGGCAGTTTCTCTTAGTCTTTGCTGGTCTCCCCTCTGTCCACCTTACAGGTGCTACTGTTCCCTGTAGCTCCCTTCTAAACCTTTGATCTTTTGCCATGCTCTTGATCTTTTGTCATGCTCATGCTCTTCAACCTCATCAGTTCTTGAGACTTTAAAATCTGTATGCAGTTCTAATCTGGGACTCTTTCCAAAACTCCAGATCTCTCTTTTAGGTGCCTAACTAGATGCCACCTCAACATTATTCAAATTTTAAATTCAAATGTGTGAGCAAAAATGATCATGTTTTGATCACTTCCTTCAAACTTTCCCAACTTCCTGCTTATTCACTTTCACCAACATATTTAGTTGGTTACTTCAGAACTCTCTGAGTCATCCTTGATTACTGTTGCATTAATTTAATGCTAAATATTTATTTCTAGCCTACCCATGGTAGGCACTGTGCTAGATGAGGATGATACTACAGTAAAGAAATGGGACATGTAAAGAAGGTCAAAACATTGTAAAATTAAACACATTATTTAGAGAAATAGTGCAGGGTTAAGGCACTTCGGCCAACCCTGGCTCAATCCGTGGCAACACATATGGTCGTCAGGCACCACCAGGAGTGATTTCTGAGCACATAGGGATATGGTCCAAACCCCACCGCAACTCCAATTTTTAAAGTTATACTATAAGTGCCATCAAGAAAACAAAATCCTGGGATAAAAACAATGGTGACTGAAAAGGGGAAGAAGACCTGTTTTAGATAGCCAGGTGATTATTTGAGTACTTCAAAAGGGATAATTTCTACTGGGGTCTGAAGAGAAGCATAACTCATGGCACTTCAATTGCAACCCACAGGGATTGTCTGTAAAATAAAGCAACTCCTCTTAGGAAGGAATTGAATGAAAGGAAATGGGAGAAATGGGGGTAGAAGAACAATTGTTCGCCAAAGTCTGTTCTCCCCTCTCACCACACTAATAAAATTTTAATTGAGTACATGGGCTCTAGTAAGAGACCATATTTCCCAACTCATGTTGTATCCTAGAGCATTCTCACCAACAGGGTATGGTGAAAGTGATGTGTGTGATTCCTTATCCTTGCTTAAAAAGAAATCAGATGTCTTCCGTTTTTGCTCTTCTGCCCGTCCTCAGATAGATGGCGACAATGCACATAGAAATGCCCAACTTTAAAAACAAAGGTGGAAACTAGCCTACTTTCAGCAGCAAGAAACCAGGGTTCAGGCATGACTTAGAACTGAACCATCCTGTCAGCCTGGCCATTGCTACTGGACACATTTATATCACTACATTTGTGGGTCTGTTGTTACGGCAGCATATTCTGTATTTTAACTTAGAGAAGTTCAAAGAGAGAAAACCCTGAATAGTCAAAACTCAGAGCAATAGAAATCCAGGCACCCCAATGGGATAGAAGTACCTTAATCCCCTATAAGAGTCTGTTTTTCTAGTTTGAGAATTATATAGTCCTACAATCTCTATTTTTATATAAATTTTACTATAATTTTGTTGTAAATAGATTATTTAGTTTTGTTTCTGTAGTTTGAGACTACACCTGGTAGTGCTGAGGGCTTACTCTAAGCAGTGCTCAGGGTACCATATGTGGATCAGGGGATTGAACCTGGGCACCTACCCATCATCCTATCTCTCTGCTCCCAATGTTTATGTTTTTTTTTTACTTATTTCTGTATGCTTGGGCTGGAGCGATAGCATAGTGGTAGGGCGTTCGCCTTACAAGCGGCCAACATGGCCGACCCGACTTCGATTCCTCTGCCCCTCTCGGAGAGCCTGGCAAGCTACCGAGAGTATTCGATATGCCAGACACAGTAACAACAGTCTCCAATGGAGACGTTACTGGGCCCGCTCGAGCAAATCGATGATCAACGGGAGGGCTTTTACCTTTACCTCTGTATGCTTAGTGGCAGTAAAATAATCTAATTTGTGATTATTAAAAATATATTAATTATACTAACAGCCATTCATAATTCTGTGCATTATACATATTGGGGATTGTTCTGGCTCTGGACTCAGAATTTACTTCTAGTCAGCTCAGGGGACCATATGGAGTGCCAGGGATTCTATCCAGGTTGGCTGTGTGCAAGGCAATTGCCATACCTGCTGCAATTTTGTTCTAGCCCATACTATTGATGAAACAATGATATTCATGATGCCCAGTACTAGGGTCTGGTTATGCACAAATTTATTTATTTTTACAACATGTTTTTAATTGAATATCTGTAAGATAGACGATCACAAAGCTATTCATGATTGGGTTTCAGTTATGCAATGATCCAATATCCATCCCTCCACCACTGGACATTTCCCTCCCACCATCTACCAATACTGCCCACCCCCAGTCTACCTCTATGGCAGGCACTTCTCTTCTTTCTCTCTCCTTTTGTGAGAAAAACACAAGTATTATGTGGTCATCACATTTGTTCAGGGCATTTAATATTTCTGTCAGGAAGGTAAGGCTGGAGTAGCTTTTTTAAGTTGAGTGACAGTTTTGGAGTGTGGACATGACTGCTAAGGCATCTGGAAGTACAGGGAGATGGGGGTAGGTAGCCCATTCCGACCCAAGAAAGCCTGGATATTTCAGTTACAAAACCCGCATTCTGGAATTTTCAGCAGAATATATCTTGGTGTGGTCCATCCTGAGATGGTAGAGTCCGGCCATGGGTATTGCCGAACTCTTCTGAGATTTATTTATGGGTCTCTGGAGCAAGGTTGGTAGAAGAGCTTATATAGTAACGCTGGAGTTAGTTCATGGGGGTGACTGTGGTGCTTCCAAGAATATAGGGAAGTGGGGGGAGGTAGTCCATCCTGACCCCAAGAAAACCTGGAGATTTCAATCACAAAACCTGCATACCAGAATTTTCAGCAGATAATGTCTAGGTGTGGTTCGACCTGAGATGGTGGAGTTCGGCCTGGGGCATGGCAGTGTTTTTGGACTGTGGGAGCAAGTGGCTGCCAGGGGGCTCTGCTTGGGTGGGCATTCTGATTTACCATAGTCTGTTCAGCTTTGTACAGGTCTGAGATTAACTTTGGCTTTTGATCTCTTTCGAGATTAATTTATGGGACTCCGAAGCAAGGCTGATAAATGAGCTTATATAGCTGAGCTGGAAGTAGTTTTTAGGTATAGCTCCCACATACCTAACATTTGGCTGTTTAATTTCTCAGGAAACTTGGTCCTGAGTTGTTGGGGTCTGGTCAGAGACATAGCAGCAATTTTGGGGTATCAGAAAGCCTGAAGAACCATCAGGCTGCTGATGTACTTGCTCCCTGCCAGTACAGGTTGACCTGTTGGCAGTACTGCAGCCCCCATGCACAAAATCAGTGTTTCTTGTTTTTGTTGTTGTTTTGTGACTAGTTTCACCCTCAGCTCCGCTGAAGCATAACCATAACTCACAAAATTGAAAGACTAAAGTGTACAATGTGGTGTCACAGATGTAGTTCAGTTTTGGGGCCCTTTCCTTGTATGAGTTTCTGGGTTTAATATCTGGCATTCCATAAAGAAAACACAAAGTATACAAAATGATTATGTGACTAATAAACATTTGAAAGGATTCATAATCATGAAAGGATTACCTCCATCCAGTTGATTTGGGACCCAAACAATATTGCAGAGGGTAGTAGGGAAACTCTGGTTTAATTTCTATTATCTCATATGCCCCCCTAGGGCCATCAGGAGTAATTCTTTAGTGCAAAGCTAGGAGTAACACCTGAGCACCAATGGTTGTGGTCCAAAAATGAAAAACAAACAAGTATACAAGTTGACTGACACTTATCATTCCACTTATTTGTGTGTATCAGAACATTTCCTTCTCTTTGGATCTATACCCCAAAGTGGGACTGTGGCATCATATGATATTCTATTTAGTGTCCTGAGGCACTTCCATACTGTTTTCCATAGTGACTGTACTAGCTTATATTCTCACCAACAGTATGCAAGGATTCCCCTTTCTCCTTGCCCCATTTGTTACCCAAATTATTGGTTTTTAAGCAATGCTAAAAACCCCCCTAAATCCGTGTCTGGTTACAGGGGATTTTTGCAGTTTGAAAACAAACTGAAACTTGGCTGGTTTTGAGGCATTTAACAAGACATCTTAGTCTCTAATTCCAAATTTGCTATCTCAATCTGTTTACAAAACTCCAACCCAAGATGCTCAAGGCATTTTGAGGGGTGCGTGGAGGCGAGGGGGGAGGGGCACACCCTGTGGTACTCGGGGCTTACTCCTGGCGCTGCACACAGGGATCGCTTCTGCTGGTACTCCTGCTGGACCCTATGGGATATCGAGGATGGAACCCGGGTGCGCCGCTGTGTGCAACGAGAGCGCCATCCCGGCTCTGCTATCTCTCCGGCCCTCGAGACATTTCTAAACCAGTCCTCTGCGGACGTTAGAGGCGAACAACATGGGGTCAGGTTTGCAGGCGTCGTTGGTGCAGAAAGGTTTTGGCTCAATTGGGTTCAGCCCTTGGGTCTCCGCAGCTATCAAGCTTGGAGCACCGACTGGCAAAGCAGGCCGGACACATCTCCCAGGGCCCATTTCTAGGCCCCCGAGAGACCACTGGAGGAAGTGGTGGACGCGGCGAAAGAAAAGTGGGGGCAATGGGGTCGCATCCCACCAGTGCACGAGGAGCTCCCCGCGGACTGGGTCTCAGCTCTGTGCGGCCGGGTTAGCAGCCCGCGCGGAGGCCGCCTGACCCCCAAATGCAGGAGCCTGCAGGAGGGAAGGTGGGACCACCGGACGGGCGGTGGGGTGTGGGGGGTAGAGGAGAGGTGGTGGGGCAGAGCCCAGAGGGAGGTGGAGGGCTGCTCCCCCCGGGAGAAGCGGGGCCACCCGGAGGGGTGGCGGGACCCATAGCCCAAGTGGGGTTCGGCTGGGGAGCAGGAGGACTAAATCACCTCGGTGGCCTCGGTCTCTTCTGGCCCTGGGTTGTGTCCCCCTGCTAGGGACAGCCTGCAGCCCGTTTTCTCTCGCCAACTCGCAGCTGCGGGAAGGATTCTCGTTGGAGTGCATTGTTTGCCGACTGGAGATTTGACCCCAGCGAACTGACGCTGATTCTACTACTTACAAAACACTTTGACTTAAAACACCTAAGTCGAGCCACGCCTGAGTACAGGATCCTTAATAGGGTGACTCGTTGATCAAAAAAATCGTTTCTGGCCGAAGGGTTTTAAATGCGAGACTAGATCCTAA
The DNA here is from genome assembly GCF_029834395.1 of Sorex fumeus. Classification (NCBI taxonomy): domain Eukaryota; kingdom Metazoa; phylum Chordata; class Mammalia; order Eulipotyphla; family Soricidae; genus Sorex; species Sorex fumeus. The sequence continues at coordinate 45,767,886 of NW_026606155.1, read as the reverse complement.
CCATGCACCACGTTGCTTGTCCAGCATTAGAATGCAAAAAAAGTGCAGCTCTAAGTGAAACTAAGTCTGTTCTCTTCGACGTAGACAGACTTGGACTTTTTCATTCCACAGTTCGGTGGATATGTTTTTAAGGGTTTTAGAACTTGGTGGGATGCCATTATACCCTGGCCATTTGTTACACTGATTCTGATCTAACCGGGAATAAATCATCTCCTCCCACTAAAACTTCACACATTGAAATTCGAGATTTAACAGACCTTATCGTAGCTATTGATTCTATCTCTTCACACCAGTACTTCAAAAGCTTTCCACTGTTTTTTATTGAACGGTTATGAAAGTATTAGAATGCATTAGGATATCTCACTTTCGTCAGATAAAACTTGAATACTTTCTTTGTTTGACACTTTACAAACTTATGTTAACATCACACTCAGTAAGAGTAATTAGCGGTGTATGAATGATAGAACAGTAGCTAAGGGGCTTGCCTTACCAACCAGGGTTCCATTCCCACACCCCATACAGTCCCCTGAGCACCATGAGGAGTGATTCCTGAGTGTAGAATCAGGAGTAACCCCTGAGCACTGCACAGGGTGACCCAAAAGATAAAACAAAAAGAATGGCAAATTTGTTTTTTGTTAAGTCCTATTATTGATTTACCAAGGTCAACATATTTGAACAGTTGACTTTTGATAGGAAAATATTTTAAATTGCATACAGCTTTTCTTAAGTGAGAGAGAATTGAGATAACAATCCTAAAGTATTTATTTATTTTTCATTCACTTTATTACTTTTCATTCATTCATCTAATTAATTGAGCGCCTGTCATGAGCTGGGTTACCTAAAGAGTTAACGATAAATCTTGTGGATAAAGGTTAGTTTTAAGAATAGAAGTACAGGGGTTATGGTCAACCTGTACCTGCGGGGCAAGTGCATCAGCAGCCTGATGGTGCCTTCAGGCTTCCTGACACCCCAAAATTGCTACTGTGCCTTTGGTAGGACCCCAACAACTTGGGACCAAGTTTACCAAGAAATTAAACAGCCAAAAGTTAGGTATGTGGGAGCCATGCCCACAAGCCACCTGCGGTTCAGCTATACAAGCTCATTTATTGGCCTTATTTCAGAGACGTTTAGATAAATCTCAAAAGAGATTGAAAGTCACAATTAATCTTGGACCCGCCCATGGTTGAACAGACTGGGGTAAATCAGAGGGGGGCAGGTTGGCCTGTGCCTGCCCAAGCAGAACCCCCAGCAACTGCTTGCGTCCACAATCCCAAATTGCTGCCATAACCCTGGCCTACTCCACTGTCTCAGGACGGACCTTACCAAGATATAATCTGCTGAAAATTTGGGTATGCGGGTTTTGTGACTGAAATCTCCAGGCTTTCACGGAGTTGGGGTGGGCTACCTCCCCCCCCACTTCTCAATTCACCTGGAAACACTGGCAGTCACCCCCACAAACCAACTCCAGCGCCACCCTGTAAACTCTATTACTGGCCTTGCTTCAGAGACCCATAAATAAATATCAAAAGAGATCAAAAGCCAGACACACAGCAGCGAGTCCCAGAAGACACCACAGAGCCAGAGATCTCTCCAAGTCATATACTGAACCAATTTCACCGGAGCACCCCAGATGGTCTTTTTTTTTTTTTTTTGTCTTTTGGTCTAATGTCCGCTGATCCTTAACTAATTCTCTAGTGATCTTTATCCACAAGACCAAAAGATAGAGGAAAGAGAATGATCTTATGGAGAGGAAGAGTCAAGATCAGCGGCATCCTGCGCAAAGACACTCTGGGAGAAGACAGAACTCAGATGTGAAGTTACCAAAGCAATGAAATGAGAGATAATTCTAGAATTCTAGAATTCTAGATGCAAACCAAACCAAGAAGGGGTCTTGTGAGTTACCAAGAACTTGTGGGTCTATCCTTGGGGGTCAGCGAGAGGATCTTGGATTTGTGCTTTAGAAAGATCAGAAAGGCCGCAGTGAAGAGAGGGGCTGCAGAAAGCCCATTCATTGCTAGGAAACAAAGAATTGGCTCTGCCTGGTCCCTGTTTTCTTATGTGGGTCCCGAGATGACTGATTCTGAGCAGACAGACAAGTAAAAGACAAAGGCTAAATGGTGTTCTCGAGTCTTCCACCAGAAGGGGCTCATTTCGAACCTGGAAATAATATTCCAAGCTGTAATGTCACTTGACACGTAGCAAGATTCAGCAGTGATTGGCGGTTCTTTGAATCCATTTGAAGTTTTGAAACTCAATCACCTCGTCTAAAGTGTCATTGGAAATAACGGATATGATGACACGGAGACAAATGTATTACATCATCATTAGATTTTATTGACCAATAATTTTGAACTTTAAGTTCAAAGGACATATGTCAGCAGCTCTTAACATGGGGTAAGAGTGAGCAGAGTGACCTCCTTCACGGTCTCCAGACTACAGAAATTGAACCTGCAGGAAAACAAGAGGTCAGTTTATCTAGGCACACAGTGGATGTGGTGAACATGTAAAAACCTCTGCAGCTATCTCTATGGATCCACGAACTAAGACCAGACATGAGGTGGGGGGGGTGGGGGGGGCAGACAACTTCTGATAAAAGGACTGAAGTGTGCTCCCCTGTTTTGATTCATGACTGGGCAAAGGGCAGAAAGAGGAGTCTGAGACATGGTCAATAGAACTGGGAACTGAGCAGATGGGGAGTAGGGACCAGAGGAGAATGGTAGAGGGATCTTGAAACACTTGTGGGAGGATTTTTGTAGTAGCTCTGCATCTATAAAATAATGACTTCAATAATAATACAAACTAGGATACCTCAATAAAAAATGAAGAGGGGTGTTATTGGACGTGCCAAAGATTGGGCACAGTTTAGTTGTGCATACTAAGAGCACCTTATACACATAAGTGCATCATCAACCAATGCCACAAAGAAGACGAGGATCAACAGTGTGACTAAAAATTAGCCATAATACTATTACAAGTTCCTAACTATACTGAGAAGGCATTATTTATTTTAATTTGGTATTTGATTTGATTTGCTGGAGTGATAGCACAGCGGGTAGGGCATTTGCCTTGCACGCGGTCCACTGGGTTTGGTTCCTCCGTCCCTCTCGGAGAGCCCAGCAAACTACCAAGAGTATTCCGCCCACACGGCAGAGCCTAGCAAGCTCCCCATGGCGTATTAGATATGCCAAAAACAGTAACAACAAGTCTCACAATGGAGATGTTACTGGTGCTCGCTCGAGCAAATCGATGAATGACAGGACAGTGCTACAGTGCTACACCCCAGATGAAGCAGGTGCACTCTCCCCTCCTACTCCTGATGAATCCCAGCGACCAAGAGCTTCCACAAGCAAGACCCCGGTATGTGGGTTGCGGGATTAAATCTCCATGCTGCATGGCAGCAGAGGCACCATGCTGTCCCTCCCCAGCTTCCTACCCCCTCAACAGCCTGGCTGTCACCCCCACAATATGCCTCCGGGCGCCATCGCAGCACACCAACTGCCCTGGTTCAGAGACACCTAATTGAATCCTAAAATGGATTAGTGCCCTATAGAAATGTCTCTGAAACCCCATCATTTACAATTTAGGATTCCAGAAGCGTGTGGCTGCGTCACCCATGATATTAAAAATGAGTAACGGACAATAAATGATATAGCATCTGCCCTTGGCAGGCAAGCTTGAATGGTGGTGAGAAAATTCGAGCAAAACCTAATGCCCAAAAGTAGAGAGAGAGAGAGTATCGGGGAAATTTCCTGCCATGGAGGCAGGGTGAGGACTGAGATGGGGTTGGGGGGAATGCACTGGGAACACTGGTGGTGGAAAGTGTGCACTGGTGGAGGGATGGTGTTCGATCATTGTATGGCTGAATCTCGAACGTGAAAGTTTTGTAAATATCTCATGGTGATCCAATTAAAAAAAGGTTATGTGGAGTTCATGCTCAATTCAATCAGCTTAATCAGTGGCTGAATAAATAGCAGTACTCTTACATTAAAAAAAAAGAATAAAAATACAAAGAGGAATACAATCAAGTTACTTGGTGTGGTGTAATTAGACAATATAAAGGTTAGTATTATTCACCTTGGACCCTCAAAGGGCTTCCTTAATGACTAAGATAGGAAAAATAAGAATTTAATCTTGCTGGACTGCTGGTCCCAGCTGTAAAAATCCTAGAGTTTTCCCTAAGAGGAGGTGATGGAGGATAAAAGCTGTCCTCAGTTGGAAGAACTCAGACTTTCTAAGTTTCAAATGACAACCTACTTTCACTTTTATTTTAGAGGGGTGAATTTTAAGCTTTTGTGTGAGGCTTTTTTAGCATTACGTTGTAGAGACAACGCTGGGTGTGACCCAAAAAGCAAAAAAAAAAAAAAAAGAGAAAAGTACAAATTCTGTTATGACATTATTACTATTAAAGCTAATATAAATATATTCATGCATTAAAACAATATAAATTTAGAAGAGTGAGATTCCATCATGAAAAATAGTTCATTAATGTAGTAAGTTATTAATTCTAAGTATTAACCCTATATCACTTGTACTTAAGGAAATGAAGTTAAAATCAGAGACAGAGATGCCATTTCACATACTATGATCATTATAGTTTTTTTAAAAAAAGAATCTAAAATAAGTGTTAATAAAACTATAGAGAAATTGGGACTTTCTTACATTTCTGGGATGAATATAAAATAGTGCATGTACTTTATTGAAAAATAGTTTGGCAATTTCTCAAAAAGTTACAAATACAGTGGCCAGAGATGTATTATAGCCATCATGTCTTGCATGAGGCTAACCCAGGTTTGATTTCTGGCTCCACATATGGTCTCCCAAGTCCATCAGGAGTGGCCACTCAGTACAGAGACAAAAGTAAGAAAAAAAAAGTTATAAATGCAGTAACCATGTGCTTTAATAATTATACCTGTAGTTATATACTCAAAGGTATATTGGCTGGTGCAATCCAGTGGTGCAAAGCGAGTATTTTCCTACTGCTAATGTTGTACTATCTTTCTGGGCCAGAAAGACACATTTTATATATATTTTTTAAATGATTTCAAACATCAGAAACTGTTTCAAAATCTCTCTGGAGTTAATCTAGTTAAGTTGGAAGTCAGCACACTGGCTGACCTCCTTTCTACAGGGAAGCACAGAAACGGTCACCCTAATTCACCAGAGAGGGTTACAGCATCCTCTAGACCCTATTTATGAAACTATAACGTTATCCCTGAAATCAGCGTTTCATTCAACAAATTTATGTTATCCAGTTCTTACTTGTGAATGTAAATCCAGTAGGTGTCATTCTAAGCCTATTGGTATAAATCTTCCTTACTGAAACAGAAACAACCCCATAAATTTTTACAGCTAAGCCTTGTTAAATTGGTTACAGTGTAACATTTACCTAAGATTTTACCATTTCCACACTCATAAATCTTGGTAGATGTGCTCAAAACCATAACTTATGATATAAGCAATTATATACTGATAGTTCAAAGATATTGAACAGTAAAAAAACGACTTCAACGATTTTTCCTGGCACACAAACTTTGTGTACATAAAGTAAGATTTTAAAAGCAGTGGATAGAAAATGTCACATGAATTTACCTGGTCATGCTTTTATGACAGATTTTCTCTTTCCACCTCAAAATTGGTTTTTGAATCAGGTCAGCATATCAGTTTACAACATTGCCTAGACTTTCTCTTAAAATACAATACTTTAATTTTTTTTCTTTCTTTCTTCTTTACTTTTCCTCGAAGATTCTTCCTTTCAGCTTTCTTCTCTACTAATAATTAAAAATTTCATTCAATTATTTTCTCTCTTTAAATGTAAGTTTACTGACTTACCAACTTTTTCAAAGACTAATTTTTTCATCTGGGTTTTGTAACATGGCATGTCCTTCCACTTTGTTTTTACTAGAAACTCGGTCTTTAGAAGGCTCTCCTTGAGTTGCTGAATGTCTAAACAAGTCAGGAAATAAGACAGGGCATCTATTTGTTTGGTATCATTGTCACTCATTCACCTACTAGAGGTCAGTATCTTTCTTATATGCTACATTCTTCATATATCTTAACAGTAAGGGAAAACCAACAAAAACAGCAACAAACTTAGGAAACACAGCACTGTAGCACTGTCGTTTCGTTGTTCATCGATTTGCTCGAGCAGGCACCAGTAACATCGCCATTCGTCCTTGTTGCGTGTTAGCGTAGTGTGATTCCCCAATGGCGTCTGCTTGCTCCAGGAACACGAAGTGAAACTTCTTGTTACTGTTTTTGGCATATCGAATACGCCACGGGGAGCTTGCTAGGCTCTGCTGTAGGGGTGGGATACTCTCGGTAGCTTGTCAGGCTTTCCAAGAGGGACAGAGGAATCGAACCCAGGTCAGCCACGTGCAAGGCAAACACCCTACCCAAGGGTAGGAAACATAAAAAAAAAAGTCTATAGAGCTGGAGAGATAGTACAGGAGGTAAGATGCTTTCCTTGCAACGCTGACTCCAGGGTTCAGTCCCTGGCATCAGCCTGGCATATGGGTTTAGCCCATATGTGTACGCAAGCCGGTATGCAAGGCTGATGGCAGGGTTCAATCCCTTACATCTCACATGTTCCCCCAAGCACCATGAGGATAATTCCTGAGTGTAGAGCCAGGAGCATCTTCGAGCATTGTTAGGTGTGACTCCCCTCCCCCCAAACAAACAAACAAACAAACAAGCAAACATTGCCTGTAATTTAGAAAATGTAAAACTAGCACCACTATATAAATAAAACAAGGATTTAAAAAATTGAGTCACAGTGAGATAGATCCTTACAAAGTAGTCCATGACTAGGTTTCGTCATACAGTGTTCCAACACCCATCACTCCACCAGTGTACATTTCTCAGTACCAGTGTCCCCAATTTACTCTCCCATTACCCCCACCCCTTCTCTAGTGCCCCTCCTCTCCTTTGGGGCATTGTGGTTTGCAGTATAGATACTGAAGGGTTGTCGGGAATACCTCTTCACCTACTTTTAACACTCATTTCTTGTCCAGCGTGATCATTTCCAGCTATTATTGTCATACTGGTCCCTTTTCTTTTTTCTTTTTCTTCTTTTTTTTTTATTTTTGGGTCACACCCAGCAAAGCACAGGGGTTACTCCTGGCTCTGCACTCAGGAATTACTCTTGGCGATACTCAGGGGATTCTGGTTCCATTTCTATCTTACCTACCCTCTGCCCCACACACTTGTGGTTGATTCCAGCTATTGACCAATACTCCTAGCCCCTGTTTTCGCTGGCAATGGTCTTCTAATATATATATATATGTATATATATATTATGTAATATATATATACCACAAATGAATTCAGTCATTCTATATCTGTCCCTCTCCTTCTGACTCATTTCACTCAGCATGGTACTCTCCATGTCCATCCTTTTATAGAGAAATTTCATGACTTCATTTTTCCTAACAGCTGTGTAGTATTCCATTATGTAGATATGTCATAGTTTCTTTATCCATTTGTCTGTTCTCAGGCACTCAGGTAAGACAGATTTTGTCTACAGATTTGTGATTCCCTTAAAAGTCATACTCAGGCTCTGTAATAAAACACACCTGAGCTTTCAGCCTAACAAATGTTGACAACTCCAAGCCCACCAACTGTTACTGCAAACATGACGTGCACTGCTACTCTATTACTTAATCACAAAATTTGGGGATTCCAATTAAATAGGATGAATTATTTAGTTTTTTCTGCTCTGAAAAAGCCAAACAAAACTTTCCCCCCCAGAGCATCAATACTGTAAACTCTGCATCAGTCAAGCTGAAGTAGTAATTTTCCTTTAGCTGAAAAATATTCTTCTGATATTGGAAATAACATTTCATTTTGAGTTCTATCATTACTACTTTTAGCAGTTAAGCATGTGGGCAGGAGACATAATACAGCAGGTATGTGTTTATCTTGTTTCTGGCTGACCCGGGTTCAATCCCTGGCATTCCATATATTCCCCAAGTACTGCCAGGAATGAATTCTGAGTGCCAAGCCAGGAGTTATCCCTGACCAGGAGTGCCTTGTCACAAAAGCAAAACTAAAAACATTGTTAAGTGTGAGCGGTTCTCATACTCACACATAACCAAAGTAAGTGGTCAATGTTTTGACTGAACATAGTTCCTTTATGGTCAAAGAGAAGTAATTACAAAGTAGTTGGGTACTGGTGTGGGAGAGGATGAGAGCGTAAACTATTATTTTGGTTTCTGTAATATCCCTTCAAATATTTTTAAATAATCTCACCCTCTTAGTGGGCTGGACTGATAGCACAGCGGTAGGCCTTGTGTGGCCGGCCCGCAGAGCCGGGTTCGATTCCTCCGCCCCTCTCGGAGAGCCCAGCAAGCTACCGAGAGTTTCCCGCCTGCATGGCAAAGCCTGGCAAGCTACCCGTGACGTATTCAATATGCCAAACACAGTAACAAGTCTCACAATGGAGACGTTACTGGGCCCGCTCGAGCAAATCGATGAACAATGGGAGGACAGTGCTACAGTGCTACACCCTCTTAGCGTAACAATTATATTTATTAACGAAAATTACTTTCTTTTCATTGTGCATATATTGACTTTTTGGTTTTATTTTCAAGTCTCTCTTTACTGTATTGACATAAATAATGTTTGAAATTTCATTTCACTATTTACCATCATTATGCAGGTACTAAGGATTCAAATGAAAAGATAGAAAATTTCTCTTGGAAGTTTCAAATAGGTCAAGTTAATGCTCAAATTTCAGTTGGAAAGTAATTTTTTTCTAAAGATTTATTTTATTATAGCTTCTAAATGTCTTGTTATTTCTAGTGCTAATAGATACATGAGGACTGTTAGGTAAATGGATCTCTGGGTAAGTCTGAACTCAGGACTCAAAATGAAGGCATAAGAGGAAACAAACATCTTTCCCAAACAGGTGTGTGGTCAGACTACCCTTACCAGGTGATCAGAATTGCTTTTGGTGCTGCACAAATAAAAAATAAATAAATATAGACAGAGTCATTATGGAATGAATTTTAAGAGGTCTAGAAATTAAAAAGGGCTAAGCAACAGGGTACTATTAAAGAATGTTTCTTTATTTTATTATTTGGGGAATGAGCTTGGTCCATACCTGTCAGTGTTCAGGAGCTACTCTGGGCTATGTGCTTGGGGGACCATATGCAGTGTCAGGGACCAAAGCAGGGTTGGTTGCATGAAGGTGAATGCCTTAACCCCTGTACTATATCTCTGGCCTCCTTTATTCTATTTTTTTTTTTTTGTTTAGGGTCACATCTGGTGATGTTCAAGGTCACTCCTACCTGTGCTCAGGGGACTATTGGGATGCTGAGGATAGTACCCAAGTTGACCACATACAAGGCAAGTAATCACTGTACAATCTCTCCAGCTCCCTTCATTTTAAAAGCAGAAAATGTAGCCATTTTAAAAATAAGGTTAATGGGGCTGGAGCGATAGCACAGTGGGTAGGGCATTTGCCTTGCACGCGGCTGACCTGGGTTTGAATCCCAGCAACCCATATGGTCCCCTGAGCACCACCAGGGTTAATTCCTGAGTGCAGAGCCAGAAGTAACTCCTGAGTATCGCTGGTTGTAATCCAAAAAGCAAATAAATAAATAAATAAATAAGGTTAATTTTAAACAGAGCTGGAGCAATAGCACAGTGGAAGGGCTGTGTTTGCCTTGCGCACAGCCAGCCTGGCTGAGCCGGGTTCGATTCCTCCACCCCTCTTGGAGAGCCGGGCAAACTACCGAGAGTATCTCGCCTGCACGGCAAAGCCTGGCAAGCTAACCATGATGTACTCAATATGCCAAACACAGTAACAAGTCTCATGGTGGAGATGTTACTGGGCCCGCTCGAGCAAATCGATGAATAATGGGAGGACCGTGACCGAATTTTAATCAATATCCAATTTTTTAAAAAAAATGTTTTGTTTTCTTTTGGGCTTTATTTTGGGGCCACATCTGATGGTGCTCTGGGCTTACTCCTAGCTCTGTGCCCAGGGATCACTCTTGGTGGTGCTTAGGAGACCAGGAATCAAACCAGGCTCAGCCATTTGCAAGCCTTAACCCCTATAAAGTCTGTCTGGCTTTATTAGTAATTTTTATTTTTCTGACTATGCTTTTGATGTTATGGTTCAGAAATTTTATATTTACTAATTTTTATCCACTCCTATGTTTTCTTTCAATAGTTTGATTCATTTTATATTTTGTTTACTTTTGTTTGCTTTGTTTTTGAAAGTGGTACTCAGTGGTTACTCTGCCAGGAGTATGCAGACCATGGTGGGATGACAGAGACCAGACCTGGGTCTGCTATGTGCAAGTCAAGTGCCCTACCTGCTGAACTATCTGTCCAATCCATTGTTTACATTTTTGAAACTTCAAAATGTTAATACCTTTAACTACAGCAGTGAAGACCACACCATTTCCCCCTCTCTTTCCCACCTTTCCTGTCTGGGTAACTTCAGTTCTGTTTTGTTTTCTTTTTGGGTCATACCCAGTGGTGTTCAGGGGTTACTCCAGGCTTGTGCTCAGGGAACAGAGGGATCATTTCTGGTGAGGCTCTGAGGACATAGGGGTCTCTATCCAGAGGTAGATCTTAGGTTTGCTGCATGCAAAGCATTTGTCTTACCTGCTGTATTGTCTTTCTAGCCCAATAGTCTTTTTTGATGGAATTCATTGATGCAGTATGTTTTATTCTTGTGACTTTGATTTGTATTTCTTTAATAGTAAGTCAAACAAGCATTCCTTTTCATGTGTCTTTTGGTCATCTATATGTCCTCTTTGGAGAAGTAGCTATTCAAATATTCTGCCCACTTTTTCGTTGGGCTATATTTTTAAATTATTGAGAGCAAAATATCTTTTCCATTTGTGTAAACTCCCACTCTCTAGCTGTGTAAGCTCCTCCTCATTCATGAAGAGCTGCGTAAACTCCTCTCGCGAGGGGATTATATGTAAAAGGATGTTCCAGGGCTCTCCAGGCAGCTTTCTCTCGCCGCCCACATTCATTGCTCTCGAGTCATTTCTCCACTTGGGACGGCTGTTGCCTTGGACAAATGAATGAAGAACGAGGGCCAAGCTGGTAGCTGATTAGTTGCCATTTATTCAATCTTCATCTCTCCAAGCTCTCTCCAACTCTTCTCTCTCTCTCTCTCTCTCTCTCTCTCGCTCTAACCGCGCAATTCTTTCTTCCCGCTGTATATCTGTCTCTATCCCTCTGCTATCTCCTCTTCTCTCCTTTCTCTCTCAATCCCCTCTCTCCGTCAATCCCCTCTCTCCATCAATCTCCCCTTTCTCGTAGTCATTCTTTTTTATCCTCTCACCACGCCTCCCCAACCACGCCTCCCCACGGGAAGCGAGATCAATTTTTTTTTTTCCCAATCTTCCCAACCACCTGCATCCCACAAGGGCAAAACAACCCTTAAGGTGTTTCTCCTCTCCTTAGATCAGCAACTTAATTAGAATCTTTTATTCTACTTCCTAATATTTATCATTCTGTATGGACACATAGCAATAGATACTTTTAGGCTTGTAGGGTGACTCTCCTGGGGACATCTCACCACAGATTCAGATTATAGTGCTCAGGCCAAATTAATCATTCCTAACCCTAGCAAGGTCCAAATCTAGTTATTACTTTTGGATCATGACAGAATTTGTCCATGACCAAGCTCTTATAGTTAAGCATTAGGGCACTTTGGCCAGGCCCATTTCGATGCCAGGGTAGCTCATAGCTCACCACTTGCCCTGGGTCCATCCAGTCCCTTGTTGGGATCCTGCTTTTGGAGATCTACGAAGTAAGGGCAACTGAGGCTTAAAAAAGTCGAGAGAGCAGATGTCCAGGAGGTAATATTATCTGGAGTCGATCAACTCCCAAGTCACAGGCTTGTCTTTTTAACTGTCTTCTTGTATCCATACAAAAAGCAATTGCTCTGAAATAGTGAATAGTGAATCATGCAAAGGACATTAAGGAGAAAAGACAGACAATATTTACAAGTCAGAGACAAAGGCAATTGACAGGTTGAGGGGCAATTAACAAACATAAGCTCCCAGCAGCAAGGGAGGAAGGGCAAACCAACGTTACCCTACACCCATTCAGTAGATTATCTTTTCATTCCTCTGTTTTTTTTCTCATTTTACAGAAATCTTTTGATTTAGTACTGTTAATTTGTTGTCATTTCCCTTGCATTTGAGACTGAATCCTCAAAGACATCTCTATGTATTTTCTTCTATGTATTTTATGGTTTCAGATCTGATATTCGAACGTTTAATTAATTTAAAATTTATTTTTGTGCACAGAGTTACAGAACGGTCCTGTTTCACTCTTTTGATTTTCACTGTCCAGTTTGCTCAACATCCTTGTTGAAGAGCTTTTTGTTTGTCTGGTTTTATTTTGTGTTTTGGGCCACAAATGGTGATGCTCAAGGTTACTGCTGGCTCTGCACTTGGGAATTACTCCTGGTGGTGCTCAGGGGGACCATAAGGGATGCCAGGGATTGAATCTGGGTAAGCGGTATGCAAAGCAAGCATCCTACCTGCTGTATTAAATCTTCTGTGCCAATAGAGAGCTTTTCTTTTCATGTGCAAAGGAGTATCATATGCATATCACTTGTTTATTGAAAATGTCAAAAATCATGGGGCTGGAGCAATAGCACAGCAGGTAGGGGGTTTGCCTTGCACGCAGCCAACATGGCCAACCCGAGTTCGATTCCTTTGCCCCTCTCAGAGAGCCCGGCAAGCTACCAAGAGTATCTCGCCCGTACGGCAAGTTACCCGTGACATATTCGATATGCCAAACACAGTAACAACAAAGTCTCACGATGGAGATGTTACTGGCCCGCTCGAGAAAATCGATGAACAACGGGAGGACAGTGACAGTGACAGTCAGAAATCATGAAATGATGTAGTTCACTGATACAGGTATGAGATGTTTATTATTGTGACTTTGATTTGTATTTATTTCTTTGCTTTTTGGGTCACACCTGGCGATATACAGGGGTTACTCCTGGCTCTGCACTCAGGAATTACTCCTGGTGATGCTCAGGGGACCATATGGGATGCTGGGAATCGAAGCCGGGATGGCCGCGTGCAAGGCAAACGCCCTACCCACTGAGCCATTGCTGCAGCCCCTATTTGTATTTCTTTAATAGAAGGTCATATGAACATTTTTTCCCCATGTTTCAAGAGAAGCCTATTTATAAGTAGGTTGCAGGGATCTTTTTCTAGACTTTAAGAAGTAGAATCATTTTTTTTCTCCTAAGGTTTTTAGAACTTTCATTTGTGTTTAAAACTTTATAGAGTAAAACAGTACAAACTGGGAACTGTAATATTTTGTTTCATAAATTCCATTTTAGTTTTCTGTAAGACTTTATTGCCTGGAAAGTTTTAAATTAGAAATTTACTTTTTGAATTGTTTTAGAAGGAATCAAGAAAACAAACTATCCGTGAACGATGTAGTTGTTGCTTAACTTGCTACTCTTGTATATATTTTGGTTTCATTAAAATTCAGTCTTTTTAAACTGTCATATAGCTAAATGATTTGTTTTAAAATTCTTATTACAAGGCTGGAGTGCCTTGCACGTGGCCAACCAGAGTTTGATCGCTGGTATCCCATATGGTCTCCTGAGTACCGCCAGAATTCCTGAGTGTAGAGCCAGGAGTAACTCCTGAACATCACCAGGTGTGACCCCAAAACAAAACAAAACGTTATGTTATTGGGGCTGGAGAGGGTACTTGCCTTGCACATTGCTTACCAGGCTTTGATCTCCAGCATCCTTTGTGGTCTCAGGAGCCCTGCAGAGGGGGCCAGAGGAGGGGAATCCCTGAGCACCGAGCCAGGAGTCACCCCTGATAATCGCTGGGTGTGGCCTCCAAACAAAACAAATTCAAAATTCTATTACTTGGTTTGCTGTGTGATCATTATTTAAAAATAATAAAAACTGGAGAGGGGTGAAATAATTGAAATAAATCAATTTCAACCTCAATTGATTTATCTTCTTTTCGTAGTACACCACTAGTTTTTAAAGTGTAGGGGAACTAATAAATTGAGAGACTATTACATACTTTAGTATGTCCACTTAAGGCTGTTTTATTTCCTTAAATTGTGAAATTCTAAAAAAGCCAACATATACTATGTTTTTTTTTCTTAAAAAATATTCTCCCCTCCTTATTGTGGTTCATTTATGACTTCACCCTATATTATTTATTTGATTGATTTTTTGGGGCCATATTTGCGGTGCTCAGGGATCATTCTCGGCTGGGTGTGGTGAATCTAAGTGGTGCCGGCGATTGAATCGAATCCAGTCCGCTGTGTGATAAGTATGCACCCTACCCGCTGTTCCACCTTTCTTTGGCCAGATGTTTTATTCACTACTGTTCCATCATTCTGCCCCTCCACTTGAATTGTAGCTTTATTACTAAACAGGTGATATAAGGGAATCCCTAAGGTCTTCCGCATCTATTATCTAGTCCTCAAACAGGATGCAGAGAGCAAGGTCACTATCACATTCATTACACGAGACAATCAACTTTCCAGATCCAATCGTGGCAATCTCACTGATCCCAAACCTTGTGCTAACTCTGTGGATGGGAAAGCTCCAGTCGCCTGGGTGGGCCAGGAGCTGCAGAACCATGAAAAGGCGATGACTTAAATACGGGAAGTTACCGCCTACCACTAAGAAAGTTGAAAAGGCGGTGAAAAGGCACGGAAATTCCGGATACTGCGATACTAAAGATTCTCGTGCGCTGGTCCTGATGAGACGGGTGCGGACGCAGCATACTTAAGTGAACCAGGTGAGGCGCAAACCCAGACCCCGTGAGGGCACCGCCGCACGGGCTGGTTCCGCCCGACACCGCGCCTCCCACGCGCCTTTTCTCAAGAACTGCGGAATCAAAGCGGGTAGGGTGTTCCGGGGAGACTGAGGACGCGCCACGGCCGGGGAAGGATGGCGACATTAGGCGGAGCATCTGGCGGGAAAAAAATAAAAAGAGTTCAAAAGCGGGCCTGGAGGGAGGACAGGGAGGCGTTCACGGTCGGGCGCTGGCTGCCCGCGAGCCCCACCCAGTGGTATGCGGAGCGTCGGGGCTCCTCTGTTTCGAGCGAGGGTGGAGCAGGAGCGAGGGGAGGAAGAGGAAGTCGGACGCGGGAGGCGGGGCTAGAGAAGCGACAGGTGGGCGCGGGCCGCCGCCGCCGCGGCAGCAGCACGAGTTCCCGCGGGTCTGGGAGCGGGAGCTGGCACCACCCCCGGGCCCTCTGAGCCGCCGTAGCACCGCCTGCGCCGAGCGTGGCCACGCCCCTGACGCTGTGCGCGCGGGCCGCGCTCCGGCTAGAGGTCGCTCTCGTCCGAACGGGCGGGTCCTACCGCGCCTGCGTACTCGGGAGGGGAAGTGAGGCGGTTTCCTCGGCGCCTTTTCCGGCGGCGGCGGCGGCAGAGCTGGGAGGAGGAGGTAGAGGCCGGAGGGATCCCGCGCTCGGGGCGGCGGCTGGAGGTATCCTCCGGGGGCGCAGCAGGAAAAGCCGGCCCTTGGGGGGGGCCCTCTGCTTCCCTAGGGGCGTCCCAGCTCTAACTGGTTTCTTTCTCTATGTCTCTTGCAGGCAGCGCACGGAGTTTCCTGCGAGGATCAATGACCCGCCGGGGCTCCGGAGCCGCACGGGTGGCCTGAGCCCGGGGGGAGCCTGGTGTTCGCGGACCGACGGCCGGGCCGGGGGCGCCGCAGAACAGGCGGCGGCGGAGCGGGCACCGCGGCGGCGCTCGTGCTGCGCCGGCGGGGGGGGAAGGGCAGTTCCGGGCCGGGCCGCGCCTCAGCAGGGCGGCGGCTGCTCGTCGGGCGCAGACGTCGGGCCCCGGCGGCGAGCAGCGGCGGAATCCCGGGCTCCGGGCGGTGATGTCCGAGTGAGCGGCGGGCCGGCGCCTCGGCCTCCCCCGGCACCCCGGCGCCGCCACCCACGCAGGCCGCACGGGCGCCCTCGCGGCCGGGACGCGGCGTTTCGATTTCGCGGCGGCGCTGTGGGGGTGAGCGGAAGAACCGGGACCCCTGAATGCCCCCGGCCCCGGCTCCGCCGTCGCGATGGGGAAGGTGCTGTCCAAGATCTTCGGTAACAAGGAGATGCGGATCCTCATGCTGGGCCTGGACGCGGCCGGCAAGACCACGATCCTGTACAAGTTGAAGCTGGGCCAGTCGGTGACCACCATCCCCACGGTGGGCTTCAACGTGGAGACGGTGACTTACAAAAACGTCAAGTTCAACGTGTGGGATGTGGGCGGCCAGGACAAGATCCGGCCGCTGTGGCGGCACTACTACACCGGGACCCAGGGGCTCATCTTCGTGGTGGACTGCGCCGACCGCGACCGCATCGACGAGGCCCGCCAGGAGCTACACCGCATCATCAACGACCGGGAGATGCGGGACGCCATCATCCTCATCTTCGCCAACAAGCAGGACCTGCCCGACGCCATGAAGCCCCACGAGATCCAGGAGAAACTGGGCCTGACCCGCATCCGGGACCGGAACTGGTATGTGCAGCCCTCCTGCGCCACCACGGGGGACGGACTCTACGAGGGGCTCACGTGGTTGACGTCCAACTACAAGTCCTAATGCGCGCTCCCCCCCGCGGCCCCGGCCCTGGATGGTCGCCGCGCCCCGGGGTCGCTTTTCTCGCTCGAGGTTGAACTCCGGAGTTCCTGTTCCACGTTTGCGGGAGGGGCGGGTTAGGGGCTTTACTTGGTTGGTTCGTTTTTTCTTTATTTTTTTTTTCCTTCTCGGCTTTGCGTTAGGATGATCCGACTTTTGAAATGAACACAAAGTGCTAAAAAGAAAAAAAAAGCTCTTGTTGACTTCCAGCAAATGGGATGGGGGGAAAAATATAGCCGTTCTGGGTATAAATTCCTTAAATAATGGTTTGATTTTTTTTTTTTTAAATTTTGAGAGAATCTTTTTTCCTCCAATGTATGCTTTTTTCCTTTTTGCCCAGTTTCCGTATCACTTGCTGTAGATGGCTTATTTTGCATTCATGCAGACTGTGTTGCAAGTCTGTTTCATCTAGTAAACTGAAAATTATTGCATAATCAAACTGCCGTTTGTCTTTTATGTTTAAGGCCTTCCCCCCTCTTACAAGTTCTAATTTAGTAATTTCAAGTGTGATCTTTGACATCGAAGACCAGTATAGTGTACAGCCCACAAGGGCAAATAATGAGTAATACCATTGAAATATGTTCCAGTTGCACATCAGTGTTAAACAGATAATATAAGGGGTTCTTTGAAATGTCACTTATTAAGTTCTGAAACATCATGCATGAGTAGGGTTAAAATTGGAGTTCCCCTCTACATAGCTAACACTGCATAAAAGTTCAATGTAACCCATCAAAGAGAGGTTTTTTTCACTGCAGAGTTAGCAGTTTTACTGTTTTTCCTATTTTTAATTCCAAAATATCTCTGCAGAAAAAGGAGCAATAATAATGGTGTATGCCACACACCGATTAAATATTTTAGATGTTATGTGACTTGGGCAAAACTGGAATATATACTTTTACCTTGTGTCAAATATCTAAGACCAATAGCTCTTAAGTTCCTTTATTGTTTATTCATTAATGAAGCATCCAAAAATTCAAATCCTAAGCACCTTTTACCTAGTTGGGAAAATACACATTCCTATTTTCACTTTACTGCAACTGATTAAGCTGAAGATAAGACTTTAATAGATGAGTGATCCACATCTCCATTAATTAGAACACTGGAAAACATGTTTTATAAAGGTATTTAATTCTATTTGATTGCAGAATTAACTCATGCGAATAGTCATATCTTGTTGGTTCGGTAATAGGTAATAGACCGTCTCCTTTAAAGGAAGGAAATGTGAGTGAATGTGTAGACTTGAGTGATTAAAGGGGAAGAAGTAGGATGAAAGAACCTACAGATGACAATGAATGTAAACTAATTTTTCTTCAAGGGTAAACGGTGTGCTCACTGGTGATACCTAGATCCTAACAAGATCACTTAGCTGGTTAGGTCCAGTTACTAGACTATTGAGACCACTATAGTACTTTGAACCAAATGTTAATGCTTGATATGGACTTGCAAAACAACATCTGGTTCTCACATAGCCTTAAGGATTAATTTTAGAGATCCTCGAGGAGTTAAACTTAGGGAATTTTGGCAACGAAGCCTACAGAGGCAGTATACAGGAAAGGTGAAGTGGGTTTTATGAGGGTGTCTGAAAACTAAAATTTGCGGGATATCATGGTATATACAGTTGGACGTTATTGGTCCTTCGTGCTTTGGCCATATTGTATAATGGAGCTTTTACCAAAGATGTATGAGAAGCATAAGGTTACAAAATTTACTATTCAAACTAAAACACCTGACAAGCATACTTACAGAGCAAATGAGAAAAGGTGCTATGATGTAGGCTCCTGATGGTGCAGAGGGATTTTTGAATGAAAAAAAAAATGCAACTCTTGCCTTCTCAGTTTCACTTTAGAAGTATCTCTAGAAATGAAGCTGTCAGACATAATAAAGAACATTTTTAGTTGCTTTTGAAATTCCCAAAGCTCCACCATAAGTTTTAATTCTTAGTGTTTTAAATGATTACATTTTAAGGTACATAAACTTGGATTATAGAAATACCAATATTATAGTAACATCCTAAAATAAGACAAGCACAAAGGTATAAATGCTTAAACTGGAGGAAACTTGAAAACCCTCATGTTAATTCTTAAATGTAGTATTTCTAACTTGTGACGGACTGGTAGGCAGCCATTTTTTTTTTTGTGTCTTAAATAACTGGGGACATACAGTTAAATTTTTATACATCAAGTGATTGCTATTGAATGTTGCAGGAGAGATGTTTTTGGGAAATGTCTAGTGGGGAGGGGGAAGGGGAAACATTTGAAATTTGGGAAGCCCTAAATCTTGGCAAGAAATTGTAATTTTTACTTACATTTTCTTTAAAGGATATAAGAAGGTTGATAATTGATGTAGTTAAATTGAACCATATTCAGTGGTGATTATGGGGCAGGTAATTATAACCCGCAGAAAAATTTACAATTTAAGAATGAAAATAAGATCCTGAAGTTTTTGTTTAATTGCATCAATTTCTGTATCTATGTGAATTTATAAAACTGCAGTAAGTTTTGAATGAGGTTAATCTTGTCTAATAAGTAAATGAGTCTGTAGACTGTGATCTCCCCAAACTAAAAAAGTACAGTACTTGGAATTGTGTTCTTTATGGTTGTAGTGTTGGTAAAGCACTAATATGCAGAAAATAAAGGAATTACACTGCAGTTTCTCACGTTATGTTACTCGATTGAACTAGATTAAATGGTTTATGTTGTGTGTTGGGCCAAATTATTCTCTAGGAATATATGGTATAAAGTGACTTAACATGGGAGTCCCTAGCTTTTATAAGAAGAAAAAAATGATTTGGTTCTTGCACTGCTGGCTGTAAAAGGTTTGTCCTTCATTCATGGATTTGATTTTGTGATAACAGGTTGCAAAAATAGTTCAGTATGTTTCCAGAAATTAAGGTTCTATGGAAGTTTTAATTTGTTACTGTTGTTTTTAAATTTTTTTTTCAATGCATGGCCTTACATTTTCTAATAGTAAAGAATTTTGTCTAAATCTTAATTCTTATCAGTTGACATGGATTTTAAAAAGTTATGTCTTTCAAAAGTCAAGTTGCTTGTCTGAGAATGGTGATTTGTAGCCATGTAGAAATAGAATGAATAACTTGGGAAAAAGGTTTAACTTAATTAGAAATATACTAGTTATAATTGAAAGGTGGTGGAGCTTACTCAATTCCCAAAGTGGTTTCTTGACTATCTTGCCAAGTTACACGTTTCAGTTATGGTAAGGAAAAATCTTTTCTCTTACAGGGTTAAATTGTAAAAAAAAAAAACGCAATTAAAAATGACTTTTAAATCTGACAAATGAGTATTATGTATTTGGAGTTTAGGGTTCAAGTGAACCTAACATTTTGCTTTATGTTCATTGTAAAGACAAATTGGGAGAGTGCAAGTTAGAAATTCTATGGGAAAGGAAATGTTGGAGGTGGAGCCAAAGAAGGGGCAAAGTAACTTTTCCCTGCTCTGCTAAACTTTCAAGTTGCCAGACTTGATTAGTCAGTTGAAAGGGCAGGGAATACATACAGGTGAGATCAAAGTACAGAACAGGTCTGTGGAGGGGTTTGGAACTGACAGATGAAATAATGGCAAACTAGCAGAGAATTAATCTTTACGAATTGTACTTTGTGAGGCAGTATGAAAATGCTTTTCCAAGGTTCTTTTTCCACAGTGTTTTATGATTGCTTGAAACAATTTTAAAATATTTGTCAAATCTTATCCTTAAATGCCGTTTTACTTGTTAAATTATTGAATCTGGATGTATATTTCCTTTATAGTATTTGTTTTGTAAGGTGAGGATAGATTTATTTGTTGAGAACCTACTAAAATGCTTTTATTGTTCTCGGTTGAGGGGATACATCATTTTTGTTTTGAAAAAAACAAAATATTTGCCTTCATGGAATTTATGTGGGTGGGGGTGGGAAGGATATTTATCTGATGACAAAGATTAGATAAAAATGTTAAGTGATACGCTATTATATACTATAGTATGGTTGTTATAGGGGTAAGGTAGAAAGTGTTAGGGAAGGCCTCTTTGAGAAGGTGACTCAACAAACATTTAAAGGAAAAGGTATCAGTGGGATTGGCATAGTAACGAAAAGATAATATGTAGTGTAGAGCAAAGGTGTGGAAATTAACATTGCTAAGGGCAAATATGACTGACCTGTTTATAGAGACTGAGCTAGAATGATTTTTACATTTTAAAATTATTTTAAGGGTTTTTATGAAAATGTAAATATGTGACGGTGAAAAGAATTCAGCCTGAAAAACCTAAAATACCTGCTGTTAGTCCATTTATGAAGAAATATTTGATGACCCAAGTCTAAAACTCAACTTTTTAAATATTACCAAAATATGTAGAAAATTAAGCAGTGTAAAGTGAAGGCCTTTTGAATCTAATTGTTCAGGAAAGCACTGGTGTACAATTTTATCTCATTTGAACAACTAATGATCCTTGAGACATAGTGCTTTAATATGGATATGTTTCTTCTGTGTATGAAAGCAGGTTCAATTTTGCATTCTTTTAAGAATTGTGAGCCATTTTATTTGAAATGGTCTCTTATTTTTATGGTAGTTTTAGGATCTTTAGAATGCAAGTTACATATGCTTCCCTGTTAAAGGTTTCTTTTCCTTGAGGTAACTGGGAATAGTTTGGGATAAGTTCAGATAACATCACTGATTTGTTTTTATTCATTTTATATTACTGTAATTAAGTTCTGAGTTCACTATTTTCTATTATGACTCTTTGTAAGAAGAAGTGTTACTGACTTGAAAAACTAATGTGTTGTCTGGTATTTGGTTTCTTCTAGTATTACTCCTCTAATATAAACTTGGAAAATTAATCTACACATGAATTATTCGTTGCTTAGAGACTTGAGCTGTATTATTTATATAATAGGTTTTGGGAATCTATAACTGTTTGAGAAGAGAAACTAAAAATAATTTAGCAGGTTATGAAAGTGTTAGGAAGGACAGTTACAAAGGGACTTCAAAGAATAAAATAGTTCTTCTTGGAAAGACCTGTGTGAAACTGCTTATGAGCATAAAAGCAGCTTTCTATCAAAACTGAATAGATCTTCCTAAAACGATTATAATCTGATGGAAATGAAACAAAAAATCCCCCCCCCCCCCCATGCCAGGGATCCAATCCAGAGCCTTGAGGTATATGCACTGAGTCACATCCTGAGCCCTAAATGGAATTTTGTGAATTGTAGAAGGGGTTTGAATCTTGATGTTAAAAACAGGGCAAACTGAAGTGTTTTCTATATTTTTTTATTGCTAAAATTTTTTATTTTTGTATTGCTAAAGGTTTTTATTTTTTCACTCCTACTAGTTTTATGAGAGCCCGGCAAGCTACCGAGAGTATTCGATATGCCAAACACAGTAACAACAAAGTCTCCAGTGGAGACGTTACTGGGCCCGCTCGAGCAAATCGACGATCAACGGGAGGGCCTTTACCTTTTACCTTTACCTTTACTAGTTTTATGAATTAAGTCCTAGGTTGAATATATGTCCGAAGAGAAAACTGAGAAATGTGAAGAATTAAGAGCATTTTTTGAAATGTTTGCCACCTGCCAGATATTGTTCTAATAGTTTTCATGTGTTTTGATTCTTTTAATTCTCACATCTTTTTGAGAAAGAATCCAGTTTTATAGTTCAGAAAACCAAGACCCACAGAAATCCAGTAGTAATAGCAGAACCAAACTTTGGACTCAGGCAGCCTATACTATGCTTAGAGTGTGATTAATGTAGACTAATGACCTAAAATAATTCATTTAGTATACTTAGTGAATATATTTTATTAAAAAAAAAGGAAGAAAGCTTACATTGGGGGATGTTGTATTTAAAACTCAACTAGTAGAGCAAATGCCTAGCATGTGGGGTTCTAAATTGTATCTGCATGGCTTCCTGAGCACCAAACTGTTAAGACCAGCACTGCAGGGCTGAGCATCACTCAGATCCCCACCCCCCCACCCAGCACCCTGGGTATGGCTCTTAGGGAAAGCTTGCTTTGAGAGTAATATACTAGAATTTTCTTATTTTATAAAGTCTGTACAGTTTTGAGATGTCTGCATAATTGGAAAACATGTTAGATTCTGCTTGAGAAGTTGTTTTTCCACTATATTCAAATGCAATTTGATTATGAATTTTACAGATCATTGAAAAATAGGAAAAGTTTTTATTGAGCTGATTATTTGTATGTTTTGGAGCAGTGTTGCTTAACTTTCTGAGTGTGGCCTGCTCTCTGACCTTGTTTGCCCCCTTTGGCCCCCCGACCTCCTATTGGTCCCTTAGTCTCATGTTGTTGCCTCTGTATTTGCATGATGTTCACCTTTTGGAATATCCTGGGAATGGCCCTGGTTGACAAATGCTCTTTTAAAGTTCAGAATTTGTAATGTGATAATTCTACTTGATAAACTTGTAACTTCAGATATTTCTGACATTTAATTTTTTTATTTTAAATAGATGCCATAACATCACTTTTTGAAATGAAGTTTTACTTAGAGAACATCATTTGTTGGGAAGTGCCTAGATGATTTATTTATATACTTTAATGGATATATCAGCTTATCCACTAAGAACTGGTTTTGTTAAAATTTAAAATCCTGCTTGTCAGTAGTGTCTGTGAGTTAAAGCTTAAGTGTGGTAAGATATTTCCATGAAATGTTTTAAGTTTCCAGAGAAGAGAGAGATTGGAGCTGAAGTGAGCTAAAGACCAGCAGAAATTGAATTGAATCCACAAAACCAGAGGAATAACATTGTTACTATTTATTACATGTTTATTGTGTACTTGGCACTGTTTTCAGTAAACTACATACATTATCTCATTAAAAATGTATGAGCAGGGACAGGTGAGATAGTATAACAGCTAGAGGGCTTGACTTGCATGTGGCTGATTTGAGTTTGATTCTTGGTACCCTTATGATCTCCTGAGCTCCTCCAGGAGTGATCCCTAAGCATCGAACCTGAAATAGTCCCTGACACAGCCAGATATGGCCCCAAGATAAAGCAAAACAGTGTGAACAAAGGCAATTCAAGGGCAATATACATAGAGTATTTGTGCGAATAGAATTGCTTAGGGTTGCCAGATTTAGTAATTAAAATTACAACATCTAGGGGCTGGAGAGAAAGTACAGTGGGCAGGGTATTTGCTTTGCACATGGCAGATCCGGGTTTGATCCTGCATTCCATATGTATGGTCCCCCAGATGCTGCCAAGAGTGATCCCTGAATGTAGAGTCAGGAATAGCCCTCTTGAGTACTGCCGGCGTGATCTCAAATACCAAAAATAATTTTTAAGATATACATCCAATGTGTAGGTAATTTTCAAGTTCTCATACTTTATGGGACAAATATATCCCAAGCAATAAACCAAATACTGAAATTGTTTATTTGAAATTCAAATTTAACTTAGCAGTCTCTATATGTTTGGGATGCCTGCAGTGCTCAGAAGTTGTTCCTGGCTCTGCTCAGGTGACTCCTGGCAGTGCTCAGAGGACAGTATGTTGTGCTGGGGATCAAAACAGGGTCAACTAAAGCAGCCATGCAAGGCTGGTGCCTTACCTCCTATACTATCTGGTGTCTTGAGCAGCCTCTCTTTATCAGCATGCTGTCTGACTTGCGTGGTAGGAATGGAGATAAGCTTCTAAATGGCAGCTTCCATTTGCAAACTAATGATGAGGTTTTAGAAGGCCTCAAGGGCTAGACCAACTAGATTGTCTATTTTATGTGTATTGGAGCCAGTGAATTTATGTAACAGGAAAGAGTCACAGTGCTTAGGAATATTAATCTGATAGTTTTGAATAGAATGTATCAGAGTCATGGATAGAGGCAGGAAGAAAAAAGTCCTTTAAAAAGGCTGTTAATAATTCAAATGAAATAGAGAATGAGAAAAAGGTGAGATAACAAATTATTGGATATACATTACTTTTGGGAGAGTGGGGAGAAAGATTTGGTCATTCTTATGTAAAAATGGTAGCATCATTGATACAAATCAGGATCTATAGCAAAGAATAGGAGTATTTATTTTGAGATTTTGAATTTTGGGTTTTTTTGAAGGGAGGTTTGAGTGTGGGGTTTCCATCTACTGATAGGCAAGGGACCATGTGAGCTATCTCCACAGCCCCTGAGTAGAGATACTTTTTCAAAGATATTTTGAAAAAGTATCTCTACTCAGGAGCTATGGAGATACTTTGATAAAGTATCTTGCTTGCAGTCTTTTTGTTTGTTTTGTATTTGTTTTTAAGCTACACCTGGCTAGGCTTAGGGGGCTGACTCCTGACTCTGAGCTCAGGAATTGCTGGAGGGATCTAATCTGGATCTGCCACATGCAAGGCCAATACCCTACCCATTGTACTATTGCCCTTGCAGTTTTGAAAAGAGGTTGGATTCATTAGTTCTACTTTCTTTGTTTTCTGACTTAGAGCAGCTCTGTTTTATATGATGTAAGTCACATACATAATTTTAAATATTTTAGTAGTATATTTTAAAATTTTATTATTTTGTTTTTTGGGGTCACATTTTGCGATGCTCAGGGGTACTCTTGACTCTGCACTCAAGAATTAGTCCTGGCATTGCTCAGTGACCATATGATGTCTTGGGGATCGAACCCAGGATGGCCATGTGCAAGGCAAATGCCCTACCTGCTGTACTATTGGTCCAGCCCTTTAATAGTTACTTTTAAAGTTGGGGCCAGAATGATAGTACAAATGCCCGCGGTAGGGCATTTGCCTTACACACAGCTGACCAAGGTTTGATCCCCTCCCTTCCTCCCACCATTTGGTTCCCTAACCCCAAGCCCTGCCAGGAGTGATTCCTGAGCGCAGAGCCAGGAAAAAGCCCTGAGCACCACTGGGTGTGGACCCAAACCAAGACAAAATACACAAAATAAACAGTGAACTAGGATTCATTTTCAAATGTATATAATAATTCCTTCCCTCCCCTTGTTCTTGTTGTATTATCTGGGATCATACAGTTGTAATGTACCTGAGGTTACTGGTGATCAAACCCAGATCAGGCACGTTGAAGGCAAGCACCTTACCCGATGTCCTATCACTCTGGCCTTTCCTGTGTACGTTTTATATATTACACGTATTTCAGACTACCCATATTTCAGTGCTCAATAGTCATTTGTGGTTTGTGGCTATCATATTCAACAGTTCTGAGTGAGTGGCTATTTCTTCCTAATACCATGCCTACAATTTTAGTAACTGGTGGAGATACCATTTATATATTTTTTATTTTTTGCTTTTTGGGTCACACCCGGTGATGCACAGCGGTTACTCCTGGCTCGTGCACTCAGGAATTACTCCTGGCAGTGCTCAGGGGACCATATGGGGTGCTGGGAATTGAACCCAGGTCAGCCGCGTGCAAGGCAAACACCCTACCCGCTGCGCTGTCGCTCCAGCCCCTGGAGATACCATATAAATAATGGAGATGGACTTTCTAGGCCAGGAATTGGCAGAATATGGCCTACAAATCAAATATGACCTCCTGCTGGGTTTTGTAAATAAACTTTTTTCTGGGACATAACTATGTTCAGTAATTGTGTATTTTTGTATATTGCAAGAGCAGTAGCAGAGTTAAGTAGTAACAGAGACTGTTCAACCCACAATGCCTAAAACATTTACTCTCTTTAAAACATTTATTCTCTTTACTTTCTTTACAGAGAGTGCCACCATTTTTCTGTCTTCAAACTAAAGTCTCAGAGATAAAACACTTAATGGAGTAAAATAAAATTTTGGAAAGAAATACTATTAAAATGGTTAAAAGATAGTGTATTCATTTATTCACCAGGCATTGATTGACCAGGTGGCAGGTACTGTATGAGGATCTATAAGCATTGGTAAATAAATGTTCATAATCATCAAGAAGCTCACAGATGTATTGAAAATAGAGCTCTGTGCACAGATAGTTGCAAAGATTGGCTAAAATAGTAAGAACAGTGAGTGCACACCAGTGGAGAAATTTCTGGACAATGGGAGAAGAGAAAGGCTTCAGAAGAAGAGGTCCATCTAAGGCGAATTTCGTAGGTTAAATAAGATAAATTAGAGGTGGGTAAGATGTAGATAGTGGAATAGTGTCAAAGCTAGAAGGTTGGCCATGTAACATCAGGAATTGAGAGCTAGTTTATGCCTAGAACATAGGGTGGACTGATATGAGATGGAAAGTTAGGAAGTACCTTTGGCTTTTGAAGGATGTTGGGGTTTTTAAATTCTGGTAGTGGGAAAACCTTGTGAGATTTAAGTTTTTTATTTCTTAGTTTTGGGGTCATACCAGTGACCCAGGGGTCACTTCTAGCTCTGCATGCAGGAATTACTCCTGGTGGTACTCCAGGCATCATATGGGATGCTGGGGATCAAATCCTGGTTGGGAGTGTGCAAGGCAAGTGCCTTACCCGCTGTACTATCTTCTTTTTTTTTTAAAATATTTTATTTTATTGTACTATCAAGCACCAACCTTGTAAGATTTTAAACCTTGAAGTTGCATGCGATTTACCTTTTAAGAAACTCTTCTACTTGTGCCATGCATCAAATCCACGCCTCACTCATGCAAAGCATGTACCATACTGCTAGTGAGCTACATTTATAAAGATACAAACTATAGCAGGGATCAGGATTATCCAGCTCTCGGATTAAATAAAGTCCATGAAATCCAGTGGTCTGGCACTGTTTACATGACAGGATAGTTATGTATGTTTGTTCTTGAGTGCCTGTGGCTTATCTGCCTGTAGTTTTTGGCCTATGAAGTATGTCATAAATACCCAAATGAGATTTGTCAGAGAAAAGGAAACCCACTACTGAACCAGAGGGAAAAGAGCAGTTTTTATTTTTTGCTTTGGGGTCACACCTGGTGGTGGTGCTTGGGGCTTAATCCTGTTTCAAGGTGAAGGCCTAAGAATGCAATGCTCCTTGGGCCCTGCAGTACCCAGGGGTCTCCAGGACAACATTTGGGGCCTCCTAATGAACCAAAAGAAGTGGGGCTAGATCTCTAGGATCCAGATGCCATATGATATTCCTCTCGCTGTCGGTCTGTCTCTTTATGTTTTGGGGCTACATACATCTGTGTTCAGGATTTCTTTTTTTTTTTTTTTTTTTTGCTTTTTGGGTCACACCCAGCGACACTCAGGGGTTACTCCTGGCTCATGCACTCAGGAATAGCTCCTGGCAGCGCTCGGAGGACCATATGGGATGCTGGGAATCGAACCTGTGTTGGCCATGTTGACTGCGTGCAAGGCAAAGCCCTACCCGCTGTGCTATCACTCCAGCCCCCTGGGATTTCTGTTTTGTTCAAGGATCCAGGGGTCATTTCCAGTGGTGCCAGGAACTGAACAAGGGCCAGAAGCATGCAAGGCAGGTGCTTTAAGGTCCTATCTATCAGGCCCCAGACATTTCTCTTGGTTTCCCTGTTGTTCCATGTGGAGAATCCTAGAAGAACCCATCTAGTAGAAAAATTTTCTGTATGAAACCAATGTGACTATAAGCTTTCATTAACATTCTGTGTAGTGTTGCAACCAGATTTTAGCTGGAGTTTAGGGAGTTAATGAAGAGGCTTATGTTTACCCTGGGGGCAGAGGAATAAAGGAGCATGTGTTCTCCAGCCTGGATCCTCTCCTCCAAGCCTGGTTCATGATGGTTACACTACTTCAAGGGCAATCAGGAGTTGGGTGGGTGTCTTTGATGGTCTGTACCAGAACAGAGAACAATGACTAGGAGCCAGCTAAGAGTGTGGGCATAGGTTATTGGGTCAGAAACTAGTTTGTAGTGAGAGGAGGCCATAGAAAAGTTTCTAGTTTAGAAGTGTTCCAAAGAGTTGTGATGAAGAGATGATCATAGATGTTAAGGGTGTGAGAGTCAGAGGGAGATGCATGTGAGAATTTATAAAAACACTTTTAATATTAGACATCCTTTTTCAAAGACTGTCCAGATAGGGATTTGATTATTGAGGGATAGGGAATGAGAATTGTGTTCCTTATCACCCATATCCTAAAGATAAAAGAGAAGGAGAGAAAAAAAGGAATCTTTTTGAGAGATTTTAATCTAACTTCCTTAAACTTTGGGGGCACATGGGTAGTACTCAGGGACTACTTGGTGGTCATTCCTTGGTGGTTCCTCAGGGGACCATGTAGTGCCAGGGATTGAATATGGGGCTCCCCCAAAACAGCATTTCACTCCAGCCTCAAACTTTTTATATAAACTGGCCATCCTTAGACTTTTTATTTGTATGATTAGGATTCTCCTCTTTGAATGCATAAAATGACCATGTTCAAGTCATTCTAGTCTCATTATAATTATATCTTTAGATTGCATCATCTCTGTCTCAACAATGTAGAAAGTAAGCCACAGTGGTTGTGACGTCTGGCAAATCACAGAAGTTAGTGATATAGCTGAAACTGGACTAAAATTTTATTTTACGTTATTGAAATTTTCCATGGAGGGAAATTGTAAAGAATTTCTAATGGGTAGTCATCATGCTGATGAACTCAATCCCTATTTAAAATGTGGTTACCAATTCACAATGAAACTTAAGATTTGTAAACCAAGTTTTTAAAATTTTTTGTATAGCACAGTGGTAGGGCATTTGCCTTGCATGCAGCCAACATGGCCGACCCGAGTTCGATTCCTCTGCCCCTCTCGGAGAGCTCGGCAAGCTACCGAGAGTATCTCGCCCACACGGCAGAGCCTGGCAAGCCACCCATGATGTATTCGATATGCCAAACACAGTAACAACAAAATCTCCAATGGAGACGTTACTGGGTCCGCTCGAGCAAATCGATGAACAACGGGAGGGCCTTTACCTTTACCTTTGTTTATGATTATTATTATTTAATTAATTAATTAATTTATTTTGAATACCCATCCCTCCACCAGTGCCCATTTCCCAAACCGAGTTTTAATACTTTATGTCAACATCAGTTTTGAATTGTGGGATATTTTCTTCCACAACGAGTTAGAGGGGGAAGAAAGTCTACAGGATGTCAATTGTAATGTAGAATTAAATAATAGACATATTGCTAAATAATTATTGGGTGGCTGCCAGTGTGCTATGATGTTTAAATGCAACCCTTACAACAGACCAGCCAAATAGGTAGTATTAGTTCCCATTTTATAGATGAGAAAGAGTTCAATGCACAAAAATTTAAAAAACTGTCACATAATCCTGCAGCTATTAAAAGGCATATTCAAGCAATGGCTAAAGCAGTTGCCCAGAGGAAGGGAAGTTTCAACAAACTGAAATTAATTTAAAATTTCTTCAGTAAAATATTGTTAACATATCTGTATAATAATAGATTAATATAACTATAATCTAACAGATATGTCATAAATTCAGTTTATCAGGTGTCTATGTATGTTCCTGGAACCAAAACAATGTTGGGGGGCAGCAATGTTTTTGAAGTGTAACAGGAGGGTGCTTCCCTTCAATGAGGGAAAAGTTAGAATTTTTTTTTCTTTTTGGGTCACACCAGTGATGCACAGGGGTTACTCCTGGCGATGCTCAGGTGACCATATGGGATGCTGGGAATCGAACCCAGGTCAGCTGCATGCAAGGCAAACGCCCTACCCGCTGTGCTATCTCTCCAGTCCCAAGTTAGAAATTTTAAATGACTTCCAAACATTATTCTAGCACCTGAGGGCCTGGATGATGAGAATAACATTGAGAAAGGGATAGAGGCAAAGATGGTGGGGGAGGTAGAGACATTCCTCTTTCCTTTGTTAGATAAGATGGCATCAAGTTAGTTTCAACTAAGACGACTGTATGTCCATGATGGGATGCTTTGCAAGTTGCTGTATTTCAGAGATTTCTAAATATGGCATTACCACTCGCCTTTCTTGAAAAAAAAAATCACCTAACTAAAATCTACCCTCTAGAAGTGAACAGAGAGCACCTCTTATCTTTGCATTGGAGACTACTTCCCCCAAATTGTTTCAGCTCCCTACCCCAATGGACATCTATGTCCACAGTTTGGGAAACACTGCTCTATTTTAACAGCAGCATCAATGCACTTTATTTCTAAATCCTTTATAGATGGCTAGATCTTGTCTTGACTTTACTTGGAGAGGAGGAGCCAGATGTATTGTTTCTGTAGTGCCAGGGGTTGTGTGCATGTGTAGCCCTGCCTATGGTGTATTGGTGTTTAATTCTTATTCATTTGTCTTTATGAGTTGGGATCTTGTATTAGGTGACCTCATGAACTTATTCAAAAGCAGCTCAGCATTTGAAGTATATAAATATTTAATGCATACTTAGAAAAAAAATAAAACACAGACTTATTTTCAAATGTTTGCTCAGGGTAGAAGAAAAGTACACATTTAATAAAATCACCTTTGTGCCAGTAATAATTTGACTTCATTTTTATGAGGTGGAAAAAATTTCAATTAACTTAGGAAAATTCATGTATCATATTTTGGTCCTCTGCCTCAACTGTTTTTTGAGTTTGGACTTCAATATCAAAACTGAATAAAAACTTGAGAGAGATTTATTTACTAGATCATGAGGTAGTAGCGCAAGAATGTTAGCTCTGAAGTATCAAGTTATTTTCCTCATTTGAAAACTAACTGGAAAGAAGGGAGGCCAGGAGGTTGAATCATCTAAGGAAATGAGTCACTGACTATGAACCCTAACTTTCCTTTTTCTGAGTCTGACTCTGTGAGCTTAAAGTTGAGTTATTTAAGAAATCTTTTAATATTAGTAGTTGGGATTCAGTCAGTCTTTCAAAAAGTAGAAATGCTGAAATATTAAAAGTAGTAGTTATATGCTCCAGACCAAGAAAATATGTGGTGGAAACCCCTATACTAGGGGTTAGGGCATTTGATTTGCGCATGTGACCCTGGTGGGATCCCTGACACCATATAAGGTACTTTCAATGCCTCCAGGAGTGATTTCTGGGCACAGAGCCAGGAGTAAGCCTTGAGCACCGCACTGTGTGCCCCTGCCCCCCCCCACACACAAAGAAAAAAAGTCATAATTTGTAATATGATACATCAATATCTTTGCATACTTGTTTAGCTCTAGATGACCTATATGGTGATTTTGAGAATTTAGTGATTCTTAATTTGCTTTTTGGGTGGATGGGGAAGTTTGGGACACATCTGATAATGGTGGAATCTGCTCTTGTCTAGGGAGTCAAAGGCAACTCCATGTGGTGTTGGTGCCAGGATTGAACCACGGGCTTTAGCATGCAAAGCAAGTGCTCCAGCCCTTTGCACCACCTCCCTGGCCCCTAAAAAATTTTTTTTTGAGGTTAATAACCTGTGATATTTGTGGGTGTAAGAATAAGCCTGGGCAGGGGCACTGGTGAAAATGGAGACACATTTCTTCTATTCATTGCACTTAAATTTTGAATTGTTTCTTGGGAACGTTGAGCCATAAATCAAATGAACACATTGTATTATGACTTGTTTTAGTTTGTTTTGCAGTGTCAGGGAGGGAACCCAGGATCTCACACATGCAGATTATCTGTGTTATCACTCAGCAAAATCCTGGCCCCATAGCTTATTTTTGAAGCATAATTTTTTTTCTAAACTTTTTTTTCTTTGTTTGGTTTTGGGCCTCTCCTGGCAATGCTCAAACATTAGTCCTGGCTCTTCATTCAGGAATTACTCCTGCTGGTGCTCCATATGTGATACTGGAGATCAAACCCGGGTTGGTTGTGTGCAAGGCAAGAAGAGCCCTACCTGCTGTATGATCGCTCCAGCCCTTCTAAACATTTTTTTTTAACATTTCCAAATCTAATACTTCTTGTCCTTCTCCACAATTTCCTCCTCCTTCTTCTTCCACCTCCTTGTCCTCCTCCTCCTCTTCTAATAGTATATTAATGTTGTCTACCCTATCCTTTCCTGTCCTCTGTTCTCCTCTCCCAATTTTCTGTTGTTAGAATCTGGAAGTTTGTATTCATTTGCCATTACTCATTCCCTTTCTTTCTTCTTTAATATGTCACATGAGTGAGATAATTTGGCATTTGTCCTTCTCCCTTTGACTTACATCACTAACATGACATCCATTAGTTTCATACACATTGTATATACCTAAGGGCCTCCAGCTCATCCCACGGAAGAGCTAGAGCACCATTAGTTGCCTGGGATCAAAGAGGGATCGCACCTAAACCAACCATGTGCTGCTCACCTTGTGTACCTCCCTGTTCCTGCTTAAGTAATCTTAAGTCCTATTTTTGACATTGAAACAAACTTGAATTGTAGAACGAAATATTAAATTTTATTGTATTTTTGCTTACTGTAATAATATGAACATATGAAAATATAATAGAAATGCTGTCACTGTCACTGTCCTCCCATTGTTCATTGATTTGCTCATGTGGGCCCAGTAACATTGTGAGACTTGTTACTGTGTTTGGCATATCAAATACGTCATGGGTAGCTTGCCAAGCTTTGCCGTGCAGGCAAGATACTCTCGATAGCTTGCCGGGCTCTCCGAGAAGGGTGGAGGAATCAAACCTGGGTTAGCCATGTGCAAGGCAAATGCCCTACCCACTGTGCTATTGCTCCAGCCCTTACTGAAGTTGAGTGTATCTTTATTTGTATGTTTCTAATTGTCCATAATAAAAAGTTAAAACTGGGCTGGAATGATAGCACAGTGGGTAGGGCATTTGCCTTGCATGTCGCATACCTGAGTTGAGTCCCAGTCTCCCATGTGGTCTCCGAGCACTGCCAGGAGTAATTCCTGAGTGCAGAGCTAGGAGTAATCCCTGTGCATCGCCAGGTGTGACCCCCCCCCAAAAAAAAACAAAAACAAACAAACAGACAAAGTTAAAACTATTCTGTTGTACATGGAAAATATTCAGTGTGGGGCCAAAGAGATAGTAGATAGTACAGGAGTTAAGGTGGATGCCTTGCATGCTGCTGACTTCACTTTGATCTCTGGTACTCCATAGTTCCTCAGGCATTGTTGGGTGTGGTCCTGGAGGCCTCCCAGCTACTTGGGGGTGGCTCGGTTAATCCCTAAAGCTGCTGGACTTTTGGAGTATAGCATCCTCCAGCCTTTGCACTGAACCACCAGCTTGTTAGTTGAGAATCACTGGGAGACCAGGACCCCAGAATAAAGGTTGGGAGCTCCTCTTGTGTCCTTCCTCACAATTTTAGTGAACAAACACAAAAATGTTAAGAAACTTTTTCTTTTTGGTCACACTCAGTGATGCTCAGGGGTTACTCCTGGCTCTGCACTTGGAAATTACTCCTGGTAGTGCTCTGTGTACTATATGGGATCCCAGGGATTGTACCTGAGTTGACCGAATGCAAGGCAAATGCTCTACCTGCTATACCTTACTCCAGCCCCTTATTGTATCTTTTTGAAAGGATCAAAATTGGGAATAGATGTTATGGATTTAAGGATAAATGCTAATTTATTTCCTTTAACTTTGCAAAATGTGTAGTCACAAATTCTTTAACTAAGAGGAAGGAATGTCAAGAGGAAAGCTTGAAAATCCTGAAGAAGTTGAAATACTTTTGCCTAATCATGAGTCATTCCTAGGGTGGAGTTTTTGTGGCATGGCTTCTAGCCAACATGATTTTCAAATGAAAAAAGAGGACAGTTAGGCCAAGGAACACAGTAGCCAAAATGGACTACTATGACACTAGAAGTAGCTTTTTACACATTCTTTGTTATTGTTGTTGCTGGTATTTTAGGAGAATAATAGAGATTTAAATGGGGGTTCTTTTGTACCATGTCAGTTTTCTCAGAATGAATGTATACCAAGTTACAAACATAATTTTAAAAATTCCAGAGAGGGAGCTGGAGAGACATCACAGCAGATAGGGCATTTGCCTTGCACACAGCTGACTCGGGTTCGATTCCCAGCATCCTATATGGTCCCCTGAGCACCGCCAGGAGTAACTCCTGAGTGCAGAGCCAGGAGTAACCCCTGTGCATCGCTGGGTGTGACCCCCCCAAAAAAGCAAAAATATAAAATTCCAGAGAGTGAACAAGTGTACTTATTCATGAGGATGTGACTGTTCTACACAGCATGGAGATGTAGTAGGGGGAGAAAGAAATATGATTTTCTTAACAGTTGTTTCAAGGCACACTGTAGAAAGCTCAAGATACCTATTTAAAAAAAAATCACAGTAACTTTTGTTGAGATGAGTTAATACTAAAGTATTTAAGAAACTTTCTGCCCTCCCTCCTCCCTTCCTCCCTTCCTTTTCTTGCTTGCCACACCTGATGATGTTTAGGGATTACTCCTGGCTCTGCGCTCAGGAATTACTCCTGGTGGGTTCAGGAGATCATTTGAGATGCCCAGGATCAGACCTTGGTCAGCTGTGTTCAAGGCCAATGTCCTGCCCACTGTACTGTCTCTCTGCTCCCATCATTTTTTTCATTCTCACACCTGGCTGTGCTCAGGATTTGCTTCTGTTTCTTTATTCAAGAATTACTCCTGCTATTCCTGTTGATCAGTGTATTATCAGCTACTTGTAAGGTCAATGCCTGTACTATAGCTGTACTAACCCCTGTACTATTTCTCCAGCCCCAGAACTCTCTTTTTATTTGCAGTAAAAGAATGAATTGCTGACTAACATACCATTTGTGATTAAAGAACTGAAACTTTTCCTTTAATTTTTATTGTTGACTTGCCTAGACTGTGTTACCTTCAGAGAAAATAGCTATTGCAAAAAACTTGTAATTGGTGAAATGTTTGAATATCTAGTCTTAGCTAGATTGGCAAACAGTTTCTTACAATTAGATGCATATTTGAACCATCAACAACAACAACAAAACACAAGCCAAAAACCAAAAGCCAAAACCATCTTGTAGTCTGAACCATGAACTCGTTGTATGAAAAAATTCACATGAATTTCTTATAAGGATGTTATAATTGAAAATATATATGTGATGCAGCCGAGGTTTAATTCCTGGCACTATATGCTCCACTGCACATTGCCAGGTGCTGTCTTGGAGGCACTGAGCACTTTGGGTTTGACACTGGAGTCCCCAAGCTCTGTATAGTGATTTGTGTAATCCCCAGGCTCCACAGAGCCCTTATATAGAACCACCCACTGGTCGACTTGAATCACTGGGTACCACTTGGGAGGACCATACCACCCCCACCCCAGAAAAAAATTTTTCCACTTACAGATAAAAGCAAAAACCATCCTACATGTATATTATTTATTACATAAACATAAAAAATGCCTTTGGTTGCCTTTTTGGCAGATCTGAGTGTTGGGGTAAAATCCCAAATAATAATGGTGGGTTTGGTGTCAAAATATTGAATGTAATCAAAGTAGAGAGAGAGAGTAATATGGAAATCATCTGCCCCACAGGTAGGGGAGGGTGTGGGATGGGGGGTATACTGGGGTTTTTGGTGGTGGAAAATGGGTACTGGTGAAGGGACAGGTATTTCATCATTGTATGACCAGGACTTAAACCCGAAAGCTTTGTAACTGCTCTCACAGTGATTCAGTAAATAAATTTATAAAAAGGAAAAAAAATATATATGTGAGCACTCCATTTATGTACATTTGGCATTGGATATTTTTTCTGTAGCAAAAAACAATAAACAAAAGGCAGGCTAACATAGCTAAAATAATTAGGAACTAACTTACTTCACATATTTTGTTTGTTAGTTTTGGGACCACACCTGGTGGTGCTCAGGGGTTACTTCTGGCTCTGTGCTCAAGAATTACTCCTGGCATGCTTCTGGGTTTATAGGGTGCTGGGGATTGAACCTGGGTCAGCTGCATGCGAAGTAAATGCCCTCCCCATTGTACTACGCTCTGGCCCCTTTCTCACATATTTGAAAAGGTAGGCATTTCTGGCCTGATGTGACTTAAGGACATATAATCAAGAAGCCAACAATTTGAGTTTCCTCCTCTGTAATCCTTGGTGTGCTAATTTACTGATTTTTGAATGTAAGATGACTGTTGAACTCTTCCCCTCCCCCTTCCCCCCCCACCACTGCACTGTAGCACTGTCCTCCTGTTGTTAATCAATTTGCTCGAACGGGCACCAGTAACATCTCCATTGTGAGACTTGTTGTTACTGTTTTTGGCATATCAAGTATGCCACGGGGAGTTTGCCAGGCTCTGCTGTGCTGGCGGGATACTTTTGGTAGCTTGCTGGGCTCTCTGAGAGGGACGGGAGGAATGGAGGAATCAAACCCAGGTTGGCCGTGTGCAAGGCAAGCACCCTACTTGCTGTGCTATCGCTCCAGCCCCCAGTGTTTGTTTATTTACTTATTTATTTATTTATTGCTTTTTGGGTCACACCCAGCAATGCTGGGGGACCATATGGGATTCTGGGGGTCAAATCTAGTTTGGCCGTGTGCAAGACAAATGCCCTACTTGCTGTTCTATCGCTCAGCCCTGACTGCTGAACTGGGTTCATTTTAAAAACTTGTTCTTTTTATTTATTTACTGATTCATTTCCTCTGTTCCCCTTGTTATGATGACTGGGTGTTGCACACTTTAGTTGTCATACTTGTACACACTTGGTTGTGGAGTGCAGAGATGGCACATTATTTTGTTTTGCTGGGGATTCCAATGGCAGTGCCACTGAGATAGCACTTGGCATATGGGCTAGGGCTTGCCTGCAAGACAGGCATTCTGCAACTAAGTTATCCCTGGCCTATTTTTCAGACAGATGAAAAGAGTAGCAAACCTAATTTGCTTTGGTCAAAACGGTGTCACATGACCTTTTCAAAACAGACTCAGAAAACAAGCACTTGGTTTTCTAGTTTCTCTAGTAAAAGAGTATCAGTAAAGAAGAAAGGTTTAGCTTTGTATTGGTTTTAGCAAAGAAATCATATCCCCAAAGTTGAGATACGTTGCTTAGAGTTTAAAAGGGTTTGATATCCAGTCTTCAATAGGGTTTGGAAAAGCTGAGAGGACATTCCAGTAAGAGATGGCCTGGGGGCTCAGAGGATTGAACCATAGGAAACTGAGGTTGAGAGTAATGTTGAGAAGTGATGGAAAATAAGTGTGGGGCTTAGTGTGGCTAAAAGTTATTAACAGGTCACTGTGAAAGGTTTCTGAGAAGAGAATCTATAAAGAATGATGGTGGGTCGGCAAGGGAATTGACATTTTGGATTATAAGGTAGTAAGCTGGTGGAAGATAAGAAAATGCTGTGATAATACAATTGTTAAATGCTAGTTATTATGGTTTAACTATCATTTGTGATTCCAATATTCAACTCTTTTTGACTCATAATATTAGA
This sequence comes from Sorex fumeus, assembly GCF_029834395.1. Taxonomy (NCBI): domain Eukaryota; kingdom Metazoa; phylum Chordata; class Mammalia; order Eulipotyphla; family Soricidae; genus Sorex; species Sorex fumeus. The sequence continues at coordinate 45,730,124 of NW_026606155.1, read as the reverse complement.
TTCATTCAAATTTGAGATAATGGTAAAATAACTAAGTGGAAATATCTGGTCAAATGAAGACAGAGTGCCAGGCTTACTGAGAGGAGAGTATTAGTGGAAAATGTGAATATCTAGGTAACTATAAGTACTCTCTCATCCTTTATTTCCTGGATGACCTCGTCATCTTCCATTCTGAAGCTGTCACTTGTTATTAATGACTTGTTATTAATCATTCTTAGGTTCCATGCTGTGTTAAAGAGTTTTTTTTTTCATTGATTGAGATTTTGTGATTTACAATACCGTTAATGATGATTTCCATGCGTGTAATTCCAACATCTGGGTGGAGGATGCTCAGCCCCGATCCAAGCAGGCTTGAAGATCTCAGCCCCGGGACCCGCATGCCTTTGTTCCTCTGCTGGTACCTTCATGCATGTGGAGAGTTGTCTCAGCATGGTGGTGGCTGGTTCTGGAGGTCTTCGGCTGCCGGAGCCCTGGTCGGGGCGGGGAGGAAAACTCAACTCGCTCCCTTCCAAGGGGCCCCGGTGAGGACAGTCAGGCGTAGGGGCAGGAGACCTCCAGAACGAGCCATCACCATGCTGAGACCACTCTCCACACACATGAAGAACAAAGGCACGTGGGTCCCGGGGCTGAGATATCCAAGCCTGCTTGGATCGGGGCTGAGCATGCTCCACCCAGATCCTCCAAATTCCAGTAGGCAGGGGTCACACCCACCAACTGACCCCCTGGTGCCATGTAATCCCATCAACGGCCAAGACTCAGAGACTATAAAACCCAGCTCCTGGAAGAGAACAGCGCAGAGTGGCAAAACAACAGCAACAAAAACTGAAGAAAAAAATGCTTTGTGTTAGACTTAGAAAGATAGTACTGTGAGAAGGGTGCTTAACTTGCAAGTAGCCAACCTGGGTTTGATCCATGGTATGGCCTCTCCACCCTGAAACATAGCCAGGAGTAATAGTCCTGAGTATCTATGGGTGTGGCCCCCAAACAAAAACAAACAAGAAGTGTAACTATGTCTTTTTATGGCTTAGCCACTTTTATTTTATTTTTTTATTTTTTGCTTTTAGGTCACACCTGGCGTTGCACAGGGCTTACGCCTGGCTCTGCACTCAGGAATCACTCCTGGCGGTGCTCAGGGGACCATATGGGATGCTGGGAATCGAACCTGGGTTGGCCGCGTGCAAGGCAAATGTCCTACCCTCTGTGCTATCCCTCCAGCCCCCTTAGGCACTTTTAATGTTTTTGATAGATAATGAATAAAATTGACACTTAAGTAACTTAAAGACTCCCCACAGAGCATGGAGACTTCTCAAAGTTAAGAATTGAGGATCTGAGTGATGGTAACCAGAACCCCAGGAGTGACCCCTGAACACAAAGTCAGGACTAAGCTCTTTTTTTTTTTTTCCTTTTTGGGCCACACTCGACGATTCACAGGGCCTCTGCACTCAGGAATTACTCCTGGTGGTGCTGGGGGACCATATGGGATGTTGGGAGTCGAACCTGGATCGGCTGGCCACGTGCAAGGCAAACGACCCCCCTACCCTCTGTGCCATCATTCCAGCCCCAGGATTAAGCTCTTGAGCAGTGCTGGGTGTGACCTAAATAAATAAATATATGAATAAATAAATAAATTTTTATATGATCAACAATGACAATTCCACTTTGGACATTTACCTCAAGGGCCCCAAAACACTATTTAAAAAGATATTTGTGGGGCTGGACTGATAGCACAGTAGGTAGGGCGTTTGCCTTGCATGTGGTTGACCCAGGTTTGATTCCCAGCATCCCATATGGTCCCCTAAGCACTGCCATGAGTGATCCCTGAGTGCAAAGCTAGGAGTAACCCCTGTGCATTGCCGGGTACAACCCAAAAAGAAAAAAAAATAGCTATTTGTACTTCTATATCGCTGGAGCGATAGCATAGTGGGTAGGGCGTTTGCCTTGCATGCAGCCAACATGGCCGACCCGAGTTCGATTCCTCCGCCCCTCTCGGAGAGCCCGGCAAGCTACCGAGAGTATTGGATATGCCAGACACAGTAACAACAAAGTCTCCAATGGAGACGTTACTGGGCCCGCTCGAGCAAATCGATGATCAACGGGAGGGCCTTTACTTTTTACTTACTTCTATATTCATTGCAAAGCTGTTCACAATAGCCAAGATCTGGAAACAACCCAAGTCAGATGAGGGGATAACTGCAGTATATATCCACCCACAATGGAAGACCATTTAACTCTTAGATAAAAATAAAATAATTCCATTTACTGCAGTGTGGACTGAACTAGAGAGTATTGTGATGAGTGAAATCAGGAAGAGGGACAGATACAGAATGACCTCTCATTTGTGGGGTAATGAACATAGTAAGGGAATAACAACTGGACACTGTAAACAGACTCTAAAAATTGGACTACAGACTGAATCTGCCAAGAGGCTGACATGGGGATGGGAGAGAGGAGATCTTCAGCCTCTTAAAGTCCAATAATAACACTATTGTAAATCACAGTGCCCAAATATGAATGAAAAAAACAAACTATCCAGAGCACTCACTTTATCTTATTCCACTTCCTTGTACCTCTTGAGCTGTTCTACATTTTTCCACACCAAACTTCTTGTTTTCTTCCCAATATCCTACACTGGACCATAATTCCTTGCTTTTATGCTGATTGCTCCTTAACCTGAAATTTTTCTGTTTACCCTTGATAATTTGGCTGTCTTTTATCAGCATCTCCTAAAGAGACTTCTCAGATATCAGTCATGCCCCCTCCCCTTTTTTTTTGTTTGGTCCCTTGGTGATTCACAGTTACAGTTACCTTTAGTAGTGCTTTTATTATATTGTCATTACTCAACTGTTTTTCTCTGGCTTGGGGACAATGTTTCTTATGTGACCTGGTGTTCAGTAGCTGCTTAATAGATATTTAGTGTATTGCCATGACTGTCGATAAATTGTACCCAGGAAAAATGAACAGCAGGGCATAGGAACTGACCCAAAGAATATGCTCATAATTCTTTAGGATGGAAGCAAAATTTAACAAACGGGATATATAAATGAGATGAGGCAAAAACCTTTCATTAACCATTTTATGGAGTATTATTTGCTAATATATTGAAAGTATACTAGTATATTATGTTAATGAGATAAATTATTTTGCTTCACCTTGTTTTTTTAGGCTATATCCACTCCAGATATGAAAAGTAGCACTTTTCTGTTACTTCGATATGAATTTCAAGCATCTCTTATAGGTACTGTTACATTTCCTTCAAGACCCCCAAGTTTTTAAAAATTGAGTTTGAACTTAATTTCAACTAAGTGAGGAGACAAACGGGGAAAATCTAAAAATCCCAGAGTTAACTTCCTTCATAAGCTCTCACAAATAAACAAATAAAAAGAGGTAGTTTTTAAAAAAAATATATGACTTTGGTCTCTTGACCGAATATGCATGTTATAAAAACACATACAAGAAGTGTTTATATTCGTCTTTGAACTCTTATGTAGATGGTTATTATGTTCACATAATCCTACTCCTGAGTTCGATTCCTTTGCCCCTCTCAGAGAGCCCGGCAGCTACTGAGAGTATCTTGCCCCCCACGGCAAAGCCTGGCAAGCTACCCATGACATACTAGATATGCCAAACACAGTAACAGGTCTCATGTTACTGGGCCCGCTCGAGCAAATTGATGAACAGCGGAAGGACAGTGACAGTGACAGTGAATCCTACTCAATGTTTCCTTTTCTTTCAACTGTGCTTGACTTCTAGGACTCTATGAACTTTATCTTTTCTTGGGTTTGTGCCATATATGTTTGATTATTTCTGAATTCAATTTTCCATGTCAGAGACTCAACAGATATCTTCTCCCATTAACCTATCTTTTTGTGAGCATCTGCTCTCAATCAGACTCCAAGTGACTGACAATAGATCCTGGCTATTATTTAACCAAAGTACTCTGGCTACCCACGTTCTTCATTAAAAAAAAAAAAAAGTTTTTAAAAAAAATTTTGTTCAGTTTTCCTCTTTGAATTTTAACTTTCTCCCCCTGATTTCTGGGCTCTACCAGGTGATTCCCAGGTGATACTCCTGGCTCTGTACTCAGAAATTACTCCTGGTGGTGCTCAGGGGACCATGTGAATGTGGGAGATCAAACCTGGGTTGACCACATACAGTCAAGTGCCCTCCATACTGTACTGTTGCTCTGGCTCCTTAACTTTTTGTGGAGTTTTATTTAAAAAAAAAAATTCTGATTTGTTTTTCAGGCCATACCCAGCAGTGCTGAGTTCTGGTGCTGTGCACAAGAGGCCATATGTAGTGCCAGGGTTTTGAACTGGGGTTGGCCATGTCCATGAATTTTTTATGTTTTATAGCTTTTTTCTCCTCTTTTTTTTTTTCCTATTTTTCGGCCACATCCACAGTGCTCTGGGATTACTCCTGACTCTGTTCTCAGGGATCACTCCTGGTGGGGCTCAGGGGACCAGATATTTGCTGGGCCACATACAAGGCAGGTACCCTACCTTCTGTCCTCTCTCTCCAGCCCTTTATTTTGTTTTAATGCAAATGTTACACCATCAGCATGATACCTATTTGTCATATATTCCTTCTACCAATTTGTCTTAGTCAACATCTGTTGCTGATACATATAGAAATGGTTATAGACATTGAACAATTTATAATCCAGTTGAGGAATTGGTGTGTGTATGCACATGCACACACAAAAGATTTACCATTGCCGTAGGGCTGGAAATGATTGACGACAACAAGTTTTTGTGGTGATGTGGAGCAATTGGAATCTTTATTGCCATAAAAATTGAATCTTTATTGCCATAAAGATTCTTCATACTATCTATAAAGATAGTGTAAAGGTATCTGTAAAGATAGTATAAATAAAGTCACTTGCCCTGCATGTGACTGTAACCACAAAGCTCATTTGCATCCTGCCCCTTTTTGGTCCTTGAGCAGAGAGCCAGGTGTGGCCTGCTTTCCTGCAAAAAGAAAGATTGCCTGTTACCAAACAGTAAAGGAATTATACATTTATTTATTTATTTATTTATTTTGTTTTTTGGGTCACACCCGGCGATGCACAGGGGTTACTCCTGGCTCTGCACTCAGGAATTATTCCTGGTGGTGCTCAGGGGAGCATATGGGATGCTGGGAATTGAACCCGGGTTGGTCGAGTGCAGGGCAAATGCCATACCTGCTATGCTATCGCTCCAGCCCCTGTACATTTTTTTTAAAGCAGACTATAATGTTTCAATAAACATGAAGCATTAAAAATAATTTAAAATAATCAATTATTTGAATCAGAGGAATCTTCTTAAACAAGACAGTAATGATGAGCAAGTGGGGAGAAAAAGTAGCAAAAGTGATTTACAAGATCTCAGGTCTAGCAAGAGAGGTGATGTTCGTATTTTCTGCTGCTTTATTACTTGAGGGTGTTCTGGGCACCTTTAATGGCATATACTGAGCGATATTATATTTGAAAAGACAGCTTGATGCTCTTTTTTTTTATTTATCACAGAACTGTTGAGATTAAGGGTTATAGCGTCACTCTGTTACTTCGATGTGAGAACCTACAGGAGAAATCCCTTAGTTCCTAGGGATAGGTTCAATTCCATATCCTAAGCAGCTAATTGTGGTTTTGCCTAAGGACAGCCTAAAATTTATAACTGGTCATTTCACTCTTTGTTTGGACCATTAAGAAGCTCAGTGCCTAATGAAGTGAATCATCTTTAATAATGGTCATCTATTCTCTTTGTGCATTTTAGAATTTTTATTTTGCATTCATTTTCCTGGCATAATCAGACTTGTTAACCTTCATTCATTCTTTATTCTGATTTTCATGTTAATTTTTTTTCTTAAATGCATTTGTGTACGCTTTGGAAAATATTTAAAAAATGGGAAGACTATTTTAATTAAGAAGTTAAAACTGCTTACATGTTCACCAAAATGGCTAAAACAAAAATGAAAATGATTGACAACAACAAGTTTTAGTGGTGATGTGGAGCAATTGGAATCCTCAATTGTTATGGATGGAAATGTAAAATGGACAACATTTTTTGGAAAAAAAAATCTGGCAGCTTCTTATAAAACTAATACTTGTGCCCTAGAAAAATTAAAGCATTAGCACTGTAGCACTGTCCTCCCATTGTTCATTGATTTGCTTGAGCGGGAACCAGTAACGTCTCCATTGTGAGACTTGTTGTTACTGTTTTTGCCGTATCGAATATGCCACGGGGAGCTTGCCAGGCTCTGCCATGCAGGCGGGATACTCTTGGTAACTTGCTGGGCTGTCCGAGAAGGACAAAGCATTAATTTATTTAAAATATTGTATAAACTTTATCATAAAAAGATTGTACAAAAATTTCAGAGCTATTTTATTCATCATGCTCTCAAACTGGAACCAACTTTGTGTACATTAAATACAGAGGAATACAACTTGACAATAAAAATGAACAAATTTACTGATTACATAGAAAAACATGGGCAAATATTGAAAACATTGTGCTGTGCAAAAGAAATCTTACAAAAGTTCATACTTTACAAATTTATATGAAATTCTAGAACAGGTAAAATTAATTTGTGGTGAAAAAATCAGAAGAGTGGTATCTTGTAAGTGCATAACAGTGTGGATTGAGTGGAAAGGGACATGAGTTAATTTTCTTTGGTTAACAGCATTGCTGGGGTGATCCTTGTGTACTGATAAACATTGTGACATTATGAACAACCCTTCTGGTTGACTAAGTGTCACTGGTAGTGGCCCTTGGCTCCATGAGCATTGCTTGGGAAGCCCTCAAAACAAAATAAAATAATACTGAGGGGCCAGAGCAATAGTACTGAGGGTAGGGCACTTGTATTGCACATGGCTAACTTGGGTTCCATTTCAGCATCTAATATGGTCCTCTAAGCACTGCCAGGAGTGATGCTCATCTGAGCACTTCTGAACAATGCCTGGTGTGGTCCCAAGACAAAACAAAATAAAATAAAATACTAAAACCCACTTGGTCTATTATTTTAATGTGATGATGCATACTGCTTGATGACCCTCAATTTGAGACTTTTGGCCTTTGATAATCATTAGTCATATTCATTTGTAGTTTTTTGTGCTATTTTGTAATATTCATGGGCCTATAATGTTTAGTTTCATATCACAGAGTGTAAAAAGGAACATATAAAATTATTAGGCATTATTACTATGTTCAATACAAAATAAAAATTTTAAGTTCGTGATTAATGTAATTATTATAAATTAGTACGTATAAAGATGCAGCTAATAGAATGTTAAAAAATAAGAATTTACTTTGTCAATCATTAATAACTTCCCTTATTTTTCAGAATAGGAGGGCAGTGTAATAATATCGTAATTATCTTTTTTTTTTTTCTGCTGGGAGTCACACCTAGCAGTGCTCAGGGGCTACACCTGGTCGTCCTGGCATTCAAACCAGGTCACTTGTGTGCTAGGCAAGCACCTTAATCTTTGTATTACTCTCCCACCCTTTGGCAATTTGATATGATCTCAAATTTGGCTACTTACTGAAATTGCCGGAGACCCTAAAAATTGCCAATACTTCCCAGAGATGCCATTTAATTGGCCTGAGGTGCAACCTGAGGAACATATATCTATATCTATATATAAAGTTTTTCAATGATTGTAGTCTGTAGCCAAAGTTGAAAAATCACTGGTTTTTTAAAATTGCCCTGTGAAACACCTGGATTGTATAGCTTTTGAATGATAGTTATTTTGACTACTTTCTTTTTCTTATCTATAACAGATCTGCTCAGATTTTCTCTTATTGGAAAGTTTAGCAAAATTAAAATTTCTTATAGAAACAATAATATCAAGATTTTCAAATTTAGATAGATAGAATAGCAGGTAGGGCACTTGCATTCCATAGGGTTTCCCCTCCTGAGCCCTGCCAGGAGTGATTCAGGAATAATCCCTGAGCACTTCTGGGTGTGGCCCCCAAACAAACAACAACAAAGAAATAAAACAAACAGAAAACCTGTTTTCTACTATGAATAAGGCTGAGATTATTATATTTCTTCTGTCTCCCTTTTAGTACCTAATTTTGATCATCGTTATTTATTATACTGTTTTTGAGAAAAATTATTTTATCCCTTTTGGTGCTATTAATTAAGCTTATAATGTCTTTTTTTTTTTTTTTTTGCTTTTGGGTCACACCTGGCTTTGCACAGGAGTTATTCCTGGCTCTGCACTCAGGAATCACTCCGGGTGGTGCTCAGGGAACCATATGGGATGCTGGGAATCGAACCCGGATTGGCCATGTGCAAGGCAAACACCCTACCCGCTGTGTTATCACTCCAGATTAATGTCATTGAATTTTTAGCTGGAGCGATAGCACAGCGAGTAGGGTGTTCGCCTTACAAGCGGCCAACATGGCCGACCCAAGTTCGATTCCTCCGCCCCTCTCGGAGAGCCCGGCAAGCTACCGAGAGTATTCGATATGCCAGACACAGTAACAACAAAGTCTCCAATGGAGACGTTACTGGGCCCGCTCGAGCAAATCGACGATCAACGGGAGGGCTTTTATTTTTATTATTTATTTTATTTAACAGCTTGGGCTGGAGCGATAGCACAGCGGTAGGGCGTTTGCCTTGCACGCAGCCAACATGGCCGACCCGAGTTCGATTCCTCCGCCCCTCTCAGAGAGCCCGGCAAGCTACTGAGTGTATCTCTCCTGCACGGCAGAGCCTGGCAAGCTACCGTGATGTATTTGATACGCCAAACACTGTAACAACAAAGTCTCCAATGGAGACATTACTGGGCCGGCTTGAGCAAATCGATGAACAACAGGAGGACAGTGACAGTGATTTAACAGCTTGGTTTACAAAGTTGTTCATAATACAGTTGTTATGTCATTTTTCAATTACAAATATCTTTTGGGGGGGCTGGAGCAATAGCACAGTGGGTAGGGTGTTTGCCTTGCATGCGGCCGACCTGGGTTCGATTCCCAGCATCCCATATGGTCCCCTGAGCACCACCAGGGGTAATTCCTGAGTGTAGAACCAGGAGTAACCCCTGTGCATTGCTGTGTGTGATCAAAAAAGCAATATATATATATGTTATATATATATATATCTTTTGGGGCTGTAGCAATAGTATAACAGGTAAGGTGCTTGCTTTGCATGAGGCCTACTTGTGTTTGATTCCTGAGCACCATTGGGTGTAACACAAAACAAAAAAAAAAACAACAAAAAATGACTCATGTATTTTAAAAAATTTCATATTTCCAGAGTTTGCCATATTTCCATTGAGTCTGTAACCATACTTTTCATTTTTATTTTAATTCATCTCACAATTCAATATACTTAGATGAATTCGATATGATCAATTATTATTTACAGGAACAATTATTCCTGAGTGCTTGCATGTTCAAAATTGTTTATTGCTTGTAGAAGTGAAAGACAGTTTGGAGTAATACTTTTGAGCAGACTTTTCAAGATACAGCTATCCTCTCTAATATTAGTATTTTCGAGAAAACTGAAGCTAATCTGGTTTTTATCCTTTGTAAATATCTTGGTTCTTCCTTCTGCCACTTTTTTTTTTTGGTGTGAATTGATTATTCAAAGAGTCATTTTATTTTATTATTTTATTTTAATTTTGCTTTTTGGGTCACACCCGGCGATGCTCAGGGGTTACTCCTGGCTCATGCACTCAGGAATTGCTCCTGGCGGTGCTCAGGGGACCATATGGGGTGCTGGGAATTGAACCTGTGTAGGCCATGTTGGCTGTGTGCAAGGCAAACGCTCTAACAGCTCTACTATTGCTCCAGCCCTCAGAGAGTCATTTTAAAGCAGGCTTTTGGGCTGGGGAAATAGACCTAAGGGCTAGGGCTAGTGTGCATGCTTTGCATGCCTCCAAACACTGCCAGGAGCACTGAACTGGAATTAGCCCCTGAGCAATGACAGGTGTGGCCACCAAACAAACAACCGTCTTTTGTGTTAAAGTTTAGTCAACTTACTAAGAAACACCATCCTGAGTCAAAGTTTGTGTGGGACGTTTTAAGTTGTTTAATTTGTAAACTCAGGTCATTCACTGAGGAAACATATATATATATATATATATATATATATATATATATATTTTTTTTTTTTTTTTGCTTGTTTTGGGACACACCCAGCAGTGGTCACTTCAGGAGGTGCTGGGGAGGGGAGGGAAGCAAGAGACACTTGGGATCAATGTTCAGGATCAAGACCATCCTGTTGTTCGTGGATTGCCTCGAGCAGGCCCCAGTAACGTCTCCTTCGTCCAAGCCCTGAGATTTTAAAAAAAGTGCCATATTCAAGGTTCTTTCAGGGTTAGGAGAATGAGACCCATCATTGTTACTGGTATTTGGCATATTGGGTACGGCACGGGGAGTTTGCCAGACTCTGCCATGTGGGCAGGTTACATTTGGTAGCCTGCCAGTTTGTCCAAAGTAGGAATGAGATAATTCGCGGCCCGTGCTGCTTCCGGGAGCTGGGTTTTATAGTCTCTGGGTCTTGGCCGTTGATGGGATTACGCGGCACCAGGGGGCCAGTTGGTGGGTGTGACCCCTACCTACTGGAATTTGGAGGATCTGGGTGGAGCATGCTCAGCCCCGATCCAAGCAGGCTTGGGGATCTCAGCCCCAGGACCCGCATGCCTTTGTTCCTCTGCCGGTACCTTCATGTTTGTGGAGAGTGGTCTCAGCATGGTGGTGGCTGGTCCTGGAGGTCTTCGGCTGCAGGAGCCCTGGTTGGGGCGGGGAGGGAAACTCAACCCGCTCCCCTCCAAGGGGCCCCGGCGAGGACAGACAGGCGCGGGGGCAGGAGACTGCGCTGTTTTCTTCTGGGAGCTGGGTTTTATAGTCTCTGAATCTTGGTCGTTGATGGGATTACACGGTGCCAGGGGGCCAGTTGGTGGGTGTGACCCCTGCCTACTGGAATTCAGAGGATCTGGGTGGAAAATGCTCAGCCCCGATCTGAGCAGGCTTGGAGATCTCAGCTTGGGATCAATGTTATATTCCTGAATACAAAGCATATGCTCAGCCCCATGCCTCTCTCTCTAGCCGCTGAAATACATCTTAATTATATCTTATCAATATTTATATTTTCTGTTCCTATTCATTACTTATGTTATCTTCTTTAATTCCCCTTGATTTTTCTTTTTCTTTTATTGGGTCTTTATGGCCACACCTGAGAGCTCAGAGCTTTCTAGCTTTGTGCTCAAGGGTCTTTCCTGGTCGTGTTCAAGGGACCTTATTTGGTGCCAGGAATGGAACAAGGGCCAACTACATTCAAGACAAGTGCCTTATTTGGTCCTAGCTCTGCACTCAGGTGTCACTGTGTTGGGGATTGGACCCAGGTCAGCCTTGTCTCTGTGGGGCTAGAGCTATAGTATGGCAGGTAGGGCACTTTCCCTGAGTGAGAGTCCTCTCTACAAAAAAATTGTATGGCAGGTAGGGCACTTTCCCTGAGTGTGAGTCCTCTCTACAAAAAAATGTTGTGGGGGCTGTTCTCAAGGTGCAGTGACAGGACTCCGCCTCTGGAATCAGAGGTTCTGTGTTTGTCTTTCATTCCCACCCCCACCTGCCCCCATCCTTTTCTCAGCTTTAAATTAGGAGAGTTATGGTCTAGATCAGCTATTTACATGAGGTCAAGGACACGTTTTCATATCAGCAAGAGGTTTTTTTCTTTTCTTTTTTTTTCTCCACCCAGGATTTTGTGTGAAAGATTTTAGCTTCTCTTCTCAAAATGAAGATAGGCATCTGCAGAGCTTTTCACAGCATAGTCTCTGCTCTCCATGTGAAATGTGAACATTTGACTATCTGTGGCTCTAGTTTGCATGTGGAAGTCCACTCTAGTCCAACCTACTCCTCTATGTAAAACCAGATCCTGGGAAATGTGCCGCCAGCCTACCTTAGGGCCTCTGTCGCCAATTAGAGGTGCTCAAATTAGGTTCTTAAAACAACAAATACAGTCACAGCTCAGGAGGCTGAAAGTTCAGAACTAAAGTCTGGGCTGATTCTAAGATGGTTTCCTGGTTCTCTGGAGGAAAATTCATTCCTTTGATGTTCCTTCCTAGAAGGCTCCTGGTTGCTGCTACCAACTGTGCTGTTTTTGATTTTGTCCATCAAAACTAAAGCAACATCAGTTTATAACATTTTATAGGTTTCAGGTGTCCAACCCTATGAATCACATCTGTACATACTGCTCTATGTTTGCCACAGGCAAACATAAATAAAGTAGAAGTCTATTTTATGACTATTTAATTGATCTGCTTTGCTCAATTTACACCCCCTTTGTTCTTGCCTTCTGTTAACCACTGTTTGTTCTTGTAGTTGGTTCTCAAAGTTTATTTTTTGTGGGTTGGTTCACTTAATTTTTGTCGTCATCTATTACACAGGAGTGAAATCCTATGGTGATTGTCTGTCTCCATCTGACTGCTTTTACTAAGCATGATACCTGCTAATTCCATTCCTGTTTTTACAAGAATTTAACCTTTAAGGCATGTTTTCACTGCATAATATTTCTTTTTTTTATATATATACACCACATCTTCTTTATGTTGGCCATCAGTGGGCACTTATGTTGTTTCCAACACTTGGTTATTGTGAATAAAGTTCCAAGAAACATGGGAATACATATATCTATTTAAATTAGTGTCTGGATTTTTATCATTTTTGCTTTTGGGGTCATATATGGCTGTGCACAGGGTTTATTCCTGGCTTTTTGCTCACACAGATCACTCCTTGTGGGACTCAGGCAACCAATGTGGTATAAGGGACTGAACCCAGGACATTTGCATGCAAGGCAAGCACAATACCTGATAAACTATTCTCCAGATAAATTAGTGTTTCTATATCTTGCAGATAAATATTCAGTAATGGGATAGCTGGATCATATGGTATTTCTATTTAATTTTTTTTAAGGTATCTTCATGCTATTTTCCATACTGTCTATAGTAATTTACCCTGGAACTTCTTGACCGGTAAATGCAACACTCTAATTTCTGCTTTCATCTTTACATGGAAATCTTCCTATGTCTATGTATCCAAATTTCTCTCTTCTCAAAAAGAGGAGTTATTTTATACAAGCCAAACATTGGATTATATAAAGGAAGGTCCATCTTAATCTAGTATGACCTCCTTTTACCTTGATTATATTTGCAATTATTTCTTCAAATGAGATCATATTTATAGGTATAAGGGTTAAAAATTCAACGTATCTCTTGGGGCAGGGAGGGAACACACAACTCACTGCACAGCCCCATCTTATTCTCATTGTTATATGAACAGCTGTTGATGTCAGTATATGCAATTCACTGGATCAATAATTAAACCCTTTCTAAGACGTGTAGGGTAAGGTGCCATTTTTTAATGCATTTGTTCAAACTCCCTTGCTTTTGGTATCCCTTCCACCCATTTTGTGGTTAGGAGCCTTGTCTATTTTAATTTGTTATTGAAGAATAGCTTTTCACTCCTGTCATTTCCTTTGCTTTTTTTTTAATTGGGTGGTTTCTGAGAGATAACGGAAATGCCAATTTTATGTTGTATATCCAAACTGGAAATATCTTGGGTTTCCCTCATTCTTTATTGACTTGAGCAGGAAAAGAATGCAAACTATTTTTAGTATTTACTTCAGTAAAATAGTACTCTAGTATTCTAACCAGCAGACCATTTTCATCAAAACTGTCTGTTAGGAAGAAACAATTAGAATTTATTTATATTGAGACTTTATTCCCCCTACCCCTTGCCCCATATTGAAACTTTAAAAAAAATTTTCTCCTAAGGATCATATTGAGCTTATATGTAAGGATAATTATTTTTATTTTCACATAGCAATCAGATAGCACTTCTTTAGTTATAATAATTAGAAGCTAATTTTTATTTTTCAATATGTAGCAAGTTGATTTTTATATCTTTATGATAATGTGATATTACAAACCTTATTGATAGTTAAATTATTTTTGTTCTAGTTGAACAAGCATTTTAAGAAATTTAAAATTATTCTGTCAACTTAAGGGATTCATTTTCAGAGATATTCATTATTTCATATATATATTATATATAAATTCTTTATTGTTTTGTTTTGCTCTGGGTTTGGGTCTCACATCTAGTGGTGCTCAGGGTTTATTCTTGGCTCTGTGCTCAGGGATTACTCCTGGTGAGGCTTGGTGATGAGGGGATTATGGGGATCAAACCTGGGTCAACCATGTACAAGGCAATTACCCTACTTGCTATATCATCCTCTGGCCTCTAGAATTCTTAAAAAATCCATAGGTCCACATTGTTCCTGGAATCTGCTGATATATTGAGATTTAGTCTTGTAATTCCTTCTACTGTAACAGATACTTGATTCCATTAAATGTTAATAACAGGGCTGACTTTTCAAGCGTCTCCAAGCTTGTCAAGTTGAATGACTACCACTTCGCCAGTGTGATTTTTTTTGAATGGTAGAATCAGCAGTTAAATTCTGCTAAGTAATGGATGCGCTCAATTTACAGATCTGCTCTGAATCACAGAATATGTGATGCAGCACATTTAAACAATTCTTTGCTTAGGATTATGAGAAGCAAAATGCAGTTAACATGATTTCCCCCTCAGGGCATTTGGAGAAAGCATTTGTCTGCTTTTAAAATTATATTCCTGGGATACCATTAACCTAATTACACAAGAGCCAGTACAGCACTATATTTAAGAAGACAAATTTGGAACCCAGCTACCTGGGTTCGGATCTTGGCTCTAAAAGCTGGGTGAGCTTAGGCTAGTTTCTTAACTTCTCTGTGCCTCAGACTTTATCTGCAAAATGAGTGTAGAATTAAAAGGCCTAGGACTGCAGTAGATAGGGTGTTTGCCTAGCCCGTGGCCAACCGCAGTTGATTCCTAGCACTCCATTAGCCCCACCCCTGCCCCCCAGCCTTTCCAGGAGTGATCCCTGAGTGGAGCAATCCCTGAGTACTGAACACTGCTGGGTAAGAACTAAAAAACAAAGCAAAACCAAAAAAAAAAAAAGTTTAACATATAAAAGTGCACTTTCCACTGCACTGATGTATGGTAAGATCTGTAAAAACACTAACTACATTTAGTTATTTTCATCATATTCTCCCTAGACCTGCAGTACAAGTAGCAAAATAGAAATCTGTAGCCTACTGATAAGTAGGTGTTGAGGAACCACTGTGAACGAAGTCACTGATGGGAGAAGTTATGTGTGAAAGAACCACTCCAATCTTGAATTTGCACCGCAGTGTTTGCACAACAGAAAGTTTCGTTTAGTATATAAAAGACTATAAGAATGGTGCCTGGTACCTGGGAGGTGGGAAGCTGTTAGTGGAATCTGAATAGTTAATGATACCAGTTTAATGTGAGCATATTTCAATCTTTCATTCCAGCTGCAGAGCTGGAAATGGTAAAGCTAAAGGGAAAGCTAACAGTAAGCTAAAGGTAAGCTAAAGGTAAATCAAGCTTCTCATAAGAAGCCAACTTGTGACTTTAAGCAAATAGCTAGTCCAAGAAATAAACATTCAAACAGATGAAAGAGATTGAATAATAAGATTACTACTGCATCTGTTCTATGAATAATTTAACTCTTATGAGTTAAAATTTCCTTTAAAAAACGTTCAGATTTTTAAAAAATTCTGAGCTGCACCTGCTGTGTTCAGGACTCACTCCTGGAGGGGCTCAGGGAATGATATGTGGTATCAGTAATAAAATTTGGGTCAGCTGCCTGCAAGGCAAGCACCCTACCCATTGTACTATCTCTCCATCCCTCACCTTCTTTTTTCAAGAAGGACTTAAGAATTTCTAATAATTAAAAGCGCTGTGTAGGGGTCCAAGAGGTAGTACAACTGATAAGACACTAGGAGGGCAGAGCAATAGTACAAAGGGTAGGGAACTTGCCTTACACTTGGTTGACCTGGGTTCGATCCCATATGGTGCATGGAGTACCATCAGGAGTGATTTCTGAGTGCAGAACCAGGAGTAACACCTGAGCATTGCCAGGTGTGGCCCCAAAACAAAACAAAAAAAGAGGTAAGACATTAGCCTGTGACTGGTTTGAATCCCTGGCACCATGCATGGACCCCTGAGCATTGCTAGGGGTCACTGCTGAGCACTAAGCCAAGAATAACCCTTAAGCATAACTGGGTGTAGGAACTCACTCTCCCTTCAAAAGTTTCTGACTTGGTATTTGGTTTCCACTTCTATCTTGTCATGAGGTCAGGTGACTCTAATGGCTCATCAACTTTATATTCCAATCCCTCCCACAGACCTCAACTCACTATTCCCGGGAGAGATTTCAGTGATCTCATAGGAGAATAAGGACAAGTAAAGGTATTTTGGTAACAGGAGGCCTGGGGATCTGATGAAAGTCCTCCTTAACACCTAGGTTAATGGTATGAGAAGAACAGGCTTTGGAATTACAGACCAAGCTTCCATTTCAGGCCCAGAATTTACAGGCTGGATGATTTCAGACCAGTTAGTTAACCCCTTTGAACATTGTTCATCTGTAAATAGGTGTTAATGTTTCCTTCTGAGGCTATTGTAAAGGTTAAAGATAAAGATAATCTACATAAAATACTAGTTACAAGCAAGGTCATTTTCTTGCTGAGTATAGAAGCAGCTGACCTGACCCTAGTTTAGTCCATTTGATATTTCATGTCTCCTGCAATGAAGTGAAAACTTCAAAATGGTTGTTTTTTAAGGTTTTGCTTTTTATTTTTATATTTAAAATGTATTTATTTATTTTTATAAAGTTGTTTATTATTTATTACATTCATTATTCTAACACCAATTCCACCACAATTCACCTTCCCACCACCATTATTTTCAACTTTCCCAACCACCCCTCAAGACTGCCCCTATAGAAGACCCTGAATAACTTATTTTATACTGTTTGTTATAACTTGCCAAAAGTGATCAAAAAATATTTCCTTAGAAGAAAATGTGTGAATACTGTATCTCACCAGAGAGTCATTAAGTCCTTGTAGAAAAGATTAGTGACATGTTACAGATTAAACTTTGTATGTTTATATTTTCTAAATTGAGGTTGGTTGTCTTCTACTTTATATCCCATCTAATGTGGTGTGCTACTCCTGGTTCATCAGTGGTGTAGAATTGAGATAATGCAAGCTGTGAATGTGGTTGCATGCTCTAGGAATTAAAACTTTTTTTTTTTTTGCTTTTGTGGGTCACACACGACAATGCACATGGGTTACTCCTGGCTCATGCACTCAGGAATTACTCCTGGCGGTGCTCAGGGGACCATATGGGATGCTGGGAATTGAACCCGATTCGGCCACGTGCAAGGCAAATGCCCTACTTGCCGTGCTATCACTCCAGCCCCTAGGAATTAAAACATTTTGAATACAGCTGGAGTTAAATTTTTAATTGGATGATGACTTTGGGTGCCCTAGATGACAGTACCTGGTGTGGGTTCCAGAAGTGTCTCTGCAACTTGTTGATCTCTTTCGAGCTTTATTTATGAATCTTTGGATCATAGCCAATTAATGATCTTATTTGGAGATTATGAGACAGTTAATCTCCAGAACAGGGAGATGCATGCAGGGAGGTAGCCTATCCCCGACTCCATGAGAGCTGGATATTTCAGTCACAGAACTTATATACCTGAGTTTTTCAACAGATGGATTTCTGGATGAGACTTGTCCTGAGCAATGGAGTCTGCCTGTGAACATGGTGGTGATTGCAGATTGTGGAGGTTTTCAGCTTCCAGAGCTCTGTTTGGGAGGTTTTGTCTTTTGTTTGTTTGTTTTGATTTTTAGTTTTTGAGCCACGAACAGTGATGCTCAGGGGTTCCTCCTGGCTCTGCACTCAGTAATCACCCCTGGTGGTGGCTCAGGGAACCATATGGGATACTGGGTATCAAATCTGAGTCAGCCACATACAAGGTAAACGCTCTACCTGCTGTGCTTATCACTTCAGCCCCAGGTTTTGTTTTTCAATAAGTAGAAACTATACTCAAAATATCTTATGCATTATAGAATTAACATAAGTCATTTTTAGAAAATAATCTTTCAAATGATTATAACAATACAACCACTTATTCACAATGAGACAGATGTACTTATTTTGATATTAGTAGGATAGTGGTATAGAATAAGATTTATACTCTAACAGTGGAAACTGTCTTCTTTAGGATTCCCGGAAACAGCTGCTCTGGTGTGGCGTACACAGGAAGTGCTGAAAAATGCTTGCTAAGTGTTTTAGTAAAGTGCACTTGATACATATTTATGTGCACATGCATTTTCATAACTTACTGCTGTACCTCTGAGAATGAATCTTAATGAAAAAATGTACTTAAGCAAAGTTTATGCTGGGACTGTTGAACATTGATTTCTTCTTTGCCATTGTCAAGAACTCCTGTGCTGTACAAAGCAAGCAATTCTGAGTTGGCAAGAAATAAGATGCAAGTAAACAACACTGTGGATTCTGGTTCTGTTAGCACCTGACTTAAACAGAACCTTTTTTCAACCTATGTTTAATTTTCTTTTATAATCCTATCACTTTGAAACAATTATTTAACTTCTTGAAGTCTCTTAATACCTCTTCTTTAAAACCTAGCAAGTAGAGTTGTAACGATTAATGGAAAATGGACTGTAAGTACTCTGCACAATACCTGGCATACAGCAAACTTCCGAACATTAGCATCTATCAATATTATTTTAAAATGCATAAACATGGTCTGGAGAGGAGTTAAAGATTCTTACCCTGCATAAGTCTGGGGGAATTGATTCTTGGCACCACATATGGATGGCCCCTGAATACAACCAGGAATGATCCCTGAGCATAGAACTAGGGGTAATCCGTGAACTCTGCCAGGTGTAACCGGAAGCACCAAAACAAACAAACCAACAAATAAAAGATCCTAACAAACAAACAACAAAAGCAAAACCCCCAAACCAAAAAACCATTTATATCTCTTGGATGCTTACTATATTTCACTATGGGAGCCAATTTTTTAATATAAATTTTATTTTTCATAAAGTAGTTCACAATAAAAAAACACTGTCCTCCTGTTGTTCATCAATTTTCCTTGAATGGGCCCAGTAACGTCTCCATTTTGAGATTTGTTGTTACTGTGTTTGGCATATCGAATACGTTATGGGTAGCTTGCCAGGCTTTGCCGCGCGGGCAAGATACTCTCTTTAGCTTGCTGGGCTCCCCAAGACAGCGGAGGAATCTAACTCTGCTTGACCAGACTGGCTGCGCGCAAGGCAAACGCCCTACCGCTGTGCTTTCGCTCCACAATAATTGATTACATTTATTATTTGAACATCATTCCCACCAGTATTACACCTTCCCACCACCATTATTTTGAATTTTTCCACCACCACTCAAGCCTGCCCCAAAGGCAGATGCTAGATAATTTATTTTGTATTCCTTCTTATGAATAGCATGAAATGTCACCACGGGGGAGCCAAATTTTAATAGGTAGAACATTTTAAACTAACAATCCTTTTTGCTTCGAGCAATAAAAATCTCTTGGTTTCAGAACAGTGTTACAGCAAGAGTGGTTCTTAGGGAATAGCAGTGAGGACATGAGGACATGATAGGTTGTTCATATATGCATACATTGAAGACTCTAGTGCTTTGGAAGATACAAGTTAATAGAGGAAACATCCCTTTAAGAGCTAGATGTTGAGGTTGAAGAGATAGCACAGGGGTTAAGGCACTTGCTATACATAAGGCTGAGCAGGGTTCAATTCCTGGTTCCACATAGGGTCCTCTAAACACTGCCAGCAGTGATCCCTGAGCACAGCCAGGAGTAAGTGCTGGTGGTTCAAAAACAAACAAAACAGAGTTTTAGCCTGTGTTTAAGATGCTAGAGAGAGGGGTATGGGTAATAAAATGAAGAAAATAATCGTCTAAAATTATTAGTATAAACCTAGGGAGGGAATGAGATTTGGTGTTCATTAGGGAAACTGTAGGAAAACTTTCAGGGGAAGAATATCATCACATAGGACTTGATTAGCTTAACAAAATGAAATCGTGGCTACTTTTGGATTTGTATGGCTGCACCTAGGTCCTTCACATCGTGAATCATGGGAAAGTCCTTTCTCTAACTGGTGGACAAATTCAAGTCCCCAGCAGGACTCGTGTTCTTTTAGATAAGTGACCAGAAAGCAAACTTTTCCTGAGTACTTAGATTTCAGCTATTTCTGGGCTATAGGTTTTTGCCCCAGGCAATGAAAACCTCTCACAATGTTGTCCCCATTCACAATCACTTGTTGGAACTGGGGTTTGCTGGGGGAACAAAAATAACACACATGAATGGGTTCATCACTACAAAGAGGAATTTTTCTGCCAGCAAGCAGATCAAAAGATGCTGCACACACAAGAGGAACATAGTCACAGTAGTAGTGCTTCTTATCCATCTGCCAGTACCCAATGGTCATGTATGTACCGTCTGTTTCAGCCTGACACCAGCCCCCTAAATCATTAGGACTCCAGAGTGGATTGAGATTACATAGATTCCTAGAAACCTTTTCTTATAGCAAATGATTGTCAAGAGAACAAAAGGTAGACAGGTCTTTTATTTCAAGGAATTTGAAGTTATGTCAGAATCCACTGCATACAAGGCCAGCCAAGTGAAGAGTGGAGTGAGGGCACAGCTCCAGCAGTATTAAATGAATGAGGCTACTAGGATGATTTAGGACCTGACTTCAGATGGGAGGTTGCTGAGTACAGGATAGGTTCACAGTGAGTTAACACAGAGAAAGTCTTGACTTGCTAGTACTGTGTTCAGTGTACAGTTTTATTTCCCAAATCCTTCTCATGTGCCATATGTGGTCTTCAGTTCAGTGGATTATTGCTTCTTTTTTTCAATTCTAGAAGAAAAACAATCCCATGACTCCCATGACCATTTTTAGAGAATTGTTCATTGACAGTAAGAGTTAACATGCCTCTGGTGATTTACAGGTAGATTTCAAAGACCTCTAGTTAAGGACAAGCATGGGAATGGGGCATGGAGAGTGGAGAGAACGAAGACAGATTATTACAACACTTTAGAAACCCTCTTCTGCTCCAGATAAGTGACTGATTACATTTGGGGTTGGCTCTTGGGAAAGTGCCAATTATGGAAACGAGCGTCTGTTGATCACACTTAGCTTCAGATGCTTTGGCTCTTTACTAGAGCTGCATTGGAAAGAAAATAGGAAACCGCTGCTCACACCATGACAGGCAAGCTGGGTAGGAGGAGTGAGTCATCATATTTACTTCCAGGCTTTCATCTTGGAACGAGGTTAATTCACTAGAACTCAACTTTCAGAGAAAAAAAAAGGGGGGCATTTATTGTTTTAGATTCAGGCTTAGACACAGCAGGTGGATTTTCCAAATTGCCTCATCTGACATTTCCTAGAAATGTAAGTGAACAATATTCCATTTTTTTGGCAACTAGAAAGTTATATTTGAACATTCTACAAGTCAGTTGGCAGGGGTGGAAATTTTGAACACGTAGCTATCTCTTTTGAACATGAGCTTGTCCAGTGATTTTTTTCTTTAATTTTTATTAGTGAAACAGCATGAGGTACAGTTGTAGACTTACAAATTTTTGTGCTTGGGTTTCAGTTATACAATGATTGAGTACCCATCCTTCCACCAGTGCCCATTCTCCACTAACACTAATCCCAGTATCCCTCCCACCCCCCTTCCCCCTATCCCACCCTGCCTCTGTGGCAGGGCATTCCCTTTTGTTCTCTTTCTCCTTTTGGGTGCTGTGGTTTGCAAAAGAGGCATTGAGTGGCAATCATGTTTGGTCTATAGTCTACTTTCAGCATGCATCTCCCATCCTGGGAGGATCTTCCCAACACTCTTTATTCAGTGATTTTTTTTTCTTAAATAATTGTGGCATACAGCAAGAAGCATCAGCTTCCACGTGACCACGATCCAGAGATACACACACAGGAATCTCGGACCCGAGCAACTTGCGGCAGTGATTTCTTCAGACCCTAATTATTAAAATCTTAGAATTCCTAGAGTATTATATATTATATTACATTATATTATATCCATAACAAGCAATATAAAACACCTTTTCTAGCAATTGTATTTTCGGCGGGTATAAGGGTGGTAGGTCTGGTCTCAAAATATCGAAGGTAACTAAAGTAGAAAAAGAATACTTTGCAAATTGTCTGCCACGCAGGCAGGTGAAGGTGTGGAATTTGGTGGGGAATACTGGGGAATTCGGTGGTGGGATGGTGAAAGGATGGGTGTTTGATGACCATATTATCAAAGTTCAAACATGAAATTTTTGTTACTGTATCTCACAGAGAATTTTAAAAAATTGTGACAAGTCCCTTTCTTTTTTTAAATCTGGAAATACTCTAGAATTTTTTAAGTCATTTGCCGAAGGCCACCAAATAATATATATGTTGGATCTAGCATGATGATTGAATCAATTATCCTTATTACTCAGTCACTTGGAGAATTTGGGATATTTTAACTTTGAATAGCACACGAGATAAGTGAAATCTTTGATATCTATGATTTTCTCTTGGCTTCTTGTCGACGATCAACGGGAGGGCCTTTACTTTACTTTTACTTTACTCTTGTGGTACTTTCAGGGATTGCTTTCTATGGGGTCTGCTCTTACCTGAGAGAACATAGAAATCTACAAATTACCTTTCCTCTTCTAGAATATATTCTCCTGATGGGCAGATCCAACAGGCACATCCACTTTGTAGCAGTAATGCCATAGTCTAGATAATGATGTCCTTTGATCTTTTCATTTGGAAGCGGGAGACTAAGCAAATTAAATTCAAGTAGGTATATCAGTTAATTTGCCTTCTTAATTGTTAGAGTCATGTCTGATCTTCACTAGTTGCCTCTTAGACACCGCTTTAATTTACCATCTTAATATGTTTCTAATACTCCTTTGGGGTTTCTCTACTCCAGAATCTTTTAAGTTGTACTTCAGTGTTTAGGCTTGTTTGCTTTTATGGGTTTCATAGATTCCCCCTGTATTACTGTTTTTGGGGTTATTTACTGCAACTGTAGCCTTTTCTTATATAGAATTTCTGATATTTGATAATAACTCAAGTTGAGAAGATACAGGCATTTTTTGAAGAGGGAGGAAGTGGAGTTTGAGTTTGAATTTAGACTCTACCGTTACATTCCAGGAAATATGGACAATGTGCATTTAGAAATGACTTGGAATTCCAGTGAGAGTTCAGGGTTAAAGACAAGTCTTTGGAACAATTTATTCATATGTAGTATGTGAATGTGTGAGGAAAAAAATGCAAACAGTTGAAAAAAAAAGCTTAGGTTAGTAAAAGGCTGATGTTAAGGATAGACAGGTGAAATGTAAATAGTGAACAGAGGAAGAACTGAGCATTTGAGATTGGTGGTGAGAGAACTGCATGTCCAACTGAGAGGCTTTCCAGGAGAGAGAGCATTTCATTTCTAAGAAGAAAGAGAAAAGGGGGGATTAGGGGCAAGGGAAACAGGGAAGTAAGAAGCAGTTCAGGATGTCAGGATAGTGGGGACAGGATGGGGAGTACAATAGTGAGTCCTGAAGGAGGTACATAATGATTCAACAGAAGAAAGGGAGTGAGTGAAATTTTAAGTAACAAGTAGCATGGAGTGAAATCAAGGGAGTGATTGGTCCTCATGCCCTTTCCCTTCTCAGTCAAGTTGGGGCTGGGTAATCAGTTGAGTATGAATATTGTATTGGTAGAGTTGGGAAAGCATCTTTATGAATTAAGGCATACATGGGATCTAGTTTATTGTGTGGGGGACTCATAGTGCATATCAATTTTGGTATCAAAATAATTTTGCATCTTCCCCTTGTTGTCATTGTTGCAATGTCTGAGGATGGGGGTGTGGTCACACACTTGGCTGTGGTGCACACTTGTGACACTGTGAATCACCAACTGTAGAGATTGCACTCAGTGATGTGGGGTGCTGCCAGGGAGCCAACTTGAGACAGGTTCTCTACCACTAAGCCACATCCTAAGTCCCCAAGAACCTAAGGCATTTTCCACTTCCTTCTGAATCCTAAGATATCAGGATCAAGAGCCAACATACCAAAAGCCATGGATGCATGAGCACCCCCAGGACTGCCAATAAAACTCATCCTGGAAATTTCTGAGTGGCTAAAGGTTCACCTTCAGATGTGCAACTTGGTCTGGTGTAGCTCGGCTTCAAGCAGATCTGATTGACATAAAGATGGAGGGCTGAGTAATTTATACCTAAACTAGAACCTGATAAATTGACTCACTCTTTGAGAATGTTATGTCTTTGGAGATAGACTAACACCCCTAGAGGCAGGGAGGTCTTCTGAGAAATGTTCATGTTTCTAGAGTAATAATAGGTCAAAGCTTTTTATTATGGGATGAGCATGACAGCTAAGAAAAGGAAAGAAAGAAATGTGAGTCATACATATAAAGTCCTCATTCCATGACCTGCAGTCATTGTCAATCACATGCAGAAAAACTTGAAGAATTCCAGTATTAGATTTTTCTTTCTGTTTTGTATAGTACTTATGAACTGTATACTTTAGCTCCACCTCTGATGAAAATGACATTAAATAAATAGTTTCACTTTCCTCTTTTATTTTTAGGAGCTTGCTGCTACATGAGACAAATTCCTTCTTTAGTAATGTGATCAGCCATGAAGGAGGAGAAAAAGACTTCGACATTTCAGAGGAACACAGAATTAAAAACTTGGTTCTGTTTTCCTTTGGGACTTCTTTCCTTTGCCCCACACTTCCCACTTGGGAGCCTAACTTGGAATGAGCCCCAAGCATCCGACAGAACTCAGCAAAAGCTTGCCTGTTCTTGTCCAGGCTTCACACCACACCTCAGGGGTGGTACAAAGTAGTTTTCAAAACCACAGGTATGGCGGGTTAAAACCTGTTTATGATTGGTCTGTTGCCAGCTTTGAGGCCACTGGTGCTGTGATTCTCCAGGTCCAGTTAATGGGCACATTCAGTGACACACAGGTTAGGGATGGTTGGGAGTGGGGAGAAGATTTTACTCTTTCCTTTGGTCAGAGATCCTTGAAGGCAGAGCGAACAAAATGAAACACAATGAAGAATTAGAAAGAAACAGAAAAAACAATTGCATGATCCTGGCTTTACTTAACATTTCTCAACATTTTCTTTTAAAAAGAAAAGTGGCTAAATTTATAAAACTTAATAACAGGGACTGAAGTGATAGTATAGTGGGTAGGACACTTGCCTTGCATGTGGCTGATCCAGATTCAATCCCTGAAATCCCATATGGTCCCCAAGCACAGCCAGGAGTAAGCCCTGAGCACACAGGTGTGGCCCCAAAACAAAAACAACCACTCCCCCAAATTCAATAGCATATCAAAGATAACAAAGAAAAAAAGGTAATAAGCACTTATTAATCATTGATCATTTGTGGCTAATAAATACTACCTAAGACTTTGGAGCTTACTATTATGCAGCTCTTGGTTTGAATATGTCCTTAGACTTCAGGTTTTTTTCCCCTTTCCAGAGCAGTTGACTCCTCTATTCTATCATTTTTCCCAAAGAGCCTCTAGGAAAAAAAAAAGGTCACAAAGCCTGACACTTCTTCCTTCCTGTGCTGTAAGAGAGGATTCTGTTCCTGTCTCACCCTATAACACGTGGTCTGTCTGTCCACCCTGGAGAAGCAATAGACTCTCCAGTTGTGACACTTATTAATCTCCCATCATTAACATGATCCTTTAGATCCTTTAGGCATATTCCCTGGTACTCAGGAAAAGCTTTGGAGAATGTCTACCAACACCTCTGCCCCTCCCAACCCATTTTTCATCTGTTATCTGTTTTCTACTGAATTTTCAAATGCAGCTTTGTCTTATCTATCTTTGGAGGTTTCAGGGACAGGTTTCTCACTTCTGCAGAATGTTAAAAAGAGGCTGTAGGGGTAGAAGCTAAAAGGAACCATTCACTGGAATTAGGTGCTTGCCTTATATGCGGCCAATCCCAGTTTGATCCCAGTTTGATCCCCAGCACCACACGTGGTCCCCTGAGTACTCCCAGGAGTGATTCCTAGTACAGAGCCAAAAGTAATCCCTGAGTACTGCTGTGTGGTCCCCAAACAAAAACAAACAGGCTTTTCTCCTACTTGTCAGAGAATTCAGTTCTACATATAAGTACCACAAGGAGTCTTCTAATTCTATGGTTCTTAATATTTCTCTTCCTTCTTAATTTTACCTGGAAGCCCCCAGAACTTGGAGAGGTGTGTCAGAGAGGAGGTAAGAGGTGAGTGATAAAATGAGAATTTGTTCTGCCTGGCAAATGTCTCAGTCCCTGAGTCCAGGGATTGCTACAGCATTCTAAAATCAACAGAAGCCACTGGGGCCAAAGACACCAGCAGGAGTTAGGGTCATGGGTTACAAATGGATTGGATAGTGAAATGAGAAACCAGAATAAAAATTTTTTACAGGTCCTTTTTTAAAAAATTTTTTTTTTTTTGCTTTTTGGGTCACACCCGGCAATGCATTGGGGTTACAGGGGTTACTCCTGGCTCTGCACTCAGTAATTACCCCTGGCAGTGCTCAGGGGACCATATGGGATGCTGGGAATCGAACCTGGGTCAGCCCCGTGCAAGGCAAACGCCCTACCCGCTAAGCTATGGCTCCAGCCCCGGTCTTTTTTTAAAATTTTTAATGAATCATCATGAGATACATGCTCCAAGACTTTTTTTTTCTTTTTGGGTCACACCCGGCGATGTACAGGGGTTACTCCTGTTACTCCTGGCTCGTGCACTCAGGAATTTCTCCTGGTGGTGCTCAGGGGACCATATGGGATGCTGGAAATTGAACCCGGGTCAGCCATGTGCAAGGCAAACGACCTGCCTGCTGTGCTATCTCTCCAAACCCCCCTTTTTTACAGGTCTTGATTCCAGGTAAATAACTTTTCACAATTTAAAGCTGGAGCTTTTGAGACTTTCATACTCCTTTGTACTTCGTGGGTTGTAAGGTGACGAAAATTTGTCTAGTTCATTTTCTGTCCAGCATCTGGAAGGAAGGGCAGTCTCCTGTCCCCGCGCCTGGCTGGCCTCACTGGGGCCCCTTGGAGGGGGGCGGGTTGAGTTTCCCTCCCTGCCCCGAGCAGAGCCCTGGCAGCCGAAGACCTCCAGAACCAGCCACAGCCATGCTGAGACCATTCTCCACACGTCCAGAAAAGTCTCATGCATGAAGGAACTGGCAGAGGAACCCAGGCATGCAGGTCCTGGGGCTGAGATCTACAAGCCTGCTCGGATCAGGACTGGGACTTCTCCACCCAGATCCCCCATCTTCCAGTAGATAGGCGTCACACCCACCAGCTGCTGCCAGAGTCAGGTGGTCCCATCAATGGCCAAGACCTAGAGACAATAAAACCCAGCTCCTGGAAGCGCGCGGCGGCAAATGCACTGTTATTTATTATCTTGTTATCTTATTATCTTGTTCTTACTTTGGAGAACCCAGCAGGCTGCTGAAAGTATCCTGCCCGCACGGCAGAGTCTGGCAAACTTCCCATGTTGTATTCAATATGCCAAATACCAGTAACAATGATGGGTCTCATTCTCCTAACCCTGAAAGAGCATTGAATATGGTTCTTTTAAAATCTCAGGGCTAGGAAGAAGGAGATGTTACTGGTGCCTGCTTGAGGCAATCGATGAACAACAGGATGATCGTGATCATGATCATGATCTGGAAGGAATATCCCACTGTGGGGAAGATTGGTAGGTACAGTGTCCTATACCTTATTGGGGTGATTCCCCTCACTCTACTCCAGACATCTGCAGTATAGCTGAGTCTGGCTGAGGAAGGGGTAAGACTCAGGTGTAGTCCAGTGGGCTGTCAAGGGCCTGCAGCAAGGATTCAAGGATATTCAGAAGGCATTTATGGTGATGGGGGCATTCTCCCTGAAGGATAAAATTAGATAAAGTTAATTTGGGCTAGTTTTTGTTGCTTGTAACCAAGAATAAACTGGGCTATCTGAGGCAGTAATCTTTGAATCTAAAAAAAAAATGGATTTTTTTTGGCTTTGTTTTATTTGGGGACCACACCCAGCATTGCTCAGGGCTTACTCATAGCTCTGTGCTCAAGGATCACTCTTGGCAGGGCCCAGGGGGCCATATGTGTTGCTGGGGATTGAACTCAGGTCAGCAGGGTACATGGCCAGCTCTTTTCCCACTGTCCTATTTCTCTAGCCCCTCTAGGAATTTTTTTTTTGAGTCACACCCGGCGATGCACAGGGGTCACTCCTGGCTCATGTACTCAGGAATTACTCCTGGCAGTGCTTGGGTGACCATATGGGATGCCGGGAATCGAACCCAGGTCAGCTGCATGCAAGGCAAATGCCCTACCCGCTGTGCTATTGCCCCGGCCCCCCTCTAGGAATTTTTTTAATCTGATGAACATTCCACATTCTTTATGTTTCTCTCAGGGATTCCTTCACCTTTACCCCCCCCCATTCACCACTAAATTAATTGATGGTTTAAACTTTTGAAAACAAGAATTAAGAAGGAAAATATTTTACAGGCAGATGGAGCTTTCTGCCCCATCTCTTTGAGGCAGGGAGCACGTAACCTATTCCTCTGCTTAAATAGAAGTGAAGGGGATGACTTTGGTGAGAGGGAAGTAAAAACAAATATATTTAAAATATGTCTCACTGAAAACATTTAAAATCTGTGAGGGGAAAATTAAAATGGAAGTGCCGAGACACTATCAGTCACCAACTACAAGGGTTAATTGCATTTGTATTTGGTGTCAATATCTTCTGTGAGTCCTTAACATTTCACAAGAGATACAATCTCATCTCTAAGCAATTCCTGTGTAAATAATGTCACTCCCTTCTTTTCCACCCTATTTGGAGTCAGGAATAAGGAGTTTTTCTTGTCAAATCAGTGGTTATATCTCTACTTAATATAGGACTTCTGTTCCAGTTGGAGACAAGTAGTTGTGTTGCAAATGGAATCATGTTTAATCCATGTTCAAGCTTCTTACTTAAAGCCCAGGCTCCAGCTGTTTCTCTGTATAGAATTCACTAACCTTAGTTTTTCCTATCTTGGGTAGCAAGGTGGCTCAGGGGAGGTATCTGTATTGACTTATATTTAATAACTCACTGATCCATTTAAAATAGGGTATGCTAAAATTTTTCACAAGTTATCAATACTGGTTCCAAGAAGCAAAGAAACCACACTTTGATAATTTGCAGGTCTTGCTCATTTCACACATAGGAAGATATACTGGTAGATTTGATGAGTCGCCAGATGAAGGCAAGTTTAGAGCTGACCTTCTTATAAACCCATAACCACTGTTGGCTTTGAGTCACAGAAACTCTGATTCAAATGGATTAAACAATGAGGGGATTTATTATTCCACTGAGTAAGGGCAGAGGTAGGCAGAGGTAGGTTTTAGGATTGGTGAATCGGCAGGCTCTTTGTGAAGACCCTGACTCTGTCCCTCTTCTTTCTCTGCCACCCTGTGTATGACTTTGGTTTCTTGAGTTCAGAGACAGTGGAAGCTCTTCCATGTACCAAAGTGCAGCAAGACTGCAGAGTAGTCAGAGGAAAGGACGGGTTTCTTTTTGCCCCTTACTATTGTGAGGGTGAGGGTGGGAGTGAGCGGGTGCAGGCAGTGGGGTGGGCCCCCCCAAGAGGTGTTCAGGACTTCTGGGGGCACACTGGGGATTCTTGGATAAACTGGCTGGCAGTTCAGTGCGACCCCTGAGGCCTCCCAGGTTGCACCCAGAGATGTTCCAGGGACCATGTGCTGGTTATGGAACCGGTCAATGCATGCGCCCTACGCACTGCACTGTCTCCTGGCCTGTTGCCCATTACTTCCTTCCCCCCACCTTCTTTCTTTCTCTGATTTTTGGGTCATACCCAGAAGTGCTCAGGGTTTATACACTTGGCTCTGAGTTCAGGGATCATTCCTGGCCTGGCATGGGGTACCATATATGGTGTGGGAGATTGAACTTGGATAGGGCAAGAATCAGACCCGCTATTCTATCTCTCCGGCCTCCTGTTACTTCCAAATAGTAAGAAAAATTTTCCTGGAACTATGTCCTCCCTCAGTTTTTCATAAACGTGTGGTCATTTTCTGATCTTAGGATAAGAAGGCTTTTCTAAAACATTGATACTGGGGCCGGAGCGATAGTACAGCGTGTAAGGTGTTTGCCCAGCACGCTGCTGATCTGGGTTGGATCCCTGGAATCCCTTATATTCCTCTTAACCACCAGGATCATGATCCCTGAGTGCAGAACCAGGAGTCAGCCTTGAGCACTGCCTGGTGTGGCCTCCACAAAACTATAAATATTGTTTATTTAGAAACTTAAGGAAAATTCAAATTAAACATCCATCAGTTTAGTTGAGTGTATTTTAACCTCAAATATTTATTTCTAATTAAATTAAAAATATTTCTAATAAAATCAGTAAATAACAAAGTAAATCATAAAGCAGCACACCTGTGTTTGGTTCTAGCATATATTCTCTTATATACATTCTCTGTCCCTCTCGTAGAGCCAGGAGAGCTACCGAGAGTATCCCGTCCGCAGGGCAGAGCCTGGGCCAGGTCCCTGTGGTGTATTCGATATGCCAAAAACAGTAACAGTAACGGGTTTCATTCCCCTGATTCTGAAAGAGCCTCCAACACAGCACCGTTGAGAAGGACGGGTAAGGAGAAGCTGCTAAAATCTTAGGACAAATGGAGATGTTACTGGCGCCTGCTCAAACAAGTTGATGAACAATGGGATGACAGCAATACAGTGATACAGTGAAATAACAAAGTTACCAACTGTTTTTGAAAAGCTGAGTAGTAAACACCTTAAGCCCAGATTCTTTTTTAAAATATGGAATGTTTCACGAATTTGTGTGTCATCCTTGTGCAGGGGCCGTGCTAATCTTCTCCGTATTGTTCCAATTTTAGTATATGTGCTGCCGAAGCGAGCACCAGATTTTTTTAAAAGATATTTTGCCCTTAATTTTCCCTAGTTTTATAAGTTGATCATTCCTCAAAAATTATTTTTTTGGTCACACCCAGTGGTGCTCAGGCCTTACTCCTGGCTTTGCATTCAGATATCTCTCTTAGCAGAATCAGGGGATTATAAGTGGTACTGGGAGGTTGAACCTGGGTCAGTCGCATGCAAGGCAAGCATCCCACCCACTGTACTAGTATTCTGGCTCCCTGAAATTGATTTTTTAAAACTAGTTATTTGGAAACACCAGCTCTGTGACTTGGTGTGCAGATTGCCTTGTACTCACTCACATTTCCCACAGTGCTTCTGAACACACTATCAATAATTATTTAATAGTGGGTAAGGTATTTGCCTTGCACGCGGCCAACCCAGCTGAGGTGGGTTCGATTGCTCCGCCTCTCCTGGAGAGCCCGGCAAGTTACTGAGAGTATTTTGCCTGCACGGCAAAGCCTGGCAAGCTTCCCTTGACGTATTCTATAT